>NC_143076.1:1882500-2507500 GCF_052426305.1 Pelodiscus sinensis | reverse complement strand
CCCAATAAATAACATCTTTTATATTCACTGTCCTTAGCTTATCTAGCATACCATTTCCATCGTCTATCACCTCAGTGAGCGTAGTTAAAAGCTTACGACAATATTTTTTCTTTAACGCTTCAAGCACACCATGGTTCATAGGCTGACACAACGAGGTGATATTAGGAGGAAGAAAAATCACTCTAATGTCCCCACTGAGCAGTTCATCCTCATGAGGATGAGATGGCATATTATCAATGACAAGGATTGCTTTCCTTGGTAGGTTTATCGAATTCAAAAATTGTTAACTGAAGGAAGAAATTCATTGAAAAATCAGCCTCGGAAAATTGCTGAATCCATCCATGAATTCCTCCGATTCTTGTACAAAACTGGTAGAGCACTAGGTATATGTTTTTGAAAGCTCGTCGGTTTTTTTGCCTTTCCAATAAATGTGAGTCTTAGTTTGTGGTTACCAGTAGCGTTACTACAGGCTAGAATGGTCACTCTTTCTTTACTTCCTTTATATCCAGGAGCTGAAGCTTCAGCCCAGGAAGCTAGAGTTTTTGAAGGCAGCATTTTATAGTTTAAGCCTCTCTCATCGCAGTTATATATCTGCTCACATGATAATCCTTCATTTTCGATGAGACAATGAAAATTTGCTTTAAATTTCAGAAACCCTTCCTGCTGTGCCGATAATTTTTTGCCACATATACTGAGCTGCCTTAACCCGTATCTTTTTTTCCAGCAATCAAGCCAGCCTACACTAGCCGTGAAATCAGGTTTCCCTTCATTAAATTCCTTTTGGAAATTCAGAGCTTTCTCTTGCAAAATCGGGCCTGTGAGAGGCATGCCCTTATCTCTTTGCTGTGTGAACCATAAGAACAAAGCTTCACTCACTTTTTCATATTCACATTTTTTCATGGTTTTTCTGTCCTTCATTCCTGCAATTGAGGGTCGATCAGAGCACCACTTTTCTAACTCACTTCTTTTCCTCTTCCAGTCACCAACTGTAAGTCACCCCACACCGAGTTCAGATGCAATTTTTAGCATGGACTCGCCTTTGTCTATTCTCTTTAACGCTTCAAGTTTTTATTCAATGGAAAGAACCACTTTTTTTCTCTTTTCACATGCCATGTTCCTCAAACAATAAAATTATATTACACTAAGGGGAAAATGCAATTGGATAAATGAAACACAATCACAGCACAAACATAAATCACTGGCGCAAAGGAACAAACAAAGCTACGGCCATGGCGGTATGCGATGCATGGATGCGTAAATAGCACGTTGAATGGCTATGTCAGATAAACTGGAAGGTTGGATAAGTGAAGGTAGGATAATCCGGACTTCACTATAATATGCTTTGTCTACTACAATAACCCCCAAACCTGCCATCATTATAATTTGCCTAATCTTGTTCAGTGCCAGTCTTGATAATGTGTAGGCACTGCTTACCCTTCTGAATTTTTACTATGTATTTCACATTAAATCTGCCACATCTATTAGCTTTTCTTTTTCTCTGTCATCTTTCTTTGCCCAAGAGGAGGAATTGGTCTTAGCCAGCTCCACAAAGTCTGTGCCATCTCTTAGATTGCATTGCAATGCACAGGCTGCTGGCTTGATAGATTTTTCATCACAGCCCTTCTGAGTTCAAGGCTATATTGATTCAGATGTCCATGCTTGATTTTTAACACTTCTGCCTACGATATTTCCATTGCTTTATCCAAACAAAGCAGGCTCTCCTTCCTCCGCCGCCCCCCCCCCCCCATCCTCCAATTCAGCCTGAATTTCTAGTGGTCTCCTGAGCAACCTTCCTGATAAAAAAAAGTTTTGTGTTTATCTCTTGGTCTCCATCTGGTCAGGGCTGTCTAGCTGCTATGTGTGATGGGCATCCTCAGCTGCTTGTGCCTGATGCAATGCACTGACTTCATATCCAGTAGGAGCATTGCTTATTAATGTTCATACCCAGAGCATTGAAATTGTTCCATTACCCTGTGAAAGGAGGGTTTGGTAAAATGCCAGGAATATCATTTATATCCTTCCTTGTGTAGCATGTTTGTTTTCTCTCCCTTCCCCCTTGCACTTATCAGTGTTTAGTTCCAGCATCAAATTACTGAATCTCATTCAACCTATTTTCTCCTTGTTAGTCCTTCTTTGGTGCTTATGTCACATGTTGGGGATGAGGTGGCACTGTTGCTATTTTTTCTTTTTCACATCTCCCGTGACTTTGATCCTCATTGCAATGCAATTACTTCATACATGTTATTTAACCATCACTTATTTATATGATCTTAGTTCCTAGAAGCTTCAGTCATGGAAACAGACCCCCATTGTGCTAGGTGCTGTACAAACACATAACATAAAGAGCTGTCCCAAAGAGCTTACAATCAAAAATAAGACAAGAGAAAACCAGACAGACTTAAAGGGAAGTACCAGGAAACATGATACAATATTGGTTAAGAGCTATGATCTCAGAGCTTTAAACAGCCTGTTTCTGGATCAGGAATGCCACATACTGACATGTGAGATCCCAAATTTATTAATTCAGACCTTAATATGGACCAAAATCATAGCTGTGTGTTTACAATTACAATAAAATCAAAGAATGACTGATACCTTTTCCTGACATATAGACAGGTCATGGTGGATTTCTTATATGAGAGTCCATCTATGTCTTTACACTATAGTAGATTTATACCTTTGCACTTTAAGAGAAAGCACTGTGTCTTACATTACCTAGTCAATATGCAGCCACAGGTTTCAGTTTATGTAACTTTTGCTGTCTATGCTATTTTTATATCATGTCCCTTTTCTAAATCATCTAAATATTGTAAGTGTAACCCATACACCAAGGCTACATCTACACTACGAGTGTTCTCGGCAAAAAATATGCTAATGACAAACTCATTTGCATATTTTCTGCCAATCCATTTTTGCGCTGGGGTTTTTGTGCAAAAACAAGCAATGTGGATATTTTCTTTTTGTGCAAAAACCCCTTTTTCTGCAAGATCCTTATGCCCCCAGAAAGGAGGGAAGTACAAGATAGCCAGCTCTGATGCCAGTGTGGCTCCTCCCCTGGCGCTTCCTAACAGCACACAGAGAGAAGGGGACGGAGGGAGGTTGGCAATGCAAATCTCTGTCACACTCACACTCTGTGTGTCTCTGTAATTCTCACAAACACAAACTTCCCTTGTCTCTTGGCCCAACACATCCATGGCGGGTTGTTGTTACTTCTTTTACTTCTTGCAAAGTGGGTGATTTTGGATTTTGGACTGGACTGTGCATTTCATCATTTTCATTTCTCTCTTATGCTTACATTTAATTCTTTGAGTAGTGAGATCTAAAATGCCTAACCTGACATGTTTGGATTCATTATCCCTGTGGTAATTGCTGCTCCTGGAGGTGGCTGGCAAGTCCCTGCAGCCCCTGAGAGAGGCAGAGCAGGGGGTCTCCACGTGCTGTCCTTGCCTGCGGACACCACTCCTGCAGCTCTCATTAGTCAGTAATGGGGAAACATGTCCAGGAGAAGCTGTAGGCTCAGTGCCTGTAGATGAGGGGCAGCACATGACACCATGGAGCCATTCCTGTACATGCCAGCTGCTCTGAGTAGTGGTGCAGGGCCAGGGCAGGAGTAAGCCGCCTTAACCCCACTGCTCTACCACCCAGAAGCCATCTCAGTTAAACGGTGCCCAGCCACAGCCTGCTTCCTGAACCCCTGTCCCAGCCCTGAACCTGCTCTTGCACCCAACCTACTGCCCCAGACGTGCACCCAAACTCCTTCCCAGAGCTTGCACCCTGAAACACCTCCTGGACCCCAATTCTCCACCCTGGGCTAAGCCCAGAGCCTGGCGCACACTCCAAACTCCTTGGGCTGAGACCAGAGACTGCACCCCAACCTCCTACCCCAGCCTGGTGAAAGTGAGTGAGTATGAGAGAGGAAGGGCGATGGAGTTAGCAGGGTGAGACCTCAGCGAAGAGGCAGGAAGGAAGTGGGGCAAGGGTATTTGGGTTGGAGGTAGATCTTACATTGCACTTACATTGAAAAACTTATCTTGTGGTTCAAAAGGTTGGAGACGGCTCTGATAGACTCTCCTTCACCCACTTTTTTCAGACCTCTTTAAACAGTGGAATCACAGACACTCCCCATGGAAGCTGTTTGCAGTGTTATACAAACAAGTTATACAACTGGCATGTTGTTCAAGGAGCCCTCCTGGTAACATCTCCCACTTGAAATTCAGCCCAAGAACAAAGTCCCCCAGTGAACTCTGAAAGCAGTGCTGTGGCTCCGAACACTGCTCTGGCCAAACATCCCCTTCCTCACTCTGCCTTCCAGGTTTCCAATAGCTCTTGCCTCAAACATCATCCTCACAGAACCAGGCTCCTCCTCTGCCCCCCACCCTCTATCTGCACCAGAGACAACATCTCCCCCAGTCTCCCTGAACCTCTTTACCCCATGCTCAGCAATTCCAGAACGGCCAACTCTCTCAAGAGTTTATCAAGTGGTCCCTCTTCCCCTTTTAAACCTCCATGTATTGGCATTGTGCTATGGCAAGAATCATAGAACCATAGAGCTGGAAGAGACATCAGAAGGCTATCAAGTCCAGCCCCCTGCGCTAGGCAGGACCAATCCCAATTAAATCAACCCGGCCAGGGCTTTGTCAAGCCAAGACTTAAACACCTCTAGGGATGGAGACTCCACTACTTCCCTAGGTAACTGTCAGCCGACGGTCAGGGCAGTGAGTCCCTTATGACCGGCTGAAGTTCTTTTAAATTGTGCTTGGTTCTGTTACAGCAACTGAAGGAGTCAGGTTAAAGCTTAAACAGTTACTATTTATTGTTACAGGGTAAACTTAGTTGTTAAATGCTACTACTGTGTTACAGATAACACAGACACTACAAAGGACAGGACAGAAATTACACTAATAAGTCACTTACAGGTACCATGAAACCCTTTGGTTCTCTGAGCTCTTATTAAATGCATGCAAAATAGACACATAGCAGGTATATATTCTCACCCCTGCGTTCCAGACTTGGCGTGGCCAGCGTCTTTCTCTCAATCCCTCGGGAAGAAGTAGGGCGAGGTTGGGCGTCCCACAGACCTCGGGAGACAATCAATACCTGCCAGCAGGTATAGATGATTGGAGCTCAAATGGGGTGGGCTGCTGAACCTCTTTTATACCCCTTGGGTCATGTAGGCTTCTTCCTGGTTTCAAGTGGCCAATTAGGAAAAATGGCTTTGAATGCCAAGTTTCCCACGAAGGGTGCAAAGCACAATTTACACCTGGGAAAATGCAGACAATGGGCACCTCTGGTATGTGATGGGCGAAGATTCCTCTCCTGGGACAGTGCAGGCGTGTCAATTACTGGTACTAGCCATCAGGGCGACGGGAGGCCCCGGGTCGTCAGCTAGCCCATTTACTGTCTGGTTTCTGTTTATGGTAGAGTCAGGGACAGGCAGCAAACCTGTGTTCCCAGGGCATCAAAGGCTGACTGCCTTTCTCTTGCTCTCTGGGGGGGGGGGGGGGAAACAAGATGGGGTTTTTGTGTCTGGCTACAGTAACCCATTCCAGTGCTTCTCCACCCTCCTAGTGAAATAGTTTTTCCTAATATCCAACCTGGACCTCTCCCACCACAGCTAGAGACCATTGCTCCTTTTTCTGCCATCTGTAACTACTGTGAACAGCCTCTCTCCATCCTCTTTGGAACCTCCCTTCAGGAAGTTGAAGGCTGCTCTCAAATCCCCCCTCACGCTTCGCTTCTGCAGACTAAAAAGACCCAACTCCCTCAGCCTCTCCTCGTAAGTCATATGCTCCAGCCCCCTAATCATTTTCGTTCTCCTCCGCTGGGCCCTCTCCAATGTGTGCACATCCTTTCTGTAACTGGGCCCAGAACTGGACACAATACTCCAGATGTGGCCTCACCAGAGCCAAGTACAGAGGAATAATCAAATCTCTGGATCTGCTGGCTATGCTCCTCTTAATGCAACCTAATATGCCATTAGCCTTCTTGGCTACAAGGGCACACTGTTGACTCATCTCCAGCTTCTCATCCACTGTAACACCCAGGTCCTTTTCTACAGAACTGCTAGGGCACGTCTACACTACAGCGCTAATTCGAACTAAGCTAATTCGAACTAACGCATCTAGAACTAAAAACTAGTTCGAATTAGCGTTTTGCTAATTCGAACTAGCGCATCCACACTGATTGGATGCAGGGGCGCATTTAAGGGCGGCTGAAACCGGTTCTGGCAGGGCATCAGGTCAGCAGTTGCTTTGTGTAGCTGCTGTCTGAGGCTATCTGAGGCTCGTGCTTAAAGGGACCCCCCTGGACAGCCGGTTCTCAGCTTTTCCTGCTTGCTTGCCAACCTCGCCGAGGGACAGCAAAGCGTTGCTCTCTGTGCCCGTGTGTGTCGGTGCTTCCCTTCGGGGGGGCCGCCGCAGGTGGCAACATGGAGCCAGAGCTCGCCCTGCACCTTCTGGTGCACTTTCTGGACTTGCTGCTGCAAGCCTGCCACCAATGGCTCGAGGCTGCCTGGCACCACCTGGTGCATGTCAGCCCCCTGCCTCTCCGCCTGGCCGCCCTGGGGGCCGTGGAGGAGCCGCGGCAGTGCCCCGGCACCGGCGTGCCCCACCATGTCTGGCGTCTGGACACCAGCACCGACTGGTGGGACCGCATCATCCTGGAGCACTGGGAGGACCGACAGTGGACCCAGAACTTCAGGATGAGGAGGGACACTTTCCTGGAGCTCTGCGAGTGGCTCGCCCCTGCCCTGCGCAGAAGGGACACTCACATGAGGCCCGCCATCCCCCTCCAGAAGTTTTCAGAGAACTATCCACGATAACTCCAAGATCTTTTTCCTGATTTGTCATAGCCAAATTAGCCCCCATCATACTGTACGTATAGTTGGGGTTATTTTTCCCGAGGTGCATTCCTTTACACTTATCCACATTAAATTTCATTTGCCATTCTGTTGCCCAATCACTCAGTTTGGTGAGAACTTCTTGGAGTCCCTCACAGTCTGCTTCTGTCTTGACTATCTGTAAAAGAGTCTCGCCTAGCTCACCACCAACAAGGCTATCGTCACCCGTGTTTATTGGCCATATGGGACAGTTCTGTAGCCACAGGCACAACCCGCGGCGGAAACCTGCCCTGTTCACATTCCTTTTTTTCCCTCTCAATGCACGCCCAAGGCTGCCTCTCCGGCCAATGGAGTAGGGGGGTTCGGGCCCACCCCCTCTCCGAACCCCGGCACAGGGCCCTGAATGCAGGGACTCACGGTCCCTCCCGAGCGGATGGGGGAAGTACCGCAAAACACACCCGCTCACGGGCTCCACGACCCCACCCTGGGCCGCTTCCTACTCCGCCCTTCCATGTATCCCGGCCTCACCTCTCTTTCCTCCTGCTCCCTGACTCTCCGCTTCTCTCTCCTCCCCCTCCGCGGTGCCAGACCCGGGTTTAAATCCCCCGCCGGCCCTGTCCCCACACATCATCTCCTCCGCGCCGCCCAGCAACCCCCCTTCACCCATGACGTCACACGCCGGTGCCTCTCTAGCCCCTCCTCCTTGGGCCTCATCCAGAGGCTCTCCTTGCCCCCCGACATTCGCCGTGCCGAGCCCCGACCCGGCAGCGCGGCCCACCACCCCGGCGGCGCGCTGGCTCTCCACCCCCCGGCGTGTCCATCCACCGTCACCCTGGGCACCCCGAGTGCGGGGCGGGAACGCCCCGTCACACTATCCTAAACAGTTTGGTATCATCTGCAAGCTTTACTACCTCAGGGTATGTCTACACTACCCTCCTAGTTCGAACTAGGAGGGTAATGTAGGCATACCGCACTTGCAAATGAAGCCTAGGATTTGAATTTCCCGGGCTTCATTTGCATAAGCAGGGAGCCGCCACTTTTAAAACCCCGCTGCTTTGAACCCCGTGCAGCGCGGCTACACAGGGCACGAACTAGGTAGTTCGAACTAGGCTTCCTAGTTCAAAATACCGTTACTCCTTGTGATTCGAGGAGTTCGAACCAGCACGGGGTACGAACAAGCGGGGTTTTAAAAATGGCGGCTCCCCGCTTATGCAAATGAAGCCCGGGAAATTCAAATCCCGGGCTTCATTTGCAAGTGCGGTATGCCTACATTACCCCGCTAGTTCGAACTAGGAGGGTAGTGTAGACATACCCTCACTGCTTACCCCTTTCTCCAGATCATTTATGAATAAGTTGAAAAGGATTGGTCCCAGGATTGACCCTTGGGGGACACCATTAGTTACCCCTCTCCAATCTGAAAATTTACCATTTATTCCTACCCTTTGTTTCCTGTCTTTTAACCAGTTCTCAATCCAAGAAAGGACCTCCCCTCTTATCCCATGGCCATGTAATTTACACAAGAGCCTTTGGTGAGGGACCTTGTCAAAGGCTTCCTGAAAATCCAAGTATACTATATCTACTGGATCCCCCTTGTCCGCATGTTTGTTAACCCGTTCAAAGAACTCTAACAGATTAGTAAAACAGGATTTCCCTTTACAGAAACCATGTTGACTTTTGTCCAACAAATTGGCTGTGTCTACACTGGGCCATAACTTGCCAGCTGTCTACACTGGCCGCTTGCTTTTCCAGAAAAGCAATGACGATCTACTGTAAAATTGTCAGTGTTTTTCTGGAAAAACTGTTCCAGAAAAGGGCCAGTGTAGACAGCACAGTAGTCTTTTCTGCAAAAAAGCCGCGATCTTGAAAATGACGATTAGGGCTTTTTTCCGGAAAAGCGCGTCTACATTGGCCATGGACGCTTTTCCGGAAAAAGTGTTTTCCAGAAAAGCATCCTGCCAATGTAGACGCGCTTTTTCCGGAAATACTTATAACGGAATACTGTTCCGTTTTAAGCTTTTCCGGAAAATGGTGCCAGTTTAGACGTAGCGTTATGTTCTTCTACATGCTTCACAATTTTATTCTATACTATTGTTTCGACTAATTTGCCCGGTACTGAAGTTAGACATACCGGTCTGTAATTGCCAGGATCGGCTCTACTGCCCTTTTTAAATATTGGTGTCATGTTGGTTACCTTCCAGTCATTAGGAAGGGAAGCCGATTTAAAGGATAGGTTACAAACCACAGATAATAGATCAGCAATTTCCCATTTGAGGTCTTTTAGAATCCTTGGATGAATGCCATCCGGTCCCAGAGATTTATTAACATTAAGTTTTTCTATTTGTTCCAAAACCTCCTCTAATGACACTTCAATCCGGGACAGTTCCTCAGATTCATCACCCACAAAGGATGGTGCAGATTCGGGAATCTCCCCAACGTCCTCAGCCGTGAAGACTGAAGCAAAGAAATCATTTAGTTTCTCCTCAATGGCTTTATTGTCCTTGATTGCTCCTTTTATATCTCGATCGTCTAGGGGGCCCACAGGTTTTTTAGCAGACTCCCTGCTTCTAATGTACTTAAAAAACATTTTGTTATTTCTTTTTGAGTTTTTGGCTAGCTGTTCCTCAAAATCTTTTTTTGCTTTTCTTATTACATTTTTACACTTGATTTGACAGTGTTTATGTTCCTTTCTATTTATCTCACTAGGATCGAACTTCCACTTCTTAAAAGATACCTTTTTGTCCCTCACTGCTTCTTTTACATGGTGGTTAAGCCACAGTGACTCTTTTTTAGGTCTCTTGCTATGTTTTTTAATTTGGGGTATACATTTAAGTTGGGCCTCTAATATGGTGTCTTTAAAAAGTTTCCATGCAGCTTTCAGGGATTTGGCTCTAGTCATTGTGCCTTTTAATTTCTGTTTAACTAACCTCCTCATTTTTGTGTAATTCCTCTTTTTGAAATTACATGCCAGAGTGCTGGACTGCTGAGGTGTTCTTCCCTCCACAGGAATGTTGAATGTTATTATATTATGGTCACTATTCCCAAGCTGTCCGGTAACGGTTATATCCTGGACCTGATCCTGTGCTCCACTCAGGACCAAATCGAGAATTGCCTTTCCCCTTGTGGGTTCCTGCACCAGCTGCTCCAAGAAGCAGTCATTTAAGCCATTGAGAAATTTTATCCGCTTCTCTTCCTGAGGTGACATGTATCCAGTCAATATGGGGGTAATTAAAATCCCCCATTATTATAGAGTTCTTTATTTTGGTAGCCTCTCTAATCTCCCTCAGCATTTCTATGTCAGTATCGCTGTCCTGGTCAGGTGGTCGGTAGTATATCCCTACTGCTAATTTCTTATTATTGGAGCATGGAATTACTATCCATAGCGATTCTATTGAACATGTTGATTCATTTAATATTTTTATTTCGTTTGATTCTACGTTATCTTTCACATACAGTGCCACTCCGCCACCCACCCGGCCTGCTCTATCCTTCTGATATTTTATATCCCGGTATGATTGTGTCCCACAGATTTTCCTCATTCCACCAGGTTTCAGTGATGCCTATTATGTCAATCTCCTCATTTAATACGAGGTACTCTAGTTCACCCATCTTATTAGTCAGACTCCTAGCATTTGTGTAGAAGCACTTTAAAAATTTGCCACTGCTCATTTGTCTGCCCTTCCCTGCATTGGATTCCTTTGGATGCGGTTGTTTGTCTGCTCTCGCCCATGGTTTGCCCTCTCCCCTCCTCTCTTTCTGACTACAGCTTAGAGAATCTCTATCAACGGATTCTCCTCTAAGAGAAGTCTCCCTCCGATTTACGTGCATCTCCGCACCAATCGGCTTTCCCCCATCTCTTAGTTTAAAAACTGCTCTACGGCCTTTTTAATGTTTAGTGCCAGCAGTCTGGTTCCACCCTGGTTTAGGTGGAGCCCATCCTTCCTGTACAGGCTCCCCCTCTCCCAGAAGTGTCCCCAGTTCCTAATAAATCTAAACCCCTCTTCCCTACACCATCGTCTCATCCACGCATAGAGACTCTGAAGCTCTGCCTGCCTACCTGGCCCTGCGCGTGGAACTGGAAGCATTTCCAAGAATGCCACCATAGAGGTCCTGGATTTCAGTCTCTTTCCTAGCAGCCTAAATTTGGCCTCCAGGACATCTCTCCAACCCTTCCCTATGGCATTGGTACCTACATGTACCACGACCACCGGCTCCTCCCCAGCACTACACATAAATCTGTCTAGATGCCTCGAGAGATCCGCAGCCTTCGCACCAGGCAGGCAAGTGACCATATGGTTCTCCCGGTCATCACAAACCCAACTATCTACGTTTCTAACAATCGAATCACCCACTACTAACACCTGCCTCTTCCTAACTGGCATTCCCTCCCCCTCAGAGGTATCCTCAGTGCGAGAGGATACCGCAACATCCTCTGGGAGGAGGGTCCCAACTACGGGATGGTTTCCCTCTGCTCCCATTGAATGCTCTGTTCCCTTGAGACTTTCATCCTCCTTAAGAGCACTGGGGCTCTCAGACGGGAGGTGGGACAGTACTACAGTGTCCCAGAAAGTCTCATCAACATAGCTCTCTACCTCCCTTAGCTCCTCCAGTTCAGCCACCCTGGCCTCCAAAGCCCGAACTCGGTCTCTGAGGGTCAGGAGCTCCTTGCAACGGGTGCACACATACGCCACCCGCCCACAGGGCAGGTAATCATACATGTTACACTCAACGCAATAAACAGGATAGCCCCCGCTCTGCTGCTGGGCTTCTGTCTGCATTTTTCTAATGAATGAGTTTAAGTATAAACTGGGATTCTTTTTAAACCTCTGGAGTATAGATTATTCTAAGAGTTATGTTTTAAAGAAGGTCAGAAGTCACTAGTGCCCTCTAAACTCCCTCTCCAAACTCTCCTGTAAGCTGTTCCTGGTCGCTGAGTCACAGGCTTATATAGCTCTGGTAGCCCCTCCCCCTGACTGAGGCTCAGCCAATTAACAGAGGCTTCAAACCTTTTAGAAGCTCCTTCAAACAAACCAACCAAACAGACAAACAGAAGCTCAGCACACAGCAAATAACTCCCCCACACACAAACACACACTCCAGACAGCCACTTACCACAAGGGTCCTGTTTTTACTCCTCTTTTACCTGGAGAACTCCATCTCCAAACTCTCCTGTTAGCTGTTCCTGTTCGCGCTCTCCCTGCTCAGGATCCTGAAATCTACCATCTCATGATCACTGCTTCCCAGGTTGTCACCCACCTCTACTTCCCCTACTAGTTTCTCCCTGTTTGTGAGCAGCAGATCAAGCTGCGCACGGCCCCTGGTTGGATCCTTCAGCACTTGTACCAAGAAATTATCCCCAACATTCTCCAAAAACTTCCTGGATTACCTGTGTACTGCCGTACTGGTCTCCCAACAGATGTCAGGGTGATAAAGTCCCACACGAGAACCAGGGCCCACGACATGGAAGCTTCTCTCAGTTGTCCGAAGAAAGCCTCATCTACCTCATCCACCTGATTCGGCAGCTTGTAGCAGACACCAACCACAACATCACTGCTGTTACTTACACCTCTAAACTTGACCCATAGACTCTCAACAGGCTTTTCTCCCTCTATATACTGGACTTCTGAGCAATCATAGTGCTCTCTTACATACAATGCAACTCCTCCTCCTTTTCTCTCCTGCCTGTTCTTCCTGAACTGTTTATACCCTTTCATGACAGCGCTCCAGTCATGCGAGTCATCCCACCAAGTCTCTGTTATCCCAATCAAATTGTAGTTCTTGGACTGGACCAGGGCCTCCAATTCGATACCGAGGCTTCTTGCATTGGTGTACAAACACCTCAGATAACCAGTTGATCGCCCTACCCTCTGCATTCGAATCAGGGGTCCACCTTTGTTGCTTTTTCCTCTTTGCATTTCTTCCTGGTATCCGACTTCCCCACTCCCCTCAGGGTTTTGGTCACCGTCCCCCGACGAACCTAGTTTAAAGCCCTCCTCACTAGGTTTGCAAGGCTGCCTGCAAAGATGCTCCTTCCTCTCATCGTTTGGTGGATCCCATCTCTTCCTAACAATCGTTCTGCCTGGAACAGAGTCCCATGGTCAAAGAAATCAAAGCCCTCCCTGCGACGCCACCTGTGCAACCACGCATTTACTTCCTCAATTCGACGATTCCTACCCAGTCCTTTCCCTTCAACAGGGAGGATGGATGAGAACACCACTTGCGCTCCGAATTCTTTGATCCTTCTTCTCAACTCTATATAATCCACAGTAACCTACTCAAGGTCATTCAACAGTGCCTCCCCACCCTTTTTATTTAACTATTGTTACTAATTAGCTAATTTATGAGTTACGTTTCCGCCTCTTGTGCTGTCATAAAAAAGTTTTTGAAAACATGGAGTGAATGTGAAAAGCTCAGAAACTGGAAGACAAGTAAACAGAATCCCAAAGGTATTAATTTGTCTTAAAAATAGTGATTTAAAAGACCCTCATAGTTGTGTCATTTTGTATCCACAAAAACAACGAGGAGACTAAGGCTATGGCTACACTGCAGAGATAAGTCAGAAGAAGATATGCAAATTGCAAACTGTAATTTGCGTATATTTTTCCGCTTTTTTTCCTAAAAAGGCTTTTCCGAAATTTGGCCCATCTACATGGGGCCAAATTTCAGAAAAACCTCCTCTTTCAGAACATCTTTTGTTCCTCTCACCGAGAGGAATACAGGGATGCCGAAAGAACTCGTCCGCTTTTTCAGAAACTGTTCCGAAAATGTGGACTTGTTCCTTGGAAAAATGTCCCAACTGTCAGGGTGGTGAAACACTGGAATAAGTTGCCTAGGGAGGTTGTGGAATCTCCATCTCTGGAGAGATTTAAGAGCAGGTTAGACAGACACCTGTCTGGAATGGTCTAGGTCAGGAGTGGGCAATCATTTTTGAAGGGGGGGGCCACGTCACAAATTTTGGAAGTGGCTGTGGGCCGACTCGGAAGGGGCAGGGCCTTTGGCCGAAGAGGCAGGATTGAGAACTACCCTACCGGGAGCTTTGCTTGGCCTGGGGTCCCTCCCCTTTGACTTCTGGCCAATGGAAGGGACCTGGAGCAGAGGGGAGGGTACCAGGAGCTAGTCTCCTCCCAGAATTGTCTGTGCTGAAGGCTTAGAATTCACATAAGACAACTCGCAGCTCCCAGCCCTGCTGCTAACCTGTAGCCTGGCAGGCACATGCCCTTTGAATAGAAGCAATTGAAAGGGCTCGTGCTTCTTGGGCTGCTCCCAGGCAATGGGCCAGTGGGCCCGAGAGCTGGGAGCCCTTTCAATTGCTTCTGTTTAAAGGGCTTGTGCCTGCCGAGTGACTGCCAAGCAACACAGCTGCCCAGCAGGCACAAGCCCTTTAAAGAGAAGCAGTTGAAAGGACTTGCAGGTCTCCAGCTTCCTAGCAATGCACTAGAGGCACGGGGAGCTGTGAGCCCCTTCACTGCTTCTATTTAAAGGGCTGGCGCCTTCCCAGTGCCTGTCAGGCAGCGTTGCCTAGCAGCCGCAGGGAACACGAGAGCCCTTTAAATAGAAACAGCTGAAAGGTCTTGCAGCTCCCCGTGCCTCTAGCGTATTGCTGGAGACACGCAATCCCTTCCAGCTATTCCTATTTAAAGGGCTCTCGTGTTCCCTGTGGCTGCTAGGCAACGCTGCCTGACAGGCATGGGGAAGACGCCAGCCCTTTAAATAGATGCAGTTAGGAAGGTTCACACCCCTCTCCTGCTCCAAGACAACGCACTGTGGGCGGGGCCTGGAACTGCCTCCCAGCCAGATCAAAGCTCTAGGCAGGTGGGATCCGGCCCGCTGAGAGGCTTTTGCCCACCCTGATCTAGATGGTGCTTCATCCTGCCGGGAGGGCAGGTGCCGGACTCGATGACCTTTTGAGGTCCCTTCCAGTCCTAGTGTTCCAGGAATCTAGCTCTGGAGATGAATTGTGAACTGAAGCAGCTAACTGAAAGTCACTTTTGAATTAAAGTCATTTTGGGACATATGGGAGAAATGCGAACATAAGAACGGCCACCTGAGGCCAGACCAAAGGTCCATTCAGCCCAGTGTCCTGTCTGCCCACAGTGGCCAATGCCAGATGCCCCAGAAGGAGGGAACACAACAGGGAATCCTCATGTGATCCTGCTCCTGCCACCCATTTCCAGACAGACAGAGGCCAGGGACACCACCCCTACCAATCCTGGCTAACAGCAATTGATGGACCTAACCTCCATGAAATTAACTAGCTCTTTTTTTAACTCTGTTAAAGTCCTAACATTTACCACATCCTCTGGCAAGGGTTTCCACAGGCTGACTGTGCACTGAGTGAAGAAAAACTTCATTTGTTTGTTTTAAACATGCTGCCTATTCATTTTATTTGGTGACCCCTAGGTCTTATATTGTGGGAATAAATAAATAACGTTTCCTTATTCACTTTTTCCATACCAGTCATGATTTTATAGACCTTTATCAGATCCCCCCTTAGTCTCCTCTTTTCTAAGATGAAAAGTCCAAGTCTTTTTAATCTCTCTTCATATGGGACCCGTTCCAAATCCCTAACAATTTTTGTTGCTCATTTCTGAACGTTTTTCCAATGCCAGATACTAGCCATTCTAGCAAAGAGCCCATGTGTGGCATTACATTTACATTTACCTAGACAAATGTGGTCAGAGTCTAAAAACTACTTAAACAATCAAAACGGAATTTTGAACTTCTAGGTAAATGCTTAGAGAATGTACCCATGGTGGGTCAGTGCAAAATGTATACATCACTCAAAGCCCACTTATCTCTTCAAAAGAAGTCAAAGTAGGACTTACCATTGTGCCAACCCTATGAAGGAAAGGGAATTTCACTCCTGATGTGCACTAGTATCTGTTTTCTTAATTGCACCTGGGTCAATATTTGTTTGTTATAGCTGCGTAAAGAGATGGTTGAGAAACTCTTAGCAGCACAGAGAATGGAATCCAGACATTGAAGTTAAACACTTGTGTTACCAGATTTGCCCAATACTCTGGGGTATGCTCATTTATCAGGGTTACCCTTATGGGACTGAGGGAAGGTTAACAGTTCTATCCATGTGCTGTTGGTGCTTACTTGGGCTCTCATATGGAGCTGAATTCTCCCTGCTGACAATTCCCCCTCCCACTGGAGCTCTCCTGCAGGAACTAGGTTCCTCAGGATGGGGTTCTTACCACCTTGGCAACACACACACACTCACACCCACTAATCAGAGCACATCTGAGAGGACTGGTTACTCAGCACTCACAAGCTGACCCCCTCGTATGTCCCTGGACTCAGCTGGCTGGGTTTCACAGCAATGCCACACTGCACCCTCATGTGCCTTTGGACTCCGTGGGCTGGATTAAACAGCACTTTAAGCTGCCATCCTCATAAGCCCCCAGGTTCAGCACCGCCTATCCCCACTCTCACCCCACAGTCATTCACTGGTAAACCACACGATGAGCAAACCCCACAGGATTTTGGGCACTACAGGGATCTTTTGCTTGGGTACAAGAAGCGTTGTTGCAGAGCGAATGGGGAAGCCAAAACAACACCCCTTAAGGAAGAGTGAGCAAAAGAGAAAGAAAGAGAGAGAAGCAACCAGCTTAACAATGAAAGTGATTTATTTCTGAGTAGTGAATAGATATCAAAGTTACAATATTAAATCTAACAATTACAATATTAAATCTAAATTGAAACTGATTACTGATTAGGTACCCATATAACAGTTTACATAGGGCAGGGTCAGGAGGCTATGCTTAGAGAGATAGTTGACGGGGGGGGGGGGGGGGGGGAGAGAGAGAGAGAGAGAGAGAGAGAGAGACCTCACCACTCCACGGAGCTTGCACTGATCCAGGTTCCCAGATGATGATGGTAGCCAGAGGTCCAGAGGGCAGGAGACGAGCAGAACAGAGCCCCCAGCACGATCAGACAGGAGATGAAGAAGTCTCAATGGAACTGATGCAGTTTAAGTCCAGGTATCAGAACAGATTTTCTTGGGGCAAGGACAGGAGTTTTTATAGGGATAGTTCAAAGAGAAAGAGGAGAGACAATAGAGACTGATCACCCCTGGTTATGGGTGATGTTCCTTGAACGAGCTCACAATGCAACTAGGCAGTTTCAGTATTTTAGGTGTCAATAGGATCATTACTAGAATTGGTCTGATAATGACTAATCTGGGTGTGAGCAGGCCTAGATTCATTAGCATCTTTAATGCAAATGAGGCTGGGGTGTTTCCTTAATTGTATCACCCTTGTCTGAAGCAGTTTAGGTGGGTCTCCCCCGGCCTTTTCATTGCTTTGTCTTTGATTCTAGCAGAGGCCTGAGGTGGGAGGTGGAGGGGGAGAGATGGTTTTCCATGAATGTCACTCCCTGGCTCCCAAAAGCACAGGGCTGGTAGGTAACACTTGCTCCTACACGGTCCTTCCCAATGGATCAGATGAAGAATAAGGACAACAAATCCAAGCCACCTTTTTCCCTCTAACATCTTGAGGAATTTTAAGTGGAAGATTTTTTTAAAGTAAAAAGATGATGTACAGGTGTCCCTGCAAATTGTAAGCATGTGTGAATGCCCTCCCTCCCAAATCATTTACAAATGGGTCCTCCTTGATTTCTGAAAATAAGTGTTTGCTTTTAATCAGAACAACAAGAAGTGTATGTCTATAGAACCACCGAACTGGAAGAGACCTCAGAAGGTCATCAAGTCCAGCCCCCTGCTCTAGGCAGGGCCAATCCCAACTAAATCAACCCAGCCAGGGCTTTATCAAGCCGAGACTTAAACACCTCTAGGGATGGAGACTCCACTACTTCCCTAGGTAACCCATTCCAGTGCTTCACCACCCTCCTAGTGAAATAGTTTTTCCTAATATCCAACCTGGACCTCTCCCACCACAACTTGAGACCATTGCTCCTTGTTCTGCCACCTGTCACCACTGAGAACAGCCTCTGTCCAGCCTCTTTGGAACCTCCGTTCAGGAAGTTGAAGGCTGCTATCAAATCCCCCCTCACTCTTCTCTTTTGCAGACTAAACAGACCCATGTCCCTCAGCCTCTCCTCATAAGTCATATTCTCCAGCCCCCTAATCATTTTGGTTGCCCTCCGCTGGACCCTCTCCAGTGCGTCCACATCCTTTTTGTAGTGGGGGGCCCAGAACTGGACACAATACTCCAGATGTCATAGAATCATAGAATAATAGGACTGGAAGGGACCTCGAGAGGTCATCAAGTCCAGCCCCCCGCCCTCAAGGCAGGATCAAGCTCCGTCTACACCATCCCTGACAGATGTCTATCTAACCTATTCTTAAATATCTCCAGAGAGGGAGATTCCACCACCTCCCTTGGCAATTTATTCCAATATTTGACCACCCTGACAGTTAGGAATTTTTTCCTAATGTCCAATCTAAACCTCCCCTGCTGCACTTTAAGCCCATTACTCCTTGCCCTGTCCTCAGAAACCAAGAGGAACAAATTTTCTCCTTCCTCCTTGTGACACCCTTTTAGATATTTGAAAACCGCTATCATGTCCCCCCTTAATCTTCTTTTTTCCAAACTAAACAAGCCCAGTTCATGAAGCCTGGCTTCATAGGTCATGTTCTCTAAACCTTTAATCATTTTTGTCGCTCTTCTCTGTACCCTTTCCAATTTCTCCACATCTTTCTTGAAATGTGGTGCCCAGAACTGGACACAGTACTCCAGCTGAGGCCTAACTAGTGCAGAGTAGAACGGCAGAATGACTTCACGAGTTTTGCTTACAACACACCTGTTGATACAACCTAGAATCATATTTGCTTTTTTTGCAACAGCATCACACTGTTGACTCATATTCAACTTGTGGTCCACTATGACCCCTAGATCCCTTTCCGCCATGCTCCTTCCTAGACAGTCGCTTCCCATCTTGTATGTATGGAACTGATTGTTCCTTCCTAAGTGGAGCACTTTGCATTTCTCTTTATTAAACCTCATCCTGTTTACCTCTGACCATTTCTCTAACTTGCTACGGTCATTTTGAATTATGTCCCTATCCTCCAAAGAAGTTGCAACCCCACCCAGTTTGGTATCATCTGCAAACTTAATAAGCGTACTCTCTATCCCAGTATCTACATCATTGATGAAGATATTGAACAGTACAGGTCCCAAAACAGACCCTTGAGGAACTCCACTTGTTATCCCTTTCCAGCAGGATTTAGAACCGTTAACAACAACTCTCTGACTATGGTTATCCAGCCAATTATGCACCCACTTTATAGTGGCCCTATCTAAGTTATATTTGCCTAGTTTATCAATAAGAATATCATGCGAGACCGTATCAAATGCCTTACTAAAGTCTAGGTATATGACATCCACCGCTTCTCCCTTATTCACAAGGCTCGTTATCTTCTCAAAGAAAGCTATCAGATTAGTTTGGCATGACTTGTTCTTCACAAACCCATGCTGGCTATTCCCTATCACTTTATTACCTTCCAAGTGTTTGCATATGATTTCCTTAATTACCTGCTCCATTATCTTCCCTGGGACAGACGTTAAACTGACCGGTCTGTAGTTTCCTGGGTTGTTCTTATTCCCCTTTTTATAGATGGGCACAATATTTGCCCTTTTCCAGTCTTCTGGAATCTCCCCTGTCTGCCATGATTTTTCAAAGATCATAGCTAAAGGCTCGGATACCTCCTCTATCAGCTCCTTGAGTATCCTGGGATGCATTTCATCAGGACCTGATGACTTGCTGACATCTAACTTTCCTAAGTGATTTTTAACTAGTTCTTTGTGTATCCTATCTTCTAAACTTACCCTCTCTCTGCTTGTATTCACTACGTTAGGCACGCCTCCAGACTTCTCGGTGAAGACCGAAACAAAGAAGTCATTGAGCATCTCCGCCATTTCCAAGTTCCCTGTTACTGCTTCTCCCTCCTCACTAAGCAGTGGGCCTACCCTGTCCTTAGTCTTCCTCTTGCTTTTAATGTATTTATAAAAGGTCTTCTTGTTTCCCTTTATGCCTGTAGCTAGTTTGATCTCATTTTGTGCCTTTGCCTTTCTAATCTTGCCCCTGCATTCCCGTGTTGCTTGCCTATATTCATCCTTTGTTAGTTGTCCTAGTTTCCATTTTTTATGAGACTCCTTTTTTATTTTGAGATCATGCAAGATCTCCTTGTTAAGCCAAGCTGGTCTTTTGCCATATTTTCTATCTTTCCTACACAGCGGAATTGTTTGCTTTTGGGCCCTTAACAACGTCCCTTTGAAATACTTCCAACTCTCCTCAGTTGTTTTTCCCTTCAGTCTTGCTTCCCATGGGACCTTACCTACAAGTTCTCTGAGCTTATCAAAATCTGCCTTCCTGAAATCCATTACCTCAATTGTGCTGGTCTCACTTCTACCTTTCCTTAAGATCATGAACTCTATTATTTCGTGATCACTGTCCCCTATACTGTCTTCCACTTTCAAGTTCTCAACTAGTTCCTCCCTATTTGTTAAAACCAAATCCAGAACAGCTTCTCCTCTGGTAGCTTTTTCAACCTTCTGAAACAGAAAGTTGTCTCCAATGCAGTCCAGAAACTTATTGGATAGCCTGTGCCTCGCTGTGTTAGTTTCCCAACATATGTCTGCATAGTTGAAGTCCCCCATCACCACCAAATCTTGGGCTTTGGATAGTTTTGTTAATTGTTTAAAAAAGGCCTCATCCACCTCTTCCACCTGGCTAGGTGGCCTGTAGTAGACTCCTAGCATGACATCACCCTCGTTTTTTACCCCTTTTAGCTTAACCGAGAGACTCTCTACACAGCTATCTCCTACGTTCATCTCCACTTCAGTCCAAGTGTGTACATTTTTAATATACAAGGCAACCCCTCCTCCCTTTTTTCCCTGTCTGTCCTTCCTGGGCAAGCCGTACCCTTCCATACCAACATTCCAATCATGCGTCCCATCCCACCAGGTTTCTGTAATACCAATGATATCATAGTTGTTTTTATTGGTTAGCAATTCCAGTTCTTCCTGCTTATTACCCATACTTCTCGCATTTGTATATAGGCATCTAAGATACTGATTTGATCTTGCCTCCCTGTTGTGCCCTGACCCTCCTTTCTCCTTGCCATTATAGGCCGTAGTCCCCCCCATTTCCAACCCATCTCCCAGTCCCGCACATTCAGCACTTACCTGTGGGCTTTGCTCACCTGCCCCCGACAAACCTAGTTTAAAGCCCTCCTCACAAGGTTAGCCAGTCTGTGTCCAAACAAGGCCTTCCCGCTCCTGGAAAGGTGAACTCCATCTCCGCCAAGCAGTCCTTCCTGGAAGAGCACCCCGTGATCAAGGAAGCCGAATCCCTCCTGGTGACACCATCGTCGCAGCCAGGCATTCACCTCCAGGTTGCACCTCTCTCTGCCCGGGCCCCTACCTTTGACAGGAAGGATAGAAGAGAATACCACCTGCGCTCCAAACTCCTTCACCAGTACTCCCAAAGCCCTGTAGTCACACTTGATCCGCTCAGTGTCACAACTGGCAGTATCATTTGTGCCCACGTGGATGAGTAGCATGGGGTAGTAGTCAGAGGGCCGGATAATCCTCGACAATGCCTCCATAACATCTCGGATATGGGCCCCTGGCAGACAGCATACCTCTCGAGATGAGCTGTCAGGGCGACAGATGGGTGCCTCCGTTCCCCTCAGAAGAGAGTCTCCAACCACCACTACCCTACGTTTCCTCCTCGCAGTGGTGGCAGGAGACTGCTCAACCTTGGTGGTGCAAGGCCTGGTCTCCTCCACTGTGGGGGGTGACTCCTTGTCTCCTGCTGAAAGTAAAGTGTAACGGTTATGTAACAACACAGTGGGAGGGTTAGGAGCAGGGGTGGAACACTGCCTGCTGCCGGAAGTAACCAGCTGCCAGTGCTCACCCTGCACCACTGCCTCCTCCATAAGTGGCTGGTCAAAAGTCCCACATCCTAGGACAGTGACCTCCGTGGACTCCACAGGAATACTGTCCAGGAATTTCTCATGGCGTCGAATGCTCCTCAGCCTGGCCACCTCCTCCTGTAGCTCTCCCACCTGCTGCCTGAGAGATTCCACCAGCAGGCACCTTTCACAATGGTTGTCTCCCCCAGCCTGGAGATCACTCAGTGGGAATTGCAAGCCACAAATACAGCAAGACCACACCAGGACCTGGGTAGAGGCATCCATGCTCAGGTTCTCTGTCTGGATACAGGTACAGGTGGAGGAGACAGGAGAAGTACTGGCACAAGCGCTTCGGGTCTTCATCACCATCAGTCACTCCCTCTGCCCAACTCCCTCTTCAACTCCCCTGTCTGCAGTCCCCTGTCTGCTTCGCTCCCCTGGTCGCACTGCTCTGGCTTTTTAAAGCCTGCTTGCCTAGGTCAGGCCTGCCCCCTTCTGAGTCACACAGGGGAAGGCTGAGCCTGAGGCTAATCAGAGGCAATCAAGGGAACAATGGCAGGCTCTCAGTCCCAACTGCCACAGAAGCTGAAACTGAAACTGCTAGCACTCACCTGGAATCAGACTCAATTCACACTTCAAACTGTAAAATTCAAACAGTCAGGCACAGGTTATGCAGCAAAGTTATTTCGGAATTACAGCCCTTTTTTCAAAATAACTTTTCTAGCATCTACACAGCCAAACGGCTATTTCAAAATAAATTCAAAATAGCTGAGCACTTATTTCAAATTTGGTAAACCTCATTCTACGAGGAATAATGCCAAATTCGAAATAGCCTTTTTGAAATAAGTGCTGTGTAGACACTTATATCGAAATAGGGGGCCTCCAGCCTTCCCAGGGTGCCCTAGTGGCCACTCCAGCCTCAACCAAGAACACTCCTCTCCCTCCCCCCTCCCCGGAGCCCTTAAAGCGGTAGACTCTGGCCACAGCGCCTGTGCCAGCTCCAAGCCTGCCAGCCCCGACCCAGTGGCCCCAAAACATGAGCCAGCAAGCCACAGGCAGCCAGCCCTCCACCGCTCCCCAGGAGCAGTCTGCCAGCTCCCAGGAGCCTGCCAGGGCCCGGAGAAGGCAGGCGCCTTCCTGGTCCAGAGCAGAGATTGGGGGCGATGCCCCCAACATCATGATCTCTGCACTAAACGGAGGAATGTGGGTGTCTATGGCAGGATAGCTGCCAGCCTGGCCACCAAAGGCCACATGCGAACCCAGGAGGAGGTTTGCATGACAATCAAGTTGGTCCGGCGAGGTCCCCACCCCTGAGTCCTGAGCTTCCCCTCACCCTTCTTCCCCTTGCTTCCCTCTTCCAGCTCCCTCCTCCCAGGTTTCCACCTCCCCTCTCCCACCTCCTTTCCCCAGTCTCACCAGCGTTTCATTCCCTCCCCCCCAGTTTTGTTAAATAAAGACAGTTTGTGTTTATGAAAAAATGTGTATTTTATTTTACATCAAGAAGGGGGGGGTAAGTGGAAGGACATGAGGGAGGAATGGGGCACGAGCCCTCAGTGGGGCAGACCAGGGAGACTGTTCATGCGCCTCAGGGTGGAAGCTCTCCCGGCAGGGCCTCCTGGATACTGACAGCCCCCCCCGATGGACAGAAAGTGCAGCCAGGCTCACAGCAACACATCCAAGAGAAGCACCAGAGTGCCCAAGGGCAGCTCTGACTCCATGTTGCAGAGTGCTGTGGTGTCCTGAGTGAGGGCAATCAGAGCACGCGGAGACAAAATGCTTTGCTGTTCCTCATTGAGATAGGCAAGCAAGCAGGGAAACCTGAGAACCGGCTGTCCGGGGGGAGTCCCTTTAAGTACGAGCCTCAGATAGCCTCAGGCAGCAGCCACACAAAGTAACTCCTGACTTGATGCCCTGCCAGACCTGGTTCTAGCCGGCCTTAAATGCAATTCAGCGTCCACTCAGTGTGGACGCACTATTTCAAAATAGCAAAATGCTATTTCGAAATGCATTTTGTGTGTAGATGCCTTATTTCGAAATAAGCTATTTCGAATTAACTATTTCAAAGTAGCTTATATCAAAATAACACTGTAGTGTAGACATACCCAAAGAGAATAGAAAATAGTCCACATTCTGGTATGCATTTTTCAGACATATGATTATTCATTCTAAAGTTCACACAGGATTTGTGAACATTTTCAAACAATGGTTGTCCAGAAACCCCCAAACCAGTGGTCTCCAACCTTTTTATGCCCAAGATCACTTTTTAAGTCTCAGAACAGGCAAAGATCTACGGCCCCGCCCCTTCCTTGAAGCCCCGCCCTTCCTTGAAGCCCTGCCCTCTCTATTCTCCTGTCCATCACTTGCTATCCCCAGCCCTTATACACTCTGTTAAACAGTTTATTTTTAAATTATGCAATATATAAAATTAAAATCACATGTTTATAGTTATGAAATAAATGGTCTGTTTTTAATTCATGCTATTTAAATATCAAATGAAGCATTTACAATTATACATTTTGTTCTCTGCTATTTTGTAAATCTAAAATCAAGTATTGATAATTATATATTTTTTTCTTCCAATAACAAAGTCTCAGTGTGACACCTGTGAATGAACAGTATCTGCCAGTGTCTTGAAGTCTGGGTGGTAGTCTGAGATTGCTAGTCGTATACAGTACATCAGATGGGCATCTGTGATCCTGCGCTCAGCCTGGGAAGCTTGCTCCAGCACAGCTGGAGCTAGATGCAGCCTCCCTGGGCTGAGCACAGGGCAACCGGGCTGGAGGGAACAGAAGTGGCTGCCCGGCTGGCTGGCCATGGCGCTCAGCCAGGGTGCACCAAGCTCCACGTGGGCAGGTGCAGAGGAGAAGCCGCCGACCAGCTGGAGCGCGGGGCAGCTGCTTTCAGCTGAAGGCCACAGTCAGCTTGCTGGGGTGTTTCAGCCCTCCCAACCTCTCAGCTCCCACCATTCATCCCAGCTACTCACCTGTGTTGTTGCTCGGTGAGTAGCTGCTCCTCAAATGAGGAAATCTAATGTAAATGTACTGCGCAGGCGCGCAGTTCAGAGAGGGCTCAAGAGCTACTCTTAAAGCCCCTGAGATCTACCAGTAGATCGCAATCTACTGGTTGGTGACCACAGCCCTAAACCATGAGCAAGACATGAGAAGTCATTCTTCCGCTCTACTCTGCACTGGTTAGGCCTCAGTTGGAGTATTGTGTCCAGTTCTGGGCACCACATTTCAAGAAAGATGTGGAGAAATTGGAGAGGGTCCAGAGAAGAGCAACAAGAATGGTTAAAGGTCTAGAGAACATGAGCTATGAAGGAAGGCTGAAAGAATTGGGTTTGTTTAGTTTAGAAAAGAGAAGATTGAGGGGGACGTGATAGCAGTTTTCAGGTATCTAAAAGGGTGTCATAAGGAGGAGGGAGAAAACTTGTTCATCTTGGCCTCTGAGGATAGAACAAGCAGCAATGGGCTTAAACTGCAGCAAGGGAGGTTTAGGTTGGACATTAGGAAAAACTTCCTAACTGTCAGGGTGGTTAAACACTGGAATAAGTTACCTAGGGAGGTTGTGGAATCCCCATCCATGGAGATATTTAAGAGCAGGTTAGATAAATGTCTATCAGGGATGGTCTAGACAGTATTTGGTCCTGCCATGAGGGCAGGGGACTGGACTCGATGACCTCTCGAGGTCCCTTCCAGTCCTAGTATTCTATGATTCTATGAATAGGAGGAAGAAGGCCTTGGAGATGAAACACTAGCTCGCAATTCAAATGATGTGGGTTCATTTCCTGACTTTGATTTCCTGCATGACTTTAGGCAAATTGCTCTATTCCGCAGCTATAAATGGTGATTACACCTCCTTTCTCCCACCATTTTTCTATCTTGACTTGTTTGACAGCTCTTTGGGGCAGGAATTCTCTCTATATATAATATGTAGCCCCTAACACAATGAAGCCCCAATCTCAGTTGGGGCTTGTTGGCATAGAATGCCCCACATAGTCCCATTTTGAAAGTTTATACTGTGCAAAGATCTTTTGTAGGCCCTCTGCAGAAGGATGGATTTCAAAACTAAAAACACAAATGTCCTTACCGTCTTTTGAAGATCACTTGTCCTAATGGAACGACATGTGTACTCTGTGAAGATATATATTCCTTTATTCAGAAAATGGAACAATATGCTGATAACTTGGCATTTCAAAGTTCAGTTTGTAGAGATGGGGCATTCAGACTTGAGAGTTGTAATTGATTATGTGCCAACCTGTCAATTCCACAGCTGAAGTCAAGTCAGGGCAACCCAGTTGTCCACTGAACCAGTCATAATGCAGTTTGAATGCCAAGTAGATGGGCTCTTAGTTGTGCTCCTTAGAAGGGCCTACATTTGAATCTGTCCCAGGCTAGGGAATATGTTTAAGTTTTTGGCTATCCAACAAATTAAGAATTAGGTTGTAATCAGCTCCTTGGGGTGGCTATAACCACCATAGATGGGACCTGAGCAACCCTCCCCAGGTGAGTTTACTCTATCTGTTCACTAGCAGGTATGTGGGGATGAGAATTTGTTTGTATAAATGTGGTGTAAATGCTGTTTACAGGGAGGTTCTCTGTCAATATGTGTGTTGCATAATAAAAGGTCATTAAAATAAAAGAACTGATAGCCCAAAACTACAATTTTATGTTGGCATGAGCAACTGCTGTTTGAATACTTGGCTATTTATTCAAAGTATTTGGGACAGATTTCAGTCTCTTCAATAGCACAGTTTGAGTAAGATAGGCAAGATTTGGACCCTTATATATAGAAGTCTTTTGAATTAATATCTTGTTGTGTATATTTTACAGCTATATTTATGATTGATTTCTGAAGGAAAAATATTAATAGAGCACTGCATACCTGTGGATATCTGTATCTGCAGCTGTGGATGTGGATACCTGTGGATATTAAGCAGATACCTGTAAATTTGCAGGGTTCTAGATACAAAATTGGTATCCACACCCATATACACAAAAATTAACCACAAATGTGGATACTGTGGATATCCATGGATTTGCAGAGCTGTACATATTAGCATGCCCCTGCATTCACTCTAAACATATGCTGCTCAAAATGCTTCTGAGCAAAAAGAGCATCCTTTTACAAACCCAAGAGGTGGATGAACTATCTGGGAAAGCAAACATCCCCAATTTAAGCAGTTCCATTAAATATCTTTAATAAAAAATAATTCATAAAGTATTTTGAGCTGTTCTTGAACATTTCACCAGAAGCATGAGGCTGAGAAGACACACAGAACATAATTAGTATGCTCCAGAATTTGTGACAAAATCAAGAGAAATTAATTAAAAGTACTGAAGAGAGTACATTCTTGGCCGTATCGTTAGCTCCTACATGGAGAAGCAGGAAGGGGTAGTGATCTGAAGGTTTGACCAGTTTTGGACAACTCTCAGTCACATCCTGAATTCTAGCCCCTGGTAAGTAGCACAATTCTCAATATTCCAGGTCTGGACAGCAGAGGGATGACTCTGTCCCTCTTAGGAGGGAGTCCCTGACCACCACCACCTGTCTTCTTCTCTTGGGTGGGGGAGGGGGTTGTGGAACCTCCATCCCTAAGACAATGCATCCCATGCCTTCCAGTAGATGGGGGTCTTCTTCTGATTCCTTCCCTGAGGCATCTTTGACAAAGCATTCTCCACCATAGTGCCTGTGCAGAGAGCCTGAAAGAGGTTACTTACCTCTACTGGAATTGGGGATTCCAGAGTTGGCTTTTTTCTCCCGGGGGTTACATGCTGTCAGTTTTCTTCCTCATTCTTTACTGCCCTCACTGGTTCTTCAGCCTGCAGTATTAAATGCTGCCTTCTATCGAGGAAGTCTTCATCTTCTCCAGTGGAACGCAGAGTTTATAGTTGGGCCTCAAGTCCTCTATTATTTGTCTTATCTTTGTCATTCTGTGGTAAATTTGATGTTTTGGATAGTTCTTTATTAGATGAAAAACAAAAAGTTACCACATTAAAACTCGTTGGGTGGTAGGAGTATGCTCTTTTGGAAGGGTAGGGGGAGGTGTATCACAAGGCTTAATACCAGAAAGGATCACTCTGGTTTCTGACACAAGAGAGGTCACAACATTTCACACAGTTCTGCATCTAACTCATAATAGTTCCTACCTCTCCCCAGATTATACAGTGATTATGCCTCCCCTCGTAAAAAAAAAGTTGACACAGATAGGAAAATTGTGATTAATACTAAGCAAATATTGTTATGGGTTTAATGGTATGCATATTTATTAAGATTGGAGATGGAAGCCAGCAAACGGAAGAGAGATGAATGGGTTGATCTATTGAGAGTTAGTGTAGGTAAGGGAGTCAGGGTTGTCTCGGCCAGGCGGGGGCTATCAGAAATATCGTGGTCTGGTTGGAGCAAATCTTGATCACTCTAGCACAGTGGTCCCCAACCATCTGAGGCTGCCGGGTGCTAGGGGGCGTGGCCGTTCGCCTGCCAGGCGCCAGAGGGCAGGGACATAGCCGTGTGCCCGGAGCCGCCCCCCGCCACCCAAGCGCCATGCGCCCGGGGCCGCCCCCCCCCCCGCCAAGTGCCGCGCGCCCAGAGTGCAGGTGGCTAATTTGTGGCGTTCCTGGGGCCAGCGCTCACCATGTGCCATGTGCCCGGGCCGGCTCTGGCACCATGCATGAGCCACATGCCTGGGGCCGGGCCAGCCCCGAGCACCTGGCGGGCGCACACAAATGGCCCCATTAGCAAGTAGAGGGATTGGGGGAAAGGCATAGAATAGGGGAGCCATCCAGCAGATGGTGAATCTCTCTGACCTTTTGTCCAGCTTTGCTTGGGAGCAGAACTTGTGGCATTTGCAGTTGAGCACTGTTGTAAAAAGGTCTATAGCTGGGAAACCCGACTTGCGAAAGACGGAGACGAGAACATTGGTGTTGATCTCCCACTACGTTATTCTGAGAAGTGTCTGCTCAGTTTGTCAGCCCTCACATTCTGCTGTCCTAGTATATATGTGGCGGTTGGAGTTATGTGGTTCCTGACACACCAGTTTCAGAATCTGATTGCTTCTGCACATAGTGAGCATGATCAGGCACCCTCTCCCCCCGTCGATTGACATATAACATAGAGGGTGTGTTATTCATGAGGACATGAATGGTTCTGCCCTTTATCAGGGGAAGGAAGTGGGCACAAGCCTTGCAAATGGCCCTGGGTTCCAGGATGTTGATATGGAGGTGTCTCTCCTGTTGGGACCATGTGCCCTGTATTACCCTTGTGCCACAATGGGCAGTGGAAGAGTATGCCGGCAGGTAAGTTGATTAGAGAAGTCCACCAGTTGAGAGATTGTAGTACTGGCAGAGGAAGCGTAAGATGCCTCACAAGGCTGTGTCAAGTTGGAATGTAGGTGGTCGCAAGCCAATGCTGTAGGCAGCACATGTGTAGCCTTACGAATAGGATCACGAAGGTTGTGGCTGCCAAATGCCCCAATAATTGGAGGTATGTCCAGGTTGTGGAAAAGGGGTCTCACCAATGCCTTGTATAATGGCACTAACACCTCCTTATCCCTACTGGAAATACCTCGCCTAATACATCCGAAGACCGTATTAGCCTTTTCCACAGCCATGTCACAATGGCGGTTCATAGTCACCCTGTGATCAACCAGGACTCCGAGGTCCTTCTCCTCTTCCGTTACTTCCAACTGATGTGTCCCCAGCTTATAACTAAAATTCTTGTTATTAATCCCTAAATGCATAACCTTACACTTCTCACTATTAAATTTCATCCTTTTGCTATCACTCCTTACAGATACAGACCCAGATACAGGAAAGGGTCTAAAATGACAGCATGATGGATAGAGATGATCTAATCACCTTGTACCTTGCGGTTTGATATCCAAGTAGTGTCAGAAGGTGGTAACTTGACAACATCAGCAGTGAGGTGTGATGTGTTTGAACCTGTATATAAAGTGGTATCTTAAGGGGACAGTCTTTGTATGACCTAAGGGGCAGTAGAAATTTTCCACTGATTCCATTCCATTGCTACGGGGTACATATGCATAGTGGTTCAGTAGAGTCTACTGACAACTATTAACGTATTTCACTTAGCAATAAACCTGGCCAGGCACCTTTGATCATTTGGTTTGTGGTGTTTGAGGGCTCTCTTGGGGTCTGCTGTAGAGACACAGTGCACAAGTCAACACGGCACACATTACTGTGCACACACGCAAGCAGCCTTCTGGTTCTCATCAGGAACGGAGCCAGAGACCTGTGAGGACACCTTGGCAGTAAATCCCATTGGCCTGCCCCGAATAACTAGTTTTAAATTGAGTTTGACTATGACTGACTATGCGAAATAGGCCCAAAGTGTGACCCAAAGGAATGAACTTATAAGAAGGCAAGGTTGTTTGTGTTAAACTTTTTAGTGACCCTTTGGAATTCCAGTGTTACCTTATTTAAGGTTTGGGAATTTTAAAAAAGGTTAATTGGGCACTGTAAATTAAGGTGGGTTAAAGGGATTACATAGCAGACCAAGTTTATTAGTCACTAAAAGTGAGCAGAGCTGCTCAGAAAATGGTCTTTTCACCAAAAAGTGGTAGGATAGGGTTGATTTAGATTAATTTTTCAACTCAAGTTTTTAAAGTCTATTTGACATTTATAAAAAAAATCTGGTTCCAAGTGACTTTGGAAATTCAAGATAGAATTAGGGGGGAAGAGCTAATTTCTTGGGATTTTCAGTTGGCAAAAGTTTGAATTTTTATCCTAATTTGTGTCTGGAAAATGGATTCAATAAACCCCCACACAGAGTGAGAAAGCTGCCCAACTGTAGCAAAGACATCCCACCTCCAACTTCATTCACACATTGCCGAATGCCAACACATTTCAAGTGCTCAGTTACCACGCTGAGCAATAGCATAAGCACCAAGGTAAAGTACTTTAAACTCTCCAAGAGGGATACTCCTTCAGTTGTCCTATTAGGTGTAGTCTTTAGAAAAAATTATATCTAAATACCAAATCCTTGATCTTGCTATGATAGATGGTTCATGGGTAGGCAAGGTCATGGTAGATACCATCTTCTACCTTGCTGTGTCCCATGGTGTTGGCTAGGAGTGAGTATAGAACACATAAGACCAGTGTTAGATACAAAGTTCTCTTCCCTCGTAGCACTGACTCCTACAATGAGTGCAAAATTGTTCTGTTTTGGGCAGTCTAAATTATCAGGATGGAGCTCTCAATACTTGGGAGATAAAGCCATGACCTGATTTCCTTAACAGAGATCATACTCAGGATAATTTGTGCTTGGATCAGTTGTGGATGGCTTATCAGTGATCTTAATAATGAAAAAAATATTAGCACTGGAACCAATCTTAAGGAATTCATTTTATGTATGTGACAGTGTGCACAAAGGTATTTAACAGACCTAGATTAAAGTTTGACATGCCTTGGCCCTAAATGGATCCAGATGTCAACACCCACCAGTTGGAGGCATTTCAGACCATGCCTGTGAAGGTCCAGCTGTCAAAGTTTGCATGAAGAGCTATGACTTCATTTAAGTGAAATTCACCATTTAAATGAGTTGTGACAAGCCAACAGAAGGAGCTTTTTAGGACAACAGATGTTCTTTCCTACAGACTGAGAATAATTCACCCAGAACATGGCACTACTGAGTGACTAGCCCCTCTTTAAGGCTGTATGTTCAGATCTGATTCTAAGAAAGATTAACTCTTAAAATCGTATCTTGGAATCACATGCTCTTTTGGCATGATGCAAAAGAGGCACCATTCAAGCTTGAAGTCACAACTCAGAGAGGGGAGGAGGAGAGCACCAACACACAAAACTCAAGGAAAGCTGTGAAACCTGCCAGCCATTCATTTAAGTGTATTTTGGAGGGAAGACTCAATAAGAACATGCCTGTCATTGTTAAAACATTAGCTATAAAGATTTAAAGGCATTTTATTTCCTTTCCCTTGCTCTTGGCTTGGATAAAAAGCTTGATACTGAGACAGGAGAGTTTAATGGCTTGCCAGTCTTTGTATCCCAGAATGAATTTGCATACAGTGGAGGCTACTGCTCCCTTCAGGTCTGCAAAACAGACTTCACAATTCTTGTATATACCACCACCTGCTGGTATGTATTTAAACCAAACATTAAAACCAAGCTCTTCTGGGGTGGTCGTTAGAACTACTGTAGATTGTATTTTAAAAATCCATGACTGTGTCTACTGTCACTGCCAGCTTCAATGGTGGGTGGAGGGATGAACAGCCAAAATGACTTGGCCAGGCTGCTTTAGCAGTGCAGTTCTGGCACTCTGGTGGGAGCATGCCAGTGTCAGACCGTACCCAGGGAATGAATTTGGCATTTCAGGACTAGCTAACTTGGAATGTGTTTTGGAAACAATTAGAACATAAACACACCCATGGCTCAGACATGAACACACCAGGTGCTTCAAACAGCTGCAGCCTGAAGAGATGCACGCACATCAGCCTGAGGAGTCCTTACATCACTCTTATCCCCTTCCCTCCACAACGATTTGCAGAGGCTGAGTACATTGTGAACACTCTGAGACAGGTGTAAGGGGGGGAGGGAGAATACTCCTCCCTCAATAGCAGTGAGCAGCAGTTCTGTATAGTCCTTTCCTTCAAAGATTAACTATGAACTGGAGTTGTAGGTGTGTAGGAATGGGAGAGGGGAAAACACCCCTTGGGTTTGACAAAGGCAAGGAGGGAGAGATCCCCAAAACCCATGAATAAAGAAAAGAAACGATCTGGAAGTTAAAGTGTTTATTGATGTGTTTAAACTTTGTACATTCCCCACAGACCACATTAAGGAGTTTGCAGGTTAAGTTAAATCTGTGCATAGTGGGAAGACATATGGAAGGGGGGAAGAAAACAAAGTCACAGGAAAATAGAAAAAATACACCACAGGTTACCAGAACCTCCAGATTTAAAAAAAGCCATGAGCATTAACATCAACTATACAAGCATTAGAGACATGATGGTGAGGTTCTCCTCAGGGTTTATGCATCCAGTTTTGTGTAAAATAGGCAGTATCCTTTACTACATCTCCTGCACATCCAACTTGAAATAAAATTCCATGGTCTTCAGCTCCCCAGCTGCTTGATTATTGCAAGGCTTGGGCATTCTCTGAGCATGCATACAACTCCAGAAGAGCCCAGCATCAGCACACAGATGCAGAGCTCCAAAACCTCCATTTGGAGACTACTTACCATGTGGTAGGGGGGCAGGGCAGGCTAGAAAAATGACAAAGTAGCAGCAACAGGGAGCTGCTAATGCCAGATGGGCACTGAAGGAGGCTGGTTAGAGAATCAGAAGGAGGGATTTAAATTCAATATCAAAGACTTCCAACTGTACAGCAAGACTGAATTCAGAAGAGAAGGGGAATGTGCAGATTCTGGTACAACCATGTTCTAACATTCCACTAGAATGGCTATAAACAAACATGCGAGAAGCCTTTTAACTCCTTGCCTCCAGGGAGTCTAGATTCCTAGAAACCATACCGCTATGCAGCAGAAGTGCACGGATCATGGGCAGCAGGGGATTTTTATAAAGCTGTTCACTAACGATCTTCTCAAATTGCTTCCTTAGTTATGTTCTCATAGCTCCTAACCCTATTTAACATCTTTGCAACTTCTGGCAAAATTCTCTTTTAGAAAAAGGAATACTGCTTTATATATAAAAGCCAAAATGACCAAAGAGCCACAAGTGTCTCCTTTATACAATGTGGCTGGTACAAATGACCTTCAATATACAAGTGGTCTATCAGAAATAAAAATCAACATCTCCCATTTATATATATAGCGCTTGTATCAGACAACACAACAGAACTGGGATTTTTCGGATTAATTTTTTTAAAAAGAAAAACTACATCTCAGTCAAATATCTGCAATAGATTCATTTTTCCCATTTAAGAAGATTCATATATCATATATTGTTATATTACCATTTCTTCACCCATTTAAAAGAATGGAAATTGCAACTCTACAGTAGTAATTATAGTCTTAATGATCCAGGAGTTCTGAATGTAAGATGAAGTCCTCTTGAAGCAACTGTTGGTCAGTAGTCAATCCAAAACGCTGGACCATTTTGGCCCTCTCTGCCTTGCCCCTTTGCTGGTCAGGGCTGCTGCATTTTCATATCCTTCAAATCTGCATCTGCTCCAGGTATTTGTAAGTTGGGTTCTCATAGCCATGGTTCTGCATCTTGTTCAGATGACGCTCCTCTGGGGTAAGCATTGGGTCAACCTTAGAGAGACCAATTACCAGAGTCAATGGAGTCCTCTCGTCAATTTACAGGTCTAACTTCTTTGTAACTACGGTTGTTGGAAGGGGATAGGACTATAGCTGGCAAAATGCAAACCAATACCATAGGTCAGGGCTTACTGTTCCCTAAGTGGTGTGGCAGCTGAAAAATTCAGTTTCAAGGCCACTTTCGACCTTCTGCCTGCATAAGACTAGAGAAGGATGTTTCTTTAGTCCCTTACACAGCTTGTTACAAAAGACCCTCAGATCTATGTGAAACAGATCAGCATTTTACATGCTGGGGAAGAATTAAAGCAGCTCACTTGCAGCCATGCTAAGTCAGCATTACAGCTAGGGTAAAAATCAAGTCACTCCTGCCTACCAGCTCCATGAACCTTAATGGTGGCTACATTATGTGGAGGGGGAGAGGAGGAGTTACTACAGATCAGACCTGCTTATTCTGTTGCTGAAGATTTAGACTTGAAAGCTCATTTAACACCAAATCCCATCTTCAGATAGACAAGGATGACTAATTGCATTTTTTGTGATTAGTGAATACAACTGGTAAGTGGCAGATCCCAGCAGGCCACCCTTATGTATTATCCTGAAGGTTTTTTCCATTAGCCACAACCCTGTAGGTGCTGAGATGCTTAAGTCTGAGAATATTGCACAAACTGCTGTCAGCATTATAAGCTGACTCAATGCTAATCATTACCCTGCTCAGTTAGTACAGCAGGAGCTCTGTCTCACCTCCACAATCCCATGGCTGATGGTCCCATACTGCCTCTTCCTCAGCATCACCAAGCTGATGACTATGACTGTGGCTATGGCAACTGCAATCACCAAGAGACCGATGAGGGCGCTGCTGCTTAAACTGAAGTCCTCATGAAGGGAATTCTCATTATCCTGTAGAGAAAGAGCAGGGAATAGAGAAGAAGATACTTAAATGGAACCCGAGGAGGTAGCCACCAGCAACTCTCTGTGATATGGAGACATGAGTGATTATGCTTGGCAGCATGAATATTTAACATCTCCCTGCCTGGCAAAAAGGGAATTGAACTCAAATGGTTTCCCACAAGATGCTGACCCATACGGTACGAACAACAAAAAACATCAGTGTCATTCCTCTTTACTGGTAGCATCTTAGAATTGTAGTTCTAGGGAAGACGTCAGAACAATGCCACTCCCTGCAAGGCATCAGCAGGGTCTCAAAATAAGTGGGTACACAAACACCAAACATTGAAATTCATTTTAGAATTCACTAACGGCTAGTCCCTTTGAGTGGCCACATACATACCGGCTCATCCACCAGTCCACCGACTCGCTCTGCATTGAAAATCATTTCCTTCACATCAAGGGTTTCATCAATTACCTGAAAACAGTCATGAAGGCGTTTTATACAAGGAGCCACGAACAATAGGTACAGGATTGCGGGGTTGGAGAAAAGACCTTTACTGCCCAATACAGCAGAATGCTTCTGCTGGGTCAACAGCCACTCAACTCTGCTAGTTCACCACCACCGTCTTGCACTCTCATGGGAAGGAGATAGCCATCAGCCACTTATAGCCACTGTGCTAGTGCCACAACATTCAGGAACAGTTAACTGAGGCCAAGCTGAGAAGACCCCAAGGGCCTTAGTTCATTCAGCTGCAGGCATTTGCTTTGGGCTCAAAGGCTGTGTTACATCAATCTATCCCCTGGCTTTAAAATGAATTTAGAAGTTGAACCTGCAGTGTTAATTTTATCCATGAAGGAGGGCAAGGTGACTGCAACTAGAATTCATCTCATTCATTCCACTTGAGACAAAATCAATACTAATGGCAAACAAGGTATCCACTGAGTCACTGTAACTGGCTTTCAGTTTTAATGTGCAATAAAGCCCATTACTTCACTCAAAAAAGTTATCAAAAGCAGCTTGGTTTTATTACAGCGGTGGAGCACAACAGCACGTAGTACATTTGATGTGGTCGTAAGGCAGTTGCCTAACAAAGGTGAGCCTTTCATTGTCTATCAAAGAGCTCTGTTTTCTATCTAGGGAAGCTACTTCTCAACAAGATACTTCAACAAGTTATTCTACATCTGGAGATCTGGATCTCTCTTCCCTTGACCTCCCACACTTCCAAAGCTGAACAGGCTTAGGAATCTAGGTTAGTCAGAAAACCACAACTCCCCTGCACCATATGGATAATGAGTACACTGACATTCAGCAAGTAGGAAAAAGGCACGGAAATAAGCCACTAATGTTAATCTCCAAAATATGTTTTGCTTTAGAAAATACAGGCAGGGGGCTTACCACATTGTCATCCACTTTGTTCTTGCTATTAATCACTTTCTCTTCAGCTCCGATGAGTCCATCTAGATCAGCTATTCCAGAACCTACACCAGAACGGTTAAGTATTACATTAGATATAGGCAGACACCACTCATCAGACCTCAATGGCAACGAGGAAGGACTGCCTACTCTCTGCAGTGCTATTACTGCTAGTGGAATTCATTGCACTGGTTGCCATTTACTAGTCCCTCTAGATTCTGCTTCAGAGAGGGAGCTCGTGCTAAGCACCAATGAAAGATGGGGGTTTCCTTGTTGATGACAATAATGGGTGGATGTGGCAGGAACAAAGAGGATGCACAAAAAGGTGTGCTGTGTGAATCCACAACTATTCTGCTATCAAGAGCTGTTATGAACAACAAAAAAAGGATTATGGGAACATCTCTGGATCAGCATGACTCCAGAAAGGCAGAACATGCCCTCCTCTTCACTAATCAGTGCACAGGAAGCCCTTTACATAACAGCCAAGTCAATCAAGCACATCAGCAAATGCCCCAGTAACGGGAGTTGCAAGGCCACCCAGCACAGCAAAGTAATGAGCTGCTGTCCCATCACTGGCACAGGCAAAATAGCAATCAATCCCAGAGAAACAGAGGAGAGAATGATAAGCCAGGCCTTGTATCAGAATACCACTCATCTATGACTAGGCAGAAATCTAGTGTGAGCTGCAAAGGAGAGCGTCTACTAACCAGAGGCTGTTCTGCGTAAACAGTTTGATCTCAACTTTTATAAATAGATCAATCTAGAACAGGATGATACAACACTACTTAGGTCTACAGCTAAAAACCTGAGAGATGATGAGCATCAAGTATCAGAGTGTGCAAAAGAGGTGTCCTTCAGAACACCTATGACAAAATAAAGTGGACAATGGGACCACAACCAAAACTCAGCTGAGTCTCCAGCTTCAGAGGGACATGGGGAAAATACAACATACTGCACAGAATACTTCTAATTGAACTATCACCTCTCAGCCAAGCTACAAGCACAGCAACTGCAAGTGCACTGTTTCAGCTGCTACTGGAACTGTTGCAAGGTCTCAAAAGAGGAGGAAAGGAGTTGGCTCCAGGACAAGCGTTCAGAGAGACAGCTTTTACTGCTTGAAAATGCCAACTAAACTAATGTTTCACTCCGGTTCCTCCAGGAAGGAGTGTTTGGGGTTTTATTGCATCCTCTTCCCCATTAGCTTTTTTGGAGACATTCAAATTCTAGACACAGCCTCCTGTCTAGCTTCCCAAGGCTGCATATGTGAGTTATGTTACTGCGAAAGTCAATAGTTTAGAGTTTCTGGATCGATTAAGGATGTTAAATCCAGATTATTCAACTAAATCAAATAATCGATGTAATTTGCATCGACTATTCGATTAATCGCTATGGGTACATCTGCCTTTGAAAATGTACCAAGAGCCCTGCTGGCTTTTGCTACATTTCAAAAGCAAACCTCTGACAGGGGCACGGAGCCAGTGGGAGACTGAGTCCCCAGCTTGCTCCAGGGCTCCCCAAAGTGTTTCTGCTTTTGAAATGCAGCAAGGGCTCCATTCTCGCTACATTACAAGGTGGAGGCGCTGCCAGTTCCCTGCTGCGCCCCTACCCCTTCCTCCCACAGACAGTGCTAGGAGGAACCAGCTGTAAGCCAGCTTCCCCCAGCACTGGATCCCACTCTCCCCCGCATTGCTGCCTCTCTCTGACAGAGGCAGCGGGGGGAGGGAGGAGGAAGCGACTAGCCGCTTACATCCCTAGGAGAGACTAACTATAAGCATTTACAGAGAACCAGAAGTAAAATTATTAGATTACATGTATCCCTGGAAAAAACAGCAGCTTTTTATAGAATATCCTGAGAGAAGGAGAACGCAGGAACTGATTCTGTCATTGAAGTCCGTGGGAGCTTTGTTGTGTACTTAAATGGGAACAACATTTGTTTTGCTTACTACAATCAATCTGAAAGTACAATGTCCAGATTCAGTCAGATGCCAAATGTTGAAGACCATAACTAGAGCAAATTTTGAATAAAAAAAACCTAGGGAAGCAAATGGGATCACTTCCAGCTTGCTACACGAGCACCACCAAACAGAAGGCAAGTCTTGTAATGTTTAGATCTTAGGGTACGTCTAGACTACCGCGTTTTGTCGACGGAAGTTTTGTCGACAGATACTGTCGACAAAACTTCCGTCGACAATTTGCGTCCAGACACATGGAGTTCTGTCGACAAAGCAAGCCGCTTTGTCGACAGAACTCCGTAGTCTGGACGCAACGTTACAGGCAATAACACCTTCTGTCGACAGAACTCTGTCGACAGAAGGTGTTTTGCCTCGTAAAATGAGGTATACCAGTGTCGACAAAACCGCGGAGTTCTGTCGACGTTATGTCGACAGAACTCCGCGGTAGTGTAGACGCTGGTATTGTTTTGTCAACAAAAGTCCACTTTTGTCGACAAAACTAGGTAGTTTAGACACACCCTTAGAGGAAGCACACACAGACTATTAGACGAGACAGAGCTGATTCTATAGCATTTAATAAAGCACTTGACAAACTTGCTTTGTGTCAGGTCATTTTGCTTACAGCCCAGTCCATCCCCTTTCAGCCAGAGTCCTTTCGGTACATGAATTAAGCAACAGCTAGCAATGCTAGTATACCTATTAGCAGAAATGGATGAAGAGTGAGAACTAGCATAGTACAAAAGAAATACCAGATGTAAAAAGGAAAGATGGAAAGGAGACCATACAGGCAAAAGTGAATGAATGAACGTGTGCACAATACTAGATCCCACTAGATAAATGCCTTGTTGCATATTGTTGGAGTGTCAGAATGAACCCACACTCACTCCAGGATTAGTGTGGTCACCAGGTAGAAGGAACAACAGACACCACATTACATGCAACAGACTCTGCATTTGGATTTGCATTCTGTGCTGTTAAATTTCTTTGGACTAGTACTAAACATTTCTCAGGATAAAATGGTGTGAACTGCTATACAATTCCCAAGGGGATTGCTAAAGCTGAATTACATTTTGGGGCAAAGTAACAACTATGTACTCCTAGAATTCCTCTGAAAGGTTGGCAAAGGTCACAGATGCAGTCAAACTAGCCTGTTTCTTTAGCAAAATGGAGCACAGATAAGTCAGCCCTGCACATCTACATGGAGAGAAGGAAAGTGACAATAAGGTGAGATTGTGAAACTAAAAATTAAGCTATCAAACACTGAAAACGTAGAGTGATGGGAGACACTGAGGGAGCAGCTTAGAACCAACCTTTTTTCATTGGATGGTACAAATCCGGCTGAGGATCTAGCAGGAGGGAAAACAAAAACAAAAATAGCAGAAAAAGGAGATTAAGAGAGAAAGGAAAAAAAGGTTTATGCGTGATTTCTGACGAACCCTGGATAAAGCTTTTATTGTACAGCTGTGTTATAGCTTAGTCTGTTCACTTCATTTAAAAAAAATATTTAAAAAGCTACACAAATGCCAGCTGTCAGCACTCTTTGATTAAAAAGAATCCCCCAAAGCCCTGCAGCAGTTTTTAGCAATGAAGTTTAATGTTACACTGGAACATTTTAGTTAGAGACAGAGGGAATGAAATCCAAAAACAATGGGTGGGAAGAGGAAAAGCAAGCACTCTGCAAAGTGCAATTAATACAACTCTAGAAATGGCCAACAGTATCAAAATTAAGGACAAATTAAGATGGATATTAGGGATTACAGATTACTAACTGTGCTGGCTCTCTCCCAAACTAGCAGAGCATCTGCTTAGGTTTTACATCATACAGGCAGCTTTGACAGTGCTCTCATGGGTAGTTCTGTATTTCTGTGGCAACTGCTTCAGACTTCAACATCCACAAGGGGATAGAGCACCCTATACTGCATGGGTTTTGATGTCTGTTTAACTGAATGTGTCCTGGTTCCCTAAAATAAGTACACACTTTTGACTCTACATACCTTCATTTCCGGGCGAGGCTGGGAAGGTCTTCACTTGGAATGGCCGGAAGGGTTTTCCCTCCTGGAGGGGTATCTCTTCTTCACTTTCTTCAGAGCTGACTCGGACATCTACCTGGGACTCGGAGATGGAGGATGTGAACTGGTCCATGTCAGCACGCTGCTCCTGAAGCAGTTCATCTGAAAGGGTGAACACGCAGTCAGGGAATATAGGATGAAGAAACTACTTCTTATATTGTACGCAGTTGCTAGAATGCCTCATTTCTTCCCTGAAGGAAAATTTCTGCTCCTCGCAGAATGCAGTGGTACTAGCTGGTGGGGCTACAGGAACAAAGACAGAGATCCTGCTTTGCAGAGGGTCTGCAACAAGAATATATGTAGTGGGAAACTAAGTTGAACCAAACTGAATACTTCCTAGCTTCTCTAAGAATCTGAGTCATCTGTATGGAAAAGCGATCTCCTGCTAGCCCAACAGAAAGCTCCTACTATTTTGAGAATGTGCTGCGTAGCTGGTCCTTAAGGAAGCTACAACACACCAGAATTAGGATTATAGCTCTGTCAGCTAATAGTTTGTTCTTTAAACCTTGCCTATTTCTCTGTTTCAACATCTTGCATTGGGGGAGAATTCTAATCCTTAAGCACGGTCTACCTTGATTCTCATATTTCTACCTATCAGTGTCATAGCTAAGTGCTTATGAAAGTGGTAGACACTGAATAAAAGAGACGGACTACAAATAGACTGAATTGGCTGGGGGAACATGATCCTTTAAATGTAGTTATGGGGCAGCAGGGGATGCTGGATCTTCATATGTGCTGTCATCCATCCACGACTTGTATTTACTCTGAAGGATCCTCATGGGCTGTCAAAAACACTGGCTAGAGGTGGTGGTACAGCGTGAGCCAAGAGAAGTTTGAGCTAGGTGATATATAGTGGGGTTTGACACGCCAATATAGGGCACGGATCTGCTTGTATTCGTTTTGACTTCCTTTTTACCCAAGGGCAGGGAAGAAAGAGGACTTGGGAGTTACTGTGAAATTTTTGCAGACTTTTATAACTTCACAGTTTAAAGCCAGAAGGGACCTTTACAACAGCTGTTCTCCTACACAGTACAAACCAGAGGAATTTATACCCTTCAGTTCCTGCATCAAGTCAAATCACTTGTGGTTAAGCTAGAGAATCTCAAACAATGATCTTTCTGGGGTATACCTGACACTAAGAAATGTGGGCTTGGTGTATATATTTCAGCTGCCCTAATATATCAGCACAGGCCTAGAAAGCTACTAACCAATCTCATCCTGGATTTCTTCGGCCACATATGGTACCTTGTAGAGCAGAGAGAGGCTTTGATTCATCCTCTCCTCAATCACATGGAGATGTGTCATCACCTGCCAACACACAAGGGCCAATTTAAGAGCCATCAAAGGTAATGCATCTGAGTCCATCAAGTAAGATATTCCAAATGTAGCACTAGCTTGTATCATGGACCACAAAGCAACAAACAAGATATCTGCAAACTACTGTAGGACGTGAGATTCCTCCCTGGCTCCTGTTGCAATCAGTCTTGCCCCAGAAGCACACACATTAATGCTTATCATCTATATTAATCACACTCAATGTTTCATGTGATGGGAGAATTTAGTAAGTAAAGTGAAAACTACTTCTCAGGCAGTGGAGACTAAGTGGGCCTAGCTGCACAAGGCAGGGCATATTTTCCCATGGACTGCACCTGAATGCAGAACTAAAGGATATAAAGAACCTTTGTAAGTCAAAAAAAGGCATCATTTGGCAAGACAATGCTGAGTCTACACACAGCTTCTAGGCAGAACAGGGTTTGCCACTCTGCTGCTTTACAAGTCACAAAATTGCCAGAGTTTATACTCGTAGTGAAATTATGGGCTCCCCCCATCAGCCACATAGACGACCTATTAGTAAGTGTAAGTTCAGATACAGCACATATAGCTCAATTTTCAAATAAAGGCATCTATACTGGAATACGGGGCATCAGAACTGGCCATTTTATGTATTTCTCTAATACACATCTATATGCAGCACTTCATTTGAAAACTGGGTCACACTGTACACATAGCCTCAACTCACCCATTAGCTCTTGTTACTCTTAAATTTAACTCCAGACTTGACCCACAGAAGGTGCTACATGATCAGGGATCATAGAGACTAAAGAAGCCAAATGTTGAAGGAAAAATTAATGAGTTGAATGGACCTGCTTTTGCAAACAGGTGAGTGCTAACAGGGATTTTAGAGAGGGAATTCTCCAGTAAAAGGAGAAGCAGATGCAGGACTCTTGAGGGAAATGTGTTTTGTTATTGGGGCTCTCTTACTGTGTGCTGAGTTAGTGTTTGTGAGTGAGGGTTGGTGTGTGTTCTTTTTTCGTTTTGTTTGTTTTTTCCCGTGTTTGAGAGTGAGGCTTTTTTTTTTTCTTTTTTTTCCCCCACTTCCTCTTTGCCCTCCCCGTCCCCTTCATGGAGTGTGTGCTGTGACTGGCAGGTGGAAACTGTTGGCTTCTAATTAAAGTTTGAATACTAGAAGCCTCTGCTGATTGGCTGAGCCTTGGTAGGGGGAAGGACTTTCAAGCACTCCCGGGCTTTTTAAGGCAGTGGGCAAGCGACCAAGGTACTTGCGAACAGGTGAGTGCTAACAGGGAGTTTAGAGGGGGAGTTGGGAAGGGTGGGAGGTTCTCTTGCCTTTCTTTTTAAATCCCTTCTCCCAGACAGCAGCGATGGATGGTGATGGGTCTCCTGTTGTTACCTGCACAGCGTGTGCCATGTTTGTCTTCCTCCCGGAAGAAAGAACAGATTTCATCTGAACAAAGTGCAATATGGTTGACATTTTGGAAAAAAAAGTTAGAGGACTGGAGACCCTACGCTCGATCAGAGAAGATGAAGACTTCCTCGATAGAAGGCAGCATTTAATCCTTCAAGCACGGCAGGCGGAGGAGCCAGAGAGGGCAGTACGTGACCAGGAAGAGAACTGGCAGCATGTAACTTCTCAAAAGGGAAAAAGGCCAGCATGGGAATCCCCCAATGCTATAGAGGTAAGTAATCACTTTCAGGCTCTCTCCACAGGCTCTACAGCGCTGAATGCTTTGGAAGGGACCTCACAAGGAAGAAACCGGAAGGGAACACCATCTACTGGAAGGCATGGGATGCGTAGTCCTAGAGATGGGGGTTCCACGGCCACCACCCCCAAAAGAAAACGACAGGTGGTGATGGTTGGGGACTCCCTCCTAAGAGGGACTGAGCCATCCATTTGCCGCCCAGACCTGGAATCTCGAGAGGTGTGCTGCTTACCAGGAGCTCGCATTCAGGATGTGACTGAGAGGCTTACGAAACTGATCAAACCTTCGGATCGCTACCCCTTCCTGCTTCTCCATGTGGGAACTAATGATACAGCCAAGAATGACCGTGAGCAGGTTATTGCACATTATGTAGTGCTGGGAAAAAGGATCCAAGAATTCGGAGCGCAAGTGGTGTTCTCGTCCATCCTCCCTGTTGAAGGGAAAGGACTGGGCAGGGATCGTCGAATTGAGGACGTAAATGCGTGGTTGCGCAGGTGGTGTCGCACAGAGGGCTTTGGTTTCTTCAACCATGGGACTCTGTTCCGGGCACAAGGATTGTTAGGAAGAGATGAGATCCACCTAATGAAGAGAGGAAGGAGCATCTTTGCGGGCAGGCTTGCAAACCTAGTGAAGAGGGCTTTAAACTAGGTTCGTCGGGGGACGGTGACCAAAACCCTGAAGGGAGTGGGGAAGTCGGATACCGGGAAGAAATGCAGAGAGGAAGGAGCAAGAAAGGAGGACCCCTGTCTCGAATGGAGAAGATAGGGCGATCAACTGGTTACCTGAGGAATTTGTACACTAATTCAAGAAGCCTGGGCAACAAACAGGAAGAACTGGAGGCCCTGGCCCAGTCCAAGAAATATGATTTAATTGGGATAACAGAGACTTGGTGGGATGACTCGCATGACTGTAGCGCTGTCATGGAAGGGTATAGACTGTACAGGAAGAACAGGCAGGGGAGAAAAGGAGGAGTTGCACTATATGTAAGATAGCACTATGATTGCTCTGAACTCCAGTATAAAGAGGGAGCAAAACCTGTTGAGAGTCTATGGGTTAAGTTTAAAGGAGCAAACAACAGCACTGAATCAGGTGGATGAGGTAGACGAGGCTTTCTTCGGACAGCTGAGAGAAGCTTCCAGATCGCAGGCCCTGGTTCTTGTGGGGGACTTTAATCACCATGACATCTGTTGGGAAACCAATATGACAGTACACAGGCAATCCAGGAAGTTTTTGGAGAATGTTGGGGATAACTTCTTGGTACAAGTGCTGAAGGAGCCGACCAGGGGCTGTGCGCAGCTTGACCTTCTGCTCACAAATAGGGAGGAACCAATAGGGGAAGTAGAGGTGGGTGACAACCTGGGAAGCAGTGATCATGAGATGGTAGATTTCAGGAAGAAAAGAGAGCAGTAAAATACACACCTTGGACATCAAAAAAAGCAGATTTTGACTCCCTCAGAGACCTGATGGGCAGAATCCCCTGGGATGCTAACATGAAGGGGAAAGGAGTCCACGACAGCTGGGAGTATTTTAAAGAAGCCTTATTGAAGGCACAGAAAGAAACCATCCCAACGGGTAGCAAGAGAGGCAAACATGGGAGGAGACCGGATTGGCTTACAGGGGAAATCCTTGATGAACTTAATCACAAAAAGGAAGCTTACAAAAAGTGGAAACTGGGACAATGACCAGGGAGGGGTTTAAATGTACAGCTCGAGAATGCCGGGGGATTATCAGGAAGGCGAAAGTGCAACTGGAATTGCAACTGGCTAAGGATGTGAAGGATAACAAGGTTTCTACAGGCATGTTAACAAGAAGAAGGTGATCAGAGAGGGTGTGCGGCCCCTAATGGATGAAGGAGGTAACCTAGTAACAGATGATGTGGGGAAAGCTGAAGTACTCAATGCTTTCTTTGCCTCTGTATTCACGGACAAGGTGGGCTCCCGGACTAATGCACTAAGTGATGCAAGATGGGATGAAGGTGGACAGCCCTTGGAGGGTAAAGAACAGGTTAGGAACTATTTAGAAAAGCTAAACTTACACAAATCCATGAGTCCGGACTTAATGCATCCGAGGGTACTGAGGGAGTTGGCAAATGTCATTGAGGAGCCTTTGGCCATTATCTTTGAAAAGTCGTGGAGATTGGGAGAAATCCCGGATGATTGGAAAAAGGCAAATGTAGTGCCCATCTTCAAAAAAGGGAAGAAGGACGATCCAGGGAACTATAAGCCGGTCAGTCTTACCTCGGTCCCTGGAAAAATCATGGAAGGGATCCTTAAGGAATCCATTTTGAGGCACTTGGAAGAGAGGAAAGTGATTAGGAATAGTCCGCATGGATTCACAAAGGGCAAGTCGTGCCTGACCAATCTGATTAGCTTCTATGATGAGGTAACTGGCTCGGTGGACGTGGGAAAGTCAGTGGATGTGATATATCTTGACTTTAGCAAGGCTTTTGATACGGTCTCCCACAATATTCTTGCGAGCAAGTTAAGGGATTGTGGATTGGATAAATGAATGGTAAGATGGATAGAAAGATGGCTAGAAGGCCGGGCCCAGCGGGTAGTGATCAAGGGCTCGATGTCAGGATGGTGGTCGGATTCTAGTGGAGTGCCCCAAGGTTCGGTTCTAGGACAGGTTTTGTTCTAGGACAGGTTTTGTTCAACATCTTTATTAATGATTTGGATGAGGGGATGGATTGCATTCTCAGCAAGTTTGCGGATGACGCTAAACTAGGGGGAGAGGTAGATACACTTGAGGGCAGAGACAGGGTCCAGAGTGACAGACAAATTGGAGGACTGGGCCACAAGAAATCTGATGAGGTTCAACAAGGACAAGTGCAGAGTCCTGCACTTGGGACGGAAGAATCCCAAGCATTGTTACAGGCTGGGGACCAAACAGTTAAGTAGTTGTTCTGCAGAAAAGGACCTGGGGGTTACAGTGGATGAGATTCTGGATATGAGTCAACAGTGTGCCCTTGTAGCCAAGAAGGCTAATGGCATATTAGGTTGCATTAAGAGGAGCATTGCCAGCAGATCCAGAGATGTCATTAATCCCCTTCATTCGGCTTTGGTGAGGCCGCATCTGGAGTAATGTGTCCAGTTCTGGGCCCCCTACTACAAAAAGGATGTGGACGCACTGGAGGGGGTCCAGCGGAGGGCAACCAAAATCATTAGGGGGCTGGAGCATATGTCCTATGAGGAGAGGCTGAGGGAGTTGAGTCTGTTTAGTCTCCAGATGCGAAGATTGAAGGGGGATTTGATAGCAGCCTTCAACTTCCTGAAGGGAGGTTCCAAAGAGGATGGAGAGAGGCTGGTCTCAGTAGTGACAGATGGCAGAACAAGGAGCAATGGTCTCAAGTTGTGGTGGGAGAGGTCCAGGTTGGATATTAGGGAAAACTATTTCACTAGGAGGGTGGTGAAGCACTGGAATGGGTTACCTAGGGAAGTAACGGAGTCTCCATCTCTAGAGGTGTTTAAGTGTTGGCTTGACAAAGCCCTGGCCGGGTTGATTTAGTTGGGATTGGTCCTGCCTAGAGCAGGGGGCTGGACTTGATGACCTTCTGATGTCTCTTCCAGTTCTATGATTCTATAGTCAGAAGTGAATCTGACCTTTAAAAGCAATGATGAAAGCAATTTGATTTTACATGTGGCCACCTGTCAATCAAGCAAATTATCTAAAGAACTTAAAGTGCAATGAAAAGTAAAGCGAATTCAAACTGAACGATATCACCCGCATTCCTCACATATCAATTCGTTGACACTGAAACCTTCAGAATGAATTATGAGCTTTTTTTTAGCTTAAGCTTGCAGTTCTCACCACACTGTGCGGCTTTGGCAGCACAAGAATGAAGGAGTCAGGAGGCGTGTGTTTGATATAATAAACTGACTCTGAAGAGAGCAACTAGATATTCTTCACTGCCCCAGTCACCAAGTACTGTGTTTACTGTTGAATCCTATCTAGTATGTGTAAACCAAGAGACAGGGAGCAGTCTGAGGAAGAAAGATCTGAAGACAAGTTCAGTGTCCATCACAAGCACCTCAAAAATCAACATCACGTTAATGAAACCAGATCTCAAAGAACTCCTGCAAATGGAAATATGTTATTTGCATTAACCTCTGAATACTAGCAGTAGTGATTGCACTGCAATGGTAAATCCTGGTCCTAATCTCAGTCCCAAAGCCCACACTTCTCTTTGAAGTTTTGCCTTGCATTAGTATAGGACTAGGTAAGCCCCAGAACACTATTAGAGAGACTTAACGAAAGATATTGGTTTATTTTATGCCTTTGACAGCACATTGTCTCTCCAATGCAGCCTGCTGCCTTTTATTTGTGCGGACCTTTCACAGAGGTCATGGGAAATGGCAGCACGGTCCAGTGACTAGGGCACAGTACTAGGGATCACAAGGCCTGCATTCCATTTTCAGGTTTACCACAGACTTCTGGCAAGTCAGTTTACCAATCTCTGCCTATTTTTCTTCCCACACATGATTGGATGAGACAAGTGGAAGGGACAGTCTTACTATATGCACAGTTCTGCTCTTGGTTGGGCCTTTAATGTTACTCTAACAATTTTAGAATAAAAAACTACAGAAGTTTGCTAGAGGCTGAGGGATGAACATATCTGAAACTACCTAACAGTTAAACTGCCAGGTACAGTGGCTGACGCATGGATAAACCACAGACTATTCTAGGATGCTATCTGAACATGAAGTAGTTAACATTCAGGTAGGTGCTAAGGAAAGCTGTAAGAAGAGTATCACTAGCAACAATCAGCATGTGTTCAAATTGGGAAATGAGAGTTCCTCTTCAGTGCACAAAGATGTCAAGCTGCTAAGGTACTCAGCTACTTAGCCAATTAGCATGGAGTTAGGACAGATTCTGAGGAAAGCTATTCTAGAGAGTCTCCAAGTATCACTCCAGGAATAACAATGGCTCCTTGACAGAAACATTCTTTTGTACCTGAGATTTCATCTGTGCAGCCTTTTCTGGGTCAACTGCAAGGACATGCTGATAATGGCGGACAGTGTGCAGACGGTCCTTGTTCTCAGCGCGGACGTAACGCTTCAGGGCTTGGAGGATGCGGTGGGGCTGCAGCATTTAAGAAGAGTTAAAATTTGGTGGCACAAGGAACAGGATTCTAGCCAACAATTGCACTGAAATTCAGTATCTAAAATTGTCTATAGTCTGTTTTACGGATAGGCAGAACATTCTTCTAATCTGTCAGCTAATCTTTGTCTCCAGTGTTTACTTTCTGTAAAACAGCTGTGCCTGAAGTACAAATGCAGAGTGAACTGTGTGCTGTTTTCTACATAGTAACCAGAGCACTCAGGAATTTAGATGCTCTGCTGATAGGTCTTTGGTATCAGTTATGATTGGCACAGCTTGCAAGGAGTCTGCTTTCACAGCGTGCTAACCCCTGCCCACACTACGCTCATTCCAGTCTTCCCTAGCTCCCCCTCGCCCCACTGAGTGGTCACTGTTTATGCCACATTTAAATGCTCCAACACAACTCACTCGTGGCGGGTCAGCTTGCAGGGCAGCCAAGTAGTTCTCCAAAGCAATCCGACGGCGATCATTCAACATAGCTTCCACTCGAGCCAGGTGAGTCTCCACAAGCTGCTGCTTCTCGCTGGCTGCCTCTTTCTCTAAAGATTTGACCATTGCCTGGAAGTGCTGGAAAGGAGAGAAACAGAACTTGACTAAATTGGCTAAAGCGCTGTAGCAACAGAGAAGAATGAACCAAACAAGAATGTCTACTCTTGCTGATCTCATTCCTTAGAAGGTGCTGAAGGTCCCATCCCACTCTCTCTGCCCAAGGCATTTAACATGAGGAGAGAAGGGTGCCGACAGAACTGATTTTGACTTAGTATGCTGTACAAATGATCATCTCAATATGCCTTTCAAAGGTACTTTATAACAATTTTAACTGTTTATAGAGAAGACCGGGAAGGGGGGGGGGGGGGGGGGCATGTAGCTAGAATACCATGTTTGAAATTGGATTATTTTCAGCTCTAGTACCGATCTGATGATTTAAGAATCCACCTATTCCTCGTGGATAATACCATACCTACAAGCGAAAGAGTGGCATTATTTTATGAAAGGCACCATATCTAGGTACTTCTAGGGCATTTGCTCACCTTTAGTATTAGAGAGTAAGCTTCCTGGCAATAGTAAACAATTGTCAATGCATAAAACCATCACTCCAAGATAGACCAGAGCAGGAACACTATTAAGTTTCTGTATTTGCCATTAGAAACCAAGAAAAACTATTTCCTAAACTATGAATAAAATTGGTAGCGATAAAATACAGGCTTCAGAAGCTTTACAAAATCATGTGAAGACACCACACTAGAAAAAGAGGCCTTTGCATACAGTAAGAACATTTAATATCTGTTCTTAACTTAGTACGAGTTCTATAGCAGACTGTCAGAAGATTTTATATCCATCAGACCCAACTTGCAGGACTTAACCCCAGGTTTCCATGGAGATTTCCTTCTCACAAAGAAGGAGTTCAACAATTTACGAGGAAGCCATTTATTTTCAACCTCAAGGTTTTTCACTAGATCTGCACAAATAGAAAATCTGTCCACAGAGAAAGTCAGCTCCAGATTGGATAGGACTGTTGGTCCATTTGTAAACACAGCTAAGCAAAACAAATGCAAAACGTTTAGAGTTCCCTTTTGGCAGGGCTACTGACACACTTGATGGTGCTGCTACTTCACTGTTAAAAGGCGGGGGGGAGAGGGGGCGGGACGGGACTGGCAATACACAGCACCATTTTCTGTTTTCGGACCCAAATATGTGACTGAGTCAAGTCTCTCTACAGGGTGTTGATCCAAGTAAGGGAAGGACTGCTTTTTACTCCCTGTACTTTTGGCACTGAACACTGAGAAGCTAATTAGCTTACATAGGCAGAGGACAGATGCCAAGAACCTAATCTCTGGGAATAGAATCAACTCTCCTTTTTAGATCTCAACTCTTACCTGAATGAGAGTTTGCCTCTCCGCCTTGGGAAGATTTTTGGCTTCATATTCTGCTTCCTCCCATTCCTTTTTCACCTAAGCAGGCAAAGGGGAGCACAGTTCAGCAAGGTACCGAAAATTATTATTTCACATAGGTATTTCTGAGCTCACTTGTTTTTACATGAAGACAGGGGAGACTGATTCTAGTTCAGCACTGCTAGGCATTAAGAGGCCTAAAAAGGCATCTTTATTAGAGCACCCATAATCACGGACAAATGTTTCTAATGCCCAGTGTCTAATCTTAGCATTTAATCCTAATGGGCAGCCAGTTTGTCACTCCAGATGACTTCTGTCCCAAAACCTAGGAAGTGAACTAAAAAAAAAAAAAGAAAGAATACAACCACAGCCACAAAGCTGTGTGCAAAAGCAACACAGATGGTAACTGTAAAAGCAAGTCTGGCTAGCACTGATCTGTACAGTGGTACACAGGCAGCAATCATGCAGCTCAGACAAATGAAACGACAGGAGACACTCACCCGGTCCATGCGGTTGTGGTGTCGCACTTCCAGCTGCTCCTTTGCTTTCTGGAAGCGCGCATGCTCATTGTCATCAGCTGGGGTTTCAAAGTAGACATCCACATCATCAGTGGGTACAGGAGTAGGGGGAACTGGAAAGATAAAGTGAATGTCTCAGACAATTTCTACAGTCCTAGGTTAGCCTGCTGTGATAATGGTTGTAAGGGGTGGGGAGGAAGAGGCACCTTCACACCAGCAGAGTTCTCCCTCTGTCAAACAGTATGTTGAACTACCACATACCAGGACTTCATTTTGGTATAATTAAATTGCCAGTTTGCTGCACATCATCAGGAAGTTACAACATTCCAAATTCACAGTTATGCACTGGGACCACCAGTATCTGTACAGTCTTCACATTCAGAGACAAGAGTTACCCTGTAACAGAGCTATGCTACAAATGCAGAACAGAACTTAACTTCTTGCCGCAACAGTTGGTCTCTGCTTGGATAGGCCATTTTCTATACTTGCTGCTCACTGACAAACTAGCTCTACACTGCACCAATGAACTCCCTTGATCATGACAGAGAATGCCCCACAGAAACTCTCAAGCAGCAACCCATTCCCATGGAGCAAGGGCTTTCACACTTCAAGCCTACTTGCCCTATCAGATGCACCTACCAGGCTTAACAGGCAATGGAATGAGACAGGACAGCAGGAGGAGGTTTGGCAAGATGACTTCAACTTGTTCAAGGCAAGGAAGTCTTCCATCATCTTAAGGCATTCAAATTTGGCAAGAGATGTTACATGAAGGATCCCAAAGAAGTCACATACCACAAAGCCCTTTCCAAATGGACCACGGCAAACATGGCAGCTACTGCATATTCAGTCGTATAGAACCTTGGATATTGGAGCCTATATAGGTGAAATGGGCACCTGGAGAGGGCTAATGACTAGAACACCGGTTAGCCCTTATTTAAAGTGGACTGATATGCCCCATGTCATCCTGCAATCTATAACGTGAACATTGGAGAGGAGATTTAGTCCCAGTGTGCACATGAATCTCTCTCTTCTCAAGCCAATGGAGAAAGTTATTAGGTGAAACAATAGTAAGACTGTAAAACGGGGATTATGGCTGTGTACAAGTGGCACACGTGTTGTATCCTGGGATTGCTCATAGCATCTATGAGCCAGGTTTGGAAATGGAGACTTCAGTTTCCATCTTCAAATCCCTCTGGGACAGGACAAACTTCTGTACAAAAAGCTTCTGACAGCCACCGCTTTTATTTCATGACTTCAGTCAAATCAGCCCAATCCAATGTACTTGCATGAAGCTCATTTAATAATCAGGATTCTGGCTGTACAGACAGACTGCCAAGGCCCAGATAACAGAAAGCTTTTCAAAAGGCTTTCATAGCAGCTGAAGTGGAAGGGCTAGAGTTGAACAATAAGATTAATAATTAGGTTAAAATGTTTTCAGTAGTTTTATCATCTGCCATAGAAGCCAGTAGAAAGTGATGCCAACAATCTCAAGCTATCAAATGCAGGGATTGAATCATGTTTCATATTTCTAATGGAGCAGAAGGTGGGAACCAGAATGCTGCATGACTTTATGCAGGACTTTCCAAAATGTACTAATAAGAAAAACTTCCAACCAGAAGAATTTTTAGACTAACAGTCTACATTTCCAGAGTGATTGGTTGAACAGACACATGATGCTCTGACTGGCAAGAGATTGCTACCAGCTGGGTAAATGAACAAGTGGAGTAGTTTCATAAGAATAGAGATTAAAGAAGTTTCCCAGTCCCTGCTACAAATCTAGAAGAGAATAATTAAGCCTGTTTTCATTAAGTTAGCAGGCCAAATGTGGGATTAGGTTGGAGAGAGACAGACTGTGTATGTTGAGAAAACCAGCTTTCCCTAGATGTAGGAAGGAACTTAAACCTAAACATCTACAGAAGCACAGAGACAAGAGGAGACTGCTGCAAAAGGACAGACAGAAGTGCTGCAGACATAAGAACCAACAGGATGGGCTACACATGTATCCTCACTTGGGCGAGGCAAGGAGGAGAAACACCAAATGCCAGACAGGACAGTGGCTTGCTGCAAAAGGGGCCAGTGGCAAGCAGGACTTACTCATCTTTTTACACACAGCCATACAATATTCCTCTGACTCAAAATTGTTCCTGTTGCCTCCGCAGCCTCCATATATAAAGCGAATGCATTTTCTCTTGTATAGGTCGAAGTACCAACGAGGCATCACAGCCCGGCAGGGACCTGTCATCGCCTCCTGGGAGCAGACAGCTGTGTGGAGACGGGTTAGAACATAAGCTAGTGAGGAGTACAGGCTTTGCTAATCGATTTTAAAAAGTCACTGGTGGCTCTAGGTAAGAAATTCTACTGCAGCACCGCTCCTTGCTTCACTCTACAATACATTTAAGGGCACTTCTTAAAGTGCCCCTTGGCGTCATACTGAGGCAACCAGAGCAGTCCAGGAATGTGTTGCTACTGCTGCATTAGAGTACGAGCAATGTGCAGCCTGGGATTCTGGTGTTGGCCCAGCATGGAACCCATCATCTGCAAGAACTGTTCTCTTTAAACCCAGGAAGTGGGACAGAACACTGAACTGGGGTACAAATACATTTCAGAGATAAAGGGGCCATACCCCATATGCTCATAGACAGGGCTTCCGCTGTTTAAAATGCTTAAGATACAATGTGAAAAAAGACTTTCAGTTCTGCAGGAGGTATCTGACAAGGAAGACATTCCACTGCAGTTTCTTTGGGTGGAAGCTTGAATTCAGAACTGCATAGGTACAGAAGCAAGTGGAAAATGCAGGATATACATATGGAACATGTCACTGAGTAGATCAGCAGCTGGGTTTTTGAGTTTTAAAAAGCCTGGGCACTAAGCAGGAGAATTCAAGACAACTTTTACAGCTACAGCATTTTACACATAGACAGACATCTCTGCAGTAAGCTGCCAGCATAAGTGGCTCTGTTTAGATGCAGCATCTGTTTAGGTTAGTAACAGTTTAACCATTCTGAAGAGGTCTGGACTATGGTTACAGCAGGCATCCTCCTTTCTTTCAAACACTGTAGAGGGAAATTTGATATCCCCAGAACAGACACCTTTCAGAAGCTAGCAAACTACACAAGTCAACCTGTTTTAAGTCTATTTTAACTACAATAACTCCACATACACAATCAATCTACTGTTTCAGAGAAATTATCTGCAACAAACTGGCATGTCACCAGCAAGAAGAGTTTTACCTACAAAACAAACGGATGGCAGTTATTCAGTCATCTGTAGTTAACGAATTCCACTCTCTCTTCCCTCGGCATATAGACACTCAAAAATAAAAGACATTTTACAGCCTGGAGTCACAACACAGTTGGCAGATGCTCCCCTGCAATAGCACCTGCTCCCTGACAAGCACTACAGCAAATATTTAAAAGAGGTGAAGTTGGTTGCACTGGGTTCAGTTTCTTCAAGGAAGAGTAGGATTTCAGGGGAGGCTGGGTTGTTTAAAATAGAACAGAAAAGGAGGCATCTATTGGAAACATTCTCTTGTTTAAGGGGCCAGATTCTGAGCTGGTGTAAATTAGTGTACCTCCATTACGCTCAAAGTGTACAGCACTTGAGACTCTGGTTCAACAGTTTTAAGTTTTCAGGAATCCATATCACAGGAAAGACAGACCAAAGCTGGTCACTCAAACCTAGGGAGACATTTCCGTCAGCCAAATGCCCCAAGTAGGTATAGAGATCTCCCCTAGAATTAGGCTCTGCAAATACTGTTTCCTGAACACACTGCCCTTTGGTGGAGATACTTGTTCTGTGCACCAGCTTCTGCCAATAAGACTGCCATTAACTAACAACATGTAGGCCATGTTCTAGAGCCATGGTGTCCAACCAGTTCTGAAGTAGTAGCTGCTACAGTGGCTATAGTGAACTAGCCACACTCAACCAGCCAAATAGCCACGTGTGGGTAGTGGCTAGCATGTTGGACACCACAGCTCTAGAGTGTTATTGTCATGTTCAATATCTGAAACATAAGCATCAGCTTTTCTTTGATGACCGATATGGCAATTAAAGCCTCCACAGTGCAATCTGCTGGATGGATTGAAAGCATCACCACCAATGCAGGAATTACAAGATCAACTGGACAGCCAGCCTAAGGGAGCTAGGAAGGCTGTAGAGTAGGACTTACCTTTCACATCACTAATTATTTCCTTTTCAGAAAGAGACCTGTCATTGCTGGACTCAGTAGGGGTCTCTTCATTGTAATCATCTACTTTATAGTTATCGTAATAGTAATCACGATCTTCCACCACTTCCTCTTCCTCATCCTCTTCCTCCTCATCTTCTTCCACAGCTGTTCCTGTGAAGTCTTCTACATCTGGCTCAGTTGGGAACTCACTAGAGGGGTACAAATTAATGCTAATCACTTTGAAGCCAACCTTTGATGTTCAAGCACAATGATTCTCTTTTCATCTATTTTATAAGCATCAGAGCTGGGAGTACCAATGTAGTGCCTGCTGATCATGTAAACAGCAGCAGCTACAGGAGTTCTCATTATAGCTACATGTAGCAGAGCCATACTTTCTTTAAGCCTCTAGCTCAAAGACTTTTTAAAAAACTCTCCTCCTCTCTCCAATCAGCTGTATTTCACTGAAGACTACAGCATTTGGAGTCACATATTTGGCAGAACAGCCAGCCAGTTTAAGTGACTTTGGATGGAGGTGCTTCCTCCTCCCGCTCCAATTTCAGAGGATTGTTGCGAGTCATTTTTCCTCCTGTGCACTGCAAGACTTCTCCACTTCCATGATACTCCTCTTCCGCTGAATCCAAAAGCAGAACAAGTTTGCTTTCCCATCCCCAACCATGGAAGGAATCACTACAGGTAACAATGAGCCAGTGGCCTCACTATTAGTTGTATTACTGTACCTTTTATAAAGGTCAATGAGCCAGCGGCCTCACTATTAGTTGTATTACTCTACCTTTTATAAAGGTCATAATCTTCATCTTCATCCTCCTCTTCATCGTCGTCCTCTTTGGAAAGAGCTTCATCCACTATTTTTGTCTGAGGACAGCATACGTACTCAGTGCCATGGAACTGGTCCACCCCACAGGGAAGCAGCATTCCATAATTGTGCAGGATCATCCCTTCTGACAAACAAGCCTGAGAGGGAAGCCAGAAGCTATGTTAACAAATCTCATCTTAAAGCAACATGTTTATTGCCCTGTCCTCATGCTTGAGGGTCTGAAATAACCCCGAACCCCAACACCAGCGGTAATTCCGTGATGAAAAGTATACTTCAGGCAGTCCACAGGCATTTTCATCTTCTCATCTAACCTGCGCAATAGCACAGAAAAATAGATAAGAAATTTCATGGCACAGACTGCACCATAATATTATTTCTTCAGTTGATAAACGAAAGCACTTTTAATATCTGGGCCTACAAATATACCCTAAATGTGAGCTCAACTGTGAGAAAAGCAAATACAAACATGTATGAAGTGTTGTCATTCCATAAACGTTGATAGGGAAATACAAAAAGGGAGACAAAGACCTTACTAATATAATTAAGATCATGCCTAGTAAACAGGAGAAGCACGGGATTAGAAATCAAACCATAAATCAGTACATGGGAAGTCAGGCGCAATTGCTAGACAACACAAAAAAGGGATAGGTTAATCTGCCTGTCACTTCTTTTGAGGTCCTCAGAGACTTGCTGTGGCGGGAAACTGACTATTGTGGCACTGCTGATTTAGAGAAAAGGAAGGAGCAAACTTCATGACCATGGCTGCCACCTCCACTATCTCCTGAGATCCAACATGACACCTTCATTGTACCTTGTTCATCCTGATTCTTAGAGAGATCCCAACTAGAACAAGCTAAAGAGAGAAACAACCACACCTCCACAAGCTAAATCCCAAGAACCATCTGCAAAGTCAGACACTGTCCGTCCATGGCTCAATATTGTATGTCCTTTTCTTTCCCCATTTAATTTCATCTCTTTCCCACGTCTTTCCTGTCTAATAAGAGCCTGGTTTAGCTGGCCAATACTATAGATTACTATCTGACCAGATAGGCAACTAAAAGGAGTTCCCTTAGCAGCCTGAGGCTGGTACAAGTTGGCCATGTCTCAGAGTGGCTAATAAGATCAACCCATGCCTGTTTATTTCCATCAATAAGGTTGAGGGTAAAAGTGAATACTAAAAGAGAAGAAGCATTTTGCCTAATGTTCTCTCCCTTCATCTGTCTCTCATCTTGTACAGGTTGGACCTTTTTCATCCAGCACCCTCAGGACCTGACTGGTCCCAGGAGGAAGGAATTTGCCAGACATTGGGAGGTCCCTCAATACCAGCCCCTCAGCCCACTGCCCCTCCGCACTGCTGGCTCCTTCAGCTCTGCTGCTGGCTGTACAGCTTCAGCTCCAGAGCCGGAATGACACGTTCAACTGGGTTGCACAGCCCCAACCTCGGCCATACTGATTTTGCTGGGCTACCGTGGCTGGTTTCTCCTCCTGGGCTGCTGGGCCACAGCTCTGGCCCTGCTGCCAGGCGGCAGGAAACCCCAATCACGTTGCTGCTGCCACCACCACTTGGGCTGCTGTAGTCCTGCCGCCTACTCAGGTTGATGTGGCCGGGTCAGGCTTTCCCCCTCGGGCTGCTGCAGTCCCAGCCCCACTGCTGGGCAGCCAACAGTCCCAATCGTGCTCCGCCCAGGCTACTGCGGCCCCACAGCTAGCAGACTCACAGGGTTGCACCAGGCTCCCAGCTGCTAGCCCTCCTCACCTGGGTCTCTTATATCCAGGAACATCCATGGTAATGCCGGACCACGGATGTTGCTGGACAAGAGAATCTTGGATTTGAGAGGTACAACCTGTAGGAAGAAAGGCCAAACAGGAACAGTAACAGACCATTTCAACTAACTGTCTCTCTTTGGGAGAAGAGACATTGTTAACAGAAGGGAGTTTCCTCCTAAAGACTCCCCAGCTAAAGGAAAATGAAAGTCTTATGTCATACCTCACTTCTCAAAAACCTTAACTATTTGTTCTTTATTTTAACAATAGGTTATACAAATGTTATAGCACACATGCCATGGGACTAAGCAAGCTGAGTTCTCCATACCAAAACCTCTGAACCTTGTTTTAAATAGCTGAATCCTGGACAGAAACAAGACCATTTTAACACCTTTGTCTCTGAGCCCATATTTCCATCAAAATGAACATCTGTATCTACTCACAGAGGGTGCTCTGTTCTTATAGATAATTACACTGAGGGTAAGTGACATCACAAAAACCAAATCACAGCAACGAATCTCAGAATCCAGGTCAACTGACTGAGGCTTGTGCTGTGGGCTAGAAACAGTGGAGTGGATGCCTTTTTGCACTCAGGCTGGAGCTCAGGAGCAGATAAGCCCCATGGTATAAGCCCATGTCAATGGACGTGGGCCTGCTCTGTGTATGGGTGCAGGGTGGTTTGTTGGATTTTGTGATGTAGACAGACCCTTAGGCATTGTCTATATTTAGACAAAGATTTATATTCTTGAGATTTATCTTCTGAGGTTCAGTTTAGTAAGGACAGGGCCTAGTAAGGACAGGAATGTTAAAAGTGGGTAATTGGGTAACCGTGTAACTGCTGACAAACTAAGCAGTTACGATGAGACACATCTGCAGCACGAGGCTGGAAGCCTATATTTAACTGTTAGCGGTTAATTGATATGCCTGGGCTTATCCTCTGGCAACCCTAGTAAGGGCTCGCTAGATCAAACAATAAGGTCACCCCCATCTATCTCTGTACTCCACAGTGTAGTGAGAAGTGAGGGAAGTCGACAGGAGAGTTTCTCCTGTCACCCTCACACAGTGGGGCTGCTGCAGAACTTCAACTGAAGGTACGCTGACTCCAGCTATGCAATTCTTGTAGCTGGAATTGCAGTTCTCAAATCATATTTCTCCACCAGTGAAGACCTGGCCTTAAGGGGAAAAGAACAGAAATAGGTTGTTGTCAGGGAGGTGGCACTTCAGAGCAAGAATTGGGTCCCCTCTTTTTTCCTGATTATCTCATTAGCTCTCTCTTTAGAAAACAGTAAAAGCATAAAAGTGTACTTGGTGGAACTTATTTTAACATATTGTGGCTGGAAACTGGACTATTAATTATAAAGCCAAATACAAACAGAATTTAGGCACTTGAGTTGCACATTTATTTGAAAATGAGTATGTATATGGTTTTACAGACTGACCAAGGAGTGAAATAAAGAAAGCATTATCATGGACATTGGAGCTCTTTGTACTTCCCTTTGCTTTCTGAAGTATGGCTAGGAGAATGAATCTAGCTTATCTGGGTGAACCTGTCAAGGGCATGTTGAAGTCAAAGGATTTAACTCACTGGGAACCACCACTTAGTAGGCAAATGGTGGTTAAATACAAAAGATTCCTTAAAATAGTTTTGCTCCCTGAAAGCTTTGGAAAAAATGGAAATAAACTTTATTGCTCCAAAGCTGACACAATTCAGCCATACCTTCACTAAGACCAAGACCAGGACCAAATTACAGTCTCATGAGTAAATGCTCTGTATTGTAGATCTAGTTGGGAAAGTCAGTGGATGTGATATACCTTGACTTTAGCAAAGCTTTTGATACTGTCTTCCACAACAGTCTTGCCAGCAAGTTAAGGGAATATGGATTGGATAAATGGTCTGTAAGATGGATAGAAAGCTGGCTAAACTGTCAGGCCCAACGGGTAGTAATCAACGGCTCAATGTCAGGTTGGCGGTGGGTTTATAGCGGAGCACCCAAAAGATCTGTTCTAGGACCGGTTTTGTTCAGCATCTTGATACAGGAAATAAGGAATCACCCGCTACAATGGAGGAGGAGAAGCCTTGTACCCCCAAGGCTGGGAGGTCTGCTGCCCCCACTGCGAATAGGAAACCTAGGGTAGTGGTAGTCGGAGACTCTCTTCTGAGGGGAAGGGAGGCGCCCATCTGTCACCCTGACATTTCATCTCGGGAGGTATGCTGTCTGCCGGGGGCCCATATCCGAGATGTTACGGAAGCATTGTCGAGAATTATCCGGCCCTCTAAATACTACCCCATCCTACTCATCCATGTGGGCACAAATGATACTGAGGTGTGTGACACAGAGCGGATCAAGAGTGACTACAGGGCTCTGGGAGTACGGGTGAAGGAGTTTGGAGCGCAGGTGGCATTCTCTTCTATCCTTCCTGTTGAAGGTAGGTGCCCGGGCAGAGACAGGTGCATCCTGGAGGTGAATGCCTGGCTGCGAGGATGGTGTTGGCTTCCTCAACCACAGGATGCTATTCCAGGAAGGACTGCTGGGCAGAGATGGCGTTCACCTTTCGAGGAGGGGGAAGACCCTGTTTGGACACAGACTGGCTAACCTAGTGAGGAGGGCTTTAAACTAGGTTCGACAGGGACAGGTAAGCAAAGCCCACAAGTAAATGGAGAACATGGAGACCTGGGAGATGGGTCAGAAATGGGAGGGAGCGTGAGCTCTAATGGCAGAGAGAGAGGAGGGTCAGGGCAAAACTGGGAGGCAAGGTCAAATCAGTATCTTAGATGCCTATATACAAATGCGAGAAGTATGGCTAATAAGCAGGAAGAACTGGAAGTGCTAATAAATAAGTACAATTATGACATTGTTGGCATCACAGAAACTTGGGATAATACACACGGAATATTTGTATGGAAGGGTACAGCTTGCTCAGGAAGGATAGACAAGGAAAAAAAGGAGGTGTCATCACCTTATATATTAAAATTAACACACTTGGAGTGAGGTGGAGATGGACATAGGAGACGAAGTATTGAGAGTCTCTGGGTTAGGCTAAAAACAACGGTGATGTCATGCTAGAAGTCTACTATAGGCCACCTACCAAGGTGGAAGAAGTGGATAAGGCATTTTTTAAACAACTAACAATATCATCCAAAGCCCAAGATTTGGTGGTGATGGGGGACTTCAACTATCCAGATATATGTTGGGAAAATAACAGGGGGAAAACAGACTATCCAATAAGTTCTTGGACTGCATTGGAGACAACTTTTTATTTCAGACGGTTGAAAAAGCTACCAAGGAGGAAGCTATTCTAGATTTGATCCTAACAAATAGGGAGGAACTAGTTGAGAATTTGAAAGTTGAAGGCTGCTTTGGTGAAAGTGATAATGAAATCATAGACTTCACAATTCTAAGGAAGGGTAGAAGGGAGAACAGCAAAATAGAGACAATGGATTTTGGGAAGGCGGATTTTGGTAAGCTCAGAGAGCTGATAGGTAAGGTCCCATGGGAATCAAGTCTGAGGGGAAAAACAACTGAGGAGAGTTGGCAGTTTTTCAAAGGGACATTATTAAAAGCCCAAAAGCAAGGTATTCCGCTGCGTCGGAAAGATAGAAAATATGGCAAAAGACCCCCTTGGCTTAACCACAAGATCTTGCATGATCTAAAAATAAAAAAGGAGTCATATAAAAAATGGAAAAGTAGGACAAATTACAAAGGATGAATATAGGTAAACAGCACAGGAATGCAGGGGCAAGATTAGAAAGGCAAAGGCACAAAATGAGCTCAAACTAGCCACGGGAATAAAGGGAAACAAGAAGACTTTTTATAAATACATTAGAAGCAAGAGGAAGACCAAGGACAGGGTAGCCCCACTGGTCAGTGAGGAGGGAGAAACAGTACCAGGAAACTTGGAAATGGCAGAGATGCTTAATGACTTCTTTGTTTCAGTCTTCACCGAAGGAATGCCTAACATAGTGAATGCTAGTGAGAAGGGGGTAGGTTTAGAAGATAAAATTTTAAAAAAAGAACAAGTTCAAAATCACTTACAAAAGTTAGGTTCCTCCAAGTCACCAGGGCCTGATGAAATGCATCCTAGAATACTCAAGGAGCTGATAGCTAGAGGCTCAGATACCTCCTCTATCATCTTTGGAAAATCATGGCAGACAGGAGAGATTCCAGAAGACTGGAAAAGGGAAAATATAGTGCCCGTCTATAAAAAGGGAAATAAGAACAACCCAGGAAACTACAGACCAGTTAGTTTAACTTCTGTGCCAGGAAAAATAATGGAGCAAGTAATTAAGGAAATCATCTGTAAATACTTGGAAGGTGGCAGGGTGATAGGGAACAGCCAGCATGGATTTGTAAAGAATAAATCATGTCAAACCAATCTGACAGCTTTCTTTGATAGGGTAATGAGTCTTGTGGATAAGGGAGAAGTGGTGGATGTGGTATACCTAGACTTTAGTAAGGTGTTTGATATAGTCTCGCATGATATTCTTATCAATAAACTAGGCAAATACAACTTAAATGGGGCTACTATAAGGTGGGTGCATAACTGGCTGGATAACCGTACTCAGAGTATTTATTAATGGTTCACAATCCTGCTGGAAAGGTATAACAAATGGGGTTCCTCAGGGGTCTGTTTTGGGACCGGCTCTGTTCAATATCTTCATCAACAATTTAGATATTGGCATAGAAAGTACGCTTATTAAGTTTGCAGATGATACCAAGCTGGGAGGGGTTGCGACTGCTCTGGAGGATAGGGTGATAATTCAAAATGATCTGCACAAATTGGAGAAATGGACTGAGGTAAACAGGATGAAGTTTAATAAAGACAAATGTAAAGTGCTCCACTTAGGAAGGAACAATCAGTTTCACACACACAGAATGGGAAGCGACGGTCTAGGAAGGAGTACGGCAGAAAGGGACCTAGGGGTTGTAGTGGACCACAAGCTGAATATGAGTCAGCAGTGTGATGCTATTAAAAAGAAAGCAAACATGATTCTGGGATGTATTAACAGGTGTGTTGCGAGCACGACACGAGAAGTCATTCTTCCACTCTACTCTGCGCTGGTTAGGCCTCAGATGGGGTATTGTGTCCAGTTCTGGGCACCGTATTTCAAGAAAGATATGGAGAAACTGGAGAGAGTCCAGAGAAGAGCAACAAGAATGTTTAATGGTCTAGAGAACATGACGTATGAAGGAAGGCTGAAAGAACTGGATTTGTTTAGTTTAGAAAAGAGAAGACTGAAGGGGGACATGATACCCGTTTTCAGGTATCTAAAAGGGTGTCATAAGGAGGAGGGAGAAAACTTGTTCATCTTGGCCTCTGAGGATAGAACAAGAAGCAATGGGCTTCAACTGCAGCAAGGGAGGTTTAGGTTGGATATTAGGAAAAAGTTCCTAACTGTCAGGATAGTCAAACACTGGAATAAATTGCCCAGGGAGATTCCCCATCTCTGGAGATATTTAGAGTAGGTTAGATAAATGTCTATCAGAGATGGTCTAGACAGTATTTGGTCCTGCCACGAGGGCAGGGGACTGGACTCGATGACCTCTCGAGGTCCCTTTCAGTCCTAGTATTCTATGGTTCTTTATTAATGATCTGGATGAGGGGATGGATTGAACCCTCAGCAAGTTTGCAGTGACACTAAGCTAGGGGGAGAGGTAGATATGCTGGAGGGCAGAGATAGGGTCCAGAGTGACCTGGACAGATTAGAGGATCGGGCCAAAAGAAATCTGATGAGGTTCAAAGAGGACAAGTGCAGAGTCCTGCACATGGGACGGAAGAATCCCAAGTATTGTTACAGGCTGAGGACCGAATGGCTAAGTAGCAGTTCTGCAGAAAAGGACCTGGGGATTGCAGTGGAAGAGAAGCTGGGTATGAGTCAACAGTGTGCCCTTGTAGCCAAGAAGGCTAATGGCATGGTAGGGTGCATTAGGAGAAGCATTGCCAACAGATCCAGATAAGTGATTATTCCCCTTTATTCAGCTCTGGTGAGGCCAATCTGGAGTATTGTGTCCAGTTCTGAGCCCCTACTATAAAAGGATGTGGATGCATTGGAGGGGGCCAGCGGAGGGTGACCAAAATGATAAAGGGGGCTGGTGCGCATGACCTGTGGGGAGCTGCTGAGGAATTTGATAGCAGCCTTCAATTTCCTGAATGGAGGTTCCAAAAAAGATGGAGAAAGGCTGTTCACAGTAGTGACGGATGGCAGAACAAGGAGCAATGGTCTCAAGTTACAGTGGGAGAAGTCTAGGTTGCATATTAGGAAAAACTATTTCCGCAGGAGGGTGGTGAAGCACTGGAATGGGTTACCTAGGGAAGTAGTGGAGTCTCCATCCCTAGAGGTGTTTAAGACTCGGCTTGACAAAGCCCTGGCTGGATTGATTTTGTTGGGATTGGTCCTGCCTTGGGCAGAGAGCTGGACTTGATGACCTCCTGAGGTCTCTTCCAGCTCTATGATTCTATATTGCCATCTATTCATCATCAGCTGAGCGTGCACAGAATTTACAACACTCTTGCCAAATCAAATTAGCCGAACAGAAAGATGGCACGCCATTCATTCTGGGAGAGTGGAAGATGCCTGTAAAGTGGAGACATGTACAGAAACTAGCATTTCCACATTACTTGGAAATGGGCACTAAATTCTAAGCTCCATTTTGTGCAATGTGATCTTCCATCTAAGGAAGTTGGAGTACTACAACTATGAAATAATGTCACCACCACCACTCTGGTCTGTGGGAGGAAGGATAGTCCAGTGTTTGACTGTTAGGCTGGGAAACTAGAGTTAATTTCTCAGGTCTACCAAAGACCAGGAGTGTGAACGAGAGCAAGTGACTCAGGATCAAAACCTTCAAGTGACAACACACGGGAGCGTATGGCTCACTGAAAGCCAAGGAGAGTCCAGAAGTTTAACCAGTGTGCCTAGGTTCCAGATCTGTAAAGTGGGGATAACAACACTTTCATATCTCCCAGAAATGCTGTGATAACAGTTCAAATGGTTAGATGCAACAATAAAGGAGACCCCTATTAAGAACATCTTTATCTGGGTACTGTTACCATCACATGAACCTCATTACCTCTTTGGCCACAGTGCGCCAGTGTTGATGGCTTTCACATACATCCATTCGTTCCTTGTGGAAGAATCTGCATTTCTCTGGAACCAGTAGGACGTCACTTACAAACTCACCCACTGGAAAACAAGAAGTTTCTATCAACAGTAATTCAGATACATATTTGACCTTCAAACTCAAGAGTTGACTAGCATTATAATCTTCAAGAATGCACTTAACTGACCCCATTAAGAATCTGTATGCTGTTACAACAATCTTAGTGATCCAGTTCAGACTAATAGGCACCTTAGGAGACCTGCTCTAATAAAAAGCCTCTAGTTTTATTCTTGGAATTCAGAACAGAAGATAGGAGAAACTGAACAGTGAAATATGCTAGCCAAAACCCATAGGTTAAGATGAACGTACATTTAAAAAACATGTTTGCTCTGCTCTGCAGATTCCATGTCATTGACAAGTTTCTTAGATACCTGGGAAGAAAACTACAAACATGATGATGTTTGAACATTTTATGATCAACCAATTCCTAACCTGGCTCTCATCACATGAAAGAAGCTATTCCTGGTTGCCAAAAGCTTCAGAAGCCTGGTTATTTGCTGCCATGAACATTTTCCATGACTATTGGGGGTTGCCTAGACATTTTCTGCTTATGCCAGAAGAGGTGAGAGCTAACTCACTCCATTGTGTCAGCTTTATCAAGGCAGTTTCACAGTTTAGATGAAAATAAATGTTCAAATGCAAGGTACACCCAGAAACTATATTCAGGGCAACTCAGTCACAGCTAAGACAACGTTTCCTATTTAAGCAAAAGTGCTTAAAAATAGGAAAAAAGCCCAGAAGCCCACAAAACCAGGTAAAGCTTGGGCCACACTGAGTATGTTGTGTTCTGATGTACATCTAACCCAGGGGTAGGCAAAAACCTCTCAGCAGACTGGATGCGGCTTGCCTAGGGCTTTGATCCGGCCTGCAAGGCAGTTCCAGGTCCTGCCCCCTAGCATGTTACCTGGGAGCCAGGGACTCGCAAGTCTTTTTAACAGCTTCTATTTAAAGGTCTTGCGTCTTTCCTGTGCCTTGCCTAACAGCCCCAGGGAAGGTGTGAGCCCTTTTAATAGAAACAGTTGAATGGGCTCATGCGTCTCTGGCTCCCTAGCAAGGAACGAGGGGCACCAAGGCTACGAGCCCTTTTAATTGCTTCTATTTAGATGGGTAGTGCCTTTCCCCGTGTCTGTTTGGCATCGTGTTGCCTGGCAGCCATGGGGAACGAGAGCCCTTTAATCAGCTTCAGTGCTGCTAGTGCCTTGCTAGAAAGCCAGAGACACGTGAGCCCTTTCAATAGAAGCAATTGAAAGGGCTCACAGCTCTCAGTTCCACTGGCCCATTGCTTGGGAGCTGCCCAGGAGGCATGAGCCCTTTTAACTGCTTCTGTTCAAAGGGCTTTGTGCCTGCCAGTCAGCTGCCAGGCTACAGGTTAACAGTGGGGCCAGGGACTGCGTCACGTGAATTCTAAGCCTCCATCCCAGACAACTCTGGAAGGAGGCTAGCCCCCAGCACCCTCCCATCTGCTCCAAGTCTCTTCCATTGGCCAGAAATTGGGGGTGGGGAGGGAATAACCCAGAGCAAGCAAAGCTCCCAGTAGTGTAGCTCTCAACCTGCCCCTTCCATCCGAGACCCCACCCCTTCCAGGTCAGCCAGAGAGCCACTTCCAAAATTTGTGAAGTGCCCCCCCCTTCAAAAATTATTGCCCACCCCGATGTAACCACAAACTCAATTTATTTTTTGGTGTTGGTCAAAACCTTAGTTACAGACTTTCAACATGGAACAGTTTGCTGTTTGGGGTTTTTTTTTTGGGAGGGGGGGAGGTAATTTCTGCATTAGTGAATATTAAAGCACGTTAAACCTAAATCACTATACTCTGAGTTGGTAATCATCCAATGCTAGACTTGATCCAGTGTAACAACTACTTTCATAAAGTTTGTTGAGGCGAATTTTCTGCCTAATGACCTAGAATCAAATGGAGATATTCTAGTCAGTCTAATGAACCTTCCAGTAATTTTACCCAAAGGCATGCCCAAATCTCCTAGTCTACTTAGAAAAATCTCAACACCCAGGTGTTTGGGATCAGCAAATACATGTGAAATGAAATAAACACCCAGATTCAAGACTTGCAATTTAACAAAAATGGCTGCATTAGCTCACGTCTGACATTTACATGGTGGTCCAAAAGCCCAAAAGGGTATGCTCTGACTACCTTAAAAACTAAGCACAAATACGTTAATTTTGAGTGTGAAAATCTTTCACTTGATTCACAAAATAAATATATTTGGCCAAGTAACCTTGAATTTGTCCTTTGCTACAAATTTGCGCACACACAAGCATAAAGGTTTTTAGTTTATTCTGCGATCTCACACTAGAGATTTAAAATCCCATCAGTTAATTGGTTAAACATTATGTTTAACTAGTTAACTGCTTAAACAGGGGTGGGGATTGCTCCAGCCCCGCCACTGATTAATGGTATCCCCTCTCTCATAGCTATTCATCATCTGCACAAACTCTCATATGCCTGGGGGTTCTCACAGCTCCACCTTAACTATGGCCAGCCTCATCTCATCCCTGCTCTACTTCCCCAATGCCGCCTGCACACCACAGAACAGCTTTTCACAGCAATCAGGAGGGGGCTGCCAGCAGGTACGAGGTGCTGAAGGGGGGCTGATGGCGGATGCTAGGCACCCGCGCATTTTTTAATAGGTGCTCCAAAACAGGAGGAGTTCGGCACTCCCAGAAAAACATCTCTCCTGCACATAGATGTGTGCAAGTCAAAACACAGTTTAAGAAGTAGGGTATCTGAAAACAGGTGCAAAGGAAGAAAGGCTATATCCATTCTTTGGATTCTCAACAAGGGAGTTGTCTGTCTCCTGACACCACTTCTAAATGTAGAAGTCCCCTCTTCTACTGAAAGATCAACATTATTTAAGAACAGATCCACAGTCTGTTGGGAAATATTTGCCGAGATGCTTATAAAAGAAACCTTTCCCCTTTCAGGGTACATCCCAATTAGGGTAAGAGTCCTGCAGCAAGGCCATGGATGGCATGGGTCAGCTGCTCAAGCTCATGGGCCTCAGGCTACAGGATTAAAATTTGTTGGGCTATCAGGGCTCAGGTTCTGGGATCCTCCTGCCAACAGGGTTCCAGAGAACAGGCTCCAGCCTGAGCTTGTGCTATCTATGTAGCAATTCCACAGCAAGCATGAGCCAGCTACAGGTGTTTAACTGCCGTATAGATGTACCCGAAGAGACCAGAGCCACCAGATCAGGCATTTCCCGGCTTCACCAGAATGGTCAGCAGTTTGTCTTTCCTTACTTCACCAAACTCACTGCTGCTCCCAGGGAAGGTGCTAAGGAGGAGTGCCATCACAATTACTTTAAAAAACTAGAAACCTCATCTACAGTGCACAAAAGGATCTCACTATCAGATGACATTCAACCTATCTGAAGATGGGACAGTGGATTAGTGCAACATGGAAGAGATACGCAGCAAACAGAACAGTGGTCCCCAACGCAGTGTCTGCGGGCGCCCGCCGGGGCATTTATTTGTGCCTGCCAAATGATCTGGGCTGGCCCCGCCCCTGGTGCACAACGAATGTGCGGTGCCAGGCACGTGGCCCATGAGCAGCCCCGCCCCGGGGCACGTGGCACATGCACAGTGCTGGTCTCAGGCGCACGGCTCATATGGGGCTGGCCTCTGCCCTGGGCATGCAGCACATGCACGTCCCTGGACGCCCGGCGCGTGAGCCGCCCTGCCCCTGGGTGTCCGGCAGCCCCAAAAGGTTGGGGACCACTGCTCTACATGTTGGACCCACACCAGAGGAGACCAATGGTCCTTCTAGCACAGTATCTTATCTTTTGACTGGAGCTACGTCGGACTCTTCAGTGGGAATGAACTAAACCAGGGCAATTTTGAGTGATTTGTCATCCAATCCCAGCTTCTGGCACTTGGGAGATTTGAGGACACCCAGAGCATGACTGTCTTGGTTAAATACCTGTCCTCCAAAGCATGGCGGTATTTATATGCTCTATTTTAAAGTAAGATATTTACTTGTGTGTCAGTACTGTTCCGAAATGGTCCTAAATATCTGCAGAATCCAGAGTGTGCAAGATGCTAGCTGGAGTATTTGAGGAGGAGGGGGGAGACTATTATACGGATTTAAGAGATCGGATATGGGGCACTTTCCAATAGCACAGGCATCTTAAAAACCTCAGCCCTTAGTTCAGGGGTGACAACATGGCTCTCTAAGGAATCAGAGCCCCCTCTTGTCTGTCCTCCCGCATGGGGAGCCTATGCTGGTACTACATCCTTACGGCCCCCTGCAAGGCTGGAGCATCAGCGCCGGCTTCCTTGGGCGGGGGGAGGGGAGAAGAAAACCCCCAGGCTCCCTGCCGGACTCAGTGTGCAAGGAACCAGCAGAGCAAAAAGTGCCCCTCTGCACTGCTCTTTTCCTTCCCTCCACATGTGGAAACAAGCAGCTAAAAAGGCTCCATATGCACTGCCCTTTTTCGTCCCTCTGGGAAGCACTTCCCTGGAGGCTTCCCCTGCACATCCTGCCCGGAAACTTCTAGAGTATGAAAGCCCTGACACTCACGGTATGAAAACAAGTGCCCTCTACCTCCTCACTCATTCTGCCAGACAGACCCTGCCCAAAATCCTTGCTACCCCCAGCTCCCTGGCCAGAATCCCTCTTGCCCCAAGCCCCCTAGCCAAAATCCTCTCTACCCCCAGCCCAAACACCCCCGTGCCCTTCCCAGAATCTCCCCCTGCCTGCCTGGCCAGAATCCCTCCCACCGCCAGCCAGAATTCTTCCCTCCCTCAGCTGTGAGCTTCCTGCCCCCTTGCTAGGCAGCCTGCCCCCGGGCAGACCTCACAGTCCTACACCCCACCTCCTCTCACCCGGATCCCACACCCATCCCTATCCCGTTCCCCGGCAGCCATGTCCCACATACTTAACCCCTCATTTTTGGCCCTACCCTAGAGCCTTGGGGGTGGGAGAGGGGGAACGACACACAAAATCCACTAACCCTGCAGCTGCAGAAGAGTAAATCTGGCCTAAGGCCTTCTCAGTCGCCTCCACATTTCAAAGGGGCAGCGCCACACAGCTGAGCCAAGGCCTGCCCCTTTGAAGTATCCCTGTGCCCTCCCGCTTTGATGCCTCTGACAGAGCAGTGGTCTCCAACCTTTTTACACCCAAGATCACTTTTTAAAATGTCAGGACAAGTCAAGACCCACCCTATCTCTTCCCCAAGACCCCACCTCTTCCTTCAGGACCTGCCGTCTGTTTCCCAGTACTTGCTATCCCCAGCCCTTATACACTCTTACTGGGTTGAGGAGACAGGCGGTGCGGGCTTTTGGGTGGGAATGAGGGATCTGGGTGTGGAAAGGGGTAAGATGTACAAGCTTTGAGAGGGAATTTGGATGCAGGCTCAGGGAGGGGGCTCCAGGCTGGGGAGTGTTGGGGTCAGGTGGAGGGTCGGGGTGTTGAACAAGCCACAGGCTTGTGGATGTGAGGGTGCAGGAGTTTGGACTGGATGTGTGTGGCCTCAACTGTGCTGTGGGGGCAGGGTGCTTGTGGGGGCTGGAACAGGGGTCAACGTGCTGATAGGGGCTGGGGCAGGGTATTTGTTGGGGGAGGGGTGTGTGTCCTGGCTAGGGGGAGGGGACAGACAGAGCTGGGGCCAGTACCGAGGGACGGGGGACGGGGGACGGGGGGAAATCATGCAGCTGCGTGCCAGGCCCGGGTCTCAGGAAGCACGTGCGCTACTTCCCCCTCCCCAAACAGCCAACGCGTTTCCTGAACAACCAGGTCTGTTGTGCACCACCGACTTCCTTCCCCCTGCTGCCTTCCTGCACAGGGGCAGGGTGGTAGGAGTCCTGAGACTGCACCAGCTCCAAATGCTCAGGAAGCGTGTGCACTCTGCTTCTCTGCTCCCCACAGCAGCCACACGCTTCCTGAGCATTTGGAGCTGGCAGGTTCCGGGATTCCTACTCCCCCTCCTTCCATGTACGAAGGCAGCAGGGGGAAGGAAGTTGCTGGTGTGCGACAGACCTGATGTTTCAGGAAATGCGCCAGCTGTTTGTGGGAGGGAGGAACAGCCTGCACAACTTCCTGAAACCCCGGATGTGGCACGCAGCTGCAGGACTTCCCACTCTCTACCACCGAGGAAGCCAGCACAACCTCCATTGTCACTGGAGGTAACATCAGCAGGGGCTTCTTCTTGGGAGTGGGGGGCAGCGAACACCTAGCGATCGACTGGTTGGTGACCACAGTGATAGAGGCAGCAAGGGAGGCGGGGGGGTTGACTAGTCAAATGACTATCTGATAAAGCTTTTGCTTTACATCCTTTCCCCTCCACCTCAGTGGGCTGCAGGAGCATAACACTGGGGGGGTTCCACCTGTGGAGCCCCCTGTGTGGCCACCCTCTTCCATGCGCCTTTCATGCACTAAGGCACTGGAGCCCTGCACTTACCTGCTCCTCCCCCTCCCTCACAGAGACGGAACTCTGCTAACAGCTGATTTGTGGCATTCCACAAGGAATGGGGAGGAAGAAGGGGGAGGAACAGGAATGCAACACATGCATTAGGTGATTTGTGCCTCCTCTGAATGCGCTAGCAGGGAGGTGAAAAGTGCAGGGCTCCAGTGCCCCAGTGAACAAGACGCATGGGGAAGTAATCGGGGGTCTACATGCCGCAGGTGGTGCCCCAGCAAGCCACATGGAGGCCTTAGGCCATAGGTTCCCTACCACTGTGCTAGAAGAACCCAAAATGTGTGTGGACAAGTCACTGGTTGTTTGTTTCCCCATGTGTCAAGTAAGGATAATACATTTAGTATCAAAACACTGGATGGCATTAGTGTTTGTGAAGTACTTTGACATTTTTATGAAAAATGTTACACAAAAAGGAAAAGTAACCCTGTAATTCTGTGGCTCTACCATGCCCATTTAAATTAGCTGCATTCAATCCTCAAATGAATCCAAAAATCCCTTGAAGCACTTTAGGAGGAGAAAATGGTTCTCAGAGGACTTCCTTTGAAGCCTCCTGCAAATGTATCAGCGTTCCGTTATATTCAACACCTACATGGCATCAAAAGCTAAGTATCGGGTTGCAGCCTACTCTATTAGCCTCATTTAGCACAGACACTTTAATTGACAGGTCATCTTTTCTTCTCCCCCCCCCTTTCTGCTTTATAATTCAACCTCTGTGCCTCTTGTTCCACATTTGTCATCTAAAGTGGGCTGAGCCCACAAAAGCTACTATCTGTTATGAGATAGTTACTTGTAACAAATTCTATCCTGAGCAAATCTGCTCCTGTAAAGAACTGACAAGCTCAGTCTCCTGGTAGCTATTGGGGTGGGCAGAACGTGCTTATGGTAGTAGTGAAGAGTCACAGATCAAAAGCCTGTACTACAAACAAGCTAGATGTGATACCTGATAGATTTGGTATAAATTTGATAAGTATAGTGTAATCACGTCCGCTACTCCATTGAAATTAAAACAGAAGACATTCTGAAGAAAGAGGAACCATTTGAAAAAGCTACATATAAATAGTAAAAAATGGCAACAAATCTTGCCAAGACCAAAGCAGGGAATAAGAACACACCTGAGCATTTGAGTCTCCAAGGAAACAAAACATTAAAGCTCCTCAGAAATAGGAGCAGAGTACTGAAGCTGAGCATTTCTTGGCAATATTCTTTGGGTTTTACGCCCATGGCAGAAAGAAGGGGGAAGTTCTCTATCATTTCTTTTTCACTATTACAGCATACAAGTTGTCACCCAATCAACAACTTGATAGGAGTATAGAATTTCATTTTCTAAAAATATTTAGAGAGTAACCGAGACACAAAAGTGAAAAAATCTTTAGAAGGTAGGTTTCCTCTCAGAGTACATCCTCAGATCCCTAAGGGAGAATATGTTTTAGTAAGTGATCTTTCCTTCATTAAAGACCTGCTGCACATTAAGTACTTACCCAGACACTTATAGGGCACAACAATGTGGGTGTGGCCCTTGCACTGCTTCTTGCCTTTCTTACACCAGTTGTCAATGCTGACTGGTTGGTTGGCTTCTACCACATTTGTAATCTGAAGCTCTGGATAGATCTGTTAAAAAACCCACATGCTAAAAACACAGAACAAGATAAATTCCCACTAGAACATTGGCAAAAATACAAAGGGGTGTAATTAAGGGGCTCTTATGGAATCTGGAAAGGAGAAAAGGAAGGACAGATGAAAAAAGTTGTTTCTCTAAATGAAAACAAGTTTATGTTAACCTTACGTTTCCTTAACTCAATTAAGGTGCAATGTATTAATACAACAGTTAAGTCTTGCTGAACAGTTCTACAAGTCTAGATGCTATCTTATATGTAGTGAGTGCAATGTAAACAAGATGCAGCACTAGTTATATCAACCTTATAATATAGTCATGAAAGATTGCTAGCACAGCCACAGTCTGTTCTACCGCCTGCGTCATGCTTCCAAAAAAAAGATCAAATGACAGTATTTGCCTGTCAAAGAGTTCCTCATCTCAGATGAGTGGATAAATAGATTTTGCAAGGTTTGAGTACCTAGAACAGTGGTAGACAACCTATGGCCCATTGGGGTACTGTGTGGCCTGCATGACATTGTGTTTACTGTCACCTACACTCAGGGTTACCAGATTCCACCACTTTGCTGCCCATATTTTGTCCATGCCATTTTCCTAGTGGTATTACTAAACTAATACACATAAAACAAGGGTACGTGATGTGAGGTGCATGTTGACAGCTGTGTGCTCCCTTTGCTTCCAATGCTGCTACAGTTCAGTTGGCGCACCTGCGAATTCTAGGTGTGACGTAGTGGGGGTGCTGTCTGCTCTGTAACCCGGTGTCCCTACTTGGCTGTACTGTGATGTGTGATTCCCACTGACTCATCCACATGTGTATTGGCTTAGACACCTAGTCCTAGCCTGAGCCATTAAACAAGGCTCTTCCCAGAGGGAGAGACAAAGGAAGGGAGGCGGAGACTGCCACCTGGCTGGGGGGCAGGGCCTGGGCAGTCGGAGTACAGGGAAGCATGGAGGAAGGAGACGAAAAACCAGTATAGGGGATTCAGGGGTCTGTGAATCCCTTTCCCCACCCCCCCAAGGGAACTAGGGCTGTTGGCCTATCCTATGCCTACATCAAACCCATGCTGTGCTGCATCTTAGAGAAGCAATAAACCCATTTTTACTCTACTGGCTGGTGGAGAGTCACATCTGGCTGTGGACAGGGGTGCAGGGTTGGGGGGCTCTCCGATGAGCCGTCACACTAAGTATGCAAGTGCAGTCAGCAAAACTACCCTATCTTGGAAGATCATCTTGGTTACAACAGTCTTGCAGCCCACTGAGATGGAGGGCTACTCACTAGCTCCTATCGCTGTTCTACCACATGTTGGAGAGAGAACAGCAGTTTGTAACAAGAAATAAGATGCTTTCAGACACTGTCAAGAACATTTTCATAAACATTTTCCTAACATTTAGGAGCTGTGTGTCAGCCTGCATATACAGGCAGTCCCCGACTTATGCGGATCCGCAGTTACGAACGGGGCTGCCCCAGAGTACACTGACTGCGGGACCTCGCGGTCCTGCCGCCCGTGTACTCTGGGGCTTTCTCTGCGTCTCCCTGGTCTGCAAAGCCGCGGGGGAAGCCGGCAGCGGGACAGCCCAGACGCCCCGCGGCTGTCCCGCTGCCGGCGTCCTCAGAGGCTTTGTTCCCTGTCTCCTTGGTCTGCTGGTCTCCAGCAGACCAGGGAGAGCAGACCAGGGAGACTGGGAGCAAAGCCGCGGAGGACCCAGGCGGCGGGACCGCGGTGCGTCTCGGTCCGCCGCCCGTGTCTTCCTGGTCTGCTGGGGTGGGGGGGAGGGGGGGGGCGCAGCTAGTACGTTCCCCCCCCCCCCCCCCCCAGAAGACTAGGCTTTTCTCCGGACACCTGTGGCAGAGAAGCTGGGGTGCTGCCGGTTGGTCCTGCAGCGCCGCTCTGGGCGCTACTGGTCCAACCCAGCAGCACCCCAGCTGCTCTGGTCCTGATTCAGCCGCTGCTGGTCAGTTTCAGCAGCAGCTGAATCAGGACGCCTGGGGCAGAGCAGATGGGGTGCTGCTGGGTTGGTCCAGTAGTGCCGAGGAGCGGCGCTACTGGAGCAACCCAGCAGCACCCCAGCTGCTCTGCCCCAGGCGTCCTGATTTAGCTGCTGCTGAAACTGACCAGCGCTGACTACAGGAAGCCCGAGGCAGAGTTGCTCTGCCCCGGGCTTCCTGGAATCAGCTGCTGATCAGTTTCAGCAGCAGCTGACTTGGGGACGCTTGGGGTTCTTAAGTTGATTCTGTATGTAAGTCAGAACTGGCGGTCAGTTTCAGCAGCAGCTGAATCTGGACGCCAGTTCCGTCTTACATACAGATTCAACTTAAGAACAAACCTACAGTCCCTATCTTGTACGTAACCCGGGGACTGCCTGTAATGCCAATAAAACAAGACAACTTAAAATATCTAGAATAGATATGAAACACTGTCGTGGTTATACTACTTTGCACATATTATTCTGATTTAAATGTACATTATAACTACTTAAGGCAAGGATAGTCAAAGGAGCCCAGTGAATTTTACTGAGACTTAGCTACCTAATTCACTTCAGCTTCTTTGGAAATCCCAGCACAAGTCTATTCCAGCAAATCTGAGCAAAGGATAGCAACAGTGTATAGTTGGTCTTCAACTATACACTGAAATTCAAATTATGGGAACATACAGTGGTAAAATAAGTCTTCCATCTAAGCTTTACCCAAACATGCTAGGTGGACAACTCAAGTGATAGTTTAGTGGGTTTTTTTCATAATCATGTGGAAAGCAGTTAAAACTCTGTTACAGAGTGGAATCTCTTTACCTCCTCACAGTATTGTAGGATTTCTTCCTTTCTTCCAAAGCAGCTCTTGGTCCCAGAAGTATCAGGCTCCCATTTCCCAGTCTGAATATTCACATGCATATTTAGCTTCCCACAGAACATGGCAATCTGAGGCTCTGCCACAGCAAATCCTGTTCCAGCATTGGCTGCAAGTGCCTGTGAAGATAAAGATGAAAACATGTTAATTCATATGAAGCTGTCAGTTTCATATGCTTTAGAGAACTAGAATTGTTTTAATTACCTTTAAAAGGGGGCAGAAATACTTGTCTTCTCTAAAGCCTTGCCACCCTTCCATTATAAGTCTGCAGCATTAGATAATTTACTATAGACAAATGCATGTTATTTGCAGACTCCAGAACAAACTTTGGAGCTTAGATTTCAAAACACAGGAAAAGTGATGTCAACTACAAGGGCCCTTGAAGCCCTTCTGTAGTAAGTTGAGCGTCAATAACACGGAGTCAGCAGGCCTAAATAGAGGCCTGTAACATGGAAACAGCAACAGACCTTGCAATCTAGTGAGCAAGACTTTGGTTCAGTAACACAGGAGCCACGAAAGAAGCCCTATTGATAACTGTGTAAGTTAGGTCGAGCATGGAAGGACACAGGGAGGCACTGGGTACAGACTGTGAGCCAAAGGGGAGTAGCGGAACATCTTAATAAGAAATGTCTTGGTACAAAGACTCCCCAAAAACTAATGCACATACCGACCTAGATTCAAGACCAGGTCGGAATTGACAGCATGAAGAATAGTAAGTAAGCCCCCCTTCCATAAGGTGAGGGGTGGTATCTAGGCAACAGAGGGTGGTAACCTGGTACGTAAAGAAATGATGTAAGTTGTTTGCACCTGTCTATAAAAGGACACTACAAAGGATGTTCTCCGGCCGACCTCGGGGGGGGTGGGAGGGGGGCACTAGGCACCTGAACAGCAGGTGTCACTGCCTAAACTTACAGAATGCACAGTAGCTTAACTCTGACTAACTGCTGTTAATATCTGTTATATGGCAATAGGCCTGCCCGGTGTTGGTACCTTGTCAACGCGGGCCATAGTGCCCAGTGGTGTAACATTGTACTGATCTCTGTTACCAACTGGTAGAGCTTCGCATTTGACAATAAACCTGCTCGACTGATTTCAAACATTGCCTGCATCTGTCGTTTCTGGGGCCTCTCAGAGATCTCCTGTGTTGACCCAAGTGCATGGGGACTAACAGTCTAGATAAAGGGAGTATCGCTTGTTACGCACGCAGCCGAAAGTTTATCATCACCGATGGAGTGGAGGTCCTGTCAGGAGCATGCCAGGACGATCCTGACCAGATGATGCTGACACTGACAGTTCAGACCACTGAAGGTACCAAGGTACAGAACACCGAGACTTATACTCCGTGTTTTCAACTACAAAAGTCAGCGTCCATGAATACATGGAAAAAGAGCCAAGTAGCTACAAGTCTCAACTCTGCAAAATCTGCCACCCCATCCCTCCTTTAATGCATGCCTATGGATATTTGTATTAGTACAACCTTGATGCAAAGTTTATTGTCCACTCCATCCACCACCTATTAAAAATGAAGTCATAGGATACATAATTTATAGCATATTAGAACAGACCCATCTCCTGGGCACACAGCAGAAAGTTTTCAGAAATCTTGCTCACAGCCCAAGAGGCAGGGATGAGATAGACTCATCATGCACTGAAGTTTATAAACTGATCAGGCTGAAGTTATACTTGAAAATTCAACATTCTGCTTATTTTTAATGGTCCTTGTTAAAGCAATGAGGCGGAGGCTAAAGCTAAAGCAGATGGGAACCACAAAATCCACTCCCAATTCTAAACCAATTCAAGCACTGAACACAGATGTGTTTCAGACAAGGGTGACTAGCAGCAATCTGAGATGGAATATTATTGCCTCAGGGCTCCTCTTTCTTTAACAAACTTGGGCCACTAACCTTTCCTGTGTTTAACCTTCTGAGCACTCTCACACAGTGTACTGTTCAGGCTCCACTGCCTACAGGCCTCTATTAACCTATGTCAACAAGAGTAAATTTGAAGCAGGCAACTGAACAATAATGTGTAGAATTCAACTGGACCAAGCTGCAGGCAGCAACCCTTGCTACATATTAAGTTAGAGAAAGTAGCCTGGGTAATAGCTAGTCATACACACATTCCTTTCTCAATCACTGATAAGATATTGCAATTCACCTTGAGAGAGGAATTGAATAGCACCATGCACATGACTAGCATTTAGGAGATAAAGTCAGCTCAATATTTACATTTTTCCTGGTACCCACAAGTATCTAAAATTGCCTCGAGTTAACTGCCCTCAAGTAGATCGATGAAGGGACTAAGGATGTTAAGTATCGACTAATCAAATAGTTCATGCATTTTGCATCGACTATTTGATTAGTCGATGGAGACCTCCACCTTTTGCTACACTTCAAAGGCGAAAGCACCACATGGAGCCCGAGGTCAGTTGGGGATTCCTCGCTGATCCTGGGCTCCACATGGCACTTCCGCTTTGAAATGCCATGTGCAGCTTGGGGACACCCTAGCTGACCCAAGTTGTACTCAGCATTTCAAAGCAGCAGCGCCACGTGGAACCCAGGATCTGGTACCAGGCTTCCAGCAGCATTGCTGCTCTGAAGCACTCCTTCATTTTCTTCCCCTCGTTGGTTCTGTCTGGTAGATGCAGCAAAGGGGGGAGCAACTAGTCAACTAGTCCTTCACATCCCTAGAAGGGACTGGAAGATATCTACTCAAACCACTTAACCCAGTGGGGTTAAGTGCACAGTTAACCCAGGCTTTTATCTGAGTTTTAGCCCAACAACCTATTCTCCTACATCCACACAAATAAACCTGACTTGGTTTGGAGAGGTTCGAGGCCTACACTAGCTTACACAGCTGCGATATATGTTAAAACTGGGGCTCTGATTTAACTATCTGGAGCCTGACCACTACCAGCAAGGATGCAAACCAGAAAAAGAAGGCACGTGTGCCAACAGTCCCCCGCCCAGATGTTCTTATAATCCTCTCCTACCCCAAAAGACCCCATAAATTACCCCATAACTCATAGGGAAAGAACTCTGGAGCATCTCTAGGCATCTCTCACTATAAACCATTGCCAAGTAATATTACCATAGAACTGTCAGTCAGTATACTGCTTGTGCACATATATACTTAGCCCCTTGCATCAGCATTGCAGGCATGTTTCAGGAGTGCTTCTTTTGATGCACAGTGCAGTGCACCACAGAAGCACACAATCTTTTGGGAAGTTCTAGTAATGCACACATTGGGGTAAGAGAGATATAAATCATGCAGCAGTGATAGACTGTTACGGATGATACTTATCTATGCTGGCCATCTGTCCTGGAAAATCCGGGACAGTCCCAATTTTTAATCTCCTGTACTCGCGTGCCCATGAAGCACTGAAATGTCCCGAAAAGCCCAGAGACTCCAAATGCAGCTGTGCATTGCTGTTTCCCCTCCCTCAGCTGGGAGGAGTCAAGGACCAGAGGCGTAGAGAGGGTGTTATGCGCCCGGGGGCAAAAGCAAAATTTGTGCCCCCCATCACATGACAGGGCCCCCAACCTGGTGCACAGCTGAGCCCAACGGGGGCAGGTGAGCTTGTATTGCATCTTCCCCCACCCCCTCCAGTTAGAGGCGGGCACTATCCCACTGTTGAAGAGGGAGGAAGGTCGGGCTGGGGGTGCAGAGGCAGGGAGGAGGCTTCAGCAGGTGGTGGTGAATGGAGGAGGAGCAGGCGAGCAGAGTTATAATAGGGGGAGCAGAAGGGCAATTACCCCCCTCCCCCCCCCACACACACACCTCCTTTGCTACATCAGCAAACATAAGAGAGTAACTTACCTATTAAAATAACAACAGAAAAACTTTTACATAAAACTAAAACATGAGAATCGCCCTCACTTTCTTGAAGCAATAAGTAGCCTAAGGCTGAGGATATACTGCAAGCCAGGCTTTCAGTCTGCCACAAGGACTTTTACCTTCTGGCTGCTGTGAGATTCTATCCTTAAGTAAAGGCGAGAAGTCTCATTGAGCTGCTCTTCCAAATTTCACACAAGCCATTCAACTGAAGTCATAGATATCAAGATTCAAGGCCAGTCTTGCCTTTGGCAGACTGCCTCACCAGGTGTTCACAATCACAACATCCAAACATGTACAAGACTTTTAGTTGAGAAAGCCATGTTTAATCTCAAGTCTCTGCTATGACTGGGAGATGTGGGTGACCTATAGAAAACAGAATTTTATTTGGAAAATCCACAAAACGTGGGAGAATTGATCACCTTGGTAATGCCAATTCCTTTAGAATTGAGGCTCTGATTATCCAGTATCAGCTGAGGTAGAGCACGCACTGCATTCACATCTGATATATTTTTACCAAAACTGCTACCTGCCCAAATTATCAAAGGAGAAAGGAAACAGGGAGGCGAAAAGGAACAGGTTAGAGCAGTGTTTCTCAACTTTTTTTTAAATAAAGTATCCCTTTTAAAAAATTTATAAGTACCTACAGTTTTCAGACACAAATTTTTTTCAACAATTGCAACATATTTGTTTAAACAACTTCATTGTATCCCCATCACTCCTTACAAGGTACATTGCCCATGGAGGTCAATGGGGCTGGGCTATTTTATATGTAAAGGTACTGAGAAATGTATGTCAATACCAAGAGGGCAATGTGTATGTTACGTAAATAATACTGAATAATAATTGCCAAATGAGACCACTTCCCTACCTGCTTACAAGGGGCCTAATTAAAATTTTAATTTTAATCTAGGATTGAGCCCAAAACAATCTGTTGATATGACCCAAAAAGATCCAGATAACATTTAGTCACCCTTCAAATATATAAGGGGCGAATCAGTAAAAGCCTGTTAGAGGTGATCTTTGAAGAAAATTGGAGAGACTTTGAATTTACTTTTTCTGACAGCAGCGCTTTCTTTCCCTGAATGTGGGATCTTCAGCACAGGTCCCACTTTGTGTGTCAGAATAAAACAGCTAACTCCATTCAGGTCAAAGCAACGTGCACCCCAAAGACAGAAGAACAAATCCCTTGAAGCTGGAAGTCAAAACATCTTACCTCTTCACAGAGCTCACAAAGGGTCTTGTTCACCCAGGCTATGTCTAGACTGCAGGCTTCTTTCGAAAGAGGCTCTTTCGAAAGCATCTTTCGAAAGAGCCTCTTTCGAAAGAGAGCGTCTAGACTGCACGGAGAAATTTCGAAAAAGCAGCTTGCTTTTTCGAAAGAAAGCATCCAGTGAGTCTGGATGCTCTCTTTTGAAGAAGCCCTATTTACATTGAAGAACGCCTTCTTTCGAAAGAGGAACTTTCGAAAGAAGGCGTTCTTCCTCGTGAAATGAGGTTTACCGCCATCGAAAGAAAAGCCGCTTTCTTTCGAATTAATTTTGAAAGAACGCGGCTTGAGTCTGGACGCAGGGGAAGTTTTTTCGAAAAAGGGCTACTTTTTTCGAAAAAAACCCTGAGTCTGGACACAGCCCCAGAGACAAAAGTCACGACAACTCTCTCTGGAGACACACAAAACATCCTGCCTTTTGTCGGTGGACGTAACAAATGTTTTCATGTGGCATCTTACCGTGCTGCTTAAATCGACTGCTTCGATGAGGAAGACTCACAAAGTCTGTCCATCATCCACACTGGAGCAACATGGTGATTTACCACCGTGGTAACAGACCTGATCTCTCTTGTGGAGCAGCAGGGAGCCTGCAGCAGGGAGAGAAGCCAGGGGTACCTCTATTCCAGTGGTTCTCAAGCTTTTTGAGTCAAGTGGTCCACGGGCCAATGTAAATGTTTTGGCAGAAGGCCAGTTGCTAATGGAAACCCACCTTTAATTACACAATTATGCCCAAGCCATTTTGCTAATGCTGCAGCTGGGGAAAATGGTTTAAATTCAATTCTTAAACAGATTAACATGAGAAAGTTAATATTTAGTTTATCAAACTTCATTTTAAATAATGTAAAATATTAATTTATGTCCAATACAAAAGGTTTCAATGTTCATAGAATCATAAAACCATAGACCTGAAGAGACCTCAGATGGTCATCAAGTCCAGCCCCCTGCTCTAGGCAGGACCAATCCCAACTAAATCAACCCAGCCAGGGCTTTGTCAAGCTAAGACTTAAACACCTCTAAGGATGGAGACTCCACTACTTCCCTAGGTAACCCATTCCAGTGCTTCACTACTCTCCTAGTGAAATAGTTTTTCCTAATATCCAACCTGGACCTCTCCCACCACAACTTGAGACCATTGCTCCTTGTTCTGCCATCTGTAACTACTGAGAACAGCCTCTCTTCATCCTCTTTGGAACCTCCCTTCAGGAAGTTGAGGGCTGCTATCAAATCCCCCCTCACTCTTCGCATCTGCAGACTAAAAAGACCCAACTCCCTCAGCCTCTCCTCATAGGACATATGCTCCAGCCCCCTAATCATTTTGGTTGCCCTCCGCTGGACCCTCTCCGATGTGTGCACATCCTTTTTGTAGTGGGGGGCCCAGAACTGGACACAATACTCCAGATGTGGCCTCAACAGAGAGGAATAAAGGGGAATAATGACATCTCTGGATCTGCTGGCAATGCTCCTCTTAATGCAACCTAATATGCCATTCGCCTTCTTGGCTACAAGGGCACACTGTTGACACATATCCAGTTTCTCATCCACTGTAACCCCCAGGTCCTTTTCTGTAGAACTACCACTTAGCTGGTTGGTCCCCAGCCTGTAACAATGCTTGGGATTCCTCCGTCCCAAGTGCAGGACTCTACGCTTGTCCTTGTTGAACCTCATCAGATTTCTTGTGTCCCAATCCTCCAACCTGTCTAAATCACTCTGGACCCTATCTCTGCCCTCCAGCATATCTACCTCTCCCCCTAGCTTCGTGTCATCTGCAAACTTGCTGAGGGTGCAATCCATCCCCTCATCTTTTCAAAGATAATGGCCAAAGGCTCCTCAATGATATTTGCCAACTCCCTCAGTACCCTCGGATGCATTAAGTCTGGACCCATGGCTTTATGTACGTTTAGCTTTTCTAAATAGTTCCTAACCTGTTCTTTACCCACCAACGGCTGTCCATCTTCATCCCATATTGCGTCACTTAGTGGATTAGTCCGGGAGCCGACCTCATCGGTGAATACAGAGGCAAAGAAAGCATTGAGTGCTTCAGGTTTGCCCACATCATCTGTCATTAGGTTACCTCTTTCATCCAGTAGTGGCCGCACACCCTCTCTGATCACCTTCTTCTTGTTAACATGCCTATAGAAACCGTTTTTGTTAGCCTTCACATCCTTTGCCAGTCACAATTCCAATTGCACTTTTGCCTTCCTGATAACTCCCCGGCATTCTCGAGCTCTTATACCCTCCCTAGTAATTTGTTCAAGCGTCCACTTTTTGTAAGCTTCCTTTTTGTGCTTAAGTTCACGAAGGATTTCCCCTGTAAGCCAATAGTGCCAGCTGTCCTGGATTCCTTTCCCCTTCATGTTAGCATCCCAGGGGATTCTCTCCATCAGGTCTCCGAGGGAGTCAAAATCTGATTTTCTGAAGTCCAAGGTGTGTATTTTACTTTACTATATTCCTCCCTGTTTGTAAGCAGAAGGTCAAGCTGCACACGGCCCCTGGTCGGATCCTTCAGCACTTGTACCAAGAAGTTATCCCCACCATTCTCCAAAAACTTCCTGGATTGCCTGTGTACTGCCGTATTGGTCTCCCAACAGATGTCAGGGTGATTAAAGTCCCACACGAGAACCCAAGCCTATGACCTGGAAATGTGTCTCAGTTGTCCGAAGAAAGCCTCGTCTACCTCATCCATCTGATTCGGCGGCCTGTAGCAGACACCAACCACAACATCACTGCTGTTACTTACACCTCTAAACTTGACCCATAGACTCTCAACAGGCTTTTCTCCCACTATACTGGAGTTCTGAGCAATCATAGTGCTCTTTTACATACAATGCAACTCCTTCTCCTTTTCTCCCCTGCCTGTTCTTCCTGAACAGTTTATACCCTTTCATGACAGCGCTCCAGTAATGAGAGTCATCCCACCAAGTCTCTGTTATCCCAATCAAATCGTAGTTCTTGGACTGGACCAGGGCCTCCAATTCTTTCGGTTTGTTATCCAGGCTTCTTGCATTGGTATACAAACACCTCAGATAACCAGCTGATCACCCTACCCTTTGCATTCAAATCAGGGGTCCACCTTTGTTGCTCATTCCTGTTTGCATTTCATCCGACTTCCCCACTCCCCTCAGGATTTTGGTCACCATCCCCCAATGAACCTAGTTTAAAGCCCTCCTCACTAGGTTTGCAAGCCTGCCCACAAAGATGCTCCTTCCTCTCTTTGTTGGGTGGATCCCATCTCTTCCTAACAATCCTTGTGCCCAGAACAGAGTCCCACAGTCGAAGAAACCAAAGCCCTCTCTGCGACCACCTGCGCAACCACACATTTACTTCCTCAATTCAACGATCCCTCCCCAGTCCTTTCCCTTCAACAAAGGGGACGGATGAGTCACGGAGATCAGAAGAGATCCTGGATGACTGGAAAAAGGCAAATGTAGTGCCCATCTTCAAAAAAGGGAAGAAGGACGATTCAGGGAACTATAGGCCGGTCAGTCTTACCTCGGTTCCTGGAAAAAATCAAGGAAGGGATCCTTAAGGAATCCATTTTGAGGCACTTGGAAGAGAGGAAAGTGATCAGGAATAGTCCAGATTCACAAAGGGCAAGTCATGCCTGACCAATCTGATTAGCTTCTATAATGAGGTAACTGGCTCTGTAGACATGAGAAAGTCAGTGGATGTGATATACTTTGACCTTAGCAAGGCTTTTGATACGGTCTCCCACAATATTCTTGCCAGCAAGTTAAGGGAATGTGGATTGGATAAATGGATGGTAAGATGGAAAGAAAGATGGCTAAAAGGCCGGGCCCGGCAGGTAGTGATCAACAGCTTGATGTCAGGATAGCGGTCGGTTTCTAGCGGAGTGTGGTTCTAGGACCGGTTTTGTTCAATATCTTTATTAATGACCTGGATGAGGGGATGGATTACACCCTCAGCAAGTTTGCAGATGACACTAAGCTAGGGAGAGAGGTAGATATTCTTGAGGGCAGAGATAGGGTCCAGAGTGACTTAGACAAATTGGAGGATTGGGCCACAAGAAATCTGATGAGGTTCAACAAGGACAAGTGCAGAGTCCTGCACTTGGGATGGAAGAATCCCAAGTATTGTTACAGGCTGGGGACCAACCAGCTAAGTAGCAGTTCTGCAGAAAAGGACCTGGGGGTTACAGTGGATGAGAAGCTGGATATGAGTCAACAGTGTGCCCTTGATGGCGAATGGCATATTAGGTTGCATTAAGAGGAGCATTGCCAGCAGATCCAGAGTTGTCATTATTCCCCTTTATTTGGCTCTGGTGATCAGGGGCCACTGATCCATAGAAAAAGCAGATGGGGACCAAACCAGTGAGAAAAAAAACACTCCTCCCAAACCCCCAGCCCTCACTTAGTTGGTCCCCACTGAGACACTTCACTCTGGCATTCCAGCCCCAAGGGGCGAAGGGACAGGGAGGACTGAGGTTCAGGGCTTTCCATAGGCTAGATGTGCTTTTCTGTTGAATTTTATGGACCCCTTAGGTTCTAAAGTGGGGACAAAAATAAGGGGTTCAGTGTGTGAGAGAAGGCTGCCAATGAGCAGGATACGGATGGGGTGCAGGATCTGGGAGGGAGATGGGGGTGGGCGGAAGGGGGCAAGGTCTGGGTGGTAGGTAGGGTGCAGAAGCAGGCTGGATGTAGAGTGTCTGGCCAGGGGAAGGGAGCAGGAGCAGATTGGGAGTAGGGTATCTGGCTAGGAGGGAGGGTGCAAGGAGCGGACTTGGACCTCTCTGGTCTGGCACCCTCTGGACCTGACTGGTCCCAGATGAGGGATTATTTGGCTTAGGGGAGGTCATGTCAGGGCTCCTGGTCTTGTCTTACCCCCCCCCCCCCGCAACTAGGCTTCTTTGCACCTCCCTCCCCTGCAACCCAACTGAGCTGCCCACCCCCGCTGATTCCCTACGCCTCCCCCAAAACCATCCCCCACAAACCAAGGGAGTGCAGCACCAACTCCCTGCAGCCCCTCACAGCCCAGCTGAGCTGCCCTTCTGTTCCCTATGCTTTCCCCCATCCATCTCAGCCCAGTTGAGCCCTGCACTGGTCCCCTGCATGCCTCCCCCACAGCACTGCTGAGCCCTGTTTCCCTGCACCTCCCCTCAAGTCCTGCAAAACTGCTGAGCCCAGCTCTGATTTCCTGCCCCTCCCTCCCCTTGAGTCCAGCCCCAGTTCCCAGCACCTCCCTTCTCCTGCAGCCAAACTGAGCTCTGAGCCCCGCACCTTCCTCCCCCCTGCAGCCCAGCCCAGCACCCCACACCTCCCCACTCCTGCAGCTCAGCCCAACCCAGCACCCCGCACCTCCCCACTCCTGCAGCTCAGCTCAGCCCAGCATCCCGCACCTCCCCACTCCTACAGCTCAGCCCAACCCAGCACCCCGCACCTCCCCACTCCTGCAGCTCAGCTCAGCCCAGCACCCCGCACCTCCCCACTCCTGCAGCTCAGCTCAGCCCAGCATCCCGCACCTCCCCACTCCTACAGCTCAGCCCAACCCAGCACCCCGCACCTCCCCACTCCTGCAGCTCAGCCCAGCACCCCGCACCTCCCCACTCCTGCAGCTCAGCTTAGCCCAGCACCCCGCACCTCCCCACTCCTGCAGCTCAGCCCAACCCAGCACCCCACACCTCCCCACTCCTGCAGCTCAGCTCAGCCCAGCACCCCACACCTCCCCACTCCTGCAGCTCAGCCCAGCACCCCGCACCTCCCCACTCCTGCAGCTCAGCTCAGCCCAGCACCCCGCACCTCCCCACTCCTGCAGCTCAGCCCAACCCAGCACCCCACACCTCCCCACTCCTGCAGCTCAGCTCAGCCCAGCACCCCACACCTCCCCACTCCTGCAGCTCAGCCCAGCACCCCGCACCTCCCCACTCCTGCAGCTCAGCTCAGCCCAGCACCCCACACCTCCCCACTCCTGCAGCTCAGCCCAGCCCAGCACCCCACACCTCCCCACTCCTGCAGCTCAGCTCAGCCCAGCACCCCACACCTCCCCACTCCTGCAGCTCAGCCCAACCCAGCACCCCACACCTCCCCACTCCTGCAGCTCAGCTCAGCCCAGCACCCCACACCTCCCCACTCCTGCAGCTCAGCCCAGCACCCCGCACCTCCCCACTCCTGCAGCTCAGCCCAGCACCCCGCACCTCCCCACTCCTGCAGCTCAGCCCAGCCCAGCACCCCGCACCTCCCCACTCCTGCAGCTCAGCCCAGCACCCCGCACCTCCCCACTCCTGCAGCTCAGCCCAGCACCCCGCACCTCCCCACTCCTGCAGCTCAGCCCAGCACCCCGCACCTCCCCATTCCTGCAGCTCAGCTCAGCCCAGCACCCCGCACCTCCCCACTCCTGCAGCTCAGCCCAGCACCCCGCACCTCCCCACTCCTGCAGCTCAGCTCAGCCCAGCACCCCGCACCTCCCCACTCCTGCAGCTCAGCCCAGCACCCCACACCTCCCCACTCCTGCAGCTCAGCTCAGCCCAGCACCCCGCACCTCCCCATTCCTGCAGCTCAGCCCAGCCCAGCACCCCGCACCTCCCCACTCCTGCAGCTCAGCCCAGCCCAGCACCCCACACCTCCCCACTCCTGCAGCTCAGCCCAGCACCCCGCACCTCCCCACTCCTGCAGCTCAGCCCAGCACCCCGCACCTCCCCACTCCTGCAGCTCAGCTCAGCCCAGCACCCCACACCTCCCCACTCCTGCAGCTCAGCTCAGCCCAGCACCCCGCACCTCCCCACTCCTGCAGCTCAGCTCAGCCCAGCACCCCGCACCTCTTCACTCTGCAACCCAGCTGAGCGCCGTTTCCCTGCCCCTCCCCTCAAACCACGCAGACATGCTGAGCCCAGCATCGATTCCCTGCCCCTCCCTGTCTCCCCTTGAGTCCAGCTCCCGGCACCTCCCACCTCCTGCAGCCCAGGTGAGCCCCGCGCCCTGCACCTCCCCCCACAGCATGGCGCCCGGGGGCAATTGCTCCCTCTGCTCCCCCCTCGCTACGCCTCTGTCAAGGACACTACCTGCTCAACAGGAACAGCAGGAGGTGGTATCAGTGGAAAAGCAAGTGATTTGCTGGCGGCGGCGGGGGGGGGGGGGGGGGGCACAGAGAAGTGGTGCAGGGGGTGGGAGGGTGCGGAAAGTGTGTCAGGAACAGGCCTCTGCTGGTTTGCAGGGGGAAGGCACAGGAAAACAGTGCAGGGCTCAGCTAGGCTGCAGGGGGTGTCAGTACAGGGAATCAGTGTGGGGCTCAGAGGGGTGCCAGGAAGCCCTATGGGGAAAGTGGCAGCAGGGGGTCAAAAATGACCTCCCCCGGTCAGGAAAAATACCTCATCTGGGACCAGTCAGGTCCCGAGGGTGCCCCCAAAGTCCCCTCCTGCATCCTCCCTCCTGGCCAGACACCCTACTTTCAGCATGCTCCTTCACCCTCCTTCCTGGCCCCACACACTGCATCCTCCCTTGCTCCTGCTCTCTCCCCCTGGCCAGATACCCTACTCCCACAGCCTGCTTCTGCACCCTACCCCCTATCTCCACCCAAACTTCACACCCTCTCCCCCTTCTACAGTCCACCTCCCTCCCAGATCCTGATCCCCATCCCTATTCCACTCACTGGCAGCCCTGACCCACACTGAACGCCTCATTTTTGTTCCCACCTTAGAACCTAAGGGGGTCCATAAAATTCACCAGAAAAACAAATTTGGTCCATTGTAGACAGGGGTTGCTCTTGCCCCTGTCTATGGAGAATCTGGGGGCCCCACAAGAAGGGAATGCGCCCGTGTCCAGAGCAGCCTTGCTCCGTGGGGAATCTAGCTTGCTGTGAACAGGGGTCTGGGAGCCGGTGGTAGCCCCGGTGTGACCCAACATTAATTGGTTAACTGATGAATGGGAATTTACATCCCTAATGAGATGGACTGCAACTGCACGTTTTGAAGTTACTGCACAACTATCAAGTGTCCTCCATTTCCACAAGCCAGAATGACAACACAGAACTAACCATGACAATTACAGGGTGGAGAAGATCATGTCACTAACAGTACCCTCCCCATCATTGTGTGCAAGGTATATTTCCCATGGAGATCAATGGGCCTGGGCTATTTTATATGTAAAGCTACTGAGAAATGTATGCCAATACCATGTTCCTATATTATATAAATACCATCTAATAATTGCCAAATGAGACCACTTCCTAACCTGCTTAAAAAGGGCCTGATCCAATTTAAGCTTTAAGGTGGGATTGGGCCCAAAGCAATCTGTTGATATTACCCAAGAAGATCCAGTTATATTTTTCAAGGGTGACTAAATGTTAAGGGACCAATCAGTCATAGCCCCACTGCCTGGTAGAGGTCATCTCTGAAGAAAATTGGAGAGACTTTGAATTTACTACTTCTGACAGCAGCGCTTTCTATCACTGGATGGAGGATCTTGAGTACAGGTTTCACTTCATGAGTCAGAATAACTCAGAAATGCACTGTCACAGCTAACTCCATTCAAGTCTAGGCAACGTGCAGCCCAAAGACAGAAGACTAAATCCCTTGAAGCTGGAAGTCAAAACATCTCCCCTCTTCAGAGCTCGCAATGGGCTTGTTCATCCAGAGACAAGTCATGACAAACCTCTCTCTATAGAGACGATACATCCTGCCTCTCTGTGGATGTGCCATGTGAACACACTTGGCATCTTAATATGCTGTTTAAATCATCAACTGCTCGGATAAGGAAGACTCACAAGAATCCGTCCATCATCCACACCGGAGCGACACTGATTTCACTGCCATGGTAACAGACCCAATCTCTCTGTGGGCTCTTGTGGAGCAGCAGGGATCCTGCAGCAAGAGAGGCTGGCATCCCTCTATTTCATTGGTTCTTAAACTTTTTGGCCCATGGAGCACCTGGCTCAATGTGTTAATTACGCCCATGCCATTTTGCCAATGCTGCAGCTAGGGAGAATGCCTAATCTATTTAATTTAAATTAAACCATTTGAACTCTCTCATGTCAGTTTATCAAACTTCATTTTAAATAATAAAATAAAATATTTATTTATGTCCAACACAAAAGCTTTCAATATTTTCTTTATTTACGGCAGGGGTAGAAAACCTTTTTTGGGTTGGGGGCCACTGACAGAAAAATCTGTTGGGGACCACACAAGTGAGAAACAAAAACTGCCAACCCTCACTGAGCTGGCCCCCAACTCAGACACCTCAGTCCTCTGGTGCTCTACAGGAGAAGGGGAAGGGAGAGGGAGGACTAAGATTCAGGGCCCCAGACCCCTCTGATTACCAGTTAATTGGAACCAGTAAGCATCATCTATAAGAGGACTAAGGAAGTTGTTTTGGATGATTCCCAGGCCCTGAGTCAAAATGGGGCTACATCTACACTGCAAAGTAATCAGTCTTGGATCCTGGATCTCATCTTGAATTGAGGTTGAACCCCAAGCGCTCCAGTGTCCTCAGACCCTAGCTCTGGTGTCTAGGTTAATGCAATTGCAATATAGTTGCATGGGGGGGGATCCTCCTTTTGAGCCCAAAGCCATCCCTATTGGCAGAGGATGGCAGGAGGAGTTCTTAGAGGGGTCACATGACACCCTTTACTTCCTGTCATGTGTCCATCTTGACCCCAGAATACTACCCACAGGCAATCTTCTGTCAATCTTATGGCACAGGGCTGGTGATGTGGGAGTGAAGGAGTACAAGGGGCTCATGGCAGGAGATTGGGTGTATGATGGACTCATGGCACAAGGTTGGGGTTTATGAAGGTCTAGGAGTATTATGGTAGGGGACAGAAAGTGTGGGGGTGCAGGAGTCTGGGGATGTGGGGGTATGATGGGCTCAGGATTGGTGTGGGGAGGGTGCAAGAGTGTTATGACACTGAAGCCAGATGGGGGTTGGGCCTCAATTTGGGGCTTGTTGGCCAGGCTTAATTTTTAAAGTAAAATAAAATATTATGTCCAACACAAAAGGTTTCAACATTGTCTTGATTTATGGCAGGGATGGGAACCTTTTTCGGATCAAGGGCCACTGACCCACAAAGATTAGTTGGGGACCACACAAATGAGAAGCAAAACAAGAGAAAACCCTCCAAAAACCACCAACCACTAACACCTGGGGGTAGAGGCAGGAAGAACTGAGGGTCAAGGCCTTAGGCCAGGTTTACTCTTCTGCAGTTGCAGGGTTAATGGATTTTGTGGGGCCCCTCTAGGCGCTGGAATAGGGCCAAAAATGAGGGATTAATTATGTGGGAAAGGACTGCCAGTGAAAGGAATAGGGATGGGAGTGCAGGATCTGGGCAGGAGGTGGTGAGGGTGTGGGTCTGACCAGGGGACAGCCTGGCCACAGGACAGAAGGCAGGGGGTGTTCTGGCCAGGGGGCCTGGAGGGAGGCTGGGGGGGGTGATTCTGGCCAGGGGGATTTTGGTCAGGGGCTTCGGCAGGAAGTGTCTGGGCAGGAGGGAGTGGGGGCACTTGTTTTAGTGCTGTGTAGCAGGCACCGTGTAACACGCCTCCCGCTACTCCCATTCCCCAGACAAGGAAGGATTCACAGGGGAAGTCGCCAGGGAAATGTTTCCCAGCTGATGAAAAAGAGTAGTGTGCATGGTGAAGCCATTGTGGCCGCTTGTTCCCACACGCAGAGGGAAGGAAAAGAACAGCGCACCAAGACATTTTTTGCTCCACTTGTTTCCTGTACGCTGGATCCAGCGGGGAGCCTCAGGGCTCTCTTCCTTCCCATACCCCACGAAGCTGGCAGGGGGCTGGTAAGGCTGTAGCACCAGCACTAGCTTCCTGCTGTGGGGGGGAGCAAGTGGGAAGCCAAGTTGGGGTTCCAGAAGAGCCATATCTGGCTCCTTAGTGAACCATATTTGGCTTGTGAGCTATAAGTTGCTGATCCCTGCACTAAATCAACTATTGTCCTCCCCGGACTTCTGGTATTCCTGCCACGGTTCCTTTGCTTTCACACGGCACTGCAGCTGATACCCGTCATATTCCATATCCTGCATCCATTCTATGCTAGCTGCTCATAGTTTCCATGTTTCTACAGCCAGTCCATAGCTGTGCGTGCACAGTCTTCTCTCCCCACAGGCCCAAGTGATACACTATCTACTCCGAGACAGAATGTGTCTGGATTGTGTAACTAGGGATGGTTGGCTGGGAAGCTGGGTACATAAATGGAGAGCTACTAGGAATGCACACCAAGCTGGACAATCAAGGAAAAAGGCATTTCAAAACTTCACTGCATTTTAAAAGGAGGGAGCCTTCTAGTCTATTATCCACAGACAGCAGAGTTCAAACTTGCCACCACATAAGCCAGTATCAGGCATGATGAGAAAGGTCCTGGAGAATTATTAGGGTTGACACATTTAACAGTATTTACATTTGTGCTTCATCAGCCACAATACACAAAACATAGGTCAACACCTCTGGGGAAGGTGGTATTATGTCGGCATAATGGAGAGCTTACATCATGGGAGACAAGTTTAAGTGTGCACACTAAGGACGTTAAATCGCAGTTCTGGCTAATTACGTAGTCGATACAATTTGTATTGACAACACAATTCATTGATAAGGGGTTGCTCTGCTGAGCTCCAGTGGGGATAGCTCCCGGAGCCGGGACTAAGCACCTGGGAGCCACCCACACTGCGGATCTGCATTTTAAGTGTAGTAGGAGTTGCCAGGCTCTTATTACATTTAAAATGCAGAGCCTCAACATCTCAGACCAGTGCAAGCAGGGACTGTTTGGTTCCAGCTTGCTCCAAGTCCAGCAGCCCCAGCCACTGCGGACAGACCGGGCCATCCCGTGGAGGGACACCTTGGGAACCCCAGGAACAGGGGCTGTTGCCAGAGCAGCCTCTGCCTGCCACGGGCAGAGGGTGCTTCACAGCAGCCTCCCCTATTGCCTCTGGTAGAGGCAACAGGCAAAGAGTAGGAGGTAGCACCACGGAGACAGTGCTTGGGGGGAGGGAGGAGAGAAGAGAACCGGCTGTTAAGCCAGCTCCCATTTCCCCCCTCCCTTGCTGCCTTTCATACAGAAGCAGCAAGGAGGGGAGGGGGAAGAGTGAGTAGTCAAGTACTCCACTCAACTACTTGCTAACTTCCCTAGTGCACACCTACACAACTAGGTCAACCTAAGGCAGTTGTAACTTTGTAGTATAGCCCACACCTTCGCACAATAACTCAAGGAATAGATCCCAAACACGACAAAGGCAAAAATCACTAAAAAAAACAGAATTAGAGGTAGGCCTTTCCAAGGGTGCCAGTCATCCTTGATCTAGGCTAAGCTGTGTGCCAATCACCCAGATCAATTTCACAGCATACACAGGCACAGGCATGGGGGACTCACCATCTCTGGACTCCGTTTCCAAGGGTCTGCTTTACTATCTACATTAGAAGTTAACATGGAAGCCAAGTTTCTCTCAGATTGCTTCAGAACACCAGGTTGGAGATGGAGGGAAGACAGCACCAGGTTCCACTTAACAGGATTTGTATTAATATCTGTATTTTAGGAACAGAACACTGCTAATACAAAAAACATTTCTGATCTTGCTATAGCTCAACATGAACTGTGCCTAGCAATCTTTTAGAACTATTTTAGTCCATAATTTACATGCTGGCTACTAATAAGCATCCAGTCTGTCCACAAAGCAAGCTGGCACAAACCTGTGAAATGCTATTTAGCAAATAAGATCTGCTCACTTACACAAGAGACCACACATCCAAAAGCTAATATGGGGAGGGAGGGGAGAGAAGAGACAGCTCAAAATTACCTCTCAGACACTCTTTCAAAAGAAAGGAGGTTTAAGTTACTTGGTTGTGTGTCTCATGGATGGCAGAGATAGAGCCAGGTCCCAAGAACTACCCCTCCCTCAACCATCTTGTTCACTTAGTGTATGCATACCCTGCAATAAAAACACTCATAGCTGGCCTGTATCAATTGACACAGGCTCTCCACAATCATGCTGTAGGACCGTGGTCACCAACCAGTCGATCACGATCAACTGGTCAATCGCGAGGCCTCAACCAGTCGATCGCGAGGCATTCAGCCCCCTCCATTTTTCTCCCACTCCCAAGAAGGCCCACTACCTACCTCCAGCGACAACGGAGGTAGTGCCGGCTTCCCATGGGGTGGACGGAAGTCCTGCAGCTTCATGCCACTTCCAGGGGTTCTGGAAGTGCTCTGGCTGCTCCACTCCCACAGGTCTGTGGTGTGCTGGGCGCACTGTGGGAGGGGGCACTGGCCCCAGAGGAGGAGTGCAGTGGCTTCCCTGTGCCATGGGAGGGGGGGTGTCAGTCCCAGGGCAGGCAGGCAGGGGAGGGAGGGCAGGCGGGCGGGCCCCGGGGCAGGCGGGGGAGGGGGGAGTGGGTAAGGGTCGGCCCTGAGGCAGGCGCATGAAGGGGTTTCCCCGTGCCACTGATGGGGAGATTGGCCCTGGGGGGCAGACGCGCACACATTGGGGTGGGGGGGTTCCGGCCCCGGCACAGACACGTGCAGGTGAGGGGGCAGGTTCCGGGGCGAGGGTATCCAGCGTGGATACGGCTAGACTGAAGGAGTTTTTCCAGAATTCTGGAGAGATCCCAGAAAAACTTCTGCATCCAGGGATGCATTTGTTCTTCCACTTCTTTTATAGTGGAAGAGCAAACATGATCTTTCAGTCACCCCCTATATTCCTCCTTCCATGAGGAATAAGGAGGCTTCCAAAAGAAAGGGCTTTTCTGACATATGGTCCAGTCTAGACAGGCCAAATGTTGGAAAAACCTCTTCATACAGAAGAATTGGGGGGGAAGCAGCAGTATCAGGGTTAGGGATAGTAAGTGATGGAGGAGGAGGAGGAGGAGGAGGAAACTAGAGAGGGCAGGGCTTCAAGGAAGGGGTGGGGCTGTAGATCTTGGCCTGTTCTGTCATTTAAAAAGTGATCTTGGGTGTAAAAAGGTTGGAGAGCACTGCTGTAGGACTATAAAATTGCACGGTAGACATCTGTGCCATGGCAGTTGGCAAATAAGATCTGTTCTATATAATTCATTGGTTTGTTTCTGCTTCTTTTGTAGAGAGAACAGATGTTAGTTCCCTGAGACCAGATGTCTACACTACAATTGCATAGCCCCAAAGCCCAAGCCCGAAAGCTTGAGTTACCTAATGTGGGTCAGCTGCAATGCTTTAGTGCAGTGTAGCTATACCTTTAGGCTGTCTACACTGCAGGCTGTGTGCACAAGAACAGCTGTTCTTGCACAAAAACTTGCTGGGTGTCTACATTGCATGTGCGTTCTTGCACAAATAAATTTACAGTAGAGTGTCAGAAAAAACAGAGCTTCTTCCGGAAGAGTTATTCCTCTCCCCACGAGGAATAAGCCCTCTTGCACAAGAGCTCTTCCACAAGACGGCAGTGTACACAGGCAACATCATTTTCTTGCGCAAGAAACCCCTATGGCTAAAATGGCCATCAGAGCTTTCTTGCGTAACAGTGTGTCCACACTGCCATGGATGCTCTTGCACAAAAGCACATGGAAGTGTGGACACGCTCTTGCGGAAGAACATTTGCACAAGAACTCTTGCACAAAACAGTTCTTGAGCAAGAAGCCTGCAGTATAGACGCAGCCTTAGAGAGGGAAGGGGAAGCAGCAATAGATGAGAGAAGCTTCAATGGCTATTTTTCTACTCCAGTGTCATGTTCCAGAGTACTAAGCATCCACCCAAGATGATGCAACCTCCTCCAAAAGGACAGGAGCCTGGCAATACCTACAAAGCACTCTACAGGGACAGTCACATGTGCTAACAGGGGCAGTAGTAGCGGCTGATTAGCCAGTGGGCCTGGAGGGCCCCAGAAATTGGGCACTCCGCCCCACAGCAGAAGCACTGGACAGGGTGCAGCAATCACCATCACCTGGGTCTTGGCTGTAGCCCAGGACTGGAGCGGTCTCAGCTCTGAGGCTGTGACATGGAGCCAGTCTCCACATAGTGGCCCTGCAGAGCAGAGCTTCTCTGGTCTTGAGGCTATAGTAGGGAGACAGAAAGAAGTAAATGGAGGCTGCAATGGGTAGGGGTAGAACAGAGCAGGACAATGAGCGGAAGAGGGGCAGACAGAACACCATGGGATTTTCTGCTACCACTATACAAACTCTAGGAACTTCCTCACTACAGAACCATCATCTTACCATCTAAATCAGGCCATATTCATACTTAGATTAACCCTCTCCTCTGGGCTCCTTTACTTGTACAGTGTACATGGTCAAACAAAAAACTATGAGAGCCATGAACTAATCCTCCTGGCCGTCATACTTATTAGGTAGATGATCTGTTTTAGAGGTGAAGACTGGGATTTTCCAGGCAAGCATAAATGGAGTTAGGTACCCAAATACCATTTAAACTGAAAAACATAGCTGTTATGACTTCTTAAATGCCCAGGAAATCCCTCAGGCAAACCACCAAGATGAATCAATGACTGCAAAAGCTTTTTCATCCTATAATACACCAATTAGGTTCCCAGCTACCAAGACAAACACTATAACATGAAGAGTTCCTGATTAATTAAAAAATAAGAGTTTGATACAGGCTCTATGTTTTGCTTATCAGCCCCCCAAAGTTGTGGCAGAAGTACAAGTATGACTGTACCTACAGATCTCTCCTCTCCCACTCCTTGGCACTATTATTACTATCAATTTGTACGGACAGGCTTAGCTACAAAATCCCATAGATATGAATCTCCTACCTGCCTGGGCAAACATCAATCTGCTCACAGGGCTAGCCTGTCAGATCCCATAAGTTCCACAGTGGTGTACTGTGGGATAAACCAATTAGGAGAAAATACTATTTAGTGAATTTGAGACATGATTGGCTCCTCCTGCATACAGTTCTGACAAAGTACAAAGACCTAAAATAAAACAAGCAAACCTACTTCCTGTCTGTCATACTGTGTTTACCACAAGCAACCAATGAAGTATAGGATGCTGCTTACAATTAAGACTCACAGATTATGTCTGAGACACCATAATATACAACAATATGCACTGTCTTCTGGTTTATAAGCTCATTACATGACCCCACCTGCTTCCCTCCTGGCAGGAATGCTTTCCTTTGTGCATAAGACTTACTGTGTTGCAGGAATTGAATTATTTTGGCTTTCCATAGGTGCCTACTTAAAACTTATTTCATGACCATATTAGCCAATGGAGCCAACATAAGATTAAACAAGCCAAATAGATTAACAGGATGTACTGCCAACAGAAATTTGAGATCGTGTGTATCTGGAATGTTACCTCCGGTGTTAACTAAGCACAAGAGTATAATATTTCATTTGTGAACTATGTATACAGGAAGTCTTAACAACTTATGAACAGCTTGTGTTCCAAAAGTTCATTTTGGAGTTGATTATTTGGAACTCTGAACACATTTTCCTATGGAAATAACATTATAAATGATGGTTAGGTTATAGCCCACAAAAGCCTATTGAACCCCCAATGAAACTGAAGTACTACATATTTGCAATCAAAAATACAGTAGTAGAAAATACTGTTGTAACACTAGTAATTAAGCAAAACAAAAAATAATAAAGTTGACTATGAAATAAACTATTTAATCTTGAATGTTAGTGCTTGAGGAAAGGCCATCTTAGAGGAAGGAGGAGGAGCTTGGTGGAGATTGTGAAAGGGACCTCAAGGCACGCCCTAGCCCCAGGGCCAGATTAACTCGTCTGGATGCCCAAGACTATTTGATTTTTGAGTTTCCTAGGCTCCAGGGTGTGATTAAAATTGAGGGATTCAGAGTGCAGAAGGGGGTCTGTGGGTTTAGGCAAGGGACCTTCAACTGTCACTTCTCTCCAGCTGCTTGCTGCTGCTGGCTCCCCCAGAATCCTCTACCTCACGCTCCCATTGCCTTCTCATGAACAGGAGTTGGGTGCAGGCTGCCTGAGACGGTGCAGAGCCTGTGTGGAAGCATTGCCCGGGGAGGGGGGGGGGGGGGGGGAGATGACAATTGGCATGGGGCTGCCTGAATTGGTGCTGAGCCCCTCAGGCGGCAGCCAAGGTATGGGGTTAGCTCAGGATGGGCAATAATTTTTTATGAGGGGGCCACTCCAAGATTTTGAAAAGAGGTTGAGGACTCTTCCATGATATTAATGGAGATTCGGAGTCTGGAATGGAGGTTGGGGGTAACTAACAGGTGTGCAGGGAAACTGGAGGCTGGGAGGGAGTTGGGATGAAGCAGGCGGTTGTGACCTAGGGCAGGGGACTGGAGTTCAGGGTTTGGGGTGTGACCTAGGGTAGGAGGAAACTGATCTGGAGCAGAAGATTGGGGTGCCAGATCTGGGAGGGGGTATGGGTGTAAGAGGGCAACAGAGAGTCTGGGTATGTTAAGTGGGGGGGGGACAGCGAGTTGGGGGCAGGAAAGGGCTGGGGTGCCAGAAGCAGGCTGTGGCCAAGACACCTGTCAGCTGACAAACTAGCCTGCCTACCTAGAGAGCTTAGAATGTTTCCCATCCAGCCTGCCTGCTTGCCTAGCCATGTGCTTAATGAATAACTGAACCCAAGAGAGAGGGCATAACTCTTCTTAGCTGCCTGTTAGTCTAACAAGCAGCTCCCATTGACTGGTTTCTGCCAGAAATCGGCCAATGGGAATGTGCTAGGGGCAGGACAGCTCCTAAAACTTCCCCCCCCTTTTGATTGACTGCCCTCCATCCCCCCCTTGTGTAAAATTTTATAACCCAGTTTCAGGAAGGTTTCTAGTTATGGTGGCCATATTTTCTGAACCAAAAATTAGGGACATGTTAGCCATGCCCCCTGCCACAAGAAATCCCACCCCAGGAGGTAGTACTCTAGGGGTCAAGATGGACACATGACCAGAAGTAAAGGGTGTCATGTGACTCCTCCAAGAACTCCTCCCACCATCCTCTACCAGTAGGGATGGGTTTGGCCCCCACAGAACCCTCCCCCATGCAACTTGGCTGCAATTGCATCAACCGAACTTGTATTGCATTAACTCAGGGGAAGAGGCAGGGGGAAGTGTTCCCTCTAAGATTTTCCTCCTATGAGCAGAGTGAGTTGTGTCTTGAGCACCAGTATTGAGTTCATGTGCGCTTGTTCAGATAGGTGCTGCAGTTATTAATAAATATCTTATAAACCTCTCCCTTTTCCCTCTGCTGCCATGTCTTCTACTCTCCCATGGTGCTTGATGCCTGTCTCCCTTCTCCCCCTGCCCCTAGACCCTACACCCCAATACCCTGACCTAGGCCACAACTGAAGGCACACATCAATAAAATCTTTCATTCTCCAAACAGCACCTGCTTTCTGAGAATCAGTAGACAGAGTCCAAGTGTCATTAAAATACATAGATTTTGCTAAAAGACACTGATAAAATCCCACACATACAAAATCATAATTTGAATTCTAAACAGTGACTCATCAGGAAGAATGCAACTCTCTGTTCTTGCTAATTCTGAAGGAGCTCTTAGCCATTTCAGAAACTAAGATCTGGTCTACACAAGGGATGTAAGTATACCATTGACTTGACTAGTCGCCGCCACCTGCCCCTCCTCTGCCTCTATCAGAAAGAGGCGGCAAAGAAGGGGGAACAAGAGCCCGTACGGAGAGGAACCGGCTTTTAAGCCGGCTCTCCCAATCACCAGCTCCTGCTACCTTACCCTTACTGCCCTTCTCTGATAGAAGCAGCTGGGGGTGGGGGGGAATGGAGCACGTTACTAGTCAAGTCACTACTCAGCTTAAAAGCCTGTTCCCCCTAGAACCATCTCCATGGGGGGCAGGTGAAGTAGAGGCACAGTGGGGAAACAGCGCGAGCATGGTCTGAAGCGGTCCCCGCTTGCGCTGGTCTGACTGCCTGTGGGGCTCTTGCTACATTTCAAAGGGAGAGGCAGAACCCCAGGCGAGTGGGGACTGCTTGAGTCCTGGCTGCTCTTCTGCCTTTTAAATGTAAGAAGAGCTGTGGGTGGCTTTTACTACATTTAAAAGGCAGAGGCACAGTGGGGATAGTAAGCCCTACCCTGCTCCGCCCCTTATCGACTACTCAATTAGTTGAAATTTAACATCTCTAGACAACACTTACATTAGATTGATACCACTATCAGTCTCATAGACTCATAGACTTTAAGGTCAGAAGGGACCATTATGATCATCTAGTCTGACCCCCTGCACAGTGCAGGCCACAGAATCTCACCCACCCCTCCCAGAATAATCCTCTCACCTATATCTCAGATATTGAAGCCTTCAAATAGTTTAAAGACCCCAAGATGCAGAGAATCCTCCAGCTGTGATCTGTACCCCATGCTACAGAGGAAGGTGAAAAACCTCCAGGGCCTCTGCCAATCTACCCTGGAGGAAAATTCCTTCCCGACCCCAAATATGGTGATCAGCTAAACCCTGAGCATGTGGGCAAGACTCACCAGCCAGACACCCAGAAAGTTCTCTATAGTAACTCCTATCATCCCTCCATTGACCTATTTCCCACTGATAATGAATGGTCAAGTAGTTAACCAAGATCATGTTATCTCATCAAACCATCCCCTTCATAAACCCATCTAGTTTAATCTTGAAACCAGATAGATCTTTTGCCCCCACTACTTCCCTTGGAAGGCCGTTCCAGAACCTCACTCCTCTAATGGTTAGAAACCTTCGTCTAATCTCAAGTCTAAACTTCCTACTAGCCAGCTTATATCCATTTGTTCTTGTGTCCACCTTGGTATTAAGCTTAAATAATTCCTCTCCCTCCCTGTTATTTATCCCTTTAATATATTTAAAGAGAGCAATCATGTCTCCCCTCAGCCTTCTTTTGGTTAAGGTAAACAAGCCAAGCTCCCTGAGGGTACGTCTACACTACAACGTTAATTCGAACTAACTTAGTTCGAATTAGTTAATTCGAACTAACTTAGTTCGAACTAAGCTAATTTGAACTAATGGATCTAGACTAAAAAACTAGTTCGAATTAGCGTTTTGCTAATTTGAACTAGCATGTCTACATTAAGTGGACCCTGAACCGGGCTTAAGGATGGCCGGAAGCAGTGCCGGTAGGGCATCAGAAGAGGACTTAGAGCGTGGAGATGCTGTCTCAGGTTAGCCGAGGGCTGTGCTTAAAGGGTCCCGACCCCCACCCCGGACAGACAGTTCTCAGGGGTGCCCCGCTTGCAAAGCAGTCCGGGCTTGGAGTGCCCGGAGTACCCACACTGGGCACATCACAGCACTCGGCCATCAGACCGGCTGCACTTGCCGCAGGCTGCCATCTGGGAAAGGGGGCAATCGGGGGGCTGCAGGAGAGCTTCCACCCCAAAAGCCCGCAGAGCCAGCCCAGTCCTCCCCATCCAGGGCGTGTACCCCATTCCTCCCTCACCTCCTTCCACTTACCCTTCCCTAGCCCCTTTTCTTGATGTACAAAATAAAGGACAATTGTGTTCAAAAATGGAATCTGTCTTTATTGATCAAAACTGGGGGAGACTGGGAAAAGGAGGGGAGAGAGGGGAAGAGAGAGGGTGGGAGAGGGGAGGGCAACTAAAATGATCAGGGGTTGGGAACAGGTCCCATATGAAGAGAGGCTAAAGAGACTGGGACTTCTCAGCTTAGAAAAGAGGAGACGGAGGGGGGACAGGATAGAGGTCTCTAAAAGCATGAGTGGGGTGGAGAGGGTGCATACAGAAAAGTTCTTCATTAGTACCCATAAAGAAGGACTAGAGGACACCAAAGGAAAGGAATGGGTAACAGGCTTCAAACTAGTAACAGAAAGTTGTTCTTCACAAAGCACAGAGTCAACCTGTGGAACTCCTTGCTGCAGGAGGCTGTGAAGGCTACAACTAGAACAGAGTTGAAAGGGAAGTGAGATCAAGTCATGGAGGTTGGGTCCATGGAGTGCTATTAGCCAGGGGGTAGGAGTGGTGTCCCTGCCCAAGGTTTGTGGAAGGCTGGAGAGGGATGGCACGAGACAAATGGCTTGGTCACTGTCTTCGGTCCATCCCCTCCAGGGTCCCTAGTGTTGGCCGCTGTCGGCAGACAGGCTACTGGGCTAAATGGACCTTTGGTCTGACCCAGGACGGCCATTGTAAGCTCAGGGCTCAGGGTCGGGGGTCTCAGTGGACCACCTTGATTTTCATGCACTCCTGCTCCTGGGTGGCCAGGCTGACAGCTCTCCTGCCCTAGCCGGCCACGTTCCTGTGCCTAGTGCGGAGATCGTGAACGAGGTGCACGATGTCCGCAATAACCCAGGCGGGTGCCCGCCTCTTGCGGTCCCAGGCAAGCTCCCGGGAGCTGCCAGCCTGGTCCCGGGAAGAGGGGGAGGGCTGGGGGGCATCGGGTGGGTGGCTCTGTGCCGTGCCAGGTGCAGGGTCTGCTGGCTGGGTGCTGGCAGGCTTGCACCTGGCACGGGCACCGTAGCCAGCCCGTGCCCCTAAGGGGTCTGGGGCCGGGAGGGGGGCAGACGAGTTTCCCTGGTGTTGGCCCGAGTGGCCACCAGGGAAACCTGGGGAGGGCTAGCCTCCCACTAGTTCGAATTAAGGGGCTACACAGCCCTTAATTCGAACTAGTAAATTCGAACTATGGTTAATCCTCGTGGAATGAGGATTACCTAGTTCGAACTAAGCGCTCCGTTAGTTCGAATTTAATTTGAACTAACGGAGCGCTACTGTAGCGCCTATGAAAGTTTAACGGACGTTAGTTCGAACTAACTTTGTAGTGTAGACATACCCTGAGTCTACTTTCACAAGACAGGTTTTCCATTCCTCGGATCATCCTAGTGGCCCTTCTTTGTACCTGTTCCAGTTTGAATTCATCCTTCTTAAACATGGGAGACCAGAACTGCACACACTGTTCCAAATGGGGTCTCACCAATGCCTTGTATAATGGCACTAACACCTCCTTATCCCTACTGGAAATACCTCGCCTAATACATCCCAAGACCGTATTAGCCTTTTTCATGGCCATGTCACAATGGCGGCTCATAGTCATTCTATAATCAACCAGGACTCCGAGGTCCTTCTCCTCCTCCGTTACTTCCAACTGATGTGTCCCCAGTTTACAACTAAAATTCTTGTTATTAATCCCTAAATGCATAACCTTACACTTCTCACTATTAAATTTCATTCTATTGCTATCACTCCAATTTACAAGATCATCCAGATCTTCCTGTATGATATCCCGATCCTTTTCTGAATTGGCAATAGCTCCCAACTTTGTGTCATCCGCAAATTTTATCAGAACACTTCCACTTTTGGTGCCAAGGTCAGCAATAAAAAGATTCAATAAAATTGGCCCCAAAACTAATCCCTGAGGAACTCCGCTAGTAACCTTCCTCCAACCTGACAGTTCACCTTTCAATATGACCCACTGTAGTCTCCCCTTTAACCAGTTGCTTATCCACCGCTCAACTTTTATATTAATCCCTATCTTTTCCAATTTAACCAATAATTCCCCATGTGGTACTGTATCAAATGCCTTACTGAAGTCGAGGTAGATCAGATCCACTGCATTTCATCTAAAAAAATCTGTTACTTTCTCAAAAAAGGAGATCAGGTTGGTTTGGCACGATCTACCTTTTGTAAAACCATGTTGTAATTTGTCCCAATTGCCGTTAGCCTCAATGTCTCTAACTACTTTCTCCTTCAAAAATTTTCCCAAGATCTTACATACCACAGATGTCAAACTAACAGGTCTATAGATACCCGAGTCACTTTTTCCCCCTTTCTTAAAAATTGGAACTATATTAGCAATTCTCTAGTCAAATGGTACAACCCCTGAGTTGAGAGATTTATTAAAAAAATTTGCTAATGGATTTGCAAGTGCATGTGCCAGTTCCTTTAATATTCTTGGATGAAGATTATCTGGGCCCCCCGATTTACCCCCATTAAGCTGTTGAAGTTTAGCTTTTACCTCGGATACGGTAATATCTACCTCCATATCCTTAGTCCCATTTGTTATGTTACCATTATCCCTAAGCTCTTCATTAGTCTCATTAAAGACTGAAGCAAAGTATTTGTTTAGATATTGGGCCATTCCTAGATTATCCTTAACCTCCACTCCATCCTTAGTAATTAGCGGTCCTACTTCTTTTTTTTGTTTTTTTTTCCTATTTATATGGCTATAAAACCTTTTACTATTCGTTTTAATTCCCTTTGCAAGGTCCAACTCTAACTTTTAGCCTCTCACTTTGTCCCTACATGCTCTAACCTCAATAAGGTAGCTTTCTTTACTGATCCCTCCCATTTTCCACTCCTTGTATGCTTTCTGCTTTTTCTTAATCACCTCTCTGAGATGCTTGCTCATCCAGCTTGGTCTAGCACACCTGTCTATAAATGTTTTCCCTTTTCTTGGTATAAAAAAAATTCAACACATTGGAATGGACACAGCTATGCCAACCTAGCCTCCAGTGTAACGGCAGATGACGTTCAAAGATGGGAAACCCCCTTTTATCAGTGTAGGCGGCCACTAAACCACAGAAACCTGCAAAACACAGTGACACTTCTATGCTGATATATAGCCTCACTTCATATTATTTCACCAGTGGCAACTACAAACTAGTTTGTTGAAGCCTACAGAAGAACTGACACACTCAGGATTTTCTGAGAAAGCAAGAATGCAGAGCAATATAAAAATTACATTTACTTCTTGAATGTAAAACTGTGGGTAGATCAAGGTTGATTTCAAGCAGAATGCCCCATGGATCGGTTCTAAGATGTTGTTCAACATCTTTATTAATGACCTGGATGAGGGGGTGGATTGCACCCTTCAGCAAGTTTGCGGATGACACTAAGTTGAGGGAGAGGAAAATACGCTGGAGCAGTGGTCCCCAACGCGGTGCCCGCGGGTGCTATGGCGCCCGCCGGGGCATTTGTAGGCGCCCGCCGACAACCCGGGCTGGCCCCGTCCCCGGCGCGCGGCGCACTGGAGGCGCCGGCCCCAGGCGTGTGACACTCACTGGCGCCTGGTGTGCGGCGCTCGGGCGGCCCCAGCCCCGGGGCACAAGCGGGCGCGTGGCCGGTGCCGGCCCCAGGCACGCAGCTCGGGCGGCGGCACCAGCCCTGGGCCCACGGCACAAGGGGCTCGGGCGGCCCCAGCCCTGGCGTGCCCCAGGACGCGCGGCCCCGCCCCCGGGCGCCCGGCGCGTGTGTGGCCCCGCCCCCGGGCGCCCGTAAAGGTTGGGGACCACTGTGCTGGAGGGTAGGGACAGGGTCCAGAGTGACCTAGACAAATTGGAGGAGTGGGCCAAAAGAAGTCCTTGTTGAACCTCATCAGATAAGTGCAGAGTCCTGAACTTAGGACAGAAGAATCCCAAGCACTGTTATAGGCTGGGGAGAGAGTGGCTAGGTAGCAGTTCAGCAGAAAAGGACATGGGGTAACAGTGGATGAGAAGCTGTTGACTCATATCTAGTGTGCCCTTGTAGCCAAGAAGGGTGCATTATGAGGAGCATTGCCCACATGCTCAGGGTTTAGCTGATCGCCATATTTGGAGTCGGGAAGGAATTTTCCTCCAGGGTAGATTGGCAGAGGCCCTGGAGGTTTTTCGCCTTCCTCTGTAACATAGGGTACAGATCACAGCTAGAGGATTCTCTGCATCTTGGGGTCTTCAAAGTATTTGAAGGCTTCAATATCTGAGATATAGGTGAGAGGATTATTCTGGGAGGGGTGGGTGAGATTTTGTGGCCTGCACTGTGCAGGGGGTCAGACTAGATGATCATAATGGTCCCTTCTGACCTTGGAGTCTATGAGAATCTAGAGAAGTGATTATTTCCCCTTTATTCGGCACTGGTGAGGCCACATCTGGAGTACTGTGTCCAGTTCTGGGGCTTCCACTATAAAGAGGATGTAGACGCATTGGAGAGGGTCCAGTGCAGGGCAACCAAATGATTTGGAGACTGGAGCACATGTCCTAGTAGGAGAGGCTGAGGGATTTGGGTTTATTTAGTCTACAGAAGAGAAGGGCGGAGGAGGGGAGGGATCTGATAGCCTTCAAGGGCTCTTCTAGACTACACTGAAGTGCCAAAATAGGATACACAAATTCTGCGGGAATTGGCATATCTTCTTCCGATCTCACTTTTGAAAGCGGAGCTTTCGAAAGTGAAAGTAGTTTGAACATGGCTTTTTCGGCAACCCCCCTCTTTTTCAAAAAGCCACGTAAACCTCATTTTTTGAGGGAAAGCGGCTTTTCGAAAAAGGGGTGGGGGCTTGCCAAAAAAAGCCATGTCCAAACTACTTTCACTTTCGAAAGCGAGATCAGAAGATATGCAAAGTCCCACGGAATTTGCATATTCTCTTTCGGCACTTCAGTGTAGTCTAAATGAGCCCCAACTTTCTAAAGGGAGGTCCCAAAGAGGATGGAGAGGGGCTGTTCAGTAGTGACAGATGGCAGAAGGAGCAATGGTCTCAAGTTACAGTGGGGGAGGTCTCGGTTGGATATTAGGAAAAACTATTTGAGAGTGGTGAAGCACTGGAATGTGTTACCTAGCTAAGTGGTAGAATCTCCATCCCTAGAGCTTTTTAAGTCCCAGCTAGACAAAACCCTGGCTGGGCTGATTTAGTTGGGATTGATCCTGCTTTGGGCAGGGGGCTGGACTTGATGACCTTCTGAGGTCTCTTCCAGCCCTAGGATTCTAAGATATGTTGATGCATCAAACTACTTTCAAAGAGGTAATCCAGAACATTAGTCAAAGAAAAATCAATGGCCCTTGACTACTCTGTTCAACTAGTGCTTGGATTCAAATTCAGGGTCCAGCTATTCTAGTAGGTTTATCAAAGTAACATCAAGTGTTACATTCTGTATTTGCAGTGTGGCACAATTACACTATCAGGTCTATTATACAGTGAACAAGCTCTGCATGGATAAGCTCATGGATAAACAGCAATGTTTATTTTACAATTATTACTTGAACTGATAAGCTGAAAATGGTTTAAATTGCCAATTAAATTTAATAATGTGACAGGAAGCTAACATACTTTGAGACTATTCAGCATTTAAATGAATAAGTGGACATGTTTTTATAAAAAATTGTATTATGATAGGGAAAACTAATCACAACAGAAACTTACAATGTGGTATACCAGAGTTGTCCTCTAATCCATCCAATCCTTTAGGTGGACAATAACGAATATTTCAACAGGGAGGATCACCTGCACACTACTGATCTGGTACTTCCACATATGAAGGTAAGACTCCTTGCGCAGAGTTTCGACTTTTTTTATAACGTACCCCTTTAAAAAAAATTAAGTACCCTACGTACGTACAGTTTTCAGACAATATTTCTACCATTGCAACATTTGTTTAAGCAACTTAATCATAGCTGGGCGGGCGATGAAATGTTTGGGTGTAAAAAAAGTACAAAAAAATAAAACGCCATAAAACTTAAAGCTAAAATTCAGTTCTCTCCAAATTTCAGTTATGATGTTGATATATTCCCCAAAGTTCTCTCAAGTACCCCTAAGGGTACTTGTACCACTGGTTGAGAAACTAGTATAGAGGATTGGCCGACACCCCAGTGGAAGAGATGAACTTACTTTGTATCTTACAGTTGAACTACACTAGTCCATCCCTTTTAAGTACAGGAGTAGGAAAAATGAAGTACAAGTCATTTGTTTCAAGTTAAACTTATCTGAATACCCTCTTTTCTCTCTTATTCTAAGAATACAGATTCTGCCATATTGGATCAGACCACTGAAGATTTTTCTAGTACAGGCAGTCCCCGGGTTACGTACAAGATAGGGACTGTAGGTTTGTTCTTAAGTTGAATTTGTATGTAAGTCGGAACTGGTACATATTGTAGGGGAAACTCTAGCCAAACATTTTTTTTAGTTTTGGATAGCATAGGGAAAGGTTAACTCCCCTCTGATGTTTGTTTTGCTGTCTGTTCCCCTGTTCAGAAGATTTCACATCTATTTCTGCCCCTGTGACAAACTCAGGACTAAAGGAGTAACTCATCAAATACCAAACAGCTCTGCACCATGCTTTGAGCTAATAGCTTTATTTCCACACACCACCCAGGGTTCTAGGAGGAGGGTCCTTTTTTTGCTAACACAATGAGGCCAGCACTTTGTTTGTTTTGGTGGAGTCTTTGTTTGCCCAGGGAGCCCAACATGTATAGGGGGAGGAGGGGCGGAGAGGCTGCTTTTGTCTGCTGTTCGGCAGCCTGTTGCTCAGGGGAGGGGGCAGCCTGTTGCTGGCAGGGGGGGAGGCGTGCAGGATGCGAGGCCGCGGGGGGGGGCAGCGGGTGTGGGGAGGCACTTTTCCTCTGCCCGGCAGCTCTGCGGGATCCCTGTCCCTGTGGCCAGCTGCTGCAGGCAGAGGCCAGTTGGAGCCGGCCGAAGAGGAGGAGGAGGTGGATTCTAGGACCCAGGTGAGCGAGCCCCGGGGACGCTGCTGCGCTCCGGGAGCCTGGCATGTATAGAGGGGAGGAGGGGCAGAGAGGCTGCTTTTGTCTGTTCGGCAGCCTGTTGCTCAGGGGAGGGGGCAGCGGGCGTGGGGAGGCACTTTTCCTCTGCCCGGCAGCTCTGCGGGACCCCAGTCGGAGCCGGCCCGAGGAGGAGGAGGATCCTAGGACCCAGGTGAGCGAGCCCCGGGAATGCTGCTGCGCATGTGCGGGAGTTGCCTCACCCCGTTCGTATCTAGGGATCCGACATAAGTCGGATCCATGTAAGTCGGGGACTGCCTGTAAATGGAAGTTACTCAAAAACTCTGGCTTCTAAAATTTGTATGCTACTAAGGAAAGCCTTGGACATAAATTATGAGGGATCGAGTGGCCACAAATCATACACAGCAGAGGTGTGCAATAATTTTAGAAGGAGAGATACTTCAAGTGGCCCTAGGCTGCCCTGGAAGAAGCGGGGCCAGGACACTTCCATGGCACTTAGAGCCACGAGCTGTTCAGCTGGCTGTTCACTTTAAGCACCATGTGCCCCTTGCAGGGTGGGGGAGCAGAGTTTACACACTTCTGCACCCAGGCAGGGTGTCCGCAGGCCAGATCAACCCACTTGGTGGGACGGATTTGGCCCACAGAGGCTCTTTTGCCCACTCCTGATATACAGACTAGTGGGTATTTAAAGTACTCAGCACCTCAGAACGAAGTGTACAGCTTAGGCCTGTGCAAAATACAGCCCACAGGCCGAATCTGGCTCACCAAACCACCAGCTATGGCCTACGGATACCATGGGAAGCCCCATGCAGGCTCCCCTGCTTGCCCCGCAGCCCCGCACACTGCTCAGAAAAGTAGATCCTGGAGGGGAGTGGGTGAAGGCTTCAGGCACTGCTCCCGCCCCAACACAATCCCATTGGCTGCTTTCTGGCCAGGAGCTGGCCAATGGTAACTGCCTGTTTGAACAACACATGAAGCACCCTCAACCCTCCCCCAGCCCAGCTATTCACACAAACACATGGCCGTGCAGGTGCGGAGCAGGCAGGCTGATTGAGAAACATTTTAAGATCTGCAAGCATTTATCTCTGCAGGCAGGAAAGCTGGTTGGTCTGCTGACTAGGAAGTCTCCTGGCCACAGCCTGCCTCTGGCACCCCAACCTCTCACTTTCCCAACCCTCTGACCCCTCCTCCCCCGCACCCATAACCACGCCCAGATCTGGTACCCCAATCCACTGCCCCAGATCACAATCCCCTCCTACCCCAGGCCACAACGCAAACATCTGCACCCCAGGCTCCTGCCCTAGGTCACAATCCCCTGCTGCCCTAGGTAACATTCTAAAACCCTGTACACCAGTTCCCTGCCCTAGGTCTCAACTGCCTCCTTCATCCAAACTCCCTGTCAAACTCCAGTCTCCCTCCTGCACCCCCAATCCCTTACTTCAAGCTCACTTCTGCACTCAACCTCCATCCCAGACCCTGCACCACCTCCATTAATATCATGGAAGAATGTGGTTCTCGACCACTTTCCAAAAACTTGGAGCAGCTGCCCCCCATAAAAACTTACTGCCTATCTTGTTATAGCTGGATCGGCTTATATGGCACACTGGGTTTCCTGCAGGAATGGCAGCATTAAGGCACTAAAACCAATTATTGCTTATAGCAATACATCACAGCATCAGGTATTAAGTTTTGAAATTTCAGCTTGATACACATCATCATTTAGCTCCAGGGTATTGGAATCATCATTGCTGTTTCTCTCATTATTAAGCTAGAACATAACTCTCAGGCAGTAATATTGCTGATAAAAATCAGACTGCACACTCAACACAGCTTGACTCATAGCTCAGAATATGCAGCACAATGCGGTGATTTCTCCACCAAGGTGCTGCATAGACCTGATGTAATAATTGGACCTACAAATGAGAGAGGTGAACCCACAAGATAAAAGTTTAAGTGTCACAATAACCAGGAAGTCATTGGGAAAACACTGCAAGAGGAAGACAGAAAATTAGTACAAATGAAAAAAAGACTACTGATAAAATACAAGGACTGGGTTAAGAAGCAATTTCTTGCCTGGTAAATCAGAATGCAGATGAAAAGCCATCAGGAACTAGACAGATAAAATAATGAGCGAGGGGTAGTCCACTCATCACTCCTGAATAGAAAGGCTGGGATAACAATGGAAGCAAGCTTCAGTCTCACGACTGCCATCTCCACCATCCCTCTGGAACAGTCTACATCCTAAGCCTGTAAACTATCCTGACCAGACCAGGCAAGAAAGAGGGAGCCAAAGGACATTACCCACCTCTGCCAGCTCCAGCTAAATCCAAGCCACCAACTGGACCACAAGACTTCTTGGTCACTATGCATTCTTTAACTTGTGCAGCTTATTTACTCTTTCAGTTTCTCAACTAGTGGCACAAGTACTCTTACGGGTACTTGAGAAGTCTGGAGGGGTACAACAAGTAGTGACATTTGGAGAAAACTGAATTTGTGTTTTACAAATTTTACAGCGCATTATTATTTTTGAAATTTTTATGTCTGAAAACTTCATTGCCCACCTGGCTATAATTAAGTTGTTTAAACAAATGTATTGCAATGGTAGAAAAAATTGTGTCTGAAAACTATGTATTGGGGGTACTTTTTTTAAAAAAAGGGGGGATACTTTATTAAAAAAGGTCAAGAAGCACTGCCTTAAGACAGCAGGGGATTGATAAAAGTTTCGCATGACCTCAGAGTGACTAGAGTGTCTCAGGCCTGTGTTTTCCAAGCAATGAGGTTGCAAGTTAAAGTCAGCATCAGAGAGAAGCTGCATTTTCTATCTTCGCTATTTTTCCTCTTCCTTGTAGCTTCTAGCTTGTCCTAGTGGTGGCTGGTCTTATTTTCTAAGAAATGAAACAATCCGAAAATTTCTAGCGCCTCTCTCTTCCCCCAGAAAGGTCAGTTATCTCCACTTTTTCTCTCATCTAAAACAATGTCAAACAAGGCAATTTTTCCTCATAAAAACTCTCTCTAGCCAAAAGGAAAGGGAACAAGGGCTGTTAAAGCACTTTGTCCTAGAATTTGTAATGGTATGTTTGCCATGACACTCAGCAGACTGAGGTCTGTTTACCAGTGATACTGTACCCTGGTGGCAGCTTGGGACAGGGCTTCAGGTTTATTTGCTCATACACTAATAGAAATCAAAAGGATTGTCAACAGGTAGAATAATCAGACCAATTAATTTGTGTCTCAGTTTAGTTCAAAGGAAATGTTAGTAGCAATGTATTCACATATCCAGGGCTCGACAAATTTTGGAAAACCCTACTCGCCAGACAAAAAAGGGATTCTCAACCCTCCCCCCCAAAAAGAGTTTTTTAATGGCATAAATTCCTAATAAGAATAAAAACAGTAATTACTAATAAGTTATTAATAAATATCTTATAAACCTCTACCTTTTCCCTCTGCTGCCATGTCTCCTCCCCTTGCTCCATCAGCTCCCCTGGTGCCAGCTTCCCCCCAACCCCTCACCCTCCTCTTCTCACTGTCCTCAGCCTTCCTAAGACTTGCCCCCTCCACCAGCCCTTCTCTCCCCCGTGCCCACTCCTCCAGTAGCCCCACTCTGATCATGTGAGCTACCCCTCCTCATCCCCGCTCCTAACACCTCGCTCTACACACCTGCCCTGCCTCTCTCCTCTGGTGCTGGTCCCTCCCCTGAAGGTGTCTGCCCTTCTGCTTCACCCCCAGAATCCCCTGGCATTTGCACCCTCCTGGTGCTTCCCCCTTCCCTCACTGCCCCTGCCCACTTTGGCCTCTTTTTCCCCAATACCCACCCCCTCACCACCCTCTGCCCCCATTCTCCTCATGCCCCTGTGCCCTTCCACATGCCTTGCTCAATCCCTGCCTTCCTCATGCCCACCCCTTCTTTCAAGCCTTCTCCCAGCACCTCTCCCTCAGCCCTCAGTGCCCTTCCCCTCTCCTCTCCCAGCATCACCCTGTTCCCCCCCTCCCACTGACACCTCCCCTCCTGCCCTCTTCCTCATTGTCTGCACTTGGCCCCCTGGGATTTGTCTTTCCTGCACCCTGTCCCTTGGTGCCTTCCCATTTCGTCATCTTCTTCTTCGGCCCTCTTCCCTCCACTCCCCCCAGCCCAGCCCCTTCCCCTCCCCCAGGGCCAGCTCTAGGTTTTTTGCTGCCCCCAAGCAAAACATTTTTTGGCTGTCGTCGTCCCCCCCCCTTTTTTGTTGTCTTTTACACATTTGCATTTTGCCATGGGGTTTTTTTTTTTTTGTTTTCATTTTTGTGCCGGCATTTTAGCCCTATAAATAGCAAATAGCATATTCATTCATTTTTTCCATAAAGGCGAAGACACTTCAAGTGAACTCCCCCTTTCACTGCTGCTGGGTCACAGCAGCCTTTTCCCTGCCCTGTCCAGCCCCTCCCTGTGGACAAGCACCCCTCACTCCCAACCCACAGAAGGAGCAGGGACAGCACAGAGCCAGAGGGGTGCAGAGAACAGTGGGAGTATACAGGGGTGGCGCGGGGAGCAGGGGCGGCATGGGAAACGGGCGGCACGGAGACAAAGGGGCGCGGGGCGGGTGCAGCAAGCTGGGCGGTCAACAGCGAGCGGTCTCTCGCCAGCGAGGGGGTTGGAGCTGGCGGGGGGCCGCAGCCAGCTCCCAGGGACACGCAGACAGAGCCAAGCTGACGTGGCACTTTAAAATGGGCAGGGCCACCACATCCTGCCAGCATCCCTCCCTCTGGCTCGCGCCCCACCTCCTCGCGCCAGAGCTAACGCAGGCACCTCAGTGGCAAGAATCGCCGCACTTCCCCCTCCCTGGCAGCACTCTACTCCTCCGTCTGCCGGCAGATCAGATGGGGCCATGCCACCTGTAGTACAGGCTTCGGCCAGCCCGTCACAACGGCCCACCGGGCCAGTCCGCCCCTGCACTCGCCAGCTGGTAAAATCTACTTGCCACAGGCGAGTGTATTTGTCGAGCCCTGCACATATCTATAAACTGTTGATTGCTAGTCCATTACATTATGTATTTCCCGGTAATCAGTCAGCCATAGATCAAAAGTTTGTCGTACTATTAAGATGAAAACATACTTGATATGCAAGCTTCATTACAACAACCCTTCATTGGTTTTCATTAAAATTGCCCAAACGCAACGGGTGGCTTGAAAACGTAGAAGATGTTAACTTCAAATCAAGGACCACCTGTGTTCAATGATGGAAATCCACTGGGCCAAGTGAGTGAAGTCTCTTCTTCAGATAGTCTGAACGATCTGTAATCATTGATACTAAAGGAAAATCCTTTGTTTGGAGTCTTACAGGGAAGGAACCAAACACAAAGGGGATCCCCAGGAACATCTGGGTGGCCTGAAAAGACTCTTGTGAAACATGTCTGCTATCATTCTGGACTTAAAAACTATGATGCTCCTGTTAATATATTTTACCTGATTTAACCTCTCAACACCCTAATATTTGTCTTAGTTTGAGTAAACTAAAGATTTATTAGCTGTCAGCATTGTCTTAATGTGAAATCCAAACTACCAATTGATCTGGATAAGTGATTGAGCCTTTAGGATGGGAGTAACCTGATATGGTGTGTTTTTCATTTTAATACACACTCTGGAAAGTAACTTAAATGCTTTCCAGCTGGACTGTAATTTCTGACCACTTATTCTAGATGTTCCATTACAAGTCTTCACTCAAATCTATTTGCTTTCCACAACCAATTCTGTACAACTTTTCATAAGTAATGTACCCAGATAATTGGATGCTAATATCTACTAACGGTGTAGTTAAACTTGACGTTAAGGGTTTTTAGAATAAACTCTGTAGTGGTGGATAATCTATGCACAATGCCTAGATGTACTTTTCTTAACTTGTGTATTATTTAATCTTTAGTATTTGCTTTAAAACATTTTTATATCTGTCCTTTCATCACCTAGTTCAGTTGATCTAGGCTGGAGAGTATAAAGGACTGTCTAACTTCAGAGTAAGAATGGTAGTGATTCAGGAGTTCACATGGCTTGGTAAAAATCTAATACAATATACCACCATTTTCGGATGTCTTGTTTTCTGACTTTTCATCCTTAGAAAGGCATGCAGGTGTGAGCCACTCCAAGAAGCATGAGAAACCCGCCCCCTTTGCTTGTTTAAAAGTCACGTTGGACAGTAACTGCATTAAGTTAACATCTTTGACTGTTGGGGCCTATATATTTCATCAAAATACAGCACACCCTAAAATAAGTACGCCACAAATTCTCCCTTTACAGTTTTTTTGAATTGCATTTCCTATTCTCGTCTAGAGCCTAACAAGAGAGTTGTCACAACTGCAGCCCTACCTATAGTGATGCAATATCCATGTATTGGGAGGACAAAACAAACACATTCAATGCATTAAGGAATTCCAGCAGCTCCTTTGAAGCCAAGATTAAATGCACTTGGCAGAACTGAAGGTTTGTTTTTTTTAAAGAAAGCAGTCTTTTTATATCAAATATGTTATCCCTTTCCTTGGTAGTAGCAAACACATCAGCTGTTTGTACATGGATTCATCTGGTTTTCAGCATACAGTTGCAAGTGGCATGTTTCTGACATCCCTATGGCTGGAGCCTGCTCTCCACAGGATGCTGATCTCTGATAACATTAAAATCAAAACTGAACAGATGCCTCTGCTGGGTAGAGCTTCAATTGATGCAGTCCTATTTGAGATTTAAATCTGAAGCTTTTTGAAAAAAGCAGAACTCCTGGATTGATGATGTAGGATTTAATACTGCCAGAGCACAATGTATATGTACAGTAAGGATCAGAACAGGGATGTAAAATCCCACTCACTTAACCAAGTAGGATCCCTGGCAGAGTGAGCCTGCTGCCCGTCGGCTCCCAGCCCTAGCCGCATGTGGCTAGCTACTGCATAGAGGTCCTGTGTGCAGCTCCAGGGGGGCTGGACCAGCCCTCCATCCACAGGAGGCCACAGACAAGGGCCGCTCCAGGGAACCAGTTAACCATTCATATCCCTATTTCAGAAGAGCCTTCAAGCATTCACATGGCTGCAAAATGCAACTGCATTTAATTGCAGCCTTCAAGCATTTCACAGTACCTGTGAAATGATGGTTTAGGGCAGGCTAGTATACAGAAAGCCAATATTTTAATGGGAAAGTTGGAGAAAGCAGAGGAATTTTATACTTTAATATATTGAGAACACAATGCTCGAAGTTCACCCATTGTAGCAGGATTTTTGGATGTATAGCTTCTTGTAATCAAAACTTAATTTGTGCTTCAAATTGTGGTTTTGTGCTTTGTTTTTCCTAACTGTTCTTCCTGCCTTTAATTTAGCAGGCTTTATGGTTTGAACCAAGAATGATGAATGCCTGACACAGCAGGCAGTAAATCTACAGACTAGCAGCTCATCTTAGCTTCATTGTTTTATTTTTTTAAATTGCTGATAATTACAATAATGCACATGGGCAGGGGTCCAAGTCAGGAAGAATTGTCGTCTGCAGGCAGGTCTGGTATGAGCTGATAATACCGACCAGTACTTGCCTGTGAATTTAGATGGTAGTAAAGTATTCGTTGGCCTATTTTAACTTTCTGGAAGAAGTGGAGATTTTCATCTGGTCGTCCCTTATTGACTTTGTGACAGGGATACAGCACCAACATCTACCTGGAACTGAATGCAGGAGCTGCGGTGTTTGATTGGGTGCAGTTTAAACTAAAATTGCTCCTCAGCATTTGTTATCAATATACAGCCTTGATATACTGTGTTTGAAGCTGCTGACTTGGAATATTCTTTGCTGCGTCTAATCCTGATCTGCCTTTCTAGATACAGAGATTAACAGCCTGTGACCTGCTCTTTGGAATGTGTGTAAATTGCAGGCAGTGGAAAACTTTAGTTCCCCACCTACTTTAGTTTATTGTGCGCAGTAAACCACGCATTCATGAATCACTGGACAAATTATCTGCCCCATCAGACATTTGCACTCTGAAACTGCGAAGTGCAGATAGGCAAATTGGTACTGTAAGCAACAGTTAGGTTCATCTTGGCCAATGGGGTCTGAGCTTTACACACCCGTGGCTTAGCACAGCCTTGGCTTCATGCTTAAGGTTACATAACAGAGTTCCTTCAACATTCTCTACATTTCCCATCAAGAGTCCAAGTCCACATCAACTCAAGAACATGATGCCTGAAGCAAATGTTTCCACTCTCAAAAGTGTGGTCTTCAGCTAGATTCAGTAGCAAATATTGCAGGTTTTCAGAAGTGAAGTTTAATTGGAGAATAACCAAGAGGATAGCAAACATCACATCAGATCTACCCTAAAGGACACAATGTGAGAACAACACTGTATGGACAGATAGCAAACACTATTCCAACCCTGCCTGTGTAACATATTGATAAAACCACCAACTTTCTCACACTCACAACTGCTCGTATTTTCTTCATATCGTACTGCCACAAAGTAAGTACTGAATAATCTCCCTTTTTAAATAAACCAAAGCCTACTAAACCTAAAATCAGAGTCTACACCACAGGATGAGGGGTGAGGGTGGAATTTTCGCTCAAACCTTTAAGCGATATCCCTTTTCTTCCCCAATGCTGTAGGAGGAGACTGGCTGTACCTTAACCGTCGCTTTATGTACACATTATCTTGAAAAGGAATGTGATCTATAGCATCTACAGTATTATTAGATCTTTGGACTCCCAATCTCACTCAGTGACTACAGATATACCACAAAATCCTGCACAACTGGCTAATGCCATCTTATTATATTTAGCAAGTTTGTTCTACTGTAAAGGTTTTGAAAGGTAAAGACTTTTCCTTTTCCATTACTAACCAAGCTGGAAGTCAACATGGCTTATGAATTTCTTTGCATATAGGCTTCACTGAGGTCAGCACCACTCTCGGAATAGCATTAATGGCAGCTAAACCATCTGGTGAAGATCACTTACAGATTAAGTGATGATTCACTATCTGCTACTAGGGACGTGAAAGGTTAACTGGTTAGCCTCACCATTAAACGCTGAAGCTTATCAGTTCCAGTTAACTGATGGGGGCTGAAGAAGCTTCCTCCCTGCCGAAGCCCACAACAAACAGGGACTGGGTGTCAGAGCCCCACGGGCTTGGGGCTACTCTAGCTGGGCTAGACCCATCCCCCATGTGAATCCTGCTTAGTTGGTTAACTGATTAAATGTTAACTTAATGCTTAAGAGTATGTCTACACTAGCTCATTAATTCAAGCTGGGTAGGCAAATCAGGGAACCGGAGTAGCTCTCAGCCACCTTGCTTGTAACTTTCCCTAAGCTGCATTCTCCCCTAGGTGAATGGAGAGAGAGCATGAGTGTGTTTAAAGACTGGGAACAATGTAGCACATTTGAATGAATCATCACAGTCTGGGCATGCGCCTTGCTGGACAAAAGGAAGTCTAGGCACACTCCCTGATGACGAGGTGAATGAGTCACAGGAGCCATTCAGACACTATATAAAGAAAGTGAGCACATGTGAGTCTCTCTTTTTCCTTCCCCTGCTGTTGAGAAGCTCCTCTCCAGTCTCTCTCCTCCTGACCAGCTTCCCCAGCCATGATGAGCAGACAGACTCTTCAGGATCCACATGCCTTGGCTCCTTCTGCAACCCATATGTCTGTAAGTGTGTGAGAGCCTGAGGGCAGGAATGAATGAGAGAATGAATGGAGGGGTGTGCGCACGCGCTATCTTCTTTAGTTTAAACCTTTGGTGGCTGCTTACTCTTCAGTTTTATCTAATGGAAATAAACCCATACTGTAACCCTGAATGGTCTCCAGTGAGAATATTTTTGAGGAAATCTGCTTGGATGTTGGTGACCCCAGGTAGGTAAGAGGCTACCAGTGTTATGCCATGGTTAACGCACCAGTTCCAAAAGTGAATCACTTCTGTACAGAGGGAGCGGGAGCGAGCTCCACCCTGGTGGTTCATGTAATACATTGAGGCGACATTTTCCATGAGCATCCTCATGGTGGAGTTGCAGGTGTGATTCAGGAAAGATTTGCATGCATTGAAGATTGCATGGAGCTCCAAGAGATTTATAAGGAGCCTTGTCTCGGAACGTGACCAACGGCCTTGGATTGAAATGTCGCCCATTTGTGCTCCCCAGCCTAGAAAGGAGGCGTCCATAGATATTTGACGAGATGGCTGTTGTGTGTGAAAGGGCACGCCAGTAAGAAGGTTCGCACGGTTCATCCACCACTTTAAAGATTGGATAACAGAAGGTGGAACGATTACTGACCTATGAAGGTCGTGTTTGGTGTGATTGTATACAGTTGCTAACCAATACTTAAGGCGATAATTATCTGGATGGATGGACTGCCTTGGACAGCTACTATGAGGTCCTGGATGGCTTAGAATCTCTGAACAGGTAAGTATGCTCTTGCTGTGGTTGCGTCATCTAGGTGTGCACCAATGAATTCTAACTGCTGAGTGGGTTGAAAAACAGACTTTTGGATGTTTGAGCAGCCCGAAGGTGCGAAAGGTTCGTATAGTGATTTTGAGCATGTCAAGAACATCAGAATGGGAATGACCTTTCAGGAGGCACTCATCTAAATAGGGGAATATGATAACCCTTTGCCGACAAAGGTGTGTTGCTAGAACTGCCAGCGTTTTTGAGAATACCCTGGGAGCAGTGGAAAGGCCGAAGGGAAGGACTCTGTATTGAAAATGGCTTGCTCAGACTATGAATTGTAAGAATCGCCTGTGTGCAGGGTGGATTGTGACATGAAAATTCACATCCTGGAGATCAAGGGCCACATAACGTTTGCACCTATAGGGAGGGGTATACCTTCTCAGCGTGTGTAATGTTGTCAGTGAGTCTTTGGCGGAGTATAGTATACTGTCAGTTTTTTCAGAAAACTACTTCTGTCGAAGGGCAAATCCTCAATTTTAGTCAGGAGTTCCTTGGGGACTGCAGCCAATTGGAGGTAGAGATGCTCGTTGCATCACTACCGCTGTGACGGTGGATCTCGCTGCTGTGTCCGCTACATCCATGGCTATTTGTAGGGTGGTTCTGGCTGATATGTAGCCTTCTTCGACCACAGATTTAAGAATGGACCACTTTGCTTCCAGCAGATGATCCAGTAAAGGTGTAAGTTTTGTAAAGTTGTAAAAAATATGGTTGGAAAGGTGTGCTCTGTAGTTCACTATGCAGAGCATGAGTGTCACGGACGTATAGACCTTTCTACCTAATAAGTCCAATCATTTTATGTCCTTGTGTTTCTGTATTGAGGGGTTTTTGATCTCTGACGTGCTGCGTCCACTGCCAGAAAATTCGGTTGGGGATGGGTAAAAAGGAAATTCATCCCCTTAGGTGGCACAACATATTTTCTGTCTGCTCTTTTACTAGTTGGTGGAGCAGAAGCCGAGGTTTGTCATTTCTCTTCAGCAACTTCAAGGACAGCTTCGAGTGGTATGGCTATCTTTGCTCTATGTTGAGGCTGAAGGTTTTTTATGAGGCGATGTTGCTTCTCCTGTATTTCTTGGCTTATGGCTACTCTCTTAAAGAGCTCCTGGAACTGACGAAGTTCGTCAGGTGGGAAGATGTCCGATGATAAGGAAGAACGGTGCATGGAGGAAGTCTCTCGTGGTCGGTCCTCTGTTGTGGAGAACTATGTATCACCTGGTTCCACCAACTGGCGTAAAGGAGACTCGGGTTGGCCTGTTGGAGTTGAGGAGCCGGAGTTGGGGATTGCCTGGTCGATGTGCAGTCACAGCACAACCTTCCTTGAGACCTAGGACAGTAGTAATACGAGTGTCGGCTTGGCGAGTATCGAAGGTAGTAGTCATCACGATAAAGTCTTAAGGGGTGAACGTCAATCAAAGTAGGTGTATCAAGATTGTTCCCAGTGGGATGAGCAAATTGAGCAGGGTGAGAGAACACGAGTATACAAGGCTCTAGATGATGTTGGAGAAAGAAAATGGTGATGATAATGGTGAATGGTGGCAGCCAGAAATGGTGATGGTAACTTCTGCCTTGGAGATCTTGGTGATCGGTGCTGATGCAAATCACGTAGCATGGGGGACCTCAGTGCCAGTGGTGATGGTGATGGCACCGGGAGGGGGGGCGGGGGGGGAAATCAATGATCGGGAACATGTGTGGCTTCTGTTTCAATATGGACTTGGAACAGTGCCAAGTGTCTTAGTGCTGGGTGCATCGGTGCTGGGGAAATTGCGGCAGGCACAGTCGGTGCCATATCCTGCGTCGCAGGTGCCGTCAGTGAATTGGGTGCTGCCAGCACCAATGACACTCTCAAGGCAAATTCCCTCGGTGCCGAGGACACGGCCGTTGCCGACGTGGATCTCAGTGCCAGTGTCAGTTTAAATGATTTCTTGGTCTCTGGCATCGCCGGAGCTTTGGGGCATGGTTTTGAGGTACCGGACTTCCCCAGCTTATCTCCTGAGCTAACTCTGCTGTGTGTTGGAACCGGCAGAGATCTTGTAGGCCTAACCCTAACCCTTAATCCTATGCTTCTTATGGGCCGCTGTGGTAGGGGAAGAAGCCCTACATTTTGGAGGCTGAGTGGAGGAGGCAGCACTATCAGAAGAGGCTGGTTGAAGTGCCTTGTCAAAGTCATGCGGAGCCTCATCTCTCTGTCGCGCCTGGCCCTTGCAGTCAGTTTTAAACAATGCGAGCATTACTGCGGGACATGGGCTTCTCCCAGGCAGCGAATGCAACAGGAGCGGCCATCTGAGGCAGGCATGCGTGTCGCATTTCTTAAACCCTGAGGGGGACGGCATAATACATATATTTTGTCTTTTCTTTTTTTTTTTTTTTTTTGAACTAGTTAAAACAAACTATGTTAAGCTCTACTATGGGGTAACTGGAGGGAAAGTATAGCGGGACTATAACTAGGTTATGAACAAGGGAGGGAAAAAACTTTTTTTTGTAAGAGATTAACAAGAAGTTATTTAGGAGAAAAGTGAGGAGAATGAACTAGGAATGGAACAGGCTCACGCAAACAGGAGAGAAGATCACAGGAGAGCAGTTCACTCCGTCTGCAGTCTGAGGCAGTCAAGAGAAACTGGCAGGGGCCAGACCATGCGAGCACAGAGAAGAGCACGAACGCCGCAGCACACCACCGCGCATGCGCGGTCTGGCCGAGTACTGCTACACAAAAATCTCCGTTCTGCGGCGCCAGGGCAAGCCCAGCACCTACGGTGGAGTACCCATGGGGACTCCACTCGAAGAAGAACAGATTGTGACAAAAATCAAATGTCTAGTACACAACTTGGTCACAGACAATGCTGCAAATGTATCTCCTAAATTTCTTCTCATCTTGGAGAGTGAAGAGTCCCAAGCTAATATGCTGTAGTGGCACTGGTTTCATGCACACCTTATAGCTAAAGACTTCAGTGTTCCAGAAGTAAAGGCCAATGCTGAAATTGCAAAATACTTCTGTAAGAACCTCTTTGTAGCAGCTGCTCTGAAAAAAAGAGGAACCAAGCTAACTCTCCCATAAGATGTGTGATCAAAACAGTCCACTACTGATTTCCAACAGTATATGATGTCGAGTACCCTGAAGCCTGTTTCAGTAGCCTTAAACAAAATTCAGAGAAATAGCTGTTTTATTGCTGCTGCTGAAATTTGGAAGGAACTGATTGAGATCTTTAAAAAGAGAAATGTAATGATGAAATCAAATTACATGCATTAAAAAAAACAAATGGGACAAGCATGATCTCCGGCTCGTTTTCTAGCAAGTATTCTCAATACTTGGTACCAGAATCAAACCTTAACTGCTGAAGAGGAGGAGATGGCTATGACTTAGGCATCCAGCAATCATCCCTCCATAATGCCAACTATAATAAACTTCAGTGCCAAGGGTGAACCATTCAAAAATAAGTTTGCTGATATTTTAAAAGAAAGTCACACCCGTGAACTCGTGGAAGCACTTATTCAGAAACTGCTGAAGTGATCATCGCACTTTTAACAGCAGTACCTTCTTCTGTTTGTGTAGAAAGAGTATTTTCTTCCTTTTGACTAATTCATTCCAAATTGAGAAATCATTTGGGAACCTGAAAAATCAGGAAAGCTTATTTTTCTTTTCCAGTTTACCAACAAATGGAAAAATGAAAGTGAAGACGACTGAGTTAGCTGCAGAAGCCAATATTTTAAGTTTGTTGACCTGTCTGACAGCTGATTTCATTTGTTTTTTAATTTAACAGTTTAAAAAGGATTAACAACTTGAATGTTTAACTAAATTCAAAAATTCATATGCTTGTTGTGTTAAATTATTATGTTTGCTGTTGAAGAAAAACACAATACATAATGTTTTAGTTAAATAAAACAATTTGTGTCAGTCTGGTGATGTTCTTCTAATACAGCATGACAAGAAAATGTTAAATTTAAGAACATGCATTAAGGTTATAACCACCAACAAGAATGCACTCATATAGAAACTCATGATTAGAGTCTTCCTGCCTAGTGATTTCAATCAAATCCACCCTGCTTGATGTGAATGTGTTTACTGGTGCATACTTACTCTCCATGTTTTAAAATGAGAGCAGAACAGATTAGGGATGTTAACTTTTGGTTAATTGAATAGTTGATTGACCTCAGGAATTCTTATCAGTTACTCAACTAGTCTATATAGTCCCTGGGGGTAGGGCTGGCAGCTAATACGCTCCAGCCCCACTCTTGAGGAGCTCCCTGCCACCCTATGCTGCTACCTCTGTATCAGAAGCAGCAGAATGGGGTGCCAGGCGGGAACTAGTCTGCGAGGGGAGCTAGTTTAAAAACCAGCTCCCATCACAGACTAGTTGCCTGTTGCCCCATGCTGCTACCTCTGATACAGAGGCAGAACTGAGCCGGACTGCCTGTCAACCTGGCACCTAGCACACTTTAAATGCAGAGCCACAGTGTTACTTGGGGGGGGGGGGGGGGGATGTTTTACCAATTCTACCATAATTAGCTCCCCCCCCACCACCAACAGTCAGACCAAAATATTATATATTTTAGAGAGCTAATGAACATGGTAGTTGCTTTACAGAAAGTAAGAAAGCATTTTGAAGCACGGGCCTGTTAAGTCAAAATGACAGTCTTTGCAGACAAGTGAGGATAATATGGCAGAAAGAACAGTGACTGAAAGAACAGGGTATACAATATATGAACTTGTGGTTACTCACTTTAGCCACATGAACTGATAAGACAAATATTGTGGGTTGAGTGGTGCCGCAGACAAGTTTTTTCTCTTAAAAAAAGTTGAAGGCAAGCATGAAATTCAAGAGCTTTTTAGAGTATGTTCTCTCTTGCTGCCTTTGATATTTAGAAGGTGAAAAGGTTTACAGGAGAAGGCAGGGTCTAAGTCAGCACAATCATTTGGAAGCTCAAACTAACCTATATGGATGGCTTTGTGTGCATACTGCAACTGTTTCAGGATATGGATGCAAAATCCATTTAATTGGTTAACTCAGTGGTCCCCAACCTTTTTAGGTTGTCGGGCGCCAGGGGGCGTGGCCGTTTGCCCGCCGGGCGCCAGGGGGCGGGGACGGCCCCCCCATCCACGCGCCCGGGGGCGGGGCCCCACTCCCCGCCCCCCCCTCCCGCCACTGCCCCGCCCCCCCCTCCCCCCCCCCCGCCGAGTGCCGCGCGCCCGGAGCCGGCGCTCCCCCCCCCCCTCCCGCCGAGTGCCCGGCGCTCTCCCCGCCAAGCGCGCCCCCCCCGCAAGCACCCGTGCGCCATGTGCCCGGGGCCAGGCCAGCCCCAAGCACCTGGCGGGCGCATTGAAATGCCCCCACGGGCGCCATGGCGCCCGCGGGCACTGTGTTGGGGACCACGGGGTTAACTGGTTAAGGGGGTCAGAACGCAGATGGCCAGAGCAATGCCCATCCACAGTGGGCCATGGGAGCAGCCCCCTGCCACAGCTGGCAGGGAGTTGCTGCAGCCCCCATTGGTTAACTGGAGCCAGTAAATATCACCTGTTAGGGATGTGAAAAATTAACTGGTTAACAGTTAAATATCATCTTTATTTCAGGACTGTCAATTAGGGATGTAAAAATGTACACATGTAAACAGTTAACCGATGAGCCTGGGCTCATCAATTTATCTTCACAGTTACACACACCACACACATCCCATGCTGCTGCCTCTGTATCAAGCAGGCTAGAGCCAGAGCATGTGGGGTGCTGACTTAAAAGCACACCCTCTGATACAGAGGCAGCAGCACAGGGGTGGGGGGGGGAAGGCAAGTGGCTCCCAGGGAATCATTTCCCCCCATGTAAACATGTAACTCCTGAAATTCATGGGGTTTCAAACACATTTTAACAAATTGCAAGTTTAGAAGTTCTGCACGTAGTTTAAGATGGAAGGCCAGCTGAAGTATCGGTTTTCCTCTAGAATGCAGAGATGCTACCATATGTGGTAATTTAAGCCATTAAAGTTTCTGTCTTTTAGGACTCCCTTCCTTTCCTCCAAACCCTCTCCCAAAATTGTCAAGATTCTTAGAGGTTTTTAAACTAGTTAATCCTTGTAATAAACACTCAAGTACTTTGGAGGTGAAAAACACCTAAACTAAATCAGCATGTGTATATTAAAACTGTTAAATTTCAATTAGATGATAAGGGGGAGGCAGGGTACTCGGCTGCACCTCTGCCTTACTATATTTGAGACAAAAAGAGCAGCAGAGAACAGAGTGAGTGGGGACTGCTTGAGTATCTGCTCGCCCCATATTCCCTACCGTGCAAATTCCCCAGGGGCCTGTTGCTACATTTCAAAGGTAGAGGTGCAGCAGTGAGGAACCAGTGTGAGCAAGGATTTCCCCGCTGTGCCTCTGCCTCCCCTACCTCCTTACAAGAGACAGTGCAGGAGAACCAGCTTTTAAATTCCTGCTACTCCCCTTGCTGCTTCTCTCCTATAGAGGCAGCAAAGGGGGGAGGGGAGGAAGCAAATAGTTGAGTCACTACTCAACTATCCAATAAGCAAATGCTTATCGGATAGTCTACTGGTCACTTTCATCCCTAGTGTAGATATTGAAGGGGCAGCAATAAGTTTAAAGCATCAGCTTTTCATACTGTATTAATGACCCTCTCAAACTCAGAAAGGCCCATCCCTTAAGAATAAGGATACTTTATTCTTTGCTTTCAGCCCTTAGGCTCTCCCAAGTATGTTCTTCATCCAGACTAAAACATGTTACTCCCCCCTGCCATCTCCCCCTCTGTAACGTAGTGGGGGTACCTGGCTGGTTTCTATGCTGCTGGCTCTGGGGTAACCCCCACTGGCTGCTGTGGGTACCACGACCCAGCAAAACAGGATGAGTCACTATGCAAACCAGTGGCCAGACACCCCCCATGGAGAGGAACAAAGGAAGGTGGAATGCTGCCCTGGCTGGGGGGCAGGGCTGGAAGAGGGTGAGTTAGTTGCTGTCTGTGAGCATGGAGGAGACAGCCTAGGGAGAGGGGCTGGAGTTTAGGGGCCCAGTCTCCCCCATCTCAAGGGGGCCTGAGGCATCCTAGCCCAGCTCTGTGACCAGATTACATCTGTGCTGTGCTGTATCCTGGAGAGGCAATAAACTTCCTCTATTCCACCGGCTGGTGCAGTCTGTTTGTGCCATTTCAGGGTGCAGGAGACGGGGGACCCCCAACGCGCCATCACACCCTCAAACAAAACAAAAAACGAAAACAGGAGACAGCCTTGTTTAACTCTCTAAACTGCTGCAGTATTTGTACTGCAATCTTTAAAATGCTATAAAAGCATAGGTTAATTGCATAAATTACAGGCCTATGAAAATAGCCAGCAGCTGGTAGATGTCACAGAGTGATAATCTTTTAGTATTTATTCTCTCTAGAGTTCAGAGATGGTGTTAATTAGAACTAAATCTAAATACAGAATTCCACTCCTGCTATTTATTCCAGCCAGCATCTAATCTTGATGTAAACTGTCATTTTAGATAGCACCGCATGTTGCTGTTTACACAGAAAACCCTTTGACTTCAGGCACATTCACTAGATGCTATAGCAATAAGTGCTTTAGAAATACATGCATCCACTATTTCTAGGTCGCCATAATGACGGTTCAATATGATTCATACCGGAATTTATGAAGCCACAGAAAGTAACAGTGTTTATTTCTCATTGAGCAACACAGGGCTTTGGGGTGGGGGGGGACAGAAATTTTACCTATTTCAGTGACAAATGGAGAAGACTTTCCCCTGTAAATTTGGCGGAGGGGGAAACCAACGGCTACATTTAAAATTAACCTTTTAATAAAGGAAGGTTCCCTAGTACTCAGATTGCTACAGTAACATTACAAATGTGAATCCACTGCCTGCCTCCTTCCGAAATCCTCTCAAATTCAGCTCTTCTGTTACTGCCTTCAAATTCCTGAAGGTTGGATATTAGGAAAAAATATTTCACTAGGAGGGTAGTGAAGCACTGGAATGGGTTACCTAGGGAGGTGGTGGAATCTCCATCCCGAGAGGTTTTTAAGTCTCAGCTTGACAAAGCCCTGGGTGGGTTGATTTAGTTGGGATTGGTCCTGCCTTGGGCAGGGGGCTGGACTTGATGACCTCCTGAGGTCTCTTCCAGCTCTATGATTCTATGAAAATTTAGCCATCTGCAACTGAGTGAAAACTGCTATTCTGAGCATACTGAGAAGTGGTGAAACAAGCATGTAAATTTTCCTCTACTGTTATTCAGAAAAGTTATGAGCAAAAAGGACAATGACACTGAGGTGAAGATGGTTTTATGGGGCTGGGAAAGCAGAAAGATTAACATTCCTTATTCATCTCAGAGGGGTAACAGTTAGCCTGTAACTGAAAACTCAAATAACTAATGGTCTTGCAGCACCCTTGGAGACTAAAAAAACAGATAGCATCATGAGCTTTCTGGGTTGTGCCCACAAAAGTTCATGGTACCACAAGTTAGGTTCCAAGGGTGCCAGACCAGGGAGATCTAAGTTGTCCCGTAGGAGGGACTTTTCCAGAACAGGGGAGGTCATTTCTGCCCCTCCTAGTCCCAGCTCCTGCCTGCCCTGCTGTGGCAGCCCCACCACCAGGGCCCCACCAGCCCTGCCATCACCATGCGGGGGGGCAGAGGGGGCAGTGCCCCCCACCTATTGACTGAGTAGTCAACAGTAATTCCATTGATTAGTCCATTAACTGACAGTTAACATCCCTAGCTCTTACCCGTGGATACTGTGGCCTTTACCCTTTCTTCTTTTGCATTAGCCAGTAGGTGCCCGGTAGGATTTTCAAGCCCACATTCAAAGCAGTTTCTGAAATGCTTCTGCACCTCTGAGACCCCTCAAGGAATACAATTCCTGCAATCCACACAGAAACTGGATATGCTCCTCTTAACCAGATAAGCATTACTGCTATTGCATTAGGAGGCACACCGATATCTCATACTAGACACACAAACAGGCTGTTTCCACCATATATAACCTGATGGCAAGAGGTGTGAAACCAAGAGGTTCACACAAATGTGAAGCACTACCACTAGAGCTGTTTCATGCATGCTTAGAAATGTATACCTCACAAGACTCTTTACTTTTCCCTCCTCTCTGAATCGGGATACATCTACTAAATCTCATCTGGTGCAAAAATTCACTCCTTCAGTTTGAGTTCCAAGATTTGATGCAATCTTCTGCCCACGTTCAAGAAAGACAGCAGATGAATGCTCAACAAAAGCTTGCTTTTCTAATCCAACACTGAATGGTGCTGTGAGCATGTTTTAAATATTCAGAACAACATCTTATAGGAACAGCCAAGTATGTCAATAAGCAAAACACACATATATTTTGTGCAAATGTTCAAGACTCAAAAATCCATTGATCCACCTGAGAGATAGTCCAGTGTTTGTAGCGATCATTGCCTTTCCATCACTGGAGGGCTGAATTCCTAAACAACTGTAATTGCCTTGTGCTTTAAAAGCTATTTAGTATAGCAACATTATTTAGCTGTATACCAGTTATTATGCCAGTTATTAACTAAGACCAGCAGGAGATGATCCATTCATTTGTTTTGATGTGAGCAAATAAAAAAATCTGACTATCCCCCAGATCCAGAACCCCCTCCCCCAGGCCAGAATCCTCTCCTGAATCCATACTCTCTCCACATAACCCCCTCCTCCACTCAAACTTCCCCTCAGAGCCCATATCCTCTGCTGCACCCCAATTCTCTTTGCCAAGATCCCTTCTGCACTCAACCTCCATATCAGATCCCACAACTTCTCCATAGAAAAATGGGGCCCTTGATCACTTACAAATGTTAGAGTGGCCCCTGCATCAAAAAATAATTCCCACCGTGACCTACACCATTGCTAACAGCTGTCTAACTTTTTCTCCAGAGTCTCCCATGATGGGGAGAATCCACAACCTCCCTTGGTAATTCATTCTAGTATTTAACTAGCCAGACTAGTATCTTGACTGGAACTTGCTTGTGAAAAATGGTTAAATTCTTATAGCAGTGGTCACCAACCAGCAGATCGGGATCTACTGGTAGATCTTGGAGCCTCTGACAGGTGATCCTGACTGGTTCTGCCAAGAGGCTATCAAATCCCAGCACTTCATCTGCCCTTCCCCCGCACTGCTGCACATGTCCTGCCCTTTGCCTTGGAGCGGCCCCTCCTCGGAAGCTATTCAGAGCAGGGAAGGGAGAAGAGGTGGCACTGATGTCAGGGTGCCCCCTCCCACACTGTATTCCATCTCCACAGAAAGGGTGGAAGGGGGGCACATCAGGGCTTAGGATGGAGGGAGTCTGCTGGCTGCTTCTGAGAGTGGAGCGCAGCCAGGGCAGGGGGTGAGCCTGCCTTAACCCCACTGCACCACCACCCAGGAGCCATCTGAAGTAAGCAGTGTCCAGCTGGAGCCAGCTCCGAACCCCCACCCCAGTCATGAAACCCTCCTGCACATCAAGCCCCTGCCCTAGCCCAGAGCCCCATGACCCAAACTCCACTACAGAGCCTGTCCCCTGAACTCGCTTCTGCACCCCAACTCCCTGCCCCAGGCCCAGCTCAGAGCCTCTCTAACACGCCAAATCCCTTAGCCCAAGACTAGAGCCTGTATCCCAAACCTCTGCCCCTGCCTGGTGAAAGGGAGGGAAAATGGAGTGATCAGGGGTAGGGCCTCAGAGAAGGGGGTGGGGCAAAGATATTTGGGTCTGAGGTAGATCCTGGATTGCACTTAAATTCAAAAAGTGATCTTGTGCTTTAAAAGGTTGGAGACCACTGTCGTATAGTCTTAAAATCACTACATTTGCATGCTGTAAGCTCTGAGGCAAGGATTTCATCTTTGCATGTATGTACATACAGCATGTAGTAGGGATGTACAAGGTTAACCAGTTACCCAGTAAGCCCGTGGTCCCCAACCCGGTGCCCATGGGCACCATGGCGCCCGCCGGGCCCTTTACATGCGCCTGCAGAGCAATCTGGGCTGACCCCGCCCCCGGGAGTGCGGCAGGTGCCAGCCCCGGGCACATGGCCGGCCCCGCTCCCGGGTGCGCCGCGCATGCCGGTGCCAACCCTGACCCCCGCCCCCGGGTGTGCGGCACGTGCCCTGGCCCTGGCCCCAGCCCCCGCACATGCCCTTGCCGGCCCTGGCACTGGCCTTGGCCCCGCCCCCGGGGGTGCCGCACCAGCCCTGGCCCCGGGGGCACCGCACGGAACCTGGGCAGCCCCTGCCCGGGATCGCAGCACATGTCGGTGCTGACCTTGAGTGTGCGGCACATGCTTGGCCCCACCCCCAGTCACGTGGCCTGTGAGCGGCCCCGCCCCTAGGCGCCCGGCAGCCCCAAAACGTTGGGGACCGCTGCACTAAGCATTATGCTTACCAGAATGCATACTTGGTAACCAGTTAACCAGACTGCCAGCCAAAATGGCCCCAGAGAGGACCATGGCTGCACCATAACGATCTTGGCCACAGGTGGGATCACAGCTCCAGGTGGGGGCAGGCAGAACCCTGGCCACAGCAGCCTGCAGGGGCAGACAAAACTCAGCACCAGCAGGGGACCCTAGTCCTGGTCACACCATAGTGGCTCTGGAGCTCATCCTCACTGCAATGCCTGCCTACCCGCTGGGTAAAACCCACCAGCCCTGAAAACCATTGGTGGGCGCAGGGCAAACAGATTAAATGACGTCATCTCAATCATTTAACCCATTAACTACTTTAATTAATATTTACCTCCCTTGTGTCTAGTTTGGAGCCTCTGGCCTTGCAAAAATATAAACAAATGATCTAAGTCAAAGGGTACTAACAACCAGAATTCTCTACTAGACTACATTGTTTTCTCGAAAAAACTGCCCTTTTTTCAAAAAACTTCACCTGCACACGGCAATCAAGCTCTTTCGAAAAAAGGCATGTGTGGATGCAGAACAGGGACTTTTTTTAAAGAGGCGGCAACCGAAAAAACACAAGGTTCCCTGGTGGCCATTCTGTGAATAGCAATCAGGGCTTTCTTTCGAGAGAGCGTCCATGCAGTCTCGATGCTCTTTTGAAAAAGTAAATCGCTTTTTCGATCCAGTTTTGAGGCGTAAATGCTCTTTCGAAAGAAGCTTTCAGTCTAGAAAGAGGTACCCAAAGTGGTAAACAGATAAGATTATAGTAACACATCACAGTAACTCAAGCCTCTCTCCCAGAACCCTACCTCTTGGGAAAGAGAAAAGAAAACTTCAGATAGTTCAAACTTTCACTTTCATGACTAAATTTAGCAACAACTTGGACAGAACACACAAACAAGCGTTTCAGAAGCAATTATTAAAAGTGCCACGTTGTGGTTACACCAGCATACTAAAATTGTGGTGACTTGCAAAGTTTCGCTAAAAAAGGAGCTGCAGATCTCTACTTAGATTTAGAGCAACACCTTAATGCTATTAGAAAATTAAGTAATTTACAACATATAGTAAAGGGAATTGGATCCTAGCCATCTTAACTGGTTTTACCAAGTCCAAAATGGAAAAAAATTAGCTCAACTGACTTTAGCAAGTGCTCTTGTAATTACTGCAGCACTACTGAAATGTCCATCTGATCTAAGCAAATTATTTAGTTTTTGTACTTTGTATAGACACGCCTGCTTTTCAAATGCACCAGGGTTATATAGCTCTTTAGTTTATTCAACTAGATTAGACTGTGGTATTGCCAAATGAAATCAAAACAAAATGGGAGAACTGCCTTTAATCTTTGTTGAAGAGCTTTCTAGCAGTTTTCAAACTCTTATCCTTTCCTTTTCCTTGAAACAAGAAGTCAAGTGCAATATGTAAAGGAACGCAATCATCTTTAGGTTTTTTTGGAAGGATGTCCTCCAGATTCTAACTCAGTCTTCAACTGCCAAAGTTTTATAGTAGTTTAACATCAGTAGTTACTTCATCCGCTTATTGCTGATAGAAACCCTTACCAAAGACTTGGACTAAGAAACATGAGGCTTTGTAAAGCCCTTAAATTTTAGAATGGGATTGTTGTTGGTTTGAAGTTTTTGGTATAAAGTGAAAAGTTAGCTAGTTTCTAAAAAGTGGCTGAAGTAATGCAAAACAAGCAATTCCCAACAGTATATGAAGCTAACTTGTTTGGATCTAATCCAGAGTGACCTTCAAAACATCTAAGCCAGTGTTCCTTCTAAACTGCAGGCAGAACAGCTTCAGAAATGATTAATCAGCCTCACCCAGTCAGCTCCATGCACAGAGCCCTGAGCCTGTGACTGGGTGGGGCAGATTAATCACTTGTCTGCAGCTGTGTTGCTGTCTCCTCCCTTCTCCCCCAGTTTAGAGGGAACACTGATCAAAGCCTAGACAGAACTTCCATTTGAAGTTGCTTACCTGCTTTTAAAAGTGGTCAGTCTTATGGGAGCACAGAAAGCTCAGGTACTTGCAAACCACAGGAACATAAATCTCAAGATCAAAAAAACTTACTGAAGTTTATTCACTGTTTTGAATGCAAAGATTGTATGTATTAACCCTTTCAAACTGTTTTGGTAAGTGACCTTTTCCCAAAACAGGCATACTTTTTTCCTGTTGAGATTATTCAGAATGCTCAGATGTTTCTTACCAGAGATAACATGGGTATGAGATTGCTGGGAAAACAATTGAAGTGCTTTGTGTAAAAAGTATGCAATTGAATGAGTTTTCCCCGTCAAGAAGTGGCAAACCCTGAGTATGCAACAACTAAACAAGCTCCAACTTCCTTTAACTCGCCAAAAATGCTGACTTAACACAAATCCCATCAATACCGTGCTGATTTGAAGGTTGATTGATTCTAGAATTGATTCAAAAGGGCATTTCGGCTTGTGGGTAGGAAATTGGGGAGCAATTTCAGAATTTTTTTTTCCAAAGTCCAAGTATGGAAACATTGCGTACGTCAATTTTATTTCCTGTTATGGCCCTCAGGGAGACTTTTTTGATTAACTGACTCTAGACATGGTCCACTGAGGCCCTTTGTGTTTCAGACTCATTCATAAATGTCTGTGTGTCTCAACCGTAGGTATTAATCTCACTGAAATCAAGTGAAACTGCAGTGGATTAGTCCACTCAAATGTATCTAAATATTATGCTTCATGGTAGTGGATCTGCCAGTGGAGGCATTTCCATGCTGAAGTTTTACAAGCAGTCCACAAGACAAGGGAGCATATCACACTGGTGCCCTGCTTGCTTCAACAACCTTCTGTTTAACAGGTCAAAAGCAAAGTCCTATGGCCAACATTTAAGGCCATTTACAGATTATGGCTGAGCTTCCTTAGAAATGCGTCTCCATTTTTTACCCAAAGTGGATATGCTCAATAGATACACAGATTTACATTTGATTGAACATAACTATATGGCACTTGTTCCTTTTAATGTAGAAACTTCTAGTCCAGATCTCCCCCAAGCCCAATTGCTGCAAGTTTTGAGGATGCAGTCCCCTCTACACACACCCATCCACAAAACTTAAAGGAGCTTTCAGTCTCAGCACAAGTAGTCAGAGTAAGATCGCTAGGCAAAGATTCTGAGTTTCCATCAAAGGGAACAGTCACTTAACCTGAAGATCTATACCTATGGTCAGGAATCACTTGTCCATATTATGGCAAGGTCAGTTCAGCCCGCAATCTTCTACTTTGTGTAGCTATTTTGCATGTGACTTTAGTATCCCCATATAGCAAACCCCTCTTCACTTGAAACTATCTGGTTCCCAATAAACCCTGAACAAGAGCTTTCCCTCCCACAATTGCTGGTGTGAAAAACGCAGTGTATTCTGTAATCACTTGATCATATTTCAGTGATGTACGTATTTACAAAGTCATTTAGAATGAAACAGGCTGTGTACATGCACTTATTTTTCTAGAACTACTAGGTTGTGCAGCCTACTCATCAACCCCCCTCCCCCAGATCCACTGCAGCTGGATCGTGGCTCCCCTCTTACCCATGCCACAGCAGGAGGGGGGCTGCCACCAGCCTTCCTGCAGCCAGATGGGGGCTAGATTAGGGACAGGACACCATTGACAGGGTGTCTGGCTGGGAGGAGGGGGCAGGAATGGGTTGTGGCAGGGCCCAGCCTTCATTATATGGAACCCACAGAAAGGAGACCCTTCAAGAATTTCATAGGAATTTTGACAACTTCCTCTCCACCATCAACCTTAGCCTGGATCAGTCCACACAAGAGATCCACTTCCTTGACACTACAGTACACTTGCACGGACATATTTCCACCACCTTATACCAGAAACCTACCAATCATTATACTTTCCTACATGCCTCCAGCTTCCAAGACATTTTTCCAATCAATTGTTTACAGCCAGGCCCTAAGATACAACCAGATTTGCTCCAATCACACAAAGACAAATTCCTACAGGATTATAAAAAGCATTCTTAAAACTGAAAAACTTACTCAAAGAAGTGGCTATGCCAATCTGTTTGTTTTTTTCAAACAAGTACCCAGATATTCGCTCAGGCAATAATTTTTGCCTGGGTGCCACTTCAAAAGTTTCTGAAGTAGCTCCAGGCCACCCTGGAAGGGGTGGGGCCTAACCCAGACCGTGACTAGTCTGGGGGTGGTGGAGCCCCTTTGCCCCCTCTACCCACTAGGCACTCATGCCCTGGAAGATGCATGGCACGCTCCCCCATCCCAGGTCAATCAGGGCCTGGGGGTGGAGGAGTGCAGGAAGCCTCCTCCTGCCCTGCAAGGAGCGCATGGCACTTTGAAGTGCTGCAGGCTCCTCACAGGGCCGGGGCAGGGCAAAGGAAGCTTCACACAGTTCCCCTACACCCAGGCCCTGATTGGCCTGAGGGAGGAGGAGCATGCAAAGCCTCCTCCGCTCTCCCCAGACCCTGCAAGCAGCATGCGGCACTTCAAAGCTCCTGGCAAGGTGGGAGGAGGCTTCACACACTCCCCTAATTGGCCTGGATCCACTTGCTTGGTGTGCCAAATCCAGCCCCGAGACCCTTTTGCCAACCCCTACATTAGCTACTTCAAGATAGGCCCTACAAAGAAAACAGGACACTACTGTCACCTACAGCCCCCAACTTAAACCCAGCAACACATTATCAACCATCTACCGCCTATCCTCAAAAATGTCCCTTCACTTTCACAACCCTTGGGGAACAGACCAATCCTCTCCTACAGACAACCCCCTAACCTCTCACAAATTCTTTCCAATAACCATGCAGCACACCTCCAATCAATCATCCAGTAACCTACCCCTGTAATCAACCCCGATGCCAACTTAGTCCACACATCTATACAGGCGGTATCATCACAGAACCTAACCACGTAAACAACCACATCAGAGGCTCATACAACTGCACATCCAATAATGTGATCTATGCCATCAAGTGCCAGCAATGCCCCTCTGCCATGTATATTGCCCAAACTGGACAGTCTGTCAAAGAATTAACAGACAAATCAGATATCCAAAAAGACAACACAGAAACTGTTGGGGAACCTTTCAACTTGCCTGGTCATTCATTAATGGATCTCTAAGTCACCGTATTATTTCAAACCAATTTTAAGAGCCAGCTCAACAGGGAAACTACAGAACTTAATTTACAAGTTTGATTCCTACAACAGAAATATAAACAGAGATATTGGCTGGATGGCATTCCACATCCTAATGACATAAAAAACCCAAAGGCTACGTCTACACTGGCATGATTTTCTGAAAATTCTTTTAACAGAAAACGTTTCCGTTAAAGCCATTTTCGGAAAAGCACGTCTAGATTGGCAGGATGCTTTTCCGCAAAAGCACTTTTTGCGGAAAAGTGTCCGTGGCCAATCTAGACGCGGTTTTCTGCAAAAAAGCCATTTTCGCGATTGGGGCTTTTTTGCAGAAAACAGTACTGTGCTGTCTACACTGGCCCTTTTGCGCAAAAGTCTTTCAGAAAAAGACTTTTGCCCGAACGGGAGGAGCATAGTATTTCCACAAAAGCACTGACAATCTTACATGAGATCGTCAGTGCTTATGCGGAAATTCAAGCGGCCAGTGTAGACAGCTGGCAAGTTTTTCCGCAAAAGCAGATGATTTTGCGGAAAAACTTGCCAGTCTAGACAGCCAAAGGGTACTTAAAGTGGGTACTAAGTATTCTTATCAGCTTCATTTAGCATGGACACAAAGGGCTCATCTAGACTAGGAGGAAGATTCGAAACAGGATATGCAAATTCCACAGGAAAAAAGGGGACAGAAACTGTCAATTAGGCGATGACTAGACTACTGGGAGGCTTGGAAAGAGGAATTTGCATATCTTCTTCTGATCTCACTTTCAAAAGCAGAGCTTTTGAAAGTGAAAGTAGCTTAGACGCAGATTTTTTTGGTGATACCCCCCTTGTCAAACAGCCGCTTTTCCTCAAAAAATGAGGTTTACGCGGCTTTTTGACAAAAGAGGGGGTTCACCAAAAAAGCCGCGTCTAAGCTACTTTCACTTTCAAAAGCTCTGCTTTTGAAAGTGAGATCAGAAGAAGATATGCAAATTCTGTGGAATTTGCATATTCTCTTTCAAATCCTCCCAGTAGTCTAGTCATTGCCTAATTGGCAATTTTTCCCCTTCTTTCTTTTTTCTTCCTCCTTCCCCTCACTATGCTATTTATTTGAAAACAAACTCCATTCATCTAAAGAAGTGGTATGTGCCCAAGCAAGTTTGTGATACAAACAAAAATGTAGAAGGTCTCTAAGGTGCTGTAAGACTTAAGTTTTTCCAAAACAGAAGAGTCACTCATGAGCAGAGTGAACCTAGGGCTGGGTGAGGCAAGCTTCTAGCCCTGCCCCAGCCCCCAAGGTCCCAGTGGGAGCCAAGCCCCCACACAGTAGGAGCAGGCTATCCTCCCACAGGGGAAGTGTGTGGCCCCAGCCTTCCCTGGTCCCAAGACCATAGGGGGAAGGGCAAGCAGCATGCAGCCCCAGCCTTTCATGGTGCACAGGGAGGGGAGAATCCCCAGACCTAGAGGGCAGGCAACATGTGGTGGGCAGCCCCCCAGCCTCAAAGAACAAAAAGGCACTCATCCTAAGCCTCCCTGGCCCTGGGAGGGCTGGCCACATGTCCCCAGCCACAGCTGGGTGAATGGAGGTGGACAAAGTCAGTTGGGCTGTTTGGGAAGACTTTGCCTTCCCCACCTCACCACCCATAGAGTTGCCTATTAACTAGCTTCCATGCTGAGCAAAGATTGATGAAATCTGAACAAGCAACAGGGATCAGTGATACAGAGGCAGCAGCAGAAAAGGGGAGAGGCTTGCATGTAACAGTTTAAACATATACACTATCATATTCCTAGCTAGAAAGGTTAGAATAATTTACCTCTAGGTACAGACTGGAAGCAAGAGAGGGTAATTTATTCACACAGCCACTAAGTTACAAGTACCAACCTCATTAACATCAGTGCTTGAAAAGCTCAACACCTACTAAGACAGAGGTTGACAACAGATGGGGGCCCTTATTGTCCAAGGTAGTGCTCTGGTGAGAAGTCCAGCTGCTAAGGTTGAAAGCAGTGTCCTGTTGCTAGATTACATTCAGGATTCCCAGCTGTTATATGCTATGGCAAGGAGAGGAGACACACAGAGCCTTTTCCAAAACCCTCTCACTGCTGAAAGGAGACACGGTAATGAACATGTCCCATACGTTGTTTCTACCACTTGCCTCATACTTCCAAAAGCTGACTTTGCTACTCTATGTCCTCCCCTCAAATCCATTCTGAGTCTTCTTTAACAGCATATGCCTTCAGAAAACAACAGCAAAGTGAAATAAACGGGATTTTGGTCAGCTTTGCTGATGCCTGTGTGGGTGGGATTCAAAATAATTAAACTGACCAAAAGCTTTAGGCCTTGTTGCTACCCTACTTAGTGGGGCTGTATATTTTCTTCTAAAGACTAAGGATCTTGGTCACATTGATGCCTTCCAGGAGCAGGTTCCACTGTGGTGGGTCATCCACTGAGAAAAATGCCTCTGCCACCTGCTAGTGGTTGACAGGGCCATTGCAGGAGGCTAGAACTCCATTTGCAGACTCAGGAAGACAGCATATGGTAAGGTCATTTTCAAAACAAGGCCTCAAACTCATTCCTTTTAAATAAAAGCTAAAACCACCTCTAACACAGGTGTGGGCAATAATTTAAGAGGAGCCACGTCACAAGTTTCAGAAGTGGCCACAGGCCGACCTGGAAGGGATGGGGATGAGAGCTACACTACCAGGAGCTTTGCTTGGGCTTAGGGTCCCTGCCCCCTGATGTCCAGCCAATAGAAGTGACCTGAGGCAGAGGGGAGGGTGCCAGGGACTAGCCTCCTTCCTGAGTAGTCTGGGGGTGGAGGCTTAGATTTCAGATAACAGGGCTCTCAGCTCCTGGCCCTGCCCTTCGGGGGGGGGGGGGGGGGGCAGCTGAAAGGGCTTGTGCCTCCCAGGCAGCTCCCAGGCAATGGGCCAGTGGGGGCAGAGCTATGAGCTCTTTTCAATTGCTTCTGTTTAAAGGGCTTGCACCTGCCAGGTACCTGCCAAACAACATAGCCACCCAGCAGGCGAACTCTTTAAACAGCAACACACTAGGGGCTCAGGGAGCAGGGAGCCCTTTTCAGAGCTTCTATTTAAAGGGCTGGTGCCTTCCCAGTGCCTGTCAGGCAGCGTTGCCTAGCAGCCGCAGGGAACACGAGAGCCCTTTAAATAGAAAAAGCTGAAAGGGATTGCGTGTCTCCAGCAATACGCTAGAGGCACGGGGAGCTGCAAGACCTTTCAGCTGTTTCTATTTAAAGGGCTCTCGTGTTCCCTGCCGCTGCTAGGCAACGCTGCCTGACAGGCACTGGGAAGGCGCCAGCCCTTTAAATAGAAGGTCTTAAAAGGGCTCCCTGCTCCTCTAAGTGCATTGCTAGGCAGCCAGAGAAGCAAGCCCTTTAAATAGACGCAGTTAGGAAGGTTCACATCCTTCTCCTGCTCTGAGGCAACATGCTAGGGGGCGGGGCCTGGAACTGCCTCGCAGGCCCAATCAAAGCCCTAGGCAGGCTGGATCTGGCCCACTGAGAGGCTTTTGCCCACCCCACTCTAATCTCAAGGGATTTTTTTTCTACTCCCTACTACTGAGTGGTTATTTCCAACTCTGACAAACTGCAGCTTACAAAACAATGAATAGTCTAGCAGCACTTTAAAGGCTAACAAAACATGCAGATGGTATCATGAGCTTTCATGAGTACATCCTTGGTAGCCGGTGTAGGATGAGCTGACCTTTAATTATTCTAGTTTAGGGGGGTGGGGAGAGAGGATCAACAGCAGCCTGCTCCATTCCATACTTACAATTCTATCAATCACAGCAGCAATGCAGCACCTTCCCATTTCCCTTCTACTGGAAGGAAGCAACATGCAGGTAAGCATGTGTCTTAAAGGACTTGCCAGGCTCCACACACAAATCTATTTTTGGCTGAGTTTATTACACAAGCTGATGTCCTTAATTTTAGATCCTGACATTGTTTCATTCTCTCCAGTTTCCAAATGTGAAAGATCTTGCTACCAATAATCAGACATCAAATTCAATTTCTTTAGCAGGAATTGATAAGTTATGCAAAAAAACCTCATGTTCAAATGCTAATATAGTCACTGGGAGCTCAAACAGCCCATTCGTAACAACATATCGTATTTAATCTTTTGAATGGAATACTTTAATCTACCCTTCTATTTCCAACCACAATTACTGGAAGACTGACTACTTACACTAGTAACCAGTTTGCAATCAACAGCTAGTTATAGTTAGTTGTATTAATCTGAGGTTAATTTGAGGTTAGCCCAAAAAGTAGTTCTAAAGCTATTTTTTTATTCACATTGGTTCTAATAAATGCAGATAAAAGCTTACTATTCAATTCAGTTCTGGCAATGAAGAATCCAAAACCAAAATAGACAGAGAATTTGGTTATTAAGGGCTAGATACTGCCATATATAGAGACTAGCTTCAGTTGTGAAACATGCAAATCAAATCCATTTCAATTCTCAGATGAATGCATACCACCTATTTTAACAGATGGTATTATCAAGATTTCTCTGTTTGCTTCTGTCACTTCACAGTAGGCAGTGACATAATTACTGTGATTCATCCATTAGAGAGCTGAAACAAATGGGACAAAGCTTTTGGTAGGGAGCTGGATCTGAAAAAAAGGAGAATATAAGGAAATGCCTTAAGACTAATCTCAAAATACATAAATTTTGTTTTGATTTAAGCATTAATGCTCTGAATTTAATGCTGGGGAGATCCTTAAAAAATGTGTGTCTTAACTCACCTCAATGAAACAGATATTTTCTGAATAATGTCGTGAAAACTGTTACAGATTTTTAGGTCTTATGCCCTAGCTATGTTCCTGATAGAGCAATTTACATACCAGCAATGGAGTACAGTAGCCACATAGATATTAATGTGCTCAATAAGTTACTTTTGATTGCTAGACCTTGCTCTATTGTGCAATATGGAAACTGAAGGAAAAAGTAGGCCCAATAAGCTCTCAGTGAGAAACAGAAATACAGAAGCAGAAGTAGTAATCACTATTTTAGTGGGAGGGAGAACAAGAGGAAAGAGACTCTGATTTAACCTTGTATACCAGTGGTGGCCAACCCACAGCTCCCGAAAAAAAACTGCAGCTCCTGACAGAACCGGGATGGAACCCGGAACCACTCAGGTCAGCTGCTCACGGCTGGGCCACTGTGAGCCGCATGCATGCTCATGGCCTGCACCATTCTACTCACAATCCCCAGTGCACTGCGTCATATCCTGCACATGTAGGCCGGGTTGCACACAGCTTCTCAGCATGCACGTTAGCAACTGGCCGCTGAGTGCAGGCAGCAGCAAGGGTTCTGGGTGCGGCGGCAGCGGTGGTTCTGGCTCCGGGACCTGGGCATAAGGTTAGTGGAGGAGGGGAATTGGGTTGGAGGGGAAGGTGCCTGGCTCTGGAGAAGGGGAGGGGAGGGCAGAGAAGGAGGATCGGGTGGAGGGGAGGGGTGCATGGTGCCCCGGATGCGTGTGGCGGTAGCAGCAGCTCTGGGACCGGAGCATAAGGTTGGAGGGGGATTGGGTTAGAGCGGGGGGAGGTGTCTGGGGAAGGGGAGGGGATTGGGTTGGGAAGGGATGCGCATGGCGTGCCGGCCGCTCAGAGCATGCACCCCAGCACCTGGAAGGAAATGCGTGGCTGTAGCAGCGGCTCCAGGACCCGAGAATTAGGCTAGAGCCCGGGAGAGGGAGGGAGGGCAGTGCCTGGCTCTTGGGAAGGGGAGGGGGACTGGGTTAGAGCAGGGGCCGTGCCTGGCTCTGGGGAAAGGGAAGAGAAGGGGATTAGGTTAGAGCAGGGGAGGAAGCTGGCTCTGGGGAATTCAGTTAAAGCAGGCAGGTACCTGGGGGAGGGGGAGCTGGAGGGGGAGGAGAGAAGAGGGGAAGAGCAGCCAGTGTACTTCCTGAGACCTGGGATCCCCAGGTACTAGACCCAGCTCTGTCTGCTCCCCCTGGCAAGACCTCCCCCCCCCCCCAAGTACCCTGCCCTAGCACCCTGTCCCCTGCCCCCACCAGAACAATTGGGGACACATTAGTGAGGCTTGGGGGGTTTGGGAGTGGGTTTTTTTGCACGCAACAACTCCTCCCTTCTCCCCCCCCCCCCCCCGGTACTTGGCTCTTCACACTCTATCTACCGCTATTTTGGCTCTTCATATCTAACCGGCTGGCCACCCCTGTTGTATACTGTCCTCCTCCCTCCATCCTACCCAAGATACTGGCAGATGAGGTTACTGTACTGGACAAGAAGATGGCCAGTTTCTTGCAAATAACTCCTATCATTGCCCATTATGGTGAAATCAACTGCTACATAAGTAACAACTACTTTAGGTCCTGTCAAGGAGTGTAACCAAGGTAGCATGTCAAAAAATGCTGCCCTTTAACAAGTTCATAGCATGGGAGGGACTTAAAATGACATGCGTCACTAACTGAGCCAACGCCTAGGACACTGAAGACTGGTGGGGTATCATCCACACTAGGGATGTTAAAATGCACATAATTAAGTAACAGTGTAATTGCTGAAAATTTTAGTAGTTACATGGGTAACGTGGGACAACGATCTGCTCCCACTTGCTGCCCCATGAGTTTTTAAGTTGGCTTCCCACACATACCAGCTCCCGCCTCTCTATCAAAGGCAGCAGCACAAAGCAGCAGTCAGCTCCTTGGGAGCCTGTGCATACGGGAATCCGGCTTTTAAGCCGACTCCCTCCCATCTGTAGTCTGAAATCATGACTTAACCCATTGGTTAACTATTTACAGTTACACTTTCACATCCCTATACATTTAAACTGTACTGTAACTATCAGCACTGTGACCAGGCACAGGTGAATCCTAAAGCTCCTGTTAGCAAGGATCTACCACAACCCAAGTTCTTTACTCCACAGGTCAGTAGGATAAGTACGTTTGTATCCAACTTTAAAATGAAAACTACAAGTGAAGTGTCTCCTAAGTGTCCACTTATTTGTAAGTAGCAAGTGCTTTCCAGACATCTGATGGTGTTTTTAAAAACACTCTCTCCCCCTCTTATTTTATTATGTCATTACATTTTAAACAAGATTTTTTAGTCCCTTAATTCCTGTCGTTACAGCACAGGGCAGGGAGTTCAACGTAACTGCCTATGTTCTCTTTTCAAACTAAAATCAAACAAGAAAGAGACCATCTGATCACAAGCCATGAAATGCAGTCATCAGATATTTTGTACACTTCTGTTATGCTCAGTTCGTAGTTATCTACTCCGGACATGTCCTCCATGAGCTAAAGCATTTTACCCAACAGTATTTTATCATCTGTTTGTTTAACAATGAATCACAAACATGCTGCGCTAGCAGTCTGTAGATAATTTTCTATTTAATCTTTGAACCTTGGCAGGCTTTACTAGTTCAAACAGATTGAGTTCATTTTCATTTTTTAATCTCAATATTAACTTTGCATACTGCTGCAAAAGGTAAGACTACTAAAATAACTATTTCTTTGTTCCTGCCCCCACCCAAAAATAAGTTACTACAAAACCTTCTGGCTTCTAACAGAAGAGGATTTTATAAGGAAAACACTGATTCAAACAGTAAAGCAGTTTGATTTACAATCAATACATCCAGTACATAGTAGCTGAACTAAAAAAGTTTAAGTGGTCTATTTTTGCCACTTTGCTAGCCGAATTCAGTATTTCATCTTACTCCCAGGAGAAGCAAAAGAAATTCATCTTCAGATACTATGCTTGGCTTCTCTGTTTTATCTTATTGGAATCACACCTGGGAGTAGGCCCAACTACAAGGGAAGTTTCAAGGTCATTTGCCTTCCTCAAAGCACATAAGTTAGAATCACGCAATTCTATTAGATTTCCAATTTTAAATCAGCAGAGATGAAAAGGGAAATAGGATGCTGCAGTGTCCAGGTGCTATATTTAACTAGGGACTTTTAACTTTTGCACCCAAGTAAAAACAGGCAGAATAGTAAACAAAAAGGAGAAAAAAATATTTCACCACCACCACCAACAGCATGAAAATAGATTTCAAGTAAATGAATGTTGGCAGGCAAATAGTGCTACTTTGACTTTTTACACAGACAGCATATAACCACTTTTCCAAATGGGTGTTTATTTTTCCTCCTCCTAAACAGATCTCAAAGGTCCTCTATGACGACTGAAAATGAAATGCTGGTAAGCAGCTTAGTTGCTTGAGTTTCTGATCAGGCAGACTCCTGATTACATAAAATCCTCTACTCTAGGCTCCTTTTCGTTGCTCCCAAAATTAGTTTAGCTTCATTTGCAGAACATTATATTTGACTTCAGGTGAGTAACCAAAATACTAACACTTTATTTTGTAATGCAATACTGAAGATCAGAATACTTTTAACTCAAACATTAGATCAACTAGCTAAGCTGCCATTTTATATCTATTATAGAAAGCCAGCCAGCCAGCCAGCCAGCCAGCCACTATGAAGGGGACCAGATAGCTCAGTGGTTTGAGCATTGGCCTGCTAAACCCAGGGTTGTGAGTTCAATCCTTGCAGAGACCCTTTAGGGATTTGGGGCAAAAATTCATCAGGGATGGTACTTGGTCCTGCAGTGAAGGCAGGGGACTGGACTCAATGATCTTTCAAGGTCCCTTCCAGTTCTATGAGATAGGCAATCTCCATTTATTTAAAAAACTTACATCTAGTTTCTTTTTGTTTGGGGGAGGGGGGGAGGGGAGGTGGTGAGAAGGGGAAGGAGAGGGAGAGATTGGTTTTCCTAGTACAGCTATGTGAAGTTGGACTATAGCACAAGCACTTGAATATTTAGTAATATAAACTATATTCAGCAATGTTATGCTGTCCCATTGCAGACACTATTTAAATCTCACAATAGGAATTAGTCAATTAGGGACAAATCCTACACTTAGGCTATGTCTACACTGTGCCCATTTGGCACAAGAAATATGCAAATGAGGCAAAGTGTGGAATATTGCTGCGCCTCATTTGCATAATTAATGAGGCTCCATTTTTGCACAAGAGGCTTTTGCCTCTACACTGCTCCTTTTTGCACAATAGCCCCCACTTGCACAAGAACTGTTCTGCATTTTTTCAGGAAGAATGGCTCTTGCGCTAGAGGGGATTTTTGCTCAAAAAGGAGCAGTACAGATGGCTCCTTTTCATGCAAAAGCCTCTTGCGCAAAAACAGAGCCTCATCAATCAAGCAAGAGGCGCAGCAATATCCTACACTTTGCCTCATTTGCATATTTCTTGCACCAAACGGGCACAGTGTAGACATATACAGTAAGGCTAAGTAATAATACAGTAAAACTCCAATAGTCCAGCATCAAAATGGCAAGCGCTCCTGACAGAACCGGGACATAACGCAGAACCGTTCAGGTCTGCCGCTCTCACATGGGTTACAGCAGGGAGGGGAGGGAAGGGAGAGGGATTGGGTTATGCACAGTGTCCCAGACAGCGGATTGAAAAACCGGCCACTCAGCACACGTGTCCCAGTCCCTGGAGGGAGACGTGCGGCTGTACCAGCAGCTCCGGAGACCCGAGTAGAAGTGGGGGAGAGGGAGGGAGGGAGGGGACAGATTAGGTTGGGAGTATGCAGTACCTCCTGATACTCCAACATATCTGATAATCCAGCACCACCTAGCTCCCAAAGGTGCTGGATCAGCAGCAATCTACTGTACTTACAAACTTAAACGTTTGGGGATATCAGGCACTAAGTTTTCTGGTTTGTTTGTTCTTTCATAATTGCAGCTGATCTCACATTGCCACTCTTACAAGCTTTAAAAATGGAACTGATTTACTGCTCCATGCAAGTAAAACATGTTACTTAAAATCTGAGATGGTTTTCATTACTTTAAAATTCATCTCTTTCACTAACAGAGGCAAAGTAGATATTCCCAACATACACCAAGGACAGATTGACCAGGCTTAAAGTGTTTTCCTTCTCTAATAGTCTTTTGAGTCTAATCAGACTATTTTAAAAATTTGTTAGATCCGTTAACACATTTTATTTGAGCTCACCTCTAGGCTTGGGTGCAAGTACAACTTGCTCCATCTATACCAGAGTTTGAAAACAATTCTCCTGTTACAATACACCTTGTATCCTAGTATAGGCAAGCCCCAATACAATGAGGAATATTTTGCTCCCACTCCCACCACAAGCCCCTGTTAGTCCATTATTAAAGGGACACTGAAAACATCTTACTTCTTCCCCCTCTACTCTTTGATTACCACTATCAGTTAAAATTAGGGATGTTAAGAAGTGGGCAACTGGGGAAATGTGTAACTACTGAAAATCATAGTAGTTACACTGTTATCCGCACTCGCAGCGGAATACAAGCCCGTTTCCAGCACACACTAGCTCCCTCCCTCCCCCCTGCTTCCAGGAGCTGGCTGCCACAGACAATGGGGGGGGAGGGAGCGTGCAGGCAGGAACCGGTGCTCTCTGGGAAGCGGCTATTAAACACCAGCTTCTCCCTGCCCCTTTGCGTGTAAATGTGTAACGCTGAATTTTTCAGCAGTTACACCATTTACAAAAATTAAATTTGCAAACATTCCTAATAGAAATTCTACAGAACGTATGTATTTCAGGAAGAAACACCTCAGGATCCTTGTGCTACAGAATAGTATATAAAACTTTATCAAAATGTATCGAATGCTGCAGGTTCCTGAAGCATCTCGACTGAGTAGGGCCCTACCCAATTCACAGCCATAAAACACACATCATGGACTATGAAATCTGATCTCATGTGCTTTTGCCCTATAATACACAGATTTGGGGTGGGGTGTGGGGAGAACATCAATATTCCTCAAATTGGGAGGGGTTCTGACCCAACAGGGCATTGCAGGGACTTGCAATGTTATGGGGGGCGGGAGGAGTGTTAAGGTATTGCTACGCTTACTTCTGCACTTCTTTCAGAGCGGAGCAGCCAGAGAACGGCAGCTGTTGGCCAAGTGCCTAGCTTTGAAGGCAGCACCCAACCAGCAGCAGAAGTAAAAACAGCAGTAAGTGTACCAGATTAAGTTTACTTCTGTACTGCTGACTTCAGAGCTGAGTGGCTGTAGAGTGGTGGTTACTGATTGAAAGCCCAGTTGTGCAGACAGCAGAACATAAATGAGGGCAGCAATATTATACCATGCCATCCTCTCTTCTGCGCTGCTGGTGGCAGCTCTGCCTTTAGAGCTGGGCTCCTAGCCAGCTGCCCAGCTCTGAAGACAGTCACCACCAGAAGCAGCACAAAAATGAGGATCACCACTCCACAACTCCTTTTTGGTTAGAACTCCTACAGTTACAATGTCATAAAGTTTCTGATTTTCATCATTTCAGTTAATTTACAATTTTTAAAATTCTACTTCCATGAAATTGATCCAAGTGGACTATGAATTTGGTAGGGCTCTGTGAGCTATATATTCTTTCAAGAAAGCATTAAACAATAAGGTAGTTAAAATCTTCAGTAAAGCAAGTTTTCCCTCACAAATAAAGAATGAGCATAAATACTTTATGTTCAAAGTATTTAGTAGTTAGTTTAAAATGCTAGTGTCAAGAATTAGAGTTAATGACTCAGTATTTATATAATTAATATGAAACTGGAAAGTTTTAATAAGAAACTCCTCTTACATTTTCAATTTACATAAAACTAGGATCAAAGTCTAAACCTTTAATAAAACATTTGTTGAAGATGCTGCAGGCAAACTAAATTCTGCCAGAAAGAGATATTAGCCCATACATCTCTTAACAGAACTCTGCATAGCAAGATTACATTAGACAGGTTTACAAAAGTAAAGACATTAAACTTCCCTTGGACTACTAGGTTTTGAAGGGAACAAGGGGGCCATATACAGCTCTAGCACCATTACAATCTGTGTTTTTTTAAAAGTGAATAATCCATGTTGTAAGAGATTACAGAACAATGACCAAATGTGTGACGATACGGATACAGAATTTATTTTCTTTTATACCATGCACAGAAAAGGATATATTTCAAAACAACTGCAGGTAAGCAACCTCTCCTTAATATATTCTCCAATGAGTGGGGGTTTCTCTCTCTCCAGCATTTTAAATGGCTAGAAAAGCACTTCACTGTAGGACCTCATGCAGGTTTTCTACTGTATGTCAATACACATTGAGAGACCTTTCCTTCAAGATTTAGGAAAGTCTTTATATATGCTCATATTGTTTACATATGGAAACTGTGATAAAATGAGGAAACTATAGTTTGCTCTCAGTTTTGAAAATTTAACAACCACGTTGTCAGAACTGGAATTTCACAGAATTGTTATTGCTCAGAACTTTAACGTGGGAGTGGAATTTTCCCCAAGTGGTCATCTACTGAGTCAAAAGAACAAGTCACTGAGGCTAGCAGCAATGGTGCAAGATATTAGTATTTTAAAATGCCAATGTAAGCGTACAAAAAAAGAATGACACTGACTAATCAATTACGCCTCAAGGTGACCTGGTTTATACCTCACCCCAAATCCTTAGTTGTTTCAGATGGATATGGCCCACAGACAATCATTTGCCATAGCTATATGAAAAGGTCATTAAAATAAATCTTGTTTTTAAAAAAAAAGTCTCATTACATTTGTATTACTTCAGACTCAATTACATAAAAGGTCAAGTCAATAAAATAGAAGCTTCATGTCTTTCAAGGATTTGAGAATATGAAGGAGTTGGTAGCTGGAATAAAGATCAAATTACAATGACAAACTTCCCAAACAAGAGGCATGAAGCATGAGTTCAAGTAACTTAAATAATCTGGGAACACATCAATATGCAAGAGAAATCACCATGAGTTTGTTGCCACAACCAATAGTTCTTCTGCCACATGTTCATATTCCAATCTATTTGCAAGGGACCTTGTCCAAGCAGTATCGTTCATCAACACGTGACAGAGATCAGAGGAGAAAGCTTGACTGTTATTAATGACTGCACTGTACAACATGATGTTTCATATACAAACACTTTCCAACAAAATGTACACACTGAAAAAAGGAAAACAAGTTTTTCGCAGATAACTGGATGCACTAAAGAAATTGAATGGCTGTCGAAATATTAAAGTGGTAGAAAATCCACCTAATGGGAAGATGCTGAAGCACCTAGACTAATAAGCGCACACATTTTCCCACTTCAAAAACCACATTTTAAATTCACATATCAAAATCATGATGTTTTGCAAATTCCAGAAAATGACCTGGCACCCATATTACAGCACTGAGCACAATATAAAAATGGGATTTGGTGGAGAATTCTTCACCAGGATCTCAAGAAGAACCATTTTCATTTTTGTTCATACTAACGTTTCACAGCTGCAATTCTCCACAGGTCAATGACAACAGTAGAGGTTGGAATGTCAAATGTATTCAAACTAAGATGTTTAATCTTACTCAGAAGAGGTTTAAATGATAGTGACAAACTACAGCCTTCACTATTCATACCATTAATTTCATGTCCTAATTTTCCTAGTGTAAACAAGGCCTTCAAATAAAATTAAAGCTATTTTTGCTTTCAAATAAAACAGGTGGTACTTTCCACATGTATTGCAAGTTCAGAAGCAATTCCATCTTTCAGAAGGATGCGTATAAGCAGCTGAACTCATCTAGGATATGACACAGGAAGTGGCCTAGAGTTGGCAGAGGTTTTTAACAGGTGCATGAGATTAAACCAGCCATTTTAAAAATACTAAAGGTTCTTCACTGGCAAGTCAATGCCAAGTAATCTGATCCAGGTTGTAGCTGTAATTCCTTAGGCCAGCCTTGCTTATCTCCCTGACTGAACTACCTCAAGACAGATTTTTCAGGTTCATGTAATGTCATCAGATTACCACTATGTTAGATCACACCTCTAGTAATTTTAACAGATAACCATAATTAATGCAAAATAAAATAGAATGGCATTTCATCTACACAGGGAAGGGAAAGTCACTGAATATACTGGTTCTATATAACATCTATGAAGAACACATTGTGTTGGCAATTACAGAAAACTCAAGAGTTCCAGATTTTTGTAGTGCTGTTGTATCTGTTTTGCTTAATCAAGGTTTGTACAGTCTCACAGTAAAATAAACTGACAAGGAAGTGGGCTGTGCCCACAAAAGCTCATACCACCATCTACATGTTTTGTAGATAAAGTGCTACCAGACCATTTGTTGGGGTTTTTTTTGGTACAGACTAACTGGACTACCTCCTGAAGTTCCAGTAAGTGAACTGAAAGTACATCAAATCAGGCCATTCATAAATATCCTCAACATGCCCATCCTTCCTATTTACTCACTCTAAAACACTATCAATGCAAGATGTAATAAATAAATTAAATTGCTGTGTTTTAGATTCAAACCTTTGTATTTGGTGATCAGCATGTGCCTAACAGCCTATTCTGAGAGTTCACCCTGGTAGATAGATTTATGTTGAAAACAGTCCTTAAACTACCATATCTTCCTATCAGCCTTTGTCACATAACTAGATAGAGAAGTTTTGTATTTAAGGAAAAAGGAAGGAAATCTTGCACGTGCAGGGGGGTGGAGGGAAGCATTTACATATTTCCCCATCAAATGCAAATCCATTGCCCTTGGATAAAGCTTTAATCTGAAAAGAATGCCATGGATAGTTTAAAATTGAAGATTTGTTCAGAGTCTATTAAGAGGATAATGAAACCTTGACCAAATGAACGCATTTAATGGAGGCTTTTCCCTATGAAGTTGCCCTCTAACAGTCTAAGCTTCTAGACCTGAGAAACTCACATTTCTTGTTACTATAAACAGAGGTCAGTTCTCGTGGAAAACAGTACCACAGAAGGATTCAGTTAGTTAACCCTGAAATCAGCAACTAGATGGGGAAAGACATAGCCAGCCTAATGCTGCAGTATTATTGTAGAAACAAAACGAAAAGAATCTCCTACCCCAACTCAAGACCAAAATGTCAGTTTTCAGCACAGCAACAAAAAGCTTTATACAGCCAAGAATCCTAAATTGTCTTCAAAGAAAAAGAAATTCTAGCTACCCATCAACACTGACACAGAACCACTGGCTACTCTTATCTTTTCTGATCAGAAATTGCTGCTGCTTTGGAAACAACATGGTAAGATGGCGAAATGTTCTTTTTTACAGAGCTGATAGTGCCTTTCCTGAACCATCTCCTACCTAGATCTGCCATCCAATAAATATTTTATTGCTTTCTTTAATTAAAAAAAAAAAAGAGAGAGAGAGAGAGAGAGAGAGAGAAGTGTTGCTCTTGCAACCCATTAGATCCTTTTCCATGCATATAAGGAACAAAGACACCTTTTCCTTAAACTCAATTTGCAAACCACTGAATCAGGAAGGCAATTACTCAGTTGATATTAGAGAGCTATAGCAAATAGGTGAACATACATGGAGCATACCTTCTGGTACACTAGCATTTCTCAGCTATGGCCAGAGACATTAAGGGATTAAAAATACATCCAGGGAACAAAATTGTCAGAAACAAATCTGGTTGCAAGACCGGAAATGGCAAGTTCAGTTGCTATGTGCTAAGAACGTTAACACCAGCGATGCCCCCACCTCCCAATCCCCATCTCCCAGGGGACTTTTATCACCAAAGTGGTGACAGGGTAACTTCCTTTTCCAGACTCTGTTTTACCCTGTTTTGTTGTCACTAGAGTGGGCGCTGATGGGTTGGGTGGGGGCAAAGGCACCCAGAACTCTACACTGGAGCAACAGAGAAAATAGTCTGTGGAATAAGCATCAGTGTTTAACCCCACAACGCCAGCTTTAGAGATCGACCCCCTACGCAAAGGAGAGGTGGTTGGAAAGAGGGGGGTCCCTCTCTCCCCCAGCCCGCACAAAAGGGGACCCCGGTGTAAAGAGGAGGTCCCTTTACCCCAAACCCGTGCAAAGGGGGGGCGATTGGAGGGGGGGCCAGCGCAAAGGGGCGGCGATCAGAAGGGGGCCCCTCCCCCCAAGCCCGCGCAAAGGGGGGGCGATCAGAAGGGGGGGCCGCACAAAGGGGGGGGCGATCAGAAGGGGGCCCCTCCCCCCAAGCCCGCGCAAAGGGGGGGCGATCAGAAGGGGGCCCCTCCCCCCAAGCCCGCGCAAAGGGGGGATCAGAAGGGCGATCAGAAGGGGGGGGCCCGCCCCCGCCCACGGGGGGGAGCGATCAGAAGAGGGGGCCCGCGCACGGGGGGGGGGCGATCAGAAGAGGGGGCCCGCGCACGGGGGGGGGGGGCGATCAGAAGGGGGGGCCCGCGCACGGGGGGGGCGATCAGAAGGGGGGGGCCCGCGCACGGGGGGGGGCGATCAGAAGGGGGGGGCCCGCGCACGGGGGGGGGGGGGCGATCAGAAGGGGGGGCCCGCGCACGGGGGGGGGGGGCGATCAGAAGGGGGGGGCCCGCGCACGGGGGGGGGGGCGATCAGAAGGGGGGGCCCGCGCACGGGGGGGGGGCGATCAGAAGGGGGGGCCCGCGCACGGGGGGGGCGATCAGAAGGGGGGGCCCGCGCACGGGGGGGGGGGGGGCGATCAGAAGGGGGGGCCCGCGCACGGGGGGGGCCGATCAGAAGGGGGGGCCCGCGCACGGGGGGGCCGATCAGAAGGGGGGGCCCGCGCACGGGGGGGGCCGATCAGAAGGGGGGGCCCGCGCACGGGGGGGCCGATCAGAAGGGGGGGCCCGCGCACGGGGGGGCCGATCAGAAGGGGGGGCCCGCGCACGGGGGGGCCGATCAGAAGGGGGGCCCGCGCACGGGGGGGCCGATCAGAAGGGGGGGCCCGCGCACGGGGGGGGCGATCAGAAGGGGGGGCCCGCGCACGGGGGGGCCGATCAGAAGGGGGGGCCCGCGCACGGGGGGGGCGATCAGAAGGGGGGGCCCGCGCACGGGGGGGGCGATCAGAAGGGGGGGCCCGCGCACGGGGGGGCCGATCAGAAGGGGGGGCCCGCGCACGGGGGGGCCGATCAGAAGGGGGGGCCCGCGCACGGGGGGGCCGATCAGAAGGGGGGCCCGCGCACGGGGGGGCGATCAGAAGGGGGGGCCCGCGCACGGGGGGGGCGATCAGAAGGGGGGGCCCGCGCACGGGGGGGGCGATCAGAAGGGGGGGCCCGCGCACGGGGGGGCCGATCAGAAGGGGGGGCCCGCGCACGGGGGGGGCGATCAGAAGGGGGGGCCCGCGCACGGGGGGGGCGATCAGAAGGGGGGGCAGTCGCTGGCCCTTCCCCCCTCGCCCTTGGAGACTCCCGCGGCCTCTGCGGCGGCTCGCGGAGGGCGGGCGCCGCCCCTGGGGGGGGGGCTCTGCGGCGGGAGCGCCCCCGCCTTACCTCGATGTATCCGGCCAGCGTGGCCGCGGGCCCCGCCAGCCCGCACAGCAGCAGCAGCAGCAGCCCCGGCCCCGCGCCCGCCGCCATCCCGACCGCGCGCGCCGCCGCCCAGCAGCTTCTGCGGCCTCAGCGCCCAGCCCGCTCGCAGTGGGGAGCCGCCTCACAAAGCCCCGCCCCCGGCCACGCCAATCACGGGGGCAGGGCCAGGAAACCACGCCCCTCTCCAGGCGACTGCCAATCACAGCGAAGGAGAGACTTACACAACCGCGCTTCGACTCCCCCCCTCCCCAAGAACGACCCTGCGGAGGGCGGGGACCGTACCCGAGTATCCGCCAATCAGAGCACGTGTAACGGGGAGAGCCGCGCCCATCCGTGCAGCACGCGCGCTTCGACGCCCCGGCCGCAGGCTGCCCGCAGCGCCCATGCCCTGCCCCGCGTGGGCGGGGCCGGCGCTCTGCGCGCGGAGAAGGCTCCACTAAGCGCAGCCCCAGGCCCCAGCGCAGCGGTGCGCGAGCCGCCGCTTTCTCCCGCCCTGCGCTGAGCGCGTGCGCCCTGCTCGCCTGGGGATGCGGCGGGACCTTTCCCTGCTCGGCTTGTGAACGGGATTTCTCAGCGGCATAAAGAACAAAACGAGAGAGAGAGAAGCGGAGCGCGGAGCTGCTGTCTAGGAGTGAGACTGCTCAAGCGCATATGAAGCAGCCCCACAGCAATCCCACGGTCGGTCACTTGGTCATTTCAAAACATGGAACAATTGAGTCTGCGTTATTGCAATGTCCCCTTAAGGAAGGAGAGGCCACAAAATCTACTCAAACCCTTTGGTGGACTCTTCTATTTTTAGAGACTACATGCTGCATAACTCTGAAATGTTTGCTCTAACAAGGCAGGTTAACCTACAATTAACAATGAAAACTGGTGTTCTTAAATGTAAAATCCCCTGATAGTGTAACCTTAAAATAAATTTTAAAAACCGTTCACTAATTTTTTCACATGGTATTAATACATAAAAATATCAAAGATAAAAGCTTCTTAACTTTGATGGTCCAAATCATCTGGCTGTGGTCCCCAGGCAGCCATTGCCCATCCCTGCTCAGTACAGTTTTACATTAACAGCAGGTTTATGGTGCTATGCTCTACAGATTCAGATTTCAGGATGGAGAATTCAGCTTTTCATGTTTTTGAGAGAGAGAAAAAAAATTGAATAGTAATAGGATTGCAGTAAAGCCCTATGGAAAATCTGAGCTCCATCATGTTAGGTGCTGTATAAACGAAATGAAAGCACTAAGCTCCAAATTCTCCAAAGTATTTAGGCAACTAATACCCATTGAAATCAATGAGAATTAGGTGCCTAAATACCATTGAGGATCTGGGTTTGTGGTATAAGAATATAGCAAACTGCTTTATTTTAGAGTGAATTATATCTACTGGTCTCAGAGCAATTTTTGTAAAATAATGTTTGCTCGTTCCTGTAACCTACCTCCACTTTTGTGTAGTGTGCTGCAGACTAGTATTTCTTCAGTCCTTTCCCCAGGAAATGGTTTGATTGCAAATGATAGAAGAGGACACTATCAACTAAAAAAAATCCTTTCCTAAACATATATCTCTCTTCCTATGCCACCTGAAACCTTAGATTATGAACACTTAAGAAATTTTAAAAATCCTATTTTGCTTGTCAGATTTGTGCTTGCTTTTCGCAGTTTAGAAAAAGTCAGTGAATTTAGAATTTCTGTACTGTTGTTTGAGTTGCAGCAGTTCAGAAAATGTTTAAAAACAATTGTAGCACATTGAAATTACATGTCCTTTTAAGTGATTGCATGATGTATTTAATGTATAAAACACTTGAGTCCTTCAGAAAGAAAAACACTGTGGCTTTGTCTACACTGCTGGATTTTTGCGCAAGAAGCCTTTTGCGGATGAGTTCTTGTGCAAAAAGTTTTTGCGCAAAAGCGCGTCAAGACCTCAAAGTACATCGCAAAAGTGATGTGCTTTTGCGCAAGAGAGTGTCCACACTGCATGGACACTTGCGCAAGAAAGCTCAGAGCAACTGTGCTTTTGCCGATAGGGGTTTCTTGCGCAAAAATCCCTCTGGAGCATCCACACCTGTGTTTTTGCGCAAGAGATGCAGCGCAAAAAGGAGTTATTTCTCTTTGGGAGAGGAATAACTCTACCAGCAAAAGCTCTCTGTTCTGCCAATTTATTTGTGCAAAAAAGCACTTACGGTGTGCATGTGCCACCGGTTTTTGTGCAAAAAGAGCCATTTTTGCCCAAAAAACCTTGTAGGGTAGATGTAGCCTGTATAGATGGAAGGCATTTATTAATTATTATTTGTTGTTTGGCTTTTACAAAAATAGAGAAGATAGTCACACAATATGTGATGGGTAAAATCACATTTCTCACTGAAATCGCTGGATAGCCATTCATTTCAAAGGGACTAGGATTTCACCCCAAAAATGTAAAAGATGCCACTGCTTAAATCAGAAATATTTCTGTAATATAATTAAAAAATAATTTAATATACAGCTGAGTAACTTTTGAAGCAATTTTTACATTTGAAAAAAGAAACATTATTTAAAACATATATAAAAACCCATCAGAATTATTTCTCAGAATATTTTATGGAAGCATCTGGTGTAATTTACACATTTTATTTCCATAATTTTCATAGCCAGATGTGCAAGAGTGCTTATGCCAAAACCCAAAGCAAACAGAAAAATCCCAAGATTTTCCAAAAATTAGATACTATTACAAGCAATTTATTTTCTTTCGTTTTTACATTCTTCACATATACTCACAAGTGATTGATTGCTGAAGTGTTGTGAATGGAGACAATCTGTAATATAGATCAATAAACAGCCCAGTTTTAATTAAAATGACCAGCTGGTCCACTAGCCACTTCCTACAGTCTCCTCTTTTTTTTTAACCATGCATGAAAACCTTTAAATCTCTTTAAGTGCAGTCTTCTGGCATCTGTAATCTTCTTTTAAATGCACCCAAACCCAGATAGAATATTAATTAACTCCTTAAAATAATACATTTTAGTTTATATACTTTTAAAATGTAGAATATGGGTGAATTTGATTCATTTGAATACATTCTGAGTTACATTTTTCCCTTTTACAAAGTTACCACTAAGATATTTTTCATTCTCCCCAGCTCCACAAGAACACATTGTTTATAATAAGCATTTTGGTACTGCTTTTCAGACCAAAGGTATCATGAACTACTATATACATTAACGTGCTAGTAATACTTAGCTTGTATATTTATGTTGCATTTTATTAGGAGTAATTAATCCTTACAAACCCCCTTTCAGGTAAGTAATTTTGCAAATGGTGAAAAGAAGGTAAGGAGAAGGTCAGGTGTCAGTTTTCAAATATCCACAACTTTGGAGTCTCCAGCTTGGGATCTGTTAGGGCTTGATTTCCAAATTTTGGGCTTCTCACAGATTTCCCATTAGAACAGATGTACAACAAAAACAAAACACACTGTAACAGGCAAATCCTGTTCTTGCCTGGGTAGGAATAGAAGGTTTTAGAAGCATCAGAACTAGTGGAATTCTGCTGCACAGGAACAAGATTTAAGGGATATGTGGTCTCTAGTATTGAAAAGCCAAGATGTACAGGGCTTTTTCACATGTCCTGAGCATAATTAGTTCTGAGGAAGACAGGGCAGCTGGACCAACATATTTGCTACTACAATGATCCATCAGTCACTGCCTCCTTCAGAACAGGAGTATATAAATGGTGTGGTCTAGTAAAGGCTGTGATAATGTTTGCTATTTGAATACTTATCTAACAGAGGATTAATTTCCCTTCAGCAGCTGCAAAATCTCTTTGCTCCAAGCCTAGCCCAAAATGCATTAAAAAGTATAAGATGGCAGATTGACAGTAGGTATGATAAATTGAAATTTCAGTGTCACAAGATCAGGTATCCATCTGGCAGCCTAATTAAAAAGGAATGAAGTGTAACATTTTGCAAATGGCATGCAGTGCAAAAACCTGTGTTTGGAACTCCTAGGAGAGAAGGAATTTTTTAAATAAAGCTTTTGCTTTAAAAACTCCACTAACCTGGAGTAGTCTGGGGATGGAGTTTCCAAATCACTTGTGACAAAATTAATAGGTGATATCTATAAAAGTAGTCTGATAGCATTATAATCTTCTGGGTTACTTTGCTAAAGCTCAGGTGAAGATTTCTGAGTGTCTTTGCTCAGTGTATCAAGAAATGTAAGTGTGCACAAGATGATTATTTAAAGCTCAGTATTACAAGTACTCTCAGCACTCCCAGAATTCAAAGAGGGGTAGTTGCTGTCACCGCGACACACCCATGGAAATGCCCCATGGGGAAGGATATTTACTTTATAAAGTTCAGGTTGTGAAATGGAAGGGGAAATGCGTAAAAACAGGAAATGAAAGAGAGTTCTGGTGGAAAATAGATGAGTGAGATGGTACTGGAGTGAGGTGCTTGGAAATCCCTGTTATTTGCTGCACTATAATATGGTAAGAACAAGGGACGGGGGGCAATACACCATGCTACATCTGCACTGGCATGATTTTCCAGAAATGCTTTTAACGGAAAAGTTTTCCGTTAAAAGCATTTTCGGAAAAGAGCGTCTAGATTGGCACGGACGCTTTTCCGCAAAAGCACTTTTTGCGGAAAAGCGTCTGTGCCAATCTAGATGCGCTTTTCCGCAAAAAAGCCCCAATCGCCATTTTCACGATCGTGGCTTTTTTGCGGAAAACAAATCTGAGCTGTCTACACTGGCCCTTTTGCGCAGAAGTTTTGCGCAAAAGGACTTTTGCCCAAACGGGAGCAGCATAGTATTTCTGCAAAAAGCACTGATTTCTTACAGTAGGAAGTCAGTACTTTTGCAGAAATTCAAGCAGCCAGTGTAGACAGCTGGCAAGTTTTTCCGGAAAATCGGCTGATTTTCTGGAAAAACTGGCCAGTCTAGACACCCCATGTTCTAATTCATAGCCCTGTCACTGTGTGGCCTTCAGGTAATCACTCTGTTTCATTTTGCCCATTAGTAATATCAAATATCTATTATATATTTTGAAGAGTTTATTTGTTTGTGGATTTGTTTGTGCAAAATGAAGTCATACTTTGTGATTACCCAGAGATACTAATTTTTACATAAACAATCCTGCCACTTAAATTAGCTGAATGTACTACTTTTTACACTGGAATATGTAGAGTGAAAGGTTTAATAATTATTTTTGTTTTTCATTGGAAAAGTCATGACTATTATGATTAGAGTTCATAAAAAATATTTGCTAACAAAATTAAAATCAAGTTGCCTGTTCTTTTGTCATTTTAGTGCAAAGAAAATGTTTACTGTTACAAATACAAAATAATTCAAATTAGTTAAGGAAAGAGTAATAGAAGCGTTATGAGTTTCTGATTCAAATTTACTATGTTTCAAATTTACTATGTATGGTAATTATTCAATTAAATGGATGTTTGAAGTTGAAAGCCTACAAATTTAAAACTGTTCTTTTATTTCCCTTTGCAAGCACATTTATAAAATATTCTATTACATATATTTAATTTCTTGAACTTTCCTAAAATTGTAATCTATGCAAAATGACTTTGCCTTGTCAGTGGCAGGCCTCGCCTGCTTGTTAGTAATATCTGTCTACCTCAAAGGGGTGAGTGAAGTTTTAATTAATTCCAACCTTCTGATGAAAGGTTCTCTCAGTGGAAATATTAGTTATTATCTATGTTATTGTTTACAGTTCCTAAAGAGTTCTTAACTCTTTATTTTGTTTGAGACTAGTAGTGATAGTAGCAGAAACTTTCTGTTGCTCAGAGGTGAGATTTTGTACTATAGGTATGGGTACACCACAGAACTCACATCCCACTGATCGGTGGAGGAAAACCACCTTTGTGACCTAATATTTGGGGTTACTCCAGCAATCAGAGATCAGAATGACCTCCATTGTAAACTGTAAATGCAGACAGCCTTGGAAGCTGCCTGTGGTACCTACAGCCTTGAAACCACCCCGCATCAATGCACTACTATTCGCTGCAGCCCCACATCCCTTCTATCCCCAGGTCTTGGGGTGGGGGAAAAGAGAGGCAGAGATGAAACATAGCTGGCAACTGTCTTGCTTAACTTCTCTGCCTGTAGAATTTTCTCTGACTGGATCCAGAGCTTTTAGAGTCCCTTTTTGCTTAACTGGCTGTTTTACCCTGTACACCAATGGTCTCCAACCTTTTTACACCCAAGATCACTTTTTAAGTCTCAGAACAGGCGAAGATCTACTGCCCCGCCCCTTCCTTGAAGCCCCGCCTACATTACATGAGGAAATCTAATGTAAATGTACTGTGCAGGTGCGCAGTTCAGAGAGGGCTCAAGAGCTACTCTTGGAGCCCCTGAGATCTACCGGTAGATCGCGATCTACTGGTTGGTGACCACGGCAGTAGCTCTCACCCTGTATCTGTTTAGCTTCCTTTTTAACATGAAAAATTCCTTGTATGTTTGTGTTTCTCCTGTAAATAATGTTCTTTTGGAACCTTTTGTTATCTACTACTTGTGAGGCTGCACAACTGTTTAAAAGAAAAGAGGCTACTCCTAGCTGAAAAGATCTGTCCCCGAGCCATGTTAAGTCAATTGGTAAGGAAGGAGAACAGAAGAGGGTGAGGATTGTTCCAAAAGAGGCACTGGCAGCAGCAAGCTGTGCCAGGAGAATTGTCAGAATCAAATTCATCGTTGCGGATTGAGTCTATGAGAATCAGAAAGGCCTTGAATATTCCCTCTGCTCCCTTCAACTCTGCAATTGAAAGGCTGTAATTGAGCCTTCAAATAGTAATATTATATGGGGATTTTAATTAAAATCTCGATGAAAGATTTAAATGGGGGATTATATCATTTGTAATAGTGGTGAATGATAGTTTCATGCAAACTAGAAATTGCAGAAATAGAATTGAGCCAAATTTGTTTTTAGGAGCCAACATCCCCCCTGAACAAGGAAAAATGGCAGGTGTAAAAATGCTTGCAGTTTTCACTTCTCTAAGCAGCTCTGTAAAGACACCATGTAAAAATAATTGTATTGAAATTTACTCCAATATTGTACATAACATTCTTCCAAAAAAATTACAACAGAAGTTAAGATGAGTGAAAAACCTTTTGCCTTACTTTGGTCCCAACCAACCTTCAGAAAAACCAGAGTTCGTGACACTTAAGCTGATCCAATTACAAGAAGCATTGCCCAGTTGTGTCTAAACTGAGCAGTTATTTTCAGAAAGCACAGCCTGCCCCAGGAGCCAGGGCCTGCAAACCCAGCAGGCTATAAGGAGCCTCGTTCATGTTCTGTCCCTGCATCAGCTTCGTCCATGGAGAGCCAGGACGCCAGCATCATGTCGCAGCAGATAACGCCCCACCCATGCACGCATCAGGAGCTTCCACATTGGGTCCTTACTAAGGTTCAAGCCCTGGAAACTGTGTCACCAGCCTGCATGGAAGCTGGCAGGGGCTGCTGGCTGCAGTGTAAGTACAGGCCAGCAGGGCACAGCCAGCAGCTGAGAAGCAGCAGCATCACAGAGTTGCTCAATTTGCCTGGCTGGCCTTTGAGATCAAAGAGCATAGGTTGTCTCTGAAGGCTGTCACCCTTGCCCTGGCATTGCTCACCTTCACAGGGGCCCAAGTGCTGAGCAGGTGGCCATGTGGTCTGGAATTACATCACAGAGCTGAGTGACAATGCCAAGAAGACAGTGGAGCAGATCCAGCAATCTGAAATCAGCAAGCAACTCAACACCCTCTTCCAGGAAAGCCTCCAGAATATCAATGCATATGAAGAGGACCTGCAGAAGAAGCTGGTCCCCTTTTCCACCGAGCTGCGCGTCAGGCTGTGTCAGGACTCAGAAAGGCTGAAAGAGCAGATCTGGTAGGAGCTTGTGGAGCTGTGCCGCTAGCTGTCCCCTTGTGCTGACAAGATGCAGCAAGAACTTCCAGGTGGTTTGCATCCAGGAGCAGCTAAGGGAACAGGGCCGGCCTTAGGCTGATTCGATCGATTCGGTCGAATCGGGCCCCGTGCCCCTGAACCCAGGGCCAACTTATCCATTAGGCACAGTAGGCCCAGTGTCTAGGGCCCACGATACTTTCAGGGGCCCACGAAAATGTTTTAATTTCTTTTAAAATCAGAAGAAAAAAATGAACTTTTAGGGTTGAAGAAAATGTTTTAATTTTTTTCTCACATCAGAAAAAAATGAAACTTTTAGGGCCCATGAAAATCTATTAAATTTTCCCTAAAACAGAAAAAAATAAAATGTTGAAGTATTTCAAGTTATATCAAAAATAATTTTTAATATTGATATTATTATGGTAGGAGGGGCCCACGAAAGTCATAATACGGCCCTGCCTGAACCCGGAAGCGCTGGCGAGTTACAGAGCCGGGGTCCTGCTCCACCAATATGTGGAGGTGGGTCTCTCCCCTGGCTCTGCCTGGAGCGGGCCCTGGCCCCTCCCTTCTGGCCCCCCCGCGTGTCCTCCCACCCCACTCCCAGAGCATCCCCCACAGCCCCGGACCGTCTCTGCCGTGAGCGGCTCCTCTTCGCCGCCTGCTGCTGCCCATGTGCCGCGTTGCATGTGGGCAGGGAGGATGGCCGGGCGTGACGTGACATCATGTCCCGGGATTTTAAAACTCCTGGGAGGCACGTTGAGGGGCCACGCTGGCTCTGGGTTCAGCCTCCAGGGTCTGAGCGCAGACTCCAGCCCCGCAACGTGGAAGGCAGAAGGTAGGAAATGCGCTTGTGCGGAGGCGGTGGCGGCGGCAGCAGCAGAGGGGGGAGGGAAAAAGAAAGAGGCTTGGGCTTTGGCAGAGGCAGGGGGAGGAGTGGAGGCGGAGGTGGCGGCGGGGGGCTTAGATGGGGACGGAGGGGGGGGCTTGGGCGGCGAGAGATGGCCAGAGGGGAAGGGGCTTGGGCAGAGACAGAGGCGGAGGGGAAGGAGTGAAAGGGGAAGGGGCTTGGGCGGGGGGAGAGGAAGGCACCAAGAGACAGGGGTGCAGGAGAGACAAATGCCAGGGGGCCAAGTGCAGAAAATGAGGGAAAGGGCAGGAGGGGAGGTGTCAGTGGGATGGGAGGACAGGGTGATGCTGGGAGAGGAGAGGGGAGGGGAAGAGCATTGGAGGCTAGAGGGGAGGTGCTGGGAGAAGGCTTGAAAGAAGGGGTGGGCATGAGAAAGGTAGGGATGGAGCAAGGCATGTGCGAGGGCACAGAGGGGAATGGGGCAAACAGTGGTGAGGGGGTGGGTATTAGGGGAAAAAGAGGGCAAAGGAGGCAGAGACAGTAAGGGAAGGGGGAGGCACCAGGAGGGTGCAGGGCTAAGGGAAGATGCAGGTGCCAGGGGATTCTGGGGGTGAAGCAGAAGGGCAGACACCTGCAGGGGAGGGACCAGCACCAGAGGAGAGAGGCAGGGCAGGTGTGTAGTAGAGAGAGGTGTTAGAAGAGGGGGAGCTCACATGATCAAAGTGGGGCTACTGGAGGAGTGGGCACGGGGGAGGGGGGGAAGAAGGGCTGGTGGAGGGGGGCAGGTCGCAGGAGGGCTGAGGGCAGTGAGAAGGGCAGGAGTCAGGACAGCGGAGGAGGGTGAGGAGTCCGGGGGCAGCAGGCTCCAGAGGAGATGATGGAGCAAGGAGAGGAGACATGGCAGCGGAGAGAAAAGGTAAAGGTTTTTAAAATATTTATTAATAACTTGGTATGCTGCCCACATCCAGTTTGTTTGTGCCCTGCAGTGCAGTTTGGTTTATGTGCGGATCAACACGGGGCCAGCGAGTGGGAACCGGAACAAAAAAGTAGTCAGTGTAATGATCTTCTGTTGATATGTGTTTTAGTAGTTAAATTCTTGGACTGTAATTGCTCATGAAAAGTGCTGTCACATGGGTAGAAATCAGGTAAATATTGCATTTTATTAATATCAGCAGAACTGACTTAAATGGGGCCTGTGTGTTGTGTAGTCTTGCCTTAATCTTTGTGTTCGTGCCTGCCAGTGTGAGAGAAGCTATTTGTATCTATTTGCTTGCATATGCAACCACGCTTGAGGCCCTCAGCATGTTCTGTAAGTATCAGTGTGGCCCCTGGGGCTTCCAAAGTTGAATTGCCCTAGCTCATCCCTGACATGTGTCTATCTAACCTGGTCTTAAATATCGCCAGTGATGGAGATTCCGCAATCTCACTAGGCAATTTATTCCAGTGTTTAACCACCTTGACAGGAAGGAATTTTTTCCTAATGTCCAACCTAAACCTCCCTTGCTGCAATTTAAGCCCATTGCTTCTCATCCTAACCTCAGAGGCCAAGCAGAACAATTTTTCTTCCTCCTCCTTACGATACTCTTTTAGAGTATGTCTACATGTCTAGTTCGAACTAGCGGGGTAATGTATGCATACCGCACTTGCTAATGAAGCCCGGGATTTAAATCCCCGCTGCTTCGACGAGGAGTAACGGTAGTTCGGAATAGGACCCTAGTTCGAGCCCCGTGTAGTGTAGACATACCCTTAGATACTTGAAAGCTGCTCTTGTGTCCCTTTTCGGTCTTCTCTTTTCCAAGGTAAACAAGGCTAATTTCTTCCGCCTTGCCTCATATCTCATGTTCTCTAGACCTTTCACCATTTGTGTTGATCTTCTCTGGACTTTCTCCAATTTCTCCACATTTCCTGAAATGTGGCACCCAGAACTGGACATGATACTCCAGCTGGGGCCTAATGTAGATGACTCAGTCCCTGTCTTAGGGGACGTGAGACTGGGCGGGTTAATTTCCAGTCCTCCTGTTTATTCTTTTTCTAAGCCAGGAGGGCACAGTAGTTCTGATGGGGGCTCTACAGGAAGGCAGCCCGCACTGCCCCATGCCTGAAACCTTGTGCAGGTGTTAAACAGCTGTCCAGCCCACCCTATAGGTGACTGCATTTCAGCGTGCCTGAAGCAACACAGCACCAGCAATGGACAGGAGAATGGCTCCTGGGCATGGCTTGCTCATGACTGCTTCAGTCCCGTTGATGGGCCTCAGCCTCTTTCCTTCCACTCCCCCGCTTTGCAATGGGGCTGTAGACTCTGGGGGAGAGGGGTGGAGGCAGGCAAAGGTGTCTCCCTGCAGCAGATATACACGTCTCTGTATTAATCATTCTCTCATTGAAGTTTTTAGCTTTGTATTGAGTCCTTTTACATGGAAACTTTGTATTACGTCTTGGTAGAATAGTCCCTAGGACAAGTGAGGCAGAGACTATCCCTCTGGGGTGAATGAGGTGGGAATGGATAATGTGGAAGGTGACACCTCTGGGTAGTTGCAAAGGTTGGAGAGGGGATGGAAGCCAGATCCAAGATCAATGAGCCCTGGGAAGTGGGCCCATTGAAAGGAGACTGGACCTGTGGATGCCTTGGGGGTCAGCAGCAAAGGCCTGCTTTGGGAAACCCCCTCTTTGGAGGTGAATGTGGCAGCATTGAGACACCACCCAGAAGCAGGCGCCACAGACACTAACTGCAGAGTCGTGGGACGGCTGTCACAGATCTTGCACATGCATAAGATGATAGATCTGCAGGAGGGGGGGCAGTGGTGTAGTGAGGGGGCCGGAGGGGTCAGTTGCCCTGGGAGAAAAATAATATAAAATGTAGTTAAAAATAGATGTCCCACGTTTTTAAAAGGAATCCCAGATCTCCTGCCTTTTGTCTATTTTTGTCTCTTTGGGCCCCCAGTTAAAATTTTCAAAAGCACTTAAGTGACTAAAGTCATTTTTGAAAATTGGACTTGGAAATCTAAGCTCAGATTTTCAAAGGTAATTAAGCTCCTAAAGAGACAGTTGCCAACTCAGATCTTCAAAGATATCTATCTGATCTTTACACACCTTTGAAAATCTGGTCGTAAGTGTCCTAGTCAGTTCTGAACATGAGATGTAGGAGCCCAGTCCTAATTCCTTCAGGCTTTTTTTTTTTTTTTTTTTTTAATTTGAACATTTATCTACACTAATTCCCCTCCTTTCTCTTTCACTAGCCAATAAATGCATGGATCAAAATTATGGATGCTTTGTGAATATGCTGACTTGAGAGTGGAAAGATTTCATATTGTCACGTATGATTCCTGGTAACCCATCTCAAATATGAAAAACTAGGTTGATACCTGTTCATATCAGGAGCTGTTGAATTCAGTTCACCATTTGCAGTATCTCATTAGGATGTTTAATGGAGAAGATATTTTGTTTTTTTGTTTTGTTTTGTTGTGTTTTTTTTTATTTATACTGTGGACAAAGCATGGGCTCACAAGAATTCCTCCATTGTTTTACCGAGTCTGAAAACATTTGGGCTGTGCCTACACTGCACCCCTTTTCCGGAAAAGGGATACAGATGAGACAAGTCGGAATTGCAAATGCAGCAGGTATTTACATTTTCCCCGCTGCATTTGCATGAACATGGCTGCTGCTTTTTTCCGGCTCGGGGCTTTGCTGGAAAAAAGCGCCAGTCTAGACAGAGATCTTTCGGAAAATAAAGCCTTTTCCAGAAGGTCCCTTATTCCTCTTAAAATCAGGAATAAGGGACCTTTCGGAAAAGACTTTATTTTCCGAAAGATCCCGTCTAGACTGGCGCTTTTTTCCGGCAAAGCCCCGAGCCGGAAAAAAGAGGCAGCCATGTTCATGCAAATGCAGCGGGGATTTAAATTCCGACTTGTCTCATCTGCATCCCTTTTCCGGAAAAGGGGTGCAGTGTAGACACAGCCTTGGTGTTTTTTTCTAAAGACCTGGAGTCAATTGATTATGTAAGAATCTCATCTTTCATTTAAAAAAAGTTCTCTATACTTCTGGGCCTTACAGTTAAGTAGGAAAGCTTTAAAACATGAACCCTAAATACTCAAGAAACAAAAGGCCAATAAAAATCCAACATGTTTTATTTTTAAAAAGATCTTATGATTTGTAGGCCATTCTCATAACTTTGTGTAGGCGGTCCTTGTGATTTTTGGGTTGGCAATACTGCTCTTTGATTGGTGAATTTAGAGAGGTCTCTCCCTTCAGTTTCCCTTTCCACTCTCCTTTTTTGTCACAGGTCATCAGAGAATCATAGAGACAATGGAGAGTAGGGTGAGTCCATGACTCTGATTAATGATTGGCTAGGGTGACTAACTATTATCAGCCAGTGGTCTGAATGAGCTATCTACTGCCATCTGTTAATCAATTGTAGGAAAAGGCTTCAGGAGCAGACCTTATTTATATAGACAACCTACTTTGCCATAGAGATCAGTTGACACACTTGCTGTATCAAGCTGATCAATTTTGGCTCTTTTGGGTTGAAATTCACTTAAGACTTGGAGCTGGGAGAATGAAATGTTGTTATCCATATTGTATGTCCTGGCTTAGGGTCTAACCATAACTTGAACACTAAGCAGAGGATAGTGAGTCACATCTAACTGAAAGTCCCAGAAGATGGAAACAGGTTTTATTTCTGGTGGTGTACAGTCTGTTTGGGAGTCCTCAATTATATCTGACACTTTACATCCAGGCTACATCTACACTGGCACCCTTTTCCGGAAATGCTTAAAACGGAACAGTTTTCCGTTATTAGTATTTCCGGAAAAAGCACGTCTACATTGGCAGGATGCTTTTCCGGAAAAGCACTTTTTCCAGAAAAGCGTCCGTGCCAATGTAGACGCGCTTTTCCGCAAAAAAGCCACGATCGTCATTTTCGCAATCGGGGCTTTTTTGTGGAAAAGAAATCTGTGCTGTCTACACTGGCCCTTTTCCAGAACAGTTTTCCGGAAAAGGACTTTTGCCCGAATGGGAGCAGCATAGTTTTTCCAGAAAAGCACTGATGATTTTACAGTAGATCGTCAGTGCTTTTCCAGAAATTCAAGGGGCCAGTGTAAACAGCTGGCAAGTTATTCCAGAAAAGCAGCTGATTTTCCGGAATAAGTGGCCAGTGTAGACACAGCCCCAGTGTTTAAAGGCAGAGCTGACTAGAATCAATTGAGAGTCCTTGTCTTGTCTCAGTGATCACTTGAGCAAAAATCATTGATAAAATCTTGTGTAAACTAACCTTGGACTCAACATTCAGGCAATGTGCTTAAAGGCAGTGCAAAGGAGGCAATGGTGGTGAGGTACCATATTACCTAGTGAAATCATTGGTGCTGAAATCACTAAGGACTGGAATTTGACCACAGAACTGACATTTTCTTAACAAAGACTCTATTTTTGCTATTTAAAAAGTAAATCAATATAACAGAAAACTGCAACGCTCTCTAGTAACTTTTTAAAAACTAAATTTATTGAAAAAATTGGATAGTTTGCAATTGAAAATATTTGACCTACACTTAAGGCAACTGATTTAATTTTGTGTAATATTTTGCATAATAAAGGATGGCATTTTTTTTGAAAATGTTCACCTGTATTGATATACATTTTTATCAAAACTACTTTTGATGTGATATTATTTGTGGTTTGTTGTGTGGGTGGGGCTTGGTTTTTTTTTTTTTGCTTAACAAAAAATCCTGGGTGGGGGGCTGCCAAAACGGTTCGAATTGGGCCCCGCTCTTCCTAAAGCTGGCCCTGCAGGGAGTTTCGTGAGGCAATGTAGAAGAGGAGTTGGAAGGGGGTGAGGTACACTTGCCATTCTTTAAAACTTTTAAATTAAAACCAAAACTTCCTGATTTAAATAAAACACTATCAAGAACCTAATTAATTGTAGGAGAGAATGCAGGCAGAAGTTCAGCAGCAGAGTGGGGGCTATCCTGTTTATTGCACCCGATCCAGCATGTATGAAGGGTGGCATATATGTGTGCATATATAATGTCTATGTGTGTAGGTAGGAATCTGTAATCTGTGTGGAAGCTGAATATTTCTGTGAATGTGGTTAAGCATGGCTATGGACAGGCTGAGTAGCGAAGCCCTGTGGAACAATGGCTCTCAATGGGCTATGGACACACCCAAAGAATGGGGTTTGTCACCTGAGGGCAGCCAGCAGGGAACATAGAGATTGGCCTCTGACCAGGGGACTTGCTGCATACAAGAAGAGGCCAGGAAGGAGGTATAAAGAGGCCATGTGGTCGATGCCATTTTGTTCTCAGCTCAGCACTTCATCCCAGAGGCAGCATTGCAGGGATCGAAGAGCCCGGAAGACCTGTGAACCCATCCTGATCTTAGGATGTTCAACAAGAACTTTTAAACCAGCAGCTGCAACATATCTGCTAGAGCCTGCATCGAGAACTGGGAGATTCGATGCATGTAATGTACTGTACTTTAATAACCTTACTCTCATGCTTTTCTTTCTTGTAATAATAAACCTTTAGATATATATTCTAAAGGATTGGCCCAGCGTGATTTGTGGGTAAGATTCAGAGGGTAAATTGACCAGGGATCTGTGGCTGGTTTCTTGGAACCGGACAGAACTTGTTCGGGGTAGGTGGGATTGGGTGCTAGGACCCCCCACCTGTGTATGAGGTCCGGGGCCATCTGGGGCACGGATATTGCTGGGGTGTCGGAGGGGTTTTGCTCGTGAGGCTTCAGGCAGGCAGCTGAAGTGCTCTGAGACTGGTTTGTGGCCTGTTTGGAGAGGTCACCAGTCTGGAGGCTGTAAGGAGCCCCGGATTTGAGCAATTCGCCCTGAGCGGACGCCCTCAGCTGTGCCCAGACACGGCCCGGTCTGTCACACCATGTACGGACTTTGGAGGCCAGGGTGGTTGAACTGGAGGCGCTAAGGGAGGCTGAGAGGCTTTATGTAGATGAGGCTTTACGGGACACTGTAGAACTGTCCCACCTTTGGTCAGACAGCCCCTGTGCTGTTAAGGATGATGAAAGACTCAGGGAAAGAGAACAGTATCAACTGAAGCAGAGGGAAATGATCCTATAGTAGGAACCCTCCTACCGGAGGATGTTATGGTATCATCTCACAAAGAGGATACATCTCCAGGGACGGAACTCCAGTCATTAGGACTAAAGGCAGGTGTTAGTAATGGGGATTCAATCATTAGAAACAGATAGCTGGGTTTGTGATGACTGGGAGAACCGTATGGTGACTTGCCTGCCTGGTGTGAAGGTTGCAGATCTCTCGAAACATCTAGATAGACTTATGTGTAGTGCTGGGGAGGAGCTGGTGGTCGTGGTACATGTAGGTACCAGTGACATACGGAAGGGTAGGAGAGAGGTTCTGGAGGCCACACTTAGACTGCTAGGAAAGAGAATGAAATCCAGGACCTCTATGGTAGTGTTCTCTGAAATGCTTCCAGTTCCACGCACAGGGCCAGGTAGGCAGGCAGAGCTTCAGAGTCTTAATGCGTGGATGAGACGAGGGTGTAGAGAGGAGGGGTTTTGATTTATTATTGATTTATAGAATTATTTATTATTATTACTAAGCATCTCCAGCAGCAGATCGACAAGAAAGTGGCAGGCATGAAAGACAAGCTGGCGCCCTGGGCTGACGAGCTCATAGACTCATATGTTTGTAGAATAATAGGACTGGAGGAGAGCTCATGAGGTCATCAAGTCGAGACCCCCTGCCCAAAGCAGGACCAACTGCAACTAAATCAACCCAGCTAGAGGTTTGTCAAGATGGGACTTAAAAACCTCTAGGTATGGAGATTCTACCACCTCCCTAAGCAACCCATTCCAGTGCTTCACCGCCCTCAGTTTTTCCTAATATACAACCTAGACTTCCCCCACTGTAACTTGAGACTATTGCTCCTTCTGTCACCACTAAGAACAGCCTCTCTACATCCTCTTTGGACTCCCCCCCCCTTCAGGAAGTTGAAGGCTGCTATCAAATCCCCCCTCACTCTTCTCTTCCGCAGACTAATAAACCCAAATCCCTCTGCCTCTCCTCATAGGTCATGCGTTGTAGCCCCCTCATCATTTTGGTCACTCTCCACTGGACCGTCTCCAATGCATCCACATTCTTTTTGAACTGGGAGGCCCAGAATTGGACACAGTACTCCTGATGTGGCCTCACCAGCGCCGAATAAAGGGGAATAATCACTTCTCTAGCTCAAGGTCAAGACTTACCAGAATGTGGAGGAGCTGAGCAAGCAGCTTGTCCTGTATACCCAGAACATGCAGGACAAGCTCAATCACTAGCTGGAGGGCCTGTCCTTCCAGATGAAGACGGGCGCGGTGGAGCTGCGGGCCAAGCTCTCGGACAGCACGGAGGAGCTGTGCCAGAAGCTGAGCCCTTATGCCAAGAAACAGAAGGAGAAGCTGCACACTGACACGGAAGGCCTGTGTCAGTCCCTGGGCCTGACGTGGAAGGCCTGAGTGGGCGGATGGACCAGAAGATTGAGGAGTTCTGCCAGACCATAGCTCCCTACAGGGAGGCCTGTGCAGAAGGTGGAGGAGATAAGGCAGACACTGGGTTCCTATGCTGAGGGAGTGGAGGATCATCTCCGGGAAACTGAGAAGGGTGTGTGGGACAAGGTTGCCTCCTTCTTCAGCATCGTTCAGCAGATCAAAAACTGAGGGGGTCCAACCGAGGGCTTGGCTTTGCTTCCCATCGCCACCTACTCTGTCCCACCACCACTGCACAAAGCAAGCCGCTGTCTACCTCAGAGTCAGGGAAAGAGCATTGGAATCAGCCCCCGGTCACTGGCTTTTCTGCAGCTCACACCACAGAGGGGGAAAAGGACCTGGAGCCATGGATGCCACGAGACCTACACATGCTGGCTGCCAATCTATTTCTGCACCTGCCCTCTCTCTAAAATTGCACTACTTTATCTGCTGAAATAAAGCTGCAATATCCCAGCAATGCAAAAACAACACAAAACAGAAAACAAAACAAAAAACCTATAAGTATCAATGTGATGGGGCTTGCCAACCCCGCACTAGACAAGGGGAAGGGGAGCATGCCTATTGGATAGAATACACCCCTCTCCTGCAGTCCTCCTGGGCATGCTCAGTGCAGCCCAGGTATAAAAGGCTGCAAAGCTGCTCAGTTGGGGCTGGCCTCTGGAGGGGAAGGAGCTACTGCTCGAGCACCGGAGCCACAGCTGCGGCAGCCAGAGCAAGAGATGCTAGACCAGCTGCCCGTGTCGCTACTAGCCCCGGGCCGAACCCGGCCACAACGGCGGCTATGCCATACAGCCCCCCAGACGCCGTCACTGCACCAGTCACTGCTGACCCCGATGCCACACCTACTAATGCCGCGGCTGCCGCCAGACCAACATCTACAGGGGGGACCGCTGCCGGCCAGGAGGATGGGGTAAGCAGCAACCCAGGGCAGGGAGCAGGAAAACCTGCGGTGGGCTTGGCACATTTCGGGGAGAAGTCCCCACTGAGCCAGTGGTGGGAACCACCCACCACTGACAGGGCCCTGGGTTGGGGCCTGGTGGAGAGGGAGGGCCCGGGCCCCCCTACCCCTTCCTCCCAGATCCCAGACGAAGAGGGGATCTCATAAAGGACTAGGCTGCGGGGCCAGCGTTTGATGGACTAGGCCGTGGGGCCTTCATTTAAAGGACCCGGCCTCAGGGTTGAAGGGTGCAGGGCTAGTGTCCCCACCACAATCAGTCAACTGGATGTGTCCATGCACACCTATTAAGCTGCCTGTGTTTGTGTCAGTGTGTTTCTGGAAAATCTAGACAGCTGTCCCACAATGTCTCAACAGGGTATAGAATATTTGGAAGACATGAAAGCAGTGCAACACCAAAAGGATGTGGGGCAATGCACTCTGGGAGGAGAAAAGACTGGCCAAAATGGCTACACTACAGTGTGGCAATACAACACAGTGAAACCATGTGCCTTCCTAATCGCCTGACAAGATGAAATACACTTAAGTCCAGATTTTTTAAGCTATGCTATTGTTGCCGTGCTTAGCATTGCAGTGCAAAAGTATCTGATTTAGAACCCTAAATCTCATTTTCATAAGGGATTTAGGCACTTAGGAGTCAACTCCCATTGACAGTAGATGGGATTTAGATAAACTCTGGGCCTCAGCTACCACAGTTTAATATTAACTATGTTGTACATGGGTGGCATCACATCTAGGGTCAACCTTGCAACTAACTGGTCACTATACTGGTGGAGAGATGTGGTGCAGACACAGCTTTTACAAGTCAGATAGGTACCTAAATAACTTTGAGCATGTGGGCCTATCTTTCATTTTAAATCAACAGGAGCTAGGTACCTAAATGCCTTTGAGAATCTGAACTCTTGGTCCAACAGCCTTTGGATATGAGTACATACCTGAAAAATAGTAGATTCCATGGAAAGTCACGACCTATACTTGACACTGGTCACTTGATTTTGGCAATGGAACTTGCTCAGAAAAGGTCCAAAGTTCATATAGTGTCTGAACTCAAACTTGCCCTCAAGGGCTATGTCTAGACTGGCATGATTTTCCGGAAATGCTTTTACCGGAAAAGTTTTCCGTTAAAAGCATTTTCGGAAAAGAGCATCTAGATTGGCATGGACGCTTTTCCGCAAAAGCACTTTTTGCGGAAAAGCGTCTGTGCCAATTTAGACGCACTTTTTCACAAAAAAGCCACATAAGAACATAAGAACGGCCGTACTGGGTCAGACCAAAGGTCCATCTAGCCCAGTATCCTGTCTCCTGACAGTGGCCAGCACCAGGTGCCCCAGAGAGGGTGGACCGAAGACAATGATCAAGCCATTTGTCTCCTGCCATCCCTCTCCAGGCTCTGACAAACAGAGGCCAAGGACGCCATTTTATCCCCTGGCTAATAGCCTTTTATGGACCTAACCTCCATGAATTTATCCAGCTTCTCTTTAAACTCTATTATAGTCCTAGCCTTCACAGCCTCCTCTGGCAAGGAGTTCCACAGGTTGACAACACGCTGTGTGAAGAAGAACTTTCTTTTATTAGTTTTAAACCTGCTACCCATTAATTTCATTTGGTGTCCTCTGGTTCTTCTACTATGGGAACTAATAAATAACTTTTCTTTATCAGCCCTCTCCACACCACTCATGATTTTATAGACCTCTATCATATCCCCCCTCAGTCTCCTCTTTTCTAAACTGAAAAGTCCCAGTCTCTTTAGCCTCTCCTCATATGGGACCCGTTCCAAACCCCTAATCATTTTCTATCCCTTTCCTAATAATTCCTAGCATCCTATTTGCCTTTTTGACTGCCGCTGTACTCTGTGTGGAAGTTTTCAGAGAACTGTCCACGATAACTCCAAGATCTCTTTCCTGATTTGTCGTAGCCAAATTAGCCCCCATCATACTGTACGTATAGTTGGGGTTATTTTTCCCAAAGTGCATTACTTTACATTTATCCACATTAAATTTCATTTGCCATTTTGTTGCCCAATCACTCAGTTTGGTGAGATCTTCTTGGAGTCCCTCACAGTCTGCTTCTGTCTTGACTATCCTACCCCTTTCTCCAGATCATTTATGAATAAGTTGAAAAGGATTGGTCCCAGGACTGACCCTTGGGGTACACCACTAGTTACCCCTCTCCAATCTGAAAATTTACCATTTATTCCTACCCTTTGTTTCCTGTCTTTTAACCAGTTCTCAATCCAAGAAAGGACCTCCCCTCTTATCCCATGGCCATGTAATTTACACAAGAGCCTTTGGTGAGGGACCTTGTCAAAGGCTTTCTGAAAATCCAAGTATACTATATCTACTGGATCCCCCTTGTCCGCATGTTTGTTAACCCCTTCAAAGAACTCTAATAGATTAGTAAGACAGGATTTCCCTTTACAGAAGCCATGTTGACTTTTGTCCAACAAATTATGTTCTTCTACATGCTTCACAATTTTATTCTTTACTATTGTTTCGACTAATTTGCCCGGTACTGAAGTTAGACTTACCGGTCTGTAATTGCCAGGATCGCCTCTAGAGCCCTTTTTAAATATTGGTGTCACGTTGGCTACCTTCCGGTCATTAGGTACGGAAGCCGATTTAAAGGATAGGTTACAAACCACAGATAATAGCTCCGCAATTTCCCATTTAAGTTCTTTTAGAACCCTTGGATGAATGCCATCCGGTCCCAGAGATTTGTTAACATTAAGTTTTTCTATTTGATCCAAAACCTCCTCTAATGACACTTCAATCCGGGACAGTTCCTCAGATTGATCACCCACAAAGGACGGTGCAGATTCAGGAATCTCCCCAACGTCCTCAGCTGTGAAGACTGAAGCAAAGAAATCATTTAGTTTCTCCGCAATGGCTTTATCGTCCTTGATTGCTCCTTTTATAGCTCGATCATCTAGGGGACCCACAGGCTTTTTAGCAGGCTTCCTGCTTCTAATGTACTTAAAAACATTTTGTCATTTCTTTTTGAGTTTTTGGCTAGCTGTTCCTCAAAATCTTTTTTTGCTTTTCTTATTACATGTTTACACTTGATTTGACAGTGTTTATGTTCCTTTCTATTTATCTCACTAGGATTGGACTTCCACTTCTTAAAAGATACCTTTTTGTCCCTCACTGCTTCTTTTACATGGTGGTTAAGCCACGGTGACTCTTTTTTAGGTCTCTTGCTATGTTTTTTAATTTGGGGTATACATTTAAGTTGGGCCTCTATTATGGTGTCTTTAAAAAGTTTCCATGCAGCTTTCAGGGATTTGGCTCTAGTCACTGTGCCTTTTAATTTCTGTTTAACTAACCTCCTCATTTTTGCGTAATTCCCCTTTTTGAAATTAAATGCCAGAGTGCTGGACTGCTGAGGTGTTCTTCCCACCACAGGAATGTTGAATGTCATTTTTGCGATTGGGGCTTTTTTTGCGGAAAACAAATCTCAGCTGTCTATACTGGCCCTTTTGTGCAAAAGTTTTGCGCAAAAGGGACTTTTGCCCGAACGGGAGCAGCATAGTATTTCCACAAGAAGCACTGATTTCAGACAGTAGGAAGTCAGTGCTTTTGCGGAAATTCAAGCGGCCAGTATAGACAGCTGGCAAGTTTTTCCGGAAAAGCAGATGATTTTCCGGAAAAACTGGCCAGTCTAGACACAGCCAAGGAGTTTGCATTGTAAGTCGCAAAGACAATACCCAGGACAAGAGGTGCAAGCACAGCTTTGCTGAGGAAAAGAGCATTACTCACCCTGTGCAGTAACATGGGTTCTTCGAGATGTGTGTCCCCATGGGTGCTCTTCTCTGATAACTGGTGATTTTTCTAGCAGCGCCCTGCCGTGCTTGGACGAGCAGCATCTCCTCATGCTGTTACTGTCTGCTCCTCCAGTCCTTCCCTACCCTGGTTCTAGCCCTCTAAAGAGGCTCCAAAATAGGGGATGGAGGGAGGGCAGTGGAGCACTTTTGGGGACACACATCTTGAAGAACCTCCTTCACTGCAAAGGGTGAGTAACTCTCTTTTCTTCTTGGAGTGATTTCCCCGTGGGTGCTCTACCCTGGGTGACTACAGAGAAGTGTTTGTATTGTGGAGGTGGATTTGGAGCTGACATCGCTGGAGTGACAATGGAGGTGACAGTATAGTGTTTGGCAAAGGTGTGGTCGGATGACTAAGCTGCTGCTTTATAAGTGTCCTCTAAAGGTACATTGTTAAGAAAGCTTGTTGGGGATGCCACAATTCTTGTAGACCGAGCAGTTACGATGCTTGGCTGCTGCTTGTAATTAATGTATAGCATGAGTGAATGCAAGATGAGATCCATTTGGATATTTTCTGAGAGGAGACCGCATGACCTTTGGAGCGCTCTGCGAACAACAAGAAGAGTCTTGTTGATGGTCCATCAGAGAGAATGAAGGCAGCATTTAATACTGCAGGCACAGTAGGCTGAAGAACCGGGGAGGGCAGTACAGAACAAGGAAGAAAACTGGCAGCATGTAACCTCCAGGAGAAGAAAGCCAACGCAGGTATCCCCAATTCCAGTAGAGATAGGTAACCGCTTTCAGGTTCTCTGCACAGGCACTATGATGGAGAATGCTTTGTCAAAGATGCCTCAGGGAAGGAATCAGAAGGAAATCCCATCAACCAGGAGGCATGGAATACATAGCACTAAAGATAGGGGTTCCACAGCCACCGCACCTAAGAGAGGACGACAGGTGGTGGTGGTCGAGGACTCCCTCCTAAGAGGGACCGAGTCATCCATCTGCCGTCCAGACCTGGAATCTCGACAAGCGTGCTGCTTACTAGGAGCTAGAATTCAGGATGAGACCAAGAGTCGTCTAAAACTGGTCAAACCTTCAGATCACTACCCCTTACTGCTTCTCCATGTAGGAGCTAATGATACAGCCAAAGCATAGGCATGCGCAGCACATTTCATTAGGGTGTGCACCCAAAGAATTTTTTTTAAATGTGCTTTGATCCCCAGTAGCCACACCCCTGACCCTGTTAGCCACACCCCTGACCCCCCATTAGCCACACCTCTGGAGGTAACATTCTCTGGGCAAGATGGACACCTGACCAAAAGGTGTCATGTGACATCCCCCCCAAGGACTTTTCCCACTATGCTCCTGCCAATAGGGATTAGTTTTCCCCCCCTCCCCAAACTCCCCTCATGCAACTATCCTGCAGTTGCATTACCCCAATGTGTGTGACATTAACTCGGGGTGGAGAGGCTGGGGGAAGTGTTCCCTCTAAAAGTTTCCTCCGATGAGCAGAATGAATTTTGTGTTGTGCACCAGTGCTGAGTTCATGTGGCTTGTTTGGATGTGTCACTGTGGCACCCACGTTATTAATAAATATCTCATAAACCTCTATCTTTTCCCTCTGCTGCCAAGTCTCCTCCCCTTGCTCCATCATCTCCCCTGGTGCCTGCTGCCCCCCAACTCCTCATCCTCCTCTGCTGTCCTGACTCCTGCCCTTCTCACTGCCCTCAGCCTTCCTGAGACCTGCCCCCCTCCACCAGCCCTTCTCTGCCCCCCCGTGCCCACTCCTCCAGTAGCCCCACTCTGATCATGTGAGCTACCCCTCCTCATCCCCTCTCCTAACACCTCCCTCTACACACCTGCCCTGCCTCTCTCCTCTGGTGCTGGTCCCTCCCCTGCAGGTGTCTGCCCTTCTGCTTCACCCCCAGAATCCGCTGGCACCTGCATCTTCCCTTAGCCCTGCACCCTCCTGGTGCCTCCCCCTTCCCTTACTGCCCCTGCCCCCTTTTTTCCTGATGCCCACCCCCTCACCACCCTCTGCCTCCATTCCCCTCATGCCCCTGTGCCCTCACACATGCCTTGCTCCATCCCTGCCTTCCTCATGCCCACCCCTTCTTTCAAGCCTTCTCCCAGCATCTCCCCTTCTCCCCTCTAGCCCCCAATGCCCTTACCCTCTCCTCTCCCAGCATCACCCTGTCCCCACTCCCATTGACACCTCCCCTCCTGCCCTTTTCCTCATTGTCTCCACTTGGCCCCCTGGCATTTGCCTCTCCTCTACCCTGTCCCTTAGCGCTTTCCCCTTTCTTCTCCTGACCTGCCCCCTCCCTTCAGCACAATCCCCTTCCTCTCCCACCCCTTCCTCTTATTTTCCCCCCTCCCCTTTGGCTTCTGCCTTCCAATTCATGGGGCTGGAGTCAGAGCTGGCCCAAGCTACAGGCCGGCCAGGCCCTAGCTGGGGCACCATTGGGGCGCCGTGCGGTGCTGCCGGGCTGGACAGGGGCATCCCTGGGGTGCCTCAGGGAGTGCCACGCAGTGCTGCCGGGCCAGGGGAAGGTGCCTCAGGGGGGCCAGATGGTGCTTCCGGGCCGGGCAGGGGCACCCCCGGGTGCATAAGGGGTGGTGCTGCAGGGCCTGGAGCGCAAAAATGGCTCAGGCCGGCTGGCATTTGTAGTGGGGCCTCAGCTGCTTGTGGAGCTGGGATGCACGGTTTGAAATTCCTGGGCCGTGACATTGCGCAACGGCCGGGTGTCTCCCCTCTCACCTGTTGTGCGGCATTTGAGCACACCGCGTATGCGCTCTCTCTGCCCCACAGTGCCCCATAGATGGCCATGGGGAATTTAAAGTAAGGGTTTGTGGCACCCCATCACAAATTCCTCTCCTCCTCCAGCAGCCGCTAGCTGGCCCGAGACAGTAGGGTGTGCCTAAGCACACCCAGCACACCCTGTGCGCACGCCTATGCGGCCAAGAATGACCTTGAGCAGGTCACTGCAGATTATGTAGCACTTGGAAGAAGGATCAAGGAATCGTGGAAGTAAATGCGTGGTTGCGTAAATGGTGTCGCAGAGAGGGCTTTGGTTTCTTCGACCATGGGGTGCTGTTTCAGGCACAAGGATTGCTAGGAAGAGATGGGATCCACCTAACCAAGTGAGAGAAAAGCATCTTCACAGACAGGCTTGCAAACCTAGTGAGGAGGGCTTTAAACTAGGGTTGTTGGGGAACAGTGATCTAAGCCCTGCGATAAGTGGGGAAGTGGGATCCTTCTCTTGTGTGGGAGAAACACAAGGAGGAAGGAACAACAAAGGAGGACTCCTGATTCAAAAGGAGAAGGCAGGGCAATCAACTAGTTATCTAAGGTGTTTGTGCATGAATGCAAGAAGTCCGGGACACAAATACGAAGGATTAGAAGCCCTGGCACAGTAAAAGAACTATGATTTCATTGGAATAACAGAGACATGGTGGGATGACTCGCATGACTGGAGCGCTGTCATGGAAGGGTATAAACTGTTCAGGAAGAACAGGCAGGGGAGAAAAGGAGGAGGAGTTGCACTGTATCTAAGAGAGCAGTATGGCTATGTCTACACTGGCGGCTTCTCGTGCAAGAACATCTTGAGCAAGGGTTCTTGTGCAAGACGTCTTGCACAAGAAAACATCTGCACTGCCACGTGCGAGCTGTGCTTTTGCACAAGAGCGCCCATGGCAGTGTGGACGCTCTCTTGTGCAAGAAAGCTCTGATGGCCATTTTAGCCATAGGGCTTTCTTGGGCAAGAAATCCCTTCTGAGCGTCCACACTGCCCTCTTGCGCAAGAGCTCCTGTGCAAGAAGGCTTACACCTGTTAAAAAAGAGTGTAGCTCTTACGCAAGGAGCCCTCTCTTACCACTTGGTACTGTAAATTTCCTTGCGCAAGAGCGGGTGGGCAGTGTAGACGCTCTGCGGATTCTTGCGCAAGAACAGCGGTACTTGCACAATAACCCGCCAGTGTAGACATAGCCTATGATTCCTCAGAGCTCCAGTATATGGAGAAAAGCCTTTGAGAGTCTTTGGGTTAAGTTTAGAGGCAGAAGCAACAGAGGTGATGTTATATATATGACCAGATCAGATGAGGTAGGCAAGGCTTTCTTTAGACAACTAAGAGAAGCTTCCAGATCACAGGCCCTGGTTCTCACGGGGGACTTTAATCACCCTGACATCTGTTGGGACACAGCAGTACACAGACAATAGATTTAAAGCCCTAATTTAATTAGCTGGTATTCCTCCTGCAATGAGGTTTACCAGTTAATTCGAATTAGGGGCTTTAAATCAGAATCCCATTTCACTGCCACGTGTAGACGCGGGCAGTTACTTCGGGCTAGTCAATTTCTAAAATGGCGACCGGTCGGGAACATGAAATCAAGCACGGGATATTTAAATCCCGGGCTTGATTTGCAATTCCGGTCGCCCTCATTAGCCTACCTAAATCGATCTAGGGGGCTAGTGTAGACGTACCCAAAGGGAAAAGCACAACTGGAATTGCAGCTGGCAAGTGATGTGAAGGGTAACAAGAAAGGTTTCTACAGGCATCTTAGCAATAAGAGGGTGGTCAGGGAGGGTGTGGGACCCTTATTGGATGAGGGAGGTAACCTAGTGACAGATGATGTGGGAAAAGCTGAAGTACTCCGATACTTTTTTTCCTTCACAAATAAGGTCAGTTCCCAGACTACTGCACTAGGCAACACAGTATGGCAAAGAGATGGGCAGCCTTCGGTGAAGAAAGAACAGATTAAGAAATATTTAGAAAAGCTAGACATGCACAAATCTATGGGTCCGGATTGAATGCATCTGAGGGTACTGAGGGAGTTGGCAAATGTCATTGCAGAGCCTTTAGCCATTATCTTTGTAAACTCAGAGATCGGGAGAGGTACCGGATGCTTGGAAAAAGGCAAACGTAGTGCCCATCTTTAAAAAAGGAAAGAAGGACAATCCAGGGAACTACAGACCAGTCAGCCTCACCAGGGCCAGCTATAGGAAGTTTTGATGGGCCTCCCCCCAGGATTTTTTGTTGCGCAAAAAACCCAACCAAACTACCCACACAACAAACCACAGCCACACACAAATATCACACCAGAAGTGGATCTGATCAAAATGTATATCAATATAGTTGAACATTTTCAAAAAAATGCCATCCTTTATTATGCAAAATTTTACACAAAATTAAATCAGTTGCCTTAAGTGCAGGTCAAATATTTTCAATTGCAAACTATCCAATTTTTTTCAATAAATTTAGTTTTTAAAAAGTTACTAGAGAGCGTTGCAGTTTTCTGTTACATTGATTTACTTTTTAAATAGCAAAAATAGAGTCTTTGTTAAGAAAGTGTCAGTTCTGTGGTCAAATTCCAGTCTTTAGTGATTTCAGCACCAATGATTTCACTAGTAATATGGTACCTCATCACCATTGCCTCCTTTGCACTGCCCTTCAGCACATTCATATTGCCTGCATGTTGAGTCCAAGGTTAGTTTACACAAGATTTTATCAATGATTTTTGCTCAAGCAATCACTGAGACAAGACAAGGACTCTCAAGTGATTTTAGTCAGGTATCAACCTAGTTTTTCATATTTGAGATGGGTTACCAGGAATCATACGTGACAATATGAAATCTTTCCACTCTCAAGTCAGCATATTCACAAAGCACCCATAATTTTGATCCATGCATTTATTGGCTAGTGAAAGAGAAAGGAGGGGAATTAGTGTAGATAAATGTTCAAATTTAAAAAAAAAAGAAAAAAAAAAGCCTGAAGGAATTAGGACTGGGCTCCTACATCTCACGTTCAGAACTGACTAGGACATTTACGACCAGATTTTCAAAGGTGTGTAAAGATCAGATAAATATCTTTCAAGATCTGAGTTGGCAACTTTCTCTTTAGGAGCTTAATTACCTTTGAAAATCTGAGCTTAGATTTCCAAGTCCAATTTTCAAAAATGACTTTAGTCACTTAAGTGCTTTTGAAAATTTTAACTGGGGGCCCAAAGAGACAAAAATAGACAAAAGGCAGGAGATCTGGGATTCCTTTTAAAAACGTGGGACATCTATTTTTAACTACATTTTATATTATTTTTCTCCCAGGGGACACTGACCCCTCCGGCCCCCTCACTATGCCACTGCCCCCCTGCAGCTCTATCATCTTATGCATGTGCAAGATCTGTGACAGCCGTCCCACGACTCTGCAGTTAGTGTCTGTTAGTTTCTACTGCTCTGTATTCTGCACCTAAACAAGTATTTTTAGTCTAGCCTTCACACATTAATGAAATACATTAATAAAGAATACATTGAAAAAGTCACATCACTGGAGTAAAGACAATTCCATGTGTGGAGGTGTCATGAAGTGTGGGGAACCACAAGGCCCTGCACCCCCATCTGCAGCCAGACTTGACTCTCAGCCCACAGGTACAACAGAAAGCTTATTGGTTCACAGGGAGACAGCTTAGCATAGTCCTACTGTTAACACAGAAACCAGGAACGGTCAGTGCAATCCATCTTGGAGATAGAGGGACCCAGAACAAGAGCTCTAGGCTCCCTCCCTGCTCCCCAAGCCAGCTAGACTCATTGAACTCTAAGCCACCTGAAACTAACTCATGGAACGAGGTGTACCGGTAGTTCAGAATAGGAATCCTAGTTCGAACTACCTAGTTCGAGCCCTGTGTAGCCGCGCTGCACGGGGTTCGAACCAGCGGGGCTTTAAAAATGGCGGCTCCCCGCTTATGCAAATGAAGCCCGGGAAATTCAAATCCCGAGCTTCATTTGCAAGTGCGGTATGCCTACATTACCCCGCTAGTTCGAACTAGCGGGGTAGTGTAGACATACCCAGACTCAGCAACCGGTCCCAGCCCTGCAGGCAAGCCCGCCTCCGCCTTTGTCCAGCTTTGGGGGAGACGGGGGCAGGGCAGGAGGTGTTAACCTGATTGCATTTCCCATGTAGGCTCCGGTTACAAGAGAGTCTGAGCCTCTGTGTAGTGCTAGGCTGGACAGCCTTCCGTCAGTGAGAGTCACACCCAAAACTCCCATCTCCAGCTAGGCAACAGTGCAGTGCCCAGGGAAATTAAGGGTATGTCTACACTGCCACCCTAGTTCGAAGTAGGGTGGCTAATGTAGGCATTCGAAGTTGCAAATGAAGCCCGGGATTTAAATATCCTGGGCTTCATTTGCATCTTGCCAGGCGCCGCCATTTTTAAATCCCCCTTAGTGCCGACTCCGTGCCCGCAGCTACACGCGGCACGGAGTAGGTAGTTCGAATTAGGCTCTCTAATTCCAACTACTGTTACTCCTCGTGGAATAATTATTTCATGGGAGAGATTTGAACTTTATTAATCTACATTTAGTTGCCCTCTTCAACAAACAACCAGAAAATGGAAATAAAAAATGGTTTGTAGTACTTAGAAGCAAAGACAGTGATCTGAATCATAACCGAGTTCTTCATTTGGTATTCACTGATGGATTAAAAGTGAAATCATTTTAACAAATGACCTGGCAAATGAGCAACATTAAATACAAAAAACCTCAGATCTTGTCCTCTTGCTAAAGATGCCAGATTGTCTGCAATAGCTCTACAGGTCAGCGCAATAAAAACAAAAGGTCTGAGTCAGTGCATTTTCAGACATCATGGAACTAACTTGTGCTAACAAGCTCACTGAGGTTGCCCTTTTATTCTTTCTCATCATTTGTTTGTGTAGTTTCTCGGTTCATAAGCAGCAGAGTGTGTTAAGTATCAATGACATAATACAGGAACTTAAGAGTTTCAGGGGGTAGCTGACTTAGTCTGTAACTAGAAAAACTTAAAAACAACGAATAGTCTAGTAGCACCTTAAAGACTAACAAGATGTGTAGGTGGTATCGTGAGCTTTCCTGGGCACAACCCACTTGTTCAGATGACTGGAGGAGTCATTTTTAAAAGTGCAGCAGAAATTATATCATGGCACTGCAAAGCCTTTGTTAACAGGTCCTGTTCTCTGAATCAGTTGCACAAACACCTAATTACTTAGGGCTAATTTTTCTCTCATTCTGGTTTTACATCAGTGGAATAGTAATAGAAATGTAGCCGTGTTAGTCTGGTGTAGCTGAAACAAAAGACAGGACTATGCAGCACTTTAAAGACTAACAAGATGGTTTATTAGATGATGAGCTTTCGTGGGCCAGACCCACTTCCTCAGATCAAATTGTGGAAGAAAATTGGCACAACCATATGTCATGGCTCCTTCCCCACTCTGGCATGATAAATGCAGAAGTGGGGGCCAGCAAGTGTACCCCAAAGCCTTATCTACCAGGCTTTGGTATAAAACTTCCCCCAAAATCTTAAAAACCTAGATCTTGGGAATAAAACTTCCGCTGCCACCACCCAAATGTTGATAAAGAAATCAGGGGAAAGATCATTTGGGAAATCTCACCCCTAAAATAAAAATCAGGGCACACTATTAACCAATGCCAGGTTAATAAAAAGAAAAGAAAGAACTTTTATTATTACAACAATATTCCTGTTGCAAGCATAATGACTCGATGGAAAGGTAACAAAATATACTCATGGAGAAACTCCATGGTCCTAGAACTTAGTTACAAAGAAAAGCCAAAACATCTTTTAAACAGTGCCAGATCTCAGATCCCATACCCAACCCTTAAAACAATAAAGCATAACGAAACTACCTAAACTTTACCCTACTTACAGAAAATGAAGAATGGTGTCTTGGAGAGAGAGATAGTAATAGAAATGTAGCCGTGTTAGTCTGGTGTAGCTGAAGCAAAATACAGGACTATGTAGCACTTTAAAGACTAACAAGAGAGAGAGACATGCTTGTCCCTCTCTGGAGCTGCAGAGAGCACACACAGAGACAAAAGGAGAAAGGAAAAAACCCAAATTCCTTTGTCCCAGTTTGAAAGTCCCACCTACATTCCTACTGGTCACTCCCCCTGGCTAGGTGTAGTTAACCCCTTAATCCCCAGGCTGCTGGCTAACCCTCATAATCATGACACCATATATACCAAAGGGTTACAAAAGTGTAACCCTTTGGTATATATGGTTGTGACAATTTTCTTCCACAATTTGATCTGAGAAAGTGGGTCTGGCCCATGAAAGCTCATCACCTAATAAACTCTCTTGTTAGTCGTTAAAGTGCTGCATAGTCCTGTCTTTTGTTCCATCAGTGGAGTTACTCCCAATTTACACTGGTTTGAGATCTGAGTCAGTGCCTGCATCTCTGTATGCCCTGTTTTGAGTAATCAACAAACTGTTTTTTCTGTTAAAATAATCATTAAACTGGCAGCCTTGATGGGATTCTGGTGCTTCCCAATTGAAATTCATTCATACTGCAGCCATATTAATATTTCTCTCATGAGGAATCTACAACATTAAGGCTATGTCTACACTGGCCCCTTTTCCGAAAGGGGCATGCTAATTTCACAGGTCTTAATAGGGAAATCCGCGGGGGATTTAAATATCCCCCGCAGCATTTAAGTAAAAATGTCCGCCGCTTTTTTCCGGCTTTTAGAAAAGCCGCAAAAGAACGTCTACACTGGCCCCGATCCTCCGGAAAAAAGCCCTTTTCCGGAGGATCTCTTCAAAGTAGGAATAAGAGATCCTCCGGAAAAGGGCTTTTTTCCGGAGGATCGGGGCCAGTGTAGACGTTCTTTTCCGGCTTTTCTAAAAGCCGGAAAAAAGCGGAGGACATTTTTATTTAAATGCCGCGGGGGATATTTAAATCCCCCGCGGATTTCCCTATTAAGACCTGTGAAATTAGCATGCCCCTTTCGGAAAAGGGGCCAGTGTAGACGAGCCCTAAATGATTTGCTTAAGTTACATCATGAGTTAGTGGCAATGCAAAGAACAGAACCCAGAAATCCTGGCTTTCAGTCCTTTGAAATAGCCACCATATAACATTTCTGGCAGGAGCCAAGTATTTTGTACTACTGTAGGCCCCAGTCTTGAAACTGGATCATTAGCAAGAGCCCAGTTAAGTCAATAGGGCTCCCAACAGGCACAAGAGTCTGCAGGAGTAGGTCTGATTGCAGGATAGCAGGTTTATCTTCTCTCTGTCTCTCTTCCTAGAAAATAGGGCCATCTCGTGTGGGGATTCTTACACTTCTTGCATAGTGGCCTTCCAAATGATATCTTAAAAGAAGTTGCACTTTAACATTCTGTAAATCCTAAATGCTGAAAGAAATCAGAATTTAGTAATCACAGGAAATGCAATTGTTTTGAGTTTGTCAGTTGAATGACACATGATGAGAAGTGTTTCATGTTGAAGGAAGTAAGGGAAATCTGACCAACGGCATGTCTAACCTACACCCCTCTTTCAAAAGAGGGATGTAAATTAGACAGATCAAAATTGCAAATGAAGCCAGGATTTGAATTTCCTGCACTTCATTTGCATTATGGCAGCCACACATTCTTTTGAAAAAGGGCTTTTTGAAAGTGAAACCGTTGTCCAGACATGGTTCATTTGGGAAAAAAATACTTTTTCAAAAGATTCTGAACTCCTCAAAAAATGTCTAAACAGCGGTTTCACATTCGAAATACCCGTTTTCAAAAGAACGTGCGGCAGCCATTATGCAAATGAAGCACAGGAAATTCAAATCCTGGCTTCATTTGCAATTTCGATCTGTCTAATTTACATCCCTCTTTCGAAAGAGGGGTGTAGTCTAGACATAGCCCAAGTTATGAATTCTGGTGTCTCCAGGGGAAAAAGTGATTTACCTGCAGCAGCTTACATCCACAAACTTAGGGCCTTAAAGGGAGATCAGACAACTTAGTTTCTTTCCTGAAGTCTTCTGGTGTCTCAGAAAAAGGGTCACTCCCATGGTGATCTCTGCTTCTCCAAGCCCAAGCACTTTCTGCTATATTTGCTTTTGCTTATTATTTCACTTCCCTTGAAGAGAACTGAATTTAAAATTTTTCTGGTTTTGGTGGCTGAGTTCTTTGCTGATGCTATTTTGCAACTTATAATATTGTTCCTCAGTGTATAAGAAGAGATACAGCAGACCCATGCCTCCAATAACATCAATTCACTTGCGATCGGGGACCTTGTTTCCCTGCACTAGAGGAATAGCCTCTTTATGCAATGGTGTAGAGAGAGCTGGCATTTTTAACACTGATAACAATAAGACCTACAATTTTAAAACAGACTTACAAGGATTATTCTGATTCTAAATTTTCCTGACTTGTCTCACTCATCTGTCTGAATCCCAAAAGTCACACTGAGCTGTAGCTATCTAGTAAGTTATTTAAAAGGACATCTTAAGTACAGCCTTATTGGGGTTTGGTTTTTTCCCTTTAAAATGCAAATAGCTGGTAATTAATTCCCCATTTGGGATCTAACAACTGAATTTAAAATACAGCTGTGATAGAAAAACATATTTCAGAAAGCCCTGTAGTGTATGAAAAGAAACATTGTTACATGAGTAGATTTTCTTCTGGTTAGTCAGATCTTTATTCATCTAGGCTATGTCTACATTGCCCCCATTTTTGCAAAGAATTTGCAAATGAGGCGAAGTGTGGAATATCGCCGTGCCTCATTTGCATAATTAATGAGGCTCTATTTTTTCACAAAAGGCTTTTGCGCAAAAAAGAGCTGTGTACACAGCTCCTTTTTGCGCAAAACCCCCTCTTATGCAAGAGCCATTCTTCCTGTAAAAAATGCAGAAGACCAGTTCTTGCACAAAGCCTCTTGCCTCATTTGCATATTTTTTGCGCAAAACGGGGGCAGTGTAGACATAGCTCTGCATTTTAAACACCTTCACCAACAGGTGGTCATATGTTGAAACACCTCCTAATCATTGTTTTTGGCCAAATTCTGCTCCTACGTATGCTTTGTTGCAACCTCTCTGAAGTGTATATGATGGTGAAATTTGACCATGTTGTCTCCTCTGTAAAATACTGTAAACAAATTATACATCAGCACATCTAAATATATTAGTACAATAATTTTTCCTTATTAAAAAAGTCACACTTAACCACCATTTTTCTGAGAACTTAAAAAATCATCATGTATTTCCTGAAAATAGACCCAGCTAACAGAAGAGTTGTTTGCCTCCTTCAAATTATTATATAGTCACTTATTTTCAGCTTCAAAAATTAGAAAAAGGCTGTCCAACGATGAACAGAAAGTGAAATTTCATTCACTTTAAAACTCATTTTTAATCTCTTTCATGTAAAATAGAATAGCCTGGCATCAATGAAATTTTGTCTAAAAACTAATTATAAAGCTAGATCATTGCAATTTAATGTTAACAAATAATATCTAGTTACAAAAATATACATTATTTGGATAGCTTAAGATGGCACTTTATAGGCAGAGCACAGATCCTGAGCAGTGGTTAGAGAACATTTGCACAGATCAGAGGACATCCGGCTGTTCCAGAGAATAAACTACAGGAGCGTATAGGCTACTTAAATCATGATGGCTGCTGCCAATGCGTCATTTTGGTAGTGGAGGATTTACCAGGATGCTCTTGCCATGTCTCCTTTCCCAGCTATACCCCTGCTCCCCACACTAACAACACTGAATGGTGGTGGCCTAAGAGCTACTGCAGTGACACTCCACCCACCTGAAGATTCCAATATATTGGAGGGGGCAAGGAAAGGCAGTTTTAAGACCAATTTGTATGCAGATCCCAAAACATGAACAAGGGAACATATTTCTCAAAGAGGTACTTACACGTGGGGGGGGGGCAGGTGAAGGGGAAGGGAATTGAATATAAGAAACAAAACAGAACTTTGTGCCTTTCATCTATTTTCTCAGGGGGGGGGGGTTCTGAATCTATTTGCTTACTGCTACAGCTATTGAAGTGCTAGGGTACGTCTACACTACAGCGCTAATTCGAACTAACTTAGTTCGAATTAGTTAATTCAAACTAAGCTAATTTGAACTAGTGCATCTAGACTAAAAAACTAGTTCGAATTAGCGTTTTGTTAATTTGAACTAATGCGTCCACATTAAGTGGACCCTGAACCGGGGTTAAGTATGGCTGGAAGCAGTGCCGGCAGGGCATCAGAGGAGGACTTAGAGCGTGGAGCTGCTGTCTCAGGCTAGCCGAGGGCTGTGCTTAAAGGGTCCCGACCCCCACCCCGGACAGACAGTTCTCAGGGGTGCCCCGCTTGCAAAGCAGTCCTGGCTTGGATTGCCCACACTGGGCACATCACAGCACTCGGCCATCAGCCCGGCTGCACTTGCCACAGGCTGCCATCTGGGGAGAGGGGGCAATTGGGGGGCTGCAGGAGAGCTTCCACCCCCAGAAGCCTGCAGAGCCAGCCCAGTCCTCCCCATTGGGGGCGCGTACCCCATTCCTCCCTCACCTCCTTCCACTTACCCTTCCCTAGCCCCTCTGTGATGGCGCGTTGGGGGTCCCCCGTCTCCTGCACCCCGAAATGGCATGAACAGACTTCACCAGCCAGTAGAATGGAGGTTGTTTATTGTTCCTCCAGCACAGTGCAGCACAGATGTAATCTGGTTACAGGAACTGGGGCTAAGAGGCCTCAGTGCCCCCCTTGAGATAGGGGAGTCCCAGCCCCCCTCCCCAGCTCCTTCTTCCCTGCCTTCCAGCCAGGAACTAACTAACTCTCCTCCAGCCCTGCCCCCCAGCCAGGGCAGCATCCACCTTCCTTTGTTCCTCTCCATGGGGGGTGTCTGGTTCAACAAGTTTGGCATTACCTTTGCATAGTGAGGTTTTCCCTGCTGGGTCTTGCTCCAGACAGCAGGGGTCATCACAGCCCAGCAAGTACCCCCACTACGTCACACCCTCTTCTTGATGTACAAAATAAAGGACAATTGTGTTCAAAAATGGAATCTGTCTTTATTGACCAAAACTGGGGGAGACTGGGAAAAGGAGGTGGGAGAGGGGAAGAGAGAGGCTGGGAGAGGGGAAGGCAACTACAATGATCAGGGGTTGGGAATGAGGGGGAAATCTCGCTCCCCTGGGGTACAGAGCCCCCAGAAGGGTCCGAGGCCGGAGGTTAAATCAGTGAGGCAGGAGAGAAACCTAGAAGAGAAAACTTTATGATGCATGCATGCAGGCTGTCACTTCCAAGAGTGAAGCAGCAGCCCTGACAGACAGATTCAGGTATCCTATATACAGAATGCTTAGACAGTTCAGTTGTGGATTGTTCTTCTTTAACATATCAAAGTCTCAGCAGAAGCACTCTGAGACTTCTGTTCACCCCAGGAGTGCTAGAAGTAAGTTTTTACAGTACACAAAGCCACATGAGAACTTGAGTGGAGGAGTCTACAAGGCAAACTGTGACAAAGATAAGGGTTTACATGACAAATTGTGACAGACTAGGAGTATCCATGAATTTGAGATAGTCATTTGTAAGGGTCTTTGATTAGAGCTAATTTGATTTCTCTCTGTTACAGGGATAGAGGTCTGGAAAACTTTTTAACCCTTACAGCAGTTTTCTTTCAGAGAGTTTTGATTTCTGCACAGTCCCCCCTTTAGACACAATTGGAGTTATTTGATTTTTCTCCCACAGGAACAGGTCCCATATGAAGAGAGGCTAAAGAGACTGGGACTTTTCAGCTTAGAAAAGAGGAGACGGAGGGGGGACAGGATAGAGGTCTCTAAAAGCAGGAGTTGGGTGGAGAGGGTGCATACAGAAAAGTTGTTCATTAGTTCCCATAAAGAAGGACTAGAGGACACCAAAGCAAAGGAATGGGTAGCAGGCTTCAAACTAGTAACAGAAAGTTGTTCTTCACAAAGCAAAGAGTCAACCTGTGGAACTCCTTGCTGCAGGAGGCTGTGAAGGCTACAACTAGAACAGAGTTTAAAGGGAAGTGAGATCAAGTCATGGAGGTTGGGTCCATGGAGTGGTATTAGCCGGGGGTAGGAGTGGTGTCCCTGCCCAAGGTTTGTGGAAGGCTGGAGAGGGATGGCACGAGACAAATGGCTTGGTCACTGTCTTCGGTCCATCCCCTCCAGGCTCCCTAGGGTTGGCCACTGTTGGCAGACAGGCTACTGGGCTAGATGGACCTTTGGTCTGACCCAGGACGGCCATTGTAAGCTCAGGGCTCAGGGTCAGGGGTCTCAGTGGACCACCTTGATTCTCTTGCACACCTGCTCCTGGGTGGCCAGGCTGGCAGCTCTCCTGCCCTAGCCGGCCACTTTCCTGTGCCTAGTGAGGAGGTCATGGATGAGGTCCATGATGTCCGCACTAGCCCAGGCAGGTGCCCGCCTCTTGCGGTCCCGGGCAAGCTCGTGGGAGCCACCAGCCTGGTCCCGGGAAGAGGGGGAGGGCTGGGGGGCATCGGGTGGGTGGCTCAATCCGTGCCAGGTGAAGGGTCTGCTGGCTGGGTGCTGGCAGGCTTGCACCTGGCACGGGCATCGTAGCCAGCCCGTGCCCCTTTAAGGGGTCCGGGGACGGGAGGGGGGCAGACGAGTTTCCCTGGTGTTGGCCAGATTGGCCACCAGGGAAACTTAGGGAGGGCTAGCCTCCCACTAGTTCGAATTAAGGGGCTACACACCCCTTAATTCGAACTAGCTAGTTCGAACTAGGCTTAATCCTCGTGGAATGAGGATTACCTAGTTCGAACTAAGCACTCCGTTAATTCAAATTAAATTCGAACTAACGGAGCGCTAGTGTAGCGCCTATCAAAGTTAGTTCGAACTAACTTTGTAGTGTAGACATACCCCTAGAGACTGGCTTGAATAAAACATTTTAAAAAGCCACAGCTTTGGTGTATTTGAAATCCATATCTGCATTTAAATGTATAGTTTGAGTCCATAGAATCATAGATTCCTAAGGCAGGAAGATGGAGGTCATCGAGTCCAGCCCCCTGCCCAAAGCTGGATTAACGCCAACAAAATCATCCCAGCCAGGGCTTTGTCAAGCCAGGACTTAAAAACCTCTAGGGATGGAGATGCCACCACCTCCCTAGGTAACCCATTCCAGTGCTTCACCATCCTCCTGGTGAAAGCGTTTTTCCTAATATCCAATCTAGACCTCCCCCACTGTAACTTGAGACCATTGCTCCTTGTTCTGCCATCCGTCACTATTGAGAACAGCCTCTCTCCATCCTCTTTGGAACCTCCCTTCAGGAAGTTGAAGGCTGCTATCAAATCCCCCCTCACTCTTCACTTCTGCAGACTAAACAGACCCAACTACCTCTCCTCGTAGGTCATGGGCTCCAGCCTACAGGGAAGGGGTAGTGATCTGACGGTTTGATCAGTCTCTGAAGACTCTTGGTCACATCCTAAATCCATCTCTAGTTGCTACGTGTTTACTCCCACTGACTATGGGCTGCAATATCTTACACGCTCAGCCCGTCCACTTGTGTCTGATTCAGCAGTGAAGCCTCAACTGGGTTGGTGTAATGTGTTATGCATCCCCAATTCCCAGTCAGATATTCCTGCCAGGAGTGGGAATAATTGACATAGATTGCAAGATGAATCTGTGGATACCACCCTCCTGACTCTTGCTGAGGGTCCCCCAGAGCACCCTCACTGCAGGTTTCCAGGGTTCCAACTTCCAGAACAGGGAGTTGACACTTGCACTCTGTATTCTGCTTCTGGCTGAGGCTTTTCAGGCATATGCATACAGTGCACTCATAGCAAGGATTTAGTCTGTAATGAGAAATTGGGAAGTCATAATAAGCAAGCAAGCAAATCCATGTATTGATTAACTGAACATGAGTGCCATCAAAGCAGATTTTTTTGAAACCTTCATGATCCATTGTTAAGTTGGAGCATCCAGCAGCTGACCTTTGAGTGTGTTGCAAGCTAGGGATATAAAATCCCATTTAATTATTTAACTGGTTAAACCAAGTTTGACCTGTTAACTGCTTTAATGGGAGGGGAAGCCACTTCAGAACAGCTGGGCTAGAGAGGCCCCCCCACAGACAGTGTGGTGTGCTGGGCCTTCCCGCTCCCTCCTACTGCTGCTGCATGGTCCCCCATGCCGGAGCAGACCCTTACCTCCACTGTGCAAGGGACTGCTCCAGCCTGGTCAGGTTTCCGGTGAACTGTAACCAGGTAGGGTAAGGGTGCTGCTCACCAGTTAACCATTCACATCCCTACTGCAAACCATACGTCCATTTCCACACCGGTCATTCCTTGTTTACAGCTGCACTAACACTTTTTTCAGCATAGCTTATAGCAGTGGTCTACTACCCCATGCTACTCATCCACGTGGGCACAAATAATACTGCCAGGTGTGACACTGAGCGGATCAAGCGTGACTACAGGGCTTTGGGAGTACGGGTGAAGGAGTTTGGCGTGCAGGTGGTATTCTCTTCGATCCTTCCTGTCAAAGGTAGGGGCCCGGGCAGAGAGAGGTGCATCCTGGAGGTGAATGCCTGACTGCGAAGATGGTGTCACCAGGAGGGATTCGGCTTCCTTGATCACGGGGTGCTCTTCCAGGAAGGACTGCTTGGCGGAGATGGAGTTCACCGTTCCAGGAGCGGGAAGGCCTTGTTTGGACACAGACTGGCTAACCTTGTGAGGAGGGCTTTAAACTAGGTTCGACGGGGACAGGTGAGCAAATCCCACAGGTAAGTGCTGAATGTGCGGGACTGGGAGATGGGTTGGAAATGGCCTATAATGGACTACGGCCTATAATGGCAAGGAGAAAGGAGGGTCAGGGCACAACAGGGAGGCAAGATCAAATCAGTATCTTAGATACCTATATACAAATGCAAGAAGTATGGGTAATAAGCAGGAAGAACTGGAATTGCTAACCAATAAATACAACTCTGATATCATTGGTATTACAGAAACCTGGTGGGATGGGACGCATGATTGGAATATTGGTATGGAAGGGTACGGCTTGCTCAGGAAGGACAGACAGGGAAAAAAGGGAGGAGGGGTTGCCTTGTATATTAAAAATGTACACACTTGGACTGAAGTGGAGATGAACGTAGGAGATAGCTGTGTAGAGAGTCTCTGGGTTAAGCTAAAAGGGGTAAAAAACGAGGGTGATGTCATGCTAGGAGTCTACTACAGGCCACCTAGTCAGGTGGAAGAGGTGGATGAGGCCTTTTTTAAACAATTAACAAAACTATCCAAAGCCCAAGATTTGGTGGTGATGGGGGACTTCAACTATCCAGACATATGTTGGGAAACTAACACAGCGAGGCACAGGCTATCCAATAAGTTTCTGGACTGCATTGGAGACAACTTTCTGTTTCAGAAGGTTGAAAAAGCTACCAGAGGAGAAGCTGTTCTGGATTTGGTTTTAACAAATAGGGAGGAACTAGTGGAGAACTTGAAAGTGGAAGACAGTATAGGGGACAGTGATCATGAAATAATAGAGTTCATGCTCTTAAGGAAAGGTAGAAGGGAGACCAGCACAATTGAGGTAATGGATTTCAGGAAGGCAGATTTTGATAAGCTCAGAGAACTTGTAGGTAAGGTCCCATGGGAAGCAAGACTGAAGGGAAAAACAACTGAGGAGAATTGGAAGTATTTCAAAGGGACGTTGTTAAGGGCCCAAAAGCAAACAATTCCGCTGTGTAGGAAAGATAGAAAATATGGCAAAAGACCAGCTTGGCTTAACAAGGAGATCTTGCATAATCTCAAAATAAAAAAGGAGTCGTATAAAAAATGGAAACTAGGACAAATAACAAAGGATGAATATAGGCAAGCAACACGGGAATGCAGGGGCAAGATTAGGAAGGCAAAGGCACAAAATGAGATCAAACTAGCTACAGGCATAAAGGGCATAAAGAAGACCTTTTATAAATACATTAAAAGCAAGAGGAAGACCAAGGACAGGGTAGGCCCACTGCTTAGTGAGGAGGGAGAAGCAGTAACAGGAAACTTGGAAATGGCAGAGATGCTCAATGACTTCTTTGTTTTGGTGTTCACCGAGAAGTCTGGAGGTGTGCCTAACGTAGTGAATACAAGCAGAGAGAGGGTAAGTTTAGAAGATAGGATACACAAAGAACTAGTTAAAAATCACTTAGGAAAGTTAGATGTCAGCAAGTCACCAGGTCCTGATGAAATGCATCCCAGGATACTCAAGGAGCTGATAGAGGAGGTATCTGAGCCTTTAGCTATGATTTTTGAAACATCATGGCAGACAGGGGAGATTCCAGAAGACTGGAAAAAGGCAAATATTGTGCCCATCTATAAAAAGGGGAATAAGAACAACCCAGGAAACTACAGACTGGTCAGTTTAACGTCTGGCCCAGGGAAGATAACGGAGCAGGTAATTAAGGAAATCGTATGCAAACACTTGGAATGTAATAAAGTGATAGGGAATAGCCAGCATGGGTTTGTGAAGAACAAGTCATGCCAAACTAATCTGATAGCTTTCTTTGATAGGATAACGAGCCTTGTGGATAAGGGAGAAGCGGTGGATGTCATATACCTAGACTTTAGTAAGGCATTTGATACGGTCTCGCATGATATTCTTATTGATAAACTAGGCAAATATAACTTAGATAGGGCCACGATAAGGTGGGTGCATAATTGGCTGGATAACCATAGTCAGAGAGTTGTTGTTAACGGTTCTAAATCCTGCTGGAAAGGGATAACAAGTGGAGTTCCTCAAGGGTCTGTTTTGGGACCTGTACTGTTCAATATCTTCATCAATGATGTAGATATTGGGATAGAGAGTACGCTTATTAAGTTTGCAGATGATACCAAACTGGGTGGGGTTGCAACTTCTTTGGAGGATAGGGACATAATTCAAAATGACCTTAGCAAGTTAGAGAAATGGTCAGAGGTAAACAGGATGAGGTTTAATAAAGAGAAATGCAAAGTGCTCCACTTAGGAAGGAACAATCAGTTCCATACATACATACAAGATGGGAAGCGACTGTCTAGGAAGGAGCATGGCGGAAAGGGATCTAGGGGTCATAGTGGACCACAAGTTGAATATGAGTCAACAGTGTGATGCTGTTGCAAAAAAAGCAAATATGATTCTAGGTTGTATCAACAGGTGTGTTGTAAGCAAAACTCGTGAAGTCATTCTGCCGCTCTACTCTGCACTAGTTAGGCCTCAGCTGGAGTACTGTGTCCAGTTCTGGGCGCCACATTTCAAGAAAGATGTGGAGAAATTGGAAAGGGTACAGAGAAGAGCGACAAGAATGATTAAAGGTTTAGAGAACATGACCTATGAAGCCAGGCTTCATGAACTGGGCTTGTTTAGTTTGGAAAAAAGAAGATTAAGGGGGGACATGATAGCGGCTTTCAAATATCTAAAAGGGTGTCACAAGGAGGAAGGAGAAAATTTGTTCCTCTTGGTTTCTGAGGACAGGACAAGGAGTAATGGGCTTAAAGTGCAGCAGGGGAGGTTTAGATTGGACATTAGGAAAAAATTCCTAACTGTCAGGGTGGTCAAATATTGGAATAAATTGCCAAGGGAGGTGGTGGAATCTCCCTCTCTGGAGATATTTAAGAACAGGTTAGATAGACATCTGTCAGGGATGGTGTAGACGGAGCTTGATCCTGCCTTGAGGGCGGGGGGCTGGACTCGATGACCTCTCGAGGTTCCTTCCAGTCCTATTATTCTATGATTCTATGATTCTATGGTCACCAACCAGTAGATCAGGATCTACCGGTGGATCTTGGAGCCTCTGACAGGGGATCCTGACTGGTTTGGCCAGGAATCTCTCAAGTGCTGGCACTTCAGTTGCCCCTCCATGCTGTTCCTGTCCTCTTGCCTTGGAGCTGCCCCTTCAAGGCCTCCTGCTTGCTGTTCAGGGTGTGGGAGGGAGAACGGGGGGAGGGTGTCTCTCCTCCCCCCACTCCTGTACCCCATCTCCACACAGAGAGAAGGGGATGGAGGGAACTTGGCAAGGCAAATCTCTGTCATGCCCACACACTGTGGGCTCGTCTACACTGGCCCCTTTTCCGGAAGGGGCATGTTAATTTCACCTGTCGTAGTAGGGAAATGCACGGGGGATTTAAATATCCCCCGCGGCATTTAAATAAAAATGTCCGCCGCTTTTTTCTGGCTTTTAAAAAAGCCGGAAAAGAGCGTCTACACTGGCCCCGATCCTCCGGAAAAAGCGCCCTTTTCCGGAGGCTCTTATTCCTACTTCAAAGTAGGGGTTCTCCACATGCTGTCCTTGCCAGTAGACACCACTTCTGCACCTCCCCTTCATCAATAATGGAGAACTGTGGCCAGTGGTGGCAGGGCAGCACATTGCTGTACAGGCCGGCTGCTTTTGGGGGTGGGGTAGGGTAGGGCCAGGGGTGCTTTGGCTCTGTTGCTCTACCCTGTGATAACTGTCCGGTCAGTCCCACAGGCAACGGGGGGGGGGGGAGCAAGAACTTGAACCCACCATGCTCTGCTTTTCAGGCAATTGCCCTGTCCCCTAGTCCACCCCAGCGCTCTCCTTTCAGAGGCTCCCTTATCCTCTGTCTGGTCACTCCCAGGATGGGTGGAGGGGGTGGGCTTGAAGGTAGGGAGGTGGAGTGGGATCTCCAGTGAACTTGGGGATGGGCATCAGCCTCAGGAGTACAGGATGGTGGGCTCACTCCCGCCCCCTCCAACCACTCAGAGAATGGCGGGGCCGCCAACACCAGCTGCCCTAGGGATGGACCTGGCGCCCGTATTAGGAAGGCAGGATAAGGGGCCTGTTGAAGGTAAGGGAGCTCTAGAGTGGCTCAGGAGCCAGGGCGTTTGTCTGGGAACACATGGTGGCAGGCTTAAGCCCTGTCCCCCTAAGCAGCCCAAGCTCCCCTGCCAATCCTGGGATTGGCACCCAGACGCAGGACAAGGCTCCCTGCAAAGGCAGGAAGGTGGGGTGGGTTCTTTAGTGGACCGGGAGATACAGAACTTACCCAAAGGGGACAGGGGTGTGGGTTGGAGTTACAGCCCAAGCTCTGCCCATCCTGGGAGCAACTGGACAACCAGCACAGGATACAGAATCCATCAGAGGCAGGTAGGCTTAGTTCTGGAGTGCCCTAGGGGATAGCACAGTCACCTGGAAAATACAGTGGGGGGAGTTCAAGTTCTCAGAGCAGCTGGACAGCCCACACAAGCTCCCCAGGAATAGACCAGATTCCTGCATTAGGAAGGTTGGGGGTGGACCCTGGAGTGGCCTAAGGGCTGTGTCTAGACTGGCCTTTTTTTCCGGAAAAGCGCCTGCTTTTCCGGAAAAACTTGCCAGCTGTCTACACTGGCCACTTGAATTTCCGGAAAAGCACTGACGATCTCATGTAAGATCGTCAGTGATTTTCTGGAAATATTATGCTGCTCCCATTCAGGCAAAAGTCTTTTTCCGAAAGACTTTTGTGCAAAAGGGCCAGTGTAGACAGCACAGTAATGTTTTCCGCAAAAAAGCCCCGATCACGAAAATGACGATCGGGGCTTTTTTGCGGAAAAGCGCGTCTAGATTGGCCATGGACGCTTTTCCGGAAAAAGTGCTTTTCTGGAAAAGCGTCCTGCCAATCTAGACACGCTTTTCCGAAAATGCTTTTAACGGAAAAGTTTTCCGTTAAAAGCATTTCCGGAAAATCATGCCAGTGTAGACGTAGCCAGGCAGTGCCCCCCAACCTCCCCAGGCACCCAAGAGAAGTCTCAGGGTACATCATCACAACTAAAAGCTGGTGAATTTTTGTTTTAAGTTTTACAGCATTTGTATTATTTTTGTACTTTTTACACCCCAAATATTTCATCACCACCCACCCAGCTACAATTAAGTTGTTTAAACATGTAAGCAGGGGCTGAACTGCTGCTTGCTATCAGCCAGCTAAAAGGAGGGGTGGGTGTGCCCGCTATAATTGTTTAGCTTTGCAAGGAAATTAACTGTTAACTGTTGATATGTAAATACAGCTCAGGAGAGAATACAAGGTATGGCTATGTAAATCCCAGTCAGCCAGGGCTGATGGAAGGTCAGTGTTGGAATGGAATGTGGTGTATTGTATATAATTTGGGACTATTGTGGGGGTCACAAATCATGCTACTCCTAAATGTGGGAACTGCAAAACATGCCACCAGTGCTTGCAGGAGAGACACCACCATCATGGTAAGAGATCTCGGAGGAACAAGCCTCCCCCCTTCCAGAGTTGAGTGAACAGAGTTGGGGGTGTTGGGATTTTGTGGTTCCCAGAGAGTCAGGTGCTGGGCAGAATCAAGGGTCTTCAATTCAATTCAATTCAATTCAATTCAACAAGACTTTATTCAATGTGCACAAAGGGAGAGCCCCTGCTACTAAAATCAGCCAGATCCCTCGAGCAAGGAGCCCCTCCCCTTGCTGTTTTATAGCACATGGCAGTTACAGGTTACATAACACAAACTTCTAAACCAATCAGATTCAACCTTTCCATATATGGCTTTGTTTGTCACATGCTTGTACTTCTCCACTCCACATGTTGAGTTCACCCCCCCTCCCCTTGGCCTTTTCTAGGCTGTTGCTAGGGTGGTGAGCCACAGCATGCTTCTTTATGCATAGCTACTTTCCAAACCACATTTTGTTTAAAATGAACACATGCATGCCCTTCAGCTCCCCGATTTGGTTTTGGGGCTAAGAACAATTCTTAGACCCCACTAACACCACTTCCTTGTATTTATTAGGAGCTATAATTGACCTTATCAACACTTAAGTGCAGTTTTGGTAACAGAATTAAACAATACATTAAACCTTTAATACATAATGGTATCTACACTAAAAGTAAGTCCCCATATCCATTGCGAAAACACAACTGAAATCCATCCCCAGGGTATCTCTGTTCCCACAATAGCAAACTCTTCTATCCACTGAATCACTGCAATTGCCTTACCACTTCTTTCATAATATCTTCCACAATAGGAAGAATGAGATGTTCAAGCCAGGCTTACCTTCCAATGCTAAATACCCAAATCCACACCAGATAGTGGAGTCTTTCTTCACTGTTATAGCATCCATTAAATTAAACATTACATGCACCATTAAGTCAGGTCCTAACATTTGAGTTAGGGCTCGTCCTGACTCCATGTTTCTTATATGCAAAACCCATCCTCACAGGATGGAACATTGGTCCCATGGGAAAGCTATATAGTTATCTCCAGCCATTATTACATACTCAGCTACACAGGTGTCTATGACATGAGAATGGGAGTGGATGGAAGGGCTGAACCTCCAATCCAGACCAACCCACAGGAATTTACACCTCTCCAAAGATGGAATGATCATTCCAAAATGCCCGTTATCAATAGAGACCACTCCCCTGCCATCATCCAAGGTGAAGACATTCAGTCTTTGAGAACTGCGGCTCTCACCCAACAGGGCACCTGTGACACGAGCAAGTCTCCTACCAGGGCTGCAACTTTCATGTTAACACCATGCCAATATGATAACACCATTCCAGACCAATGCTTGCTCATACATTTTAGTAGTTTTTAATAGATGGCTGAGTACAACAGTGAGGACCTAACCAACTATGTTGCTGAGTTAAGGTGATATCTAATTAATTAGACATGAGCCCTATTCTCACCACAATAAACTGTCATCCCTGTTACTAACAAATTTTCAACCCAGTCCCTATTATGAGATTTGATAGCTTGAGTAATGGCATTTATATCTGATTCAGTGGCTCCTCCCCTGGTGACTACATCAATAAAACACTGGGAATATCAAATTAAAACACTTAACAATACTGAAAATGGCCCTCAAGGCGTCCATAGGGTAAACAGAGATTATTGTGCCCTATGTTGAGTGTCACCCTTGTATACTTTTACTCGTGACAGGTGCACCCACACTGGAATTCCAGTGACCCAGGCCGCTGAAGGAGTTACCAGGAGAACCATGTGAGGTACAGTCCAGGCTGGTTCAAAGGTTCATTTTCTATAGGCTTTCACCAGTACCTGATCACCGGGCTGCACCTCACATGTGTCCTCTTCACTAGCCTTTGGGTCTGGTTCAGTTCGGGGGTCCTGTGAGACACACTGAGATAACAATTTGCAATATTCAGCAAGCTGGTCACCCATGACATACAACTCCCCTGCTCCAATGCACAGATTTCCTGGCGTCCTCATCGCCCACCCTGTCAGCATTTCAAAAGGAGATAAGGAATGTGGATTAGTAGGACTGGATCTCATAGACATGAGAGCCACTGGTAAATTGGTGACCCAGGCTTTCCCTGTAGCAGAAAACATCTGTTTGGTTAGTTTGTTTTTAATGGTTCGGTTAGCTCTTTCTACTAATCCCAAACTCTGGGGATGGTAGGGACAGTGGAATTTCTGTTTGATCCCCAGTGCCATGCATACTGTTTTCATCACCTTTCCTGTAAAGTGGGTACCTTGGTCACTATCAATGAAGCATGGAAATCCCCATCAGGGAATTATTTCGGTCATCAATATTTTAGCTACATCAGACGCAGTGGCCTTGGCCACTGGGAAAGCTTCTACCCACTTAGTAAAGTGATCCACAATCACCAGAACATATTCTTTCCCTCTGCACCTTGGCAGAGGTCCAATGAAATCTATTTGTAACTGTGTGAAGGGCTGTGTTGGTCTTGGCTGATGTTGCATTTTCATTTTCACTGTGGGAGCAGAATTACATTGAGCACATGTTACACACCTCCTCACATAATCACGCACATTTGCATTAAGCTGAGGATGCCACCAGGTGTCCGATATCCGGTGGATCACCCTCCATGCTCCATCATGTCCCAACATGTGATATATTTGTATCATAGTTCCCATCAGTACATTTGGTGACACTAATGTGTTTCCTGGGCCTCTCCAATTGTTCTCATCACACAGTTTTCCCCCATTATCCATCCATAACCACTTCTCTGCCCTCGGTGCAGCATGTTGGATGTCCTGTAATTCAAAAAAGTTTGGGGTTTTTATGAGAGGCTGTGTTGCAGCAATCAATTGCATCTCTTTACCTTCCACTGCTGCTCGTTTAGCTAGTTCGTCTGCCCTTCAGTTGCCCTTACTATGAGGGTCTGTCCCTTTTGTGTGGGCCCTCATTTTTATCACTGCTAATTCAGTAGGTTTCTGCATGGCTTCATGAAGTTTCTCCACTATTCCCCCATTTTGTATTGGGGATCCTGTACTCGTCAGGAATCCCCGATTTACCCACAAGTTAATATAATCATGTACAACCCCAAACGCATATCTAGAATCAGTATATATGTTTATAGCATGACCTTTCACAGCGTCACATGCTGCAACTAATGCCTGCAGTTCTGCTACTTGTGCAGATGCCACAGGCAAGCTGCCGTGTGCCACCAGCTGTCCATCTTGAGTACAAACGGCCCATCTTGTGTGTCGCTTGCCATCCACACAGAAGGAAGAACCATTCACATATAGGCAAGAGGCACCAGGTATTTCAGTTTCTTTTACAAATGGAAGGTCCATGTGCTCTTCCTCAAGGCAACAATGATGTGGGTGTCCCTCATCTGGGGTAGGCATGAGGGTGGCAGGGTTTAACAATGACGCTCTTTGCAGATGTACCAAAGGCATTAGCAAGCTCGTTTCCCATCGAGTCCATCTTGCCTTATGGAGTGCTGAAGATTTCTTCCCTGATAAAATAGCAAGGACAGCGTGAGGTACAACAATATTTACATCCTGTGAACCAATAAGTGGTGTGGCCCGATTTAGGGCCATAGAAGCTCCTTCTACTGCCTGAAGGCATGGTGGCATTGCTTGAGCGACAGCATCTAGTTTAGAAGAGTAGTATGCTACTGGGCGCTGTCTGTCCCCATGTTTTTGTGTTAACACTGCTGCCATATGTCCCTCACTGACATGCGTGTACAATGTAAAAGGTATTAATGGATGAGGAAGTCCCAACCCTGGGGCAGTACTTAGCCTTTGTTTCAATGTGGTAAATGCCTGTTCACAGTCAAGTGTCCATTCAATTGCCTCATGTGGTCCACCAGCACCCTTCAGGAGATTATTGAGAGGCTGGACAATCTTTGAATAATTGGGGATTTGAGTTCGGCAGAAATTGAATAGCCCCAACACTTTCCTAACTCCCCTGACCGTAGTTGGTCGTGGGCATGCATTAATAGCCTCAGTGCGGTCAACAGTTAAACGCCTGTACCCTTTGGATATTAGGTACCCCAGATATGATACTTCCTCCTTTGCAATCTGAGCCTTTCTAGCATTACATTTTTCCCCACTGTCTGCCAAGTGCTGCAGCATCACTTCTAAGTCTTTCATGTGCGTTTGGCGATCTGGTGAGGAGATAAGAAGATCGTCAACATACTGTACAACACAAGAAGCCATGTCTGGCAGCTTTGCCAGCACATCAGCTAATGCTCTATGAAACAAAGTAGGTGAGTTATGAAAACCCTGGCTTAGGCGAGTAAAAGTATATTGCTTCCCTTTAACAGTAAATGCAAACCAAAATTGATGGTCAGACTGCACAGGACATTTTGCTTTTACCATGGTGAAAACATCAAAAGCATGCAGGCCTCTCACGACCATCCAGTCCTGCACCTTTTCCCAGAAGAGTAGGTTTGGGTTATTAAGCTGCAAAGATGGCAATTCTTTTAACATGCTCCACAAGTCAGATGGACTCATAGGAGTGTGCTCTAGGTGACTAACAGTAGCAGGGTCCCCTTCCCCTTGATTAGGATTAGGGACAGTGTGCACTCTCACTGGAGCCATAAAACCAGACTGATATCCCCACATTCCACATGTAGGGTCCAAAGGTGCTGAGGGACAAGATCTCTCTTCCTGCAAGGCTGTTTCTTTATAGTTTTTTGCTTCTGTTTGCAGTTTTTCTACCTCTGCTTCTAACTCTCCTACCCTTCCTTTTAGCATCTCACACTTTCTAACCAGCTGTTCATAATCAACAATTAAACACATACCAGCCAATGTGTCCTTTGATAAATATTGTGGTTTATGCACAAAATCAGTGTTGCCCACTTGTAATGGGGGTTGGTCATCCTTCTTTCTTTCAGTCATACAGCCAAGATATCTCAACAAGAAAACTAATAAACTTACAGCTACAATAGTTATAAAAGCACTAATTAAACACTCATATTGAGGATCACTAAATCCCTTCATCTTTCCCTTTTTTTAAAAACCTAAATATCCTCCAATCTCAAAATCTTTAAATACAATTCTGTTTACAAACTAATAACAATTTGCAATGAGGAGATCTGGGCCAGCCAACACATTAACTAGAGGTACTTATGGCTATACCTGCCCCTACACTAACTGTTGGTCCTTATGGCCTCTTTGATTTCCCACTTCAACAACATTTAGTCAGAGGAACTTACAGCTTAACCCGCCCCCACACTAAGTACAGTGTATTAAGACTGCAACCAAGATGTCACAAAACTGCAACAAACCCCTTAAATTCTCCAACACCCAGTTTCACTTACTACAAAAGGTGTGAGAGTCACCCGTCAGGTCAGGGACACACAACCAAATGAAAAATGAACAAAATCACCCTCTAACTTGATTGTAGGTCTTGATCCTGAAGGATATTTCTCACCCTGCTCGCTGCGCCAAGAAACTGTTGGGATTTTGTGGTTCTCAGAGAGTCAGGTGCTGGGCAGAATCAAGGGTCTTCAATTCAATTCAATTCAATTCAATTCAATTCAATTCAATTCAATTCAATAAGACTTTATTCAATGTGCACAAAGGGAGAGCCCCTGCTACTAAAATCAGCCAGACCCCTCGAGCAAGGAGCCCCTCCCCTTGCTGTTTTATAGCACATGGAAGTTACAGGTTACATAACACAAACTTCTAAACCAATCAGATTCAACCTTTCCATATATGGCTTTGTTTGTCACATGCTTGTACTTCTCCTCTCCACATGTTGAGTTCACCCTCCTCCCCTTGGCCTTTTCTAGGCTGTTGCTAGGGTGGTGAGCCACAGCATGCTTCTTTATGCATAGCTACTTTCCAAGCCACATTTTGTTTAACATGAACACATGCATGCCCTTCAGGGGGAATTGTTAAAGGGCTTGAGCCACTCTGCTTCACACCTACCAGGTATGAGCTGTAAGACTGGCCCAACCTCTCTCTCTCTTCTCTTCTCTCCTCTCTTCCCCGCCCCTTTGTTTTAAGAACAGATCTAAAGCAGATTCCCTGGCTGTGTGTAGACTGGCCAGTTTTTCCGGAAACTCAGCTGCAAAAAAGCTCCGATCGCGAAAACAAATCTGAGCTGTCTACACTGGCCCTTTTGCGCAAAAGGACTTTTGCATGAACAGGAGGGCTGTGTCTAGACTGGCCAGTTTTTCCAGAAAATCAAACGCTTTTCCGGAAAAACTTGCCAGCTGTCTACACTGGCCGCTTGAACTTCTGCAAAAGCACTGACTTCCTACTGTAAGAAATCAGTGCTTTTTGCGGAAATACTATGCTGCTCCCGTTAGGGGAAAACTTTTGCGCAAAAGGGCCAGTGTAGACAGCTGAGATTTGTTTTCTGCAAAAAAGCCCCGATCATGAAAATGGCGATCGGGGCTTTTTTGCAGAAAAGCGCATCTAGATTTGCGGAAAAGCCTCCGTGCCAATCTAGACGCTCTTTTCCGAAAATGCTTTTAACAGAAAACTTTTCCGTTAAAAGCATTTCTGGAAAAACATGCCAGTCTAGACGTAGCCCTGAGGTCTGTCTACTTGAATTTCCGCAAGAACACTGACGATCTTCTGTAAGAAATCAGTGCTTCTTGCAGAAATGCTATACTGCTCAGCTGTGTCTAGACTGGCATGATTTTCCGTAAATGCTTTTAACTGAAAAGTTTTCCATTAAAAGCATTTTTGGAAAAGAGCATCTAGATTGGCACAGAAAAGATTGGATTGGAGTGCTTTTGCAGAAAAGCGTCTGTGCCAATCTAGACGCGCTTTTCCGCAAAAAAGCCCTGATCGCCATTTTCGCGATCAGGGCTTTATTGTGGAAAACAAATCTGAGCTGTCTACACTGGCCTGAACGGGAGCAGCATAGTATTTCCACAAGAAGCACTGATTTCTTACAGTAGGAAGTCAGTGGTTTTGCGGAAATTCAAGCGGCCAGTGTAGACAACTGGCAAGTTTTTCCAGAAAAGCGGGTGATTTTCTGGAAAAACTGGCCAGTCTAGACACAGCCCTCCGGTTCGGGCAAAAGTCCTTTTGCACAAGAGCTTTTGCACAAAAGGGCCAGTGTAGACAGCTCAAATTTGTTTTAGCGATCGGGGCTTTTTTGCGCAAAAGCGAATCTAGATTGGCACGGACGCTTTTCCACAAAAAGTGCTTTTGCGGAAAAGAGTCCGTGCCAATCTAGACGCTCTTTTCCGCAAATGCTTTTAACGGAAAACTTTTCCGTTAAAAGCATTTGCGGAAAATCATGCCAGTCTAGACGTAGCCTGAGAGCTGAAATCACTGGTTTGGCTGAGAGCCAGACCCAGTGCAGCCAGTGAAGCAGCGGCAGCCAGCAGAGTGGCTGGTGGGAATCACTGGCTGGTGGTATAACGTGGCCGGTAGGAGCGGCGGCAGGTGAGGCGCGGCGACCAGCGGCATGGCGTGGAGCGGCGGCAGGCGAGGAGCGGCGACCAGCGGTGTGGCGTGGAGCGGCGGCAGGCGAAGAGCGGTGACCAGTGGTGTGCCACGGTGACCAGCGGCATGGCATGGAGCAGTGGCAAGCAAGGAGCGGCGATCAGCAGCGTGGCGCGGAGTGGAGGCAGGCGACCAGTGGCGTGTAAGGTGGCATGGGACGAGACAGTTGGTGGAGTGTGGCGGAGTGTCGTAAGGTGCCCCCTATCTATCCTCCCACCCCATTTCTACCCAGGTTGGGAGGTGAAACCCTGTGGGTGAACTTTGGGACTCTGGGTGGCACGGACCAGGGACAGAGACTTTTGGGGTGTTGGATTCTTTGGTCTTCAGGTAATTCTTGGCTGGGGTGGGGGGCTTAGCTCATGTTTGGGTTATGAACTCTGTTTGTGGTGTTTTCCCCAAGTTAATGCCGTATGACTTCTCTCTCTGCCTCATTAAATAGTGATAGAAATGTAGCCGTGATAGTCTGGTGTAGCTGAAACAAAAAACAGGACTATGTAGCACTTTAAAGACTAACAAGATGGTTTATTAGGTGATGAGCTTTTGTGGGCCAGACCCACTTCCTCAGATCAAATAGTGGAAGAAAATTGTCACAACCATATATACCAAAGGATACAATTAAAAAAAATGAACACACATGAAAAGAACAAATCAAATTTCAGAACAGAAGAGGGATGGGGGGGGGGTAAATGTCTGTGAGCTAATGATATTAGAGGTGATAATTGGGGAAGCTATCTTTGTAATGGGTAAGATAATTAGAGTCGTTATTCAAACTCAGGTGTAAAGTGTCGAATTTAAGCATGAATGACAGTTCAGAGGATTCTCTTTCAAGTGTAGTCTTAAAAGGCCTTTGAAGCAGGATGCAGGTAATCAAGTCATTGAGACAGTGTCCTTTCTGGTTGAAATGGCAAGAAACTGTTTTTTCTTTGTGATCCTGTCTGATATCTGTTTTGTGGGTATTGATCCTTTGGCGAAGTATCTGAGACATTTGTCCAATGTACATAGCAGATGGATACTTTCGGCACATGATAGCATAAATTATATTTCTGGATGCGCAGGAATATGTGTTTTCCGTTAAAAGCATTTGCAGAAAAGAGCATCTAGATTGGCACGGACTCTTTTCCGCAAAAGCACCATTTTTGCAATCGGGGCTTTTTTGTGCAAAACAAATCTGAGCTGTCTACACTGGCCCTTTTATGCAAAAGCTTTGCGCAAAAGGGACTTTTGCCCGAACGGGAGCAGCACAGCATTTCCGCAAGAAACACTGATTTCAGACAGTAGGAAGTCAGTGTTCTTGCGGAAATTCAAGCGGCCAGTGTAGACAGCTGGCAAGTTTTTCCACAAAAGCAGCTGCTTTTGCGGAAAAACTTTCCAGTCTAGACGCAGCCACTCAGTGCTTGCAAGTGGGGAAGCATTGCCTCTCAGAGGCACCCAGAGGTGTGTGAATTTCCCAGATTACTGTGTGGAGGCTTGAGCCGGTTCTGTGTGAGATGGACCCCAAGATATTGAACCCAGCCCTGGTTACTGCCAGGCCTACTGTTGTACTGCAACAGTAAAAAAAAATGTGTGTGTGAAAACTGTAGGTACTGGGGGTTCTTATACAATTTTTTTGAAAAAGGGGTATTTTATTAAAAAAAAAAAAGGTTGAGAAACACTGGCCTAGGGGATAGGGCATTTGCCATATGCCCAAGACTAGAGCCTGCACTCCTACTCCAGCCTGGGGAAAGAGAATGAGATTCGGGGAGGAAGGACAACAGAGTAAGCAGGGTGAGGCCTCGGTGAAGGGGTGGAGCAAGGGCAGGGCCTCAGAGAAGGGGGGAAGGAAGCCAGGCAAGGGTATTTGGGTTTGAGGTAGATCTTACATCGCACATAAATTGAAAAAGTGATCTTGTGGTTAAAAAGTTTGGAGACCCCTGGCTTATATTGTTCAGAGAAGTATAAAAAACACCCTTCTGAGCCAATCAGTTACACTAACAGAAGTGCTGGTATGGACATCACTATGTCAGCAGGACACACTTCCAACAATATAGCTACCCCCACTTGTTCAGGGTGGTTTAATTATATCAATGTTGGCTACATGGGAGATCTTACAGCAGCACAGCTGCTATAAGATCTCTAGTGTAGACATAGCAGAAAGACCAAGTTAGTTTATTTTTTGTATAAATGGTTTCTCTTCATTCAAGTTTGTTCCAGGCTGAAATTTCTTCTTTAAACACAGATGAAGAAAGCAGACTGGCACACTAAATTGTCCTATTTACTGCATCTCAATATTTGCCCATGGGTTTTCAATAATGATATGATTCACTGGTTATTTTATTGAGATCAATCAAGCAGCCAGATGCTGAAAAGCCTGAAAAAAAAGAGCATAAAGCTATAATAATTTCAAGGTGAATAAAGCCATTTAGCACATGTTAAAGGACTGCTGTAAAGTTGTTTAGGTCTAAATTATGCAGTTGATATGCTTTTAACATGTTGGAGATTTTTTATTTCAGTGAAAACAGCATTTTGTTGTGGTGTGACATACTGGAGATTTTTTTCACCTTGTTATGTTATATGTGAGTTCTTCTGTCTTATAGTAACTCTGGGCACGTCTACACTACAACGTTAATTAGAACTAACTTAGTTTGAATTAGTTAATTCGAACTAAGCTAATTCGAACTAACGCATCTAGAACTAAAAACTAGTTCGAATTAGCGTTTTCCTAATTCGAATTCCACATTGAGTGGACCCTGAACCGAGGTTAAGGATGGCCGGAAGCAGTGCCGGCAGGGCATCAGAGGAGGACTTAGAGCATGGAGATGCTGTCTCAGGCTAGCCGAGGGCTGCGCTTAAAGGGACCCAACTCCCCACCCCGGACAGACAGTTCTCAGGGGTTCCCCGCTTGCAAAGCAGTCCTGGCTTGGATTGCCCGGAGTACCCACACTGGGCACATCACACCACTCGGCCATCAGACCGGCTGCACTTGCCGCAGGCTGCCATCTGGGAAGAGGGGGCAATTGGGGGGCTGCAGGAGAGCTTCCACCCCCAGAAGCCCGCAGAGCCAGCCCAGTCCTCCCCATCGGGGGCGCGTACCCCATTCCTCTCTCACCTCCTTCCACTTACCCTTCCCTAACCCCTCTTCTTGATGTACAAAATAAAGATAACGTGTCTTCCAAAATGGAATCTGTCTTTATTGAACAAAACTGGGGGAGACTGGGAAAAGGAGGTGGGAGAGGGGAAGAGAGAGGGTGGGAGAGAGGAGGGCAACTAAAATGATCAGGGGTTGGGAACAGGTCCCATATGAAGAGAGGCTAAAGAGACTGGGACTTTTCAGCTTAGAAAAGAGGAGACGGAGGGGAGACAGGATAGAGGTCTCTAAAAGCAGGAGTTGGGTGGACAGGGTGCATACAGAAAAGTTGTTCATTAGTTCCCATAATAGAAGGACTAGAGGACACCAAAGGAAAGGAATGGGTAGCAGGCTTCAAACTAGTAACAGAAAGTTGTTCTTCACAAAGCAAAGAGTCAACCTGTGGAACTCCTTGCTGCAGGAGGCTGTGAAGGCTACAACTAGAACAGAGTTTAAAGGGAAGTGAGATCAAGTCATGGAGGTTGGGTCCATGGAGTGGTATTAGCCAGGGGGTAGGAGTGGTGTCCCTGCCCAAGGTTTGTGGAAGGCTGGAAAGGGATGACACGAGACAAATGGCTTGGTCACTGTCTTCAGTCCATCCCCTCCAGGGTCCCTAGGGTTGGCCACTGTCAGCAGACAGGCTACTGGGCTAGATGGACCTTTGGTCTGACCCAGTACGGCCATTGTAAGCTCAGGGCTCAGGGTCGGGGGTCTCAGTGGACCACCTTGATTTTCATGCACACCTGCTCCTGGGTGGCCAGGTTGGCAGCTCTCCTGCCCTAGACGGCCACTTTCCTGTGCCTAGTGCGGAGGTCGTGGACGAGGTCCACGATGTCCGCACTAGCCCAGGCGGGTGCCCGCCTCTTGCGGTCCTGGGCAAGCTACCGGGAGCCGCCATCCTGGTCCCGGGAAGAGGGGGAGGGCTGGGGGTCATCGGGTGGGTGGCTCGATCCGTGCCAGGTGCAGGGTCTGCTAGCTGGGTGCTGGCAGGCTTGCACCTGGCACGGGCACCGTAGCCAGACCGTGCCCCTTTAAGAGGTCCGGGGACGGGACGGGGGCAGACGAGTTTCCCTGGTGTTGGCCAGAGTGGCCACCAGGGCAAGCTGGGAAGGGCTAGCCTCCCACTAGTTCGAATTAAGGGGCTACACACCTCTTAATTTGAACTAGTAAGTTCAAACTAGGCTTAATCCTCGTGGAATGAGGATTACCTAGTTCGAACTAAGCGCTCCGTTAGTTCGAATTAAATTCGAACTAATGGAGCGCTAGTGTAGCACCTATGAAAGTTAGTTCGAACTAACGTCCGTAGTGTAGACTAACTTTGTAGTGTAGACATACCCTCTGTGTGCGTGTGCCTCAGTTTCCGTTAAAAGTTTTCCGTTAAAAGCATTTGCGGAAAAGAGCGTCTAGATTGACACAGATGCTTTTCTGCAAAAGCACCATTTTCCCGATTGGGGCTTTTTTGCACAAAACAAATCTGAGCTGTCTACACTGGCCCTTTTGCGCAAAAGGACTTTTGCCCGAACTGGAGGAGCGTAGCATTTCCGCAAGAAGCACTGATTTCAGACTGTAGGAAGTCAGTGTTCTTGTGGAAATTCAAGCGGCCAGTGTAGACAGCTGGCAAGTTTTTCCGCAAAAGCAGGCGCTTTTGTGGACAAACTTGCCAGTCTAGCTGCAGCCGCAGCGTGGACGTGACTGTTTTGTGCAAAAAACCCTTTTTGTGCACGATCCTTATCCCTCTCCTGGAAAGGGGTTTTTGCGCAAAACGGACGCGTCCACACTGCCTTTTTTTGCACAAAAACCTCTTAGCTACATCTACACTGGCATGTTTTTCCAGAAATACTTTTAATGGAAAAGGTTTTCCGTTAAAAGTATTTCCGGAAAAGCGCGTCTATATTGGTCCCAGAGTTATCTGCGCTTTTGCGGAAAAGTGCGTCTAGATTCTGCAAAAGCAGAAGCCCGGAACCATTTTGAAGAGGGCAAAAGGCCACCAGACCTTTCTGGGGGTGGGGCTGGAGCTCCGTTCAGACACGTGCTTAAAGGGGTCTCGCCGGACAGCTGTTTGTCTCCTGCTCCGTGCGTTGGGACCTCTGGCAGGGACTGACAGCCATAGCATGTTTGGTGGTTGCCCTCTGACTTCTGGGGACACCACCATTTTGCCCCCTACTGCTTTCCCTGATTTTTCTTTCTTGTGCCCTGCTCTGTCTGCCATGGACCCATGGGTGGCCATGTGCCTGCTCTGGCCCCTGTCGGCCATGTCCGAGTGCCTGCAGCTCATGCTGCAGGCTGGTGCCCTGGTGTTCCAGGACCAGGAGGCAGAGATCGCCTTCGACTCCCTCACCAGAGAGGCCATGGTGACCCTGTGGCATCAGCACCCCAGGGTGGAGAGGCTAGTCTGGAGATTAGACACCAGCACCGACTGGTGGGACCGGCTGGTCCCCGGACAATGGGGACCAGCAATGGCTCCGGAATTTCCGCATGCGAAAGCGGATGTTCCTGGAGCTGTGCACCTGGCTCACCCCCGCGCTGCAGAGAGCCGCCACCCGGCTGCGGGCACCCATCCCCGTTAACAAGAGGGTCGCCATCACGCTGTGGAAGCTGGCCACCCCGGAGAGCTACCGCTTGGTGGCACAGCAATTCGGGGTGGGAAGATCCACCGTCAGTGTGATCGCCATGGAGGTAAGTCCCAGGGGGAGTGGGGTGGGGGGAGGGTGCTGCACTTCATGCCCAGGGGCAGCCAAGACTCCAGGCTGGGTCGCCTAGGGGTTTGGACCATCCTCCCTTGCACAGGCCTGCTGGTGGGGGGGGGGGCAACGGGGGCCCTGGTGGGTGTGTGTGTGCGTGAGGTTGTCCCATCCTTGCAGCAAAACTCAGGGCGACCCAAGCACTTCTCCCCCTTCTCCCTCTCACTATCCCTCACACAACCCCAGCAGCCCAGGGACAGGTGTGGCCACGGTGGGGACTTCCCTTGAGGAGCCAGCCAAGGCACCGGGAGCAGGCGAGGGGCTCGGTGGGGGCCACGGTCACAGGGCTGTGACGCTGCGGTTTACCCAAGAGCAGCTGGCTGTGCCTCACAGCCAGGCATGGGACAATGTGCCGTTCTCCATGCACCCTTGGCGGAGGTGCGGGCTCTGGGCTGAGTCCCTGGGGCCCTGGCGGGTTCCAGCCGGCATCCACCCTTCCCCCTGGTCCCGCTGACATGTGTGTGAGCAGCACGGTCCCAGGCATGCCCTGCAGCTGCCTGCTGCGGCCACGTACCTCTCGGTCACCAGGCTGCACGTGGTTGCATGTGCTGCTTGCTGCCTAATGCTACACAGCATGGAGCTCACGTGGCCTGAGTGACATGCTCTCCCCCTCCTCTCTCCTCCCTCCGGGTGCCTGGCTCTCCCCCCCGCCCTCCGCCCTTGTGAGTGCAAAGACTCACCGGTGGATCCTTCCCCCGCCTCGGTGGTTCGGATGATGGGGGGGCGCTGGCAGGTGTCCACCAGCACGTCTGGGCCTTGCGGGGCTGGCTGGCCGAGGATGGCATGCAGCTGGTCATAGTGGGGGCAGGTGTCTGGTTCTGCCCCCCTGCCCTCGCTGGTCTGCACGTACCCGCGAAAATGGCGAGTGGGGCTTTTTTGCGCAAAAGCGTGTCTAGATTGACACGGACGCTTTTCCGCAAAAAGGGCCAATCTAGACGCTCTTTTCCGAAAATGCTTTTAACGGAAAACTTTTCCGTTAAAAGCATTTCTGGAAAATCATGCCAGTCTAGACGTAGCCAGTCAGTTTGCCAAGTTCCCATCTCAGGAACAACTGTATACATTAAGCAAAGAATAAGAGTTACCAAAATATTCTCTACTTCAGGACATGAGAGCAGTTTTCAGGTATCACAAGGGAGGAGGGAGAAAAATTGTTCTGTTTGGCCTCTGAGGATAGGTCAAGAAGCTAAAACTGCAGCAAGGGAGGTTTAGGTTGGACATTAGGAAAAACTTCCTAACTGTCAGGATGGTTAAACACTGGAATAAGTTACCTAGGGAGGTTATGGAATCTCCATCTGTGGAATAGTGATAGAAATGTAGCCGTGTTAGTCTGGGGTAGTTGAAGCAAAAACTCTTCCAGAAGAGAGCGTCTACACTGGCATGTGCTTTTGCGCAAGAGCATCCATGCCAGTGTAGACGCTCCTTTCCGCAAGAAAGCGCCGATGGCCATTTTAACCATAGGGCTTTCTTGTGCAAGAAATTCATGTTGCCTGTCTACACTGGCCTCTTGCGCAAGAACAGTTGCGCAAGAGGGCTTCTTCCTGAGTGGGAGCATCATAGTTCTTGCGCAAGAAGCACTGATTTCATACATTAGAACGTATGTATGAACAAGAGCAAGAACTCATGGCCAGTGTAGACAGGCAGCAAGTTTTGGCGCAAAAGCGCCTGCTTTTGCGCAAGATCATGCCAATGTAGACACAGCCCACGGGTTGTGCTGGTGGTGGGTACCCAGCCCTAGCAGAGCCAGTGAAGGGGAGAGCACAGCTCGGACCTGGTCTGGCAGCAAGGAGAGCAGCCCCAGCCAGGGCTGGAGGTAGCAGGGCTGGCAGCCAGGAGTGTAGTACCAGTTGGGGCTGGTGCTGTGAGAAGCACAGCCTCAGTTGGGACTGGTGTGGTGCAGAAGTGCAGTCCCAGCTGGAGTTAGCAGCGGGAAGCTCAGCGGGAAGTCAGCTGGACACACAGCCCGGATCGGCACTGTGGATGGGGGCAGAGAGGGTGAAGCCACTTCTGGGGCTGGAGGCAGTGGAGCCAGCCCCTGTCTGAGGCTGGTGAAGTGGGGGATGCCGTGGTAGGGCTGGAGGCAGCAGCAGAGAGCACCGCCCCACCTGGAAGCAGAGCCTACAGCCAGGTAGGGAGCCTTGACCTCCCCTTGTCTGGCAAACTCTATTGTTCAGGACCACTTAGGTCCTGAGGGTGTCTGTAGTGACTTCACCAGTGTTGCTATGAGTTGCTGAAACAAAGTAGTGAACCCTTAACCAATTGGCACTGTCAAGGCTGTTCCCCACTCTGGCACTCAGAGTGAAGAAAGTGGGGGCCTGTAAGACTTTAAATATACCTTGCCACTTCAGGCACTGGTTACAAAAACTTCCTCCGGAATCACAAATGCACAGATTTTTGGGGGTAGCTGCCACCATCAAATGATTTTTATCCTAAAACTGGGGTGAACACTTGAATTCTTCCACAGGGGTACCCAAGCTCTTCTGCCACAAGAGAGCTAGAAAAAAGAAAAAAGAAAACAAGCTAAATTACATGTGTAAATTACATGGCCATGGGATAAGAGGGAAGGTCCTTTCTTGGATTGAGAACTGGTTAAAAGACAGGAAACAAAGAGTAGGAATAAATGGTACATTTTCAGAGTGGAGAGGGGTAACTAGTGGTGTACCCCAAGGGTCAGTCCTGGGACCAATCCTTTTCAACTTATTCATAAATGATCTGGAGAAAGGGGTAAGCAGTGAGGTAGTAAAGTTTGCAGATGATACCAAACTGTTTAGGATAGTCAAGACAGAAGCAGACTGTGAGGGACTCCAAGAAGATCTCACCAAACTGAGTGATTGGGCAACAAAATGGCAAATGAAATTTAATGTGGATAAGTGTAAAGTAATGCACATCGGGAGAAATAACCCCAACTATACGTATAGTATGATGGGGGCTAATTTGGCTACGACAAATCAGGAAAGAGATCTTGGAGTTATCGTGGACAGTTCTCTGAAAACTTCCACACAGAGTGCAGTGGCAGTCAAAAAGGCAAATAGGATGCTAGGAATTATTAGGAAAGGGATAGAAAATAAGACCCAGAATATCTTACTGCCCCTCTTTAAAACTATGGTACGCCCACATCTTGAATACTGTGTACAGATGTGGTCTCCTCACCTCAAAAAAGATATTTTGGCCTTGGAAAGGGTTCAGAAAAGGGCAACTAAAATGATTAGGGGTTTGGAACGGGTCCCATATGAGGAGAGGCTAAAGAGACTGGGACTTTTCAGTTTAGAAAAGAGGAGACTGAGGGGGGATATGATAGAGGTCTATAAAATCATGAGTGGTGTGGAGAGGGCTGATAAAGAAAAGGTAATTTTTAGTTCCCATAATAGAAGAACTAGAGGACACCAAATGAAATTAATGGGTAGCAGGGTTAAAACTAATAAAAGAAAGTTCTTCTTCACACAGCGTGTTGTCAACCTGTGGAACTCCTTGCCAGAGGAGGCTGTGAAGGCTAGGACTATAATAGAGTTTAAAGAGAAGCTGGATAAATTCATGGAGGTTAGGTCCATAAAAGGCTATTAGCCAGGGGATAAAATGGTGTCCTTGGCCTCTGTTTGTCAGAGGCTGGAGAGGGATAGCAGGAGACAAATCGCTTGATCATTGTCTTCGGTCCACCCTCTCTGGGGCACCTGGTGCTGGCCACTGTCGGTAGACAGGATACTGGGCTAGATGGACATTTGGTCTGACCCAGTACGGCCGTTCTTATGTTCTTATGTAAGCTGCAGTCTCTGCTGGCTGACCTCTCAGTCTGAGGCATGCAGACACACACAGACAGACAAACCTCCTGTACCTTCCAGGACACAAGAATCAAATCGTCATCTTAAAAAAAGTCATTTTTATTACAAAACAAAAGATATACTTGATAAAGCATACTTGGTTGCTAGATGTTACAGAGCAACTAAGGAAAACATATTAAAACAAAGATAAAATCTCTGGGAATAATGCTTAGATGGCAAATGGGGAGGAGAGGCATAGATTCACACAGAGCAGTTCAAACCAAACCACAAAATAAAGAAAATACCCTGATTACAACTAGATTCACTTTTCCCCTTTACTTATTTCCAATCTTTTCTTGGTTCAGTCCACTTCCATGCCCCAAATTCCTTGGAGGCATGGTAGTCCTGCCTGAGTTTAAATCATTCTGTGTTTCTCAACTCCTGGTTTAACTCCCTCCCACAAAGAAAGCAGGCAAGGTATCTATATCCAATTCAGATTTCAACCCTCCATCTCAGTTGGTTCTCCTGGCCCCTTGGCTAACACCCTTGCTAGCTATCTGAGTTTAACTCAGTCACCAGGTGCTGGTCAGCACTCCTCCTATTCATTACAGGCACTAATGGGCCTTTTTGTCATAATTAGAGATGGAGGCAATCAGCTTCACTGAGATGTCAAAAATATTCCTAAAGTCCATGTTGTATGCCATGATCTGTGCTGTAGGCCACTTCCACTTTGCCATCAGACGTTGCTTAGATAGAACAAGGCTCTGGGAGCCCTGTCTCTCCTGGGCTGCTCTTTGCATCTCCTTTGTGTTAAGTGACAAGTCCTATAGATTTTCCCTCTCTGAGTAGTGTTCAAAGAAGGGAGTCTTTCTATCAGCCCCTTCTACATTTCTTTTGTTGTCCAGTGGCACACCTGCCACAGCAGTCACTTCAGTTTTGTTCTCTACACATGTTCCAAATATTCCCATCTTCTTTTCTGGACATCTTTAGAAATAAGGGGATGCTGATCTCACATGGATCTTGGGATTTGAACATAAGAACGGCCATAGTGGGTCAGACCAAAGGTCCATCCAGCCAATACCCTGTTTGCTGACAGTGGCCAATGCCAGGTGTCCCAGAGGAAGTGAACTTAACAGGTACTGATCAAGCAATCTCTCTCCTGCCATCCATCTCCACCTTCTGACAAACAGAAGCTAGGGACACCATTCCTTATCCATACTGGCTAATAGCCATTAATGGACTTAACCTCCATGAATTTATCTAGTTCTCTTTTAAGCCCTGTTATAGTCCTAGCCTTCACAACCTCCTCAGGCAAGGAGTTCCACAGATTGACTATGCGCTGTGTGAAGAAGAACTTCCTTTTATTTGTTTTAAGCCTGCTGCCCATTAGTTTCATTTGGTGGCCCCTAGTTCTTGTATTATGGAACAAGTAAATAACTTTTCCTTATTCACTTTCTGCACACCACTCATGTTTTTATAGACCTCTATCATATCCCACCTTAGTCTTCTCTTTTCCAAGATGAAAAGTTCTAGTCTCTTTAATCTCTCCTCATATGAGACCCATTCCAAACCCCTCATTATTTTAGTTGCCCTTCTCTGAACCTTTTCTAATGCCAGTATATTTTTTTGAGATAAGGAGGCCACATCGGTACGCAGTACAGGCAGTCCCCGGGTTACGTACAAGATAGGGACTGTAGGTTTGTTCTTAAGTTGAATTTGTATGTAAGTCGGAACTGGTACATATTGTAGGGGAAACTCTAGCCAAACATTTTTTTTAGTTTTGGATAGCATAGGGAAAGGTTAACTCCCCTCTAATGTTTGTTTTGCTGTCTGTTCCCCTGTTCAGAAGATTTCACATCTATTTCTGCCCCTGTGACAAACTCAGGACTAAAGGAGTAACTCATCAAATACCAAACAGCTCTGCACCATGCTTTGAGCTAATAGCTTTATTTCCACACACCACCCAGGGTTCTAGGAGGAGGGTCCTTTTTTTGCTAACACAATGAGGCCAGCACTTTGTTTGTTTTGGTGGAGTCTTTGTTTGCCCAGGGAGCCCAGCATGTATAGGGGGAGGAGGGGCGGAGAGGCTGCTTTTGTCTGCTGTTCGGCAGCCTGTTGCTCAGGGGAGGGGGCAGCCTGTTGCTGGCAGGGGGGAGGGGGGAGGCGTGCAGGATGCGAGGCCGCGGAGGGGGGGGCAGCGGGCGTGGAGAGGCACTTTTCCTCTGCCCGGCAGCTCTGCGGGATCCCTGTCCCTGTGGCCAGCTGCTGCAGGCAGAGGCCAGTTGGAGCCGGCCGAAGAGGAGGAGGAGGTGGAGTCTAGGACCCAGGTGAGCGAGCCCCGGGGACGCTGCTGCGCTCCGGGAGCCCGGCATGTATAGAGGGGAGGAGGGGCAGAGAGGCTGCTTTTGTCTGTTCGGCAGCCTGTTGCTCAGGGGAGGGGGCAGCCTGTTGCCAGCAGGGGGGTGGGGGGGGGGCAGCAGGTATGGGGAGGCACTTTTCCTCTGCCCGGCAGCTCTGCGGGACCCCAGTTGGAGCCGGCCCGAGGAGGAGGAGGATCCTAGGACCCAGGTGAGCGAGCCCCGGGAATGCTGCTGCGCTTGTGCGGGAGTTGCCTCACCCCGTTCGTATCTAGGGATCCGACGTAAGTCGGATCCACGTAAGTCGGGGACTGCCTGTATTCAAGATGTGGGTGTACCATGGATTTATATAAGGGCAATAAGATATTCGCTGTCTTATGTATTTATTTGTTATAAATTCAATCCAGTTAGTATATTTCTATGGCACTTGATTTCAAACACATTTTGGTGTCAGCATGTAGGGTGGAATACACTGAATTCCCAAACTCAGATGTTATAAAATATCGTTTTGCCTTAGACTACACATCATGGTTAGATTCTCTTTTATCAAGACAAGTATCAAATACATCTAAAGTGCAAAGAGTAAAAGTGTTTTGATGATAATCCAGAAGGTAACCTAAATCAGTAAGTCTTTTTTTGCTGATGCAGGTGTTTGTCTCTGTGGAATTAATTGCAGGATCAGTTAGTTCACACAGGAAGCTGAAATCTGGATACCATAAGCTATGCAGTGCTGCCAATTTTTGCAATAATTGTTGTGCTTCTTAAAACCCCAGTTCCTGAAGAGAGAATCTCAGCTTTCATTTAAGAATAGTGGCTGTGTCTAGACTGGCCAGTTTTTCCGGAAAATCAGCCACTTTTCCGGAAAAACTTGCCAGCTGTCTACACTGGCCACTTGAATTTCCGCAAAAGCACCGCCAATCTCATGTAAGATTGTCAGTGTTCTTGTGGAAATACTATGCTGCTCCCGTTCGGGCAAAAGTCCTTTTGCACAAAACTTTGTTTTCCGCAAAAAAGCCCTGATCACAAAAATGGTGATCGGGGCTTTTTTGCGGAAAAGCGCATCTAGATTGGCCACGGACGCTTTTCCGCAAAAAGTGCTTTTGCGGAAAAGCGTCCGTGCCAATCTAGATGCTCTTTTCCGAAAATGCTTTTAACGGAAAACTTTTCCGTTAAAAGCATTTCCGGAAAATCATGCCAGTCTAGACGTAGCCAGTAAGGGTACGTCTAAACTACATGGCTCCATCAACGGAGCCATGTAGATTTGGTTTTTTGGCAAAGGCAAATGAAGCCGCGATTTAAATGATCGCGGCTTCATTTACATTTACATGGCTGCCACGCTGAGCAGACAAACAGCTGATCAGCTGTTTGTCGGCTCGCACGCTAGTCTGGACGTTCCCCCTGTCGACATCAAAGCCCTTTGTCAGCAGCCCCAGTAAACCTCATTCCACGAGGAATAATGGAGCTGCCGACAAAGGGCTTTGATGTCGGCAGGGGAGCGTCCAGACTAGCGCACGAGCCAACAAACAGCTAATCAGCTGTTTGTCGGCTCAGCGCGGCAGCCATGTAAATGTAAATGAAGCCGCGATCATTTAAATCGTGGCTTCATTTGCCTTTGCCTATGTGTCTAATCTACATGCCTCTGCTGACAGAGGCATGTAGTCTAGACACAGCCTAAGTTTCCAGCCCTCCTCATTGTAGAGAAAAATATGAAAACATGATTTCTAAAGGCTCAGAAACCAAAAGGCAAATAAAGGGAACCCCATTTGTTTTCAGTTTCATGATCTTTAAGTCAACCTCATGATTTTTAGGGCCTGACTCATGATGCTTGAATGCTTGGTGATGGCAGTATCACATATGGTCCAATTCTGACATCTTTTATTCAAAAAACCATTGCCACAAAACTGGATTTTTATGCGAATAAAGCATTGTCTTGTTTTGTTTGTTGTTGTTGTTGGTTTTAGCCCTCAGTGTAGCTACACTGGTGCATGGTTTACATTGGTCTGAGATAAGGATGTTAAATTTAGATTAATCAGCTAATCAAATAGTTGATATAATTTACATTGACTATTCAATTAGTTGGTAAGGGCATCTCCACCTTTGAAATGTAGCAAGAGTTCTGCCAGCTACAGTTCAAAGGCAGAAACACCACTGGGAGTGCAGGGCCAGCAGGGAACTCAAACAGTCCCCCACTGGCCCCGTACTCCCTGACTTTGAAATGTACAAAAGCCCTGGGAGGATTCTTGTACATTTCAAAAGCAAAGCGCCGCTGGGAACACGTGGCTAGCGGGGGACTCAAACAGTCCCTGATAGAGGCAGCAAGGGGGTGGGGGACGCGACTAGTTGAGCATTTGCCCACTGAATAGTAGACTAGTCACTTACATCCCTAGTCTGAGACTGGAATATGTTGTTGCAATACAAATCATATCTATGCTAGGGGGTTGCACCAGTGCAGCTGCACTTAACTATATTAAGATCTGATCTGGTAAGGTGCCAAACACCTTCAGCTTCCACTGTAGTTAATGGGAAGTAAGGATGGACTGCTTTTCAGAGGATCAGGTTCTTCATAGCTGAAAAGTAGAGCTGGTCAAAAAATGTCTAAGGGAAATTCTCAATCCTTGAAAAGAAGTGGAAAAGAAAAATAAATCTGAAGCACCACTCCAAAACAAAACATTTCCTTTTGAATCAGGTCATTTTCCAAGATAATATTTTTTAATTGGAATTTTTCAGAACTTATAATTATGAAAAAAATTCAATATTTCTACGTGTTCGACTGAAGATGAAAAATGTCAACACGCAGAAATTTTCCCATTCTGTTCTGGGAACAATTTACAAATTGACATCTGTTATTGACAAGATACTCACTATTACGGAGATCACAATTATGGAAATATTAAAATAGTCAGAGGGACTTCTAAAAACTTAGAAGAAATTTCATTTAATAGATATTCTTGAATAATAATCTGACAATGATGGGTACACTACAAGTACTACAATAATAGTAAATATTAGTAACTAAGGGTATATCTACACTTGCAGCCTAATTCGAACTAGGGCTGTAAATGTAGGCATTCAGAATTGCAAATCAAGCCTGGGATTTAAATATCCCACGCTTGATTTGCATCTTCCCGGCTGGGCGCCATTTGTGAAATTTACAAGCCTAAAGTAACTGCCTGCGTCTACACGTGGCAGTGAAACAGGCATTCGAAATAAAGCCCTAATTCGAACTACCTGTTAAACATCATTGCAGGAGGAATAACAGGTTGTTCGAACTAGGTCTTTATTTTGAACGCCCGTTTCACTGCCGCATGTAGATGTGGGCAGTTACTTCGGGCTTGTAAATATATAAAAAAAAAAACCCCAGCACCCAACTGAGAAGATGCAAATCAAGTGCGGGATATTTAAATCCCGGGCTTGATTTGCAATTCCGAATGCCTACATTTGCAGCCCTAGTTCGAATTAGGCTGCAAGTGTAGACAAACCCTAAGGTAGTATAATACTAAAGTTTTCCTTGTTAATTCAACTTGTTTATTTGTAACATAATCGGAAACCTTAAAAGGTTTCGTTGCTGATGTTTTGATTCACTCAGCCTGTCTTTCTAATGAAGCTGAAAATAACATTGCTCTTTTGTTTCCTTCATTATTTCTAAACAGCTAGTGTCACTGGGAATGATATTAATCAACTTCTTCTGCAGAACCAAGTTCAAAACTAATTTTTCTGACTATTACAAAGACAGCAACTATTAATGTAGAAGGAATGAAATCAGACCTCCCGATATAAAAATTGGCCAACGGGGATCCAAACATTTTAAGTAGAGGAATTTGCTAGGCAAGGGTCATCTATGCTCTAAACTGATAAATAATCCCAGGCAAAAGAGTTTAGTTAAGTTGTACATAAATCTGAAATAAATTTTTCCACTGCAGTTTTCTGGGAAAAGCTCCAGTTATTAAAAAATCTTGAAATATAAACTCCACTGCTTCACTATTCTTTTATTCACCCTACTCTGTGTGCCCTGCATGTAATATATTATTATTTGAACTGGAGTAGTACCCAACTCTATAACATCGATCAGGACCCTCTGTGTTAGGTGCTGTGCAGACTCCAAACAAAAACATGGTCCCTGCCACTCAAGAACTTAAGACAGGGTCTAGCAAAGCAAGATAACACATAGAATCCTCAGCAGTTTTGTCTGTCCTTGTGCTCCAGGAAAATGTTGAAAACATCACATCAGACAGAAGACTTTATGATTTTGCACTGGAGCCATGGGAATATTAGCAGGCTAGTGGCAGGAATTTTCCAATGAGGGAGCCTTGACTCTAGAATGCATCCTCCAGTTGTTACACCAGAGCTTGACTTTTAATGCAGACCTTCAGGGCAAACAGTAAAATTTACCTCTTCTCCTAGGCCTTTGATATACTGCTTATTAAAAATGCAATAGAGTTTTTGAAAGGATTATGAAGCCAGATCCTCAGATGGTGTAAATCAGCATAATGAGCTGACAATCTGACCTGTTGCCTTATGGTATATTAATTTATATCAGAGTTCTATACATTCTCATAAGGTGATGTGGTAGAGTGGAATATTTTTATGAATGATCTAGCAGGTGTTGTGAAATTTGCTGATTATATAATAGTGTCTATAAGTATGGAGTCTTCAAGCTTTTATTAGCTTGATACTGTCTAGAAATTAACATGCATTTTTTGTGAAAGTAATGTTGAACTTTTTGTATTGAAAATGGATCTCTTGAATGGGAACTGGACTCTCTTGCTTATTTCTTATTTTGACCTTTGCGAACATTTTTGCAAATGGTAGAGGGCTGTGTGTGGCGTCCCATGTGAAGTGTCCCATCATCAGTGATAAAGATGGGAGTGTGGAACTGGTTTGCTCATTTAAAAGCTGTCTAGGACTATGTTTACACTGTTTTGCTGAAAGAGGCAATACAAATGAAGCGTGGATTAGCATTTTCTCGCGCTTCATTTGCATAATCTCTTTCAGTCCGGTTTTGTGCAAAGGGTTTTTGTGCAAAAACAAGCAGTGTGGACGTTGCGCAAAAATGGACTGAAAGAGATTATGCAAATGAAGTGCGAGAAAATGCTAATCCACGCTGCATTTGCATTGCTTCTTTCAGCAAAATGTGCAGACATAGCCTACATGTTTAGATTTTTAAAAAAGGTACAGAACTTCCATGAAAGAAAATGTAGACTTTTGTGGGTGTTAAGTGGATACCCTTATACCGCACATATGCATAACTAAGTTTTCTATTAGAGAATGAGAAATATGATTAACTTGGTTTGTGACAATGAAAGACTGAACTGATTTGGAAAAAAATGGAACCAAGAAGGGAGAAAAGCTTTGTTGATTTGTATGGCCTTTTGATGCAATGATCCCCTTAATCTGAATTTATGATGGCTTCCTCCTAAATTATTAATCTTATACCAATATTTCCATTATCTCTAGTATTCCACCCTTACGTTATAAAACAGTGCAGTGTATTCAAACAGCTCCAAGATGATCAGTCATCTACTATATATTAGAGAAATTTTGTGCATCTATTTGTGTCCATCCATCCATCCATCCATCCATCCATCCATCCATCCATCCATCCATCTATTAGTCCATTTGTTCAAGAATTCCTAAGCAGTGTTCACTCTAAACTGGGCAGTTTCACAGGTGATTAATCAGCCCCTCCCAGTCAGAGGTTCAGGGCTCCCTGAATGGAGCTGTGCTGCCACACAGTTTAGAGGGAATACTGCTCCTAAGTGTGAAGAGTTAGGACCACCAAATTTGGCAGGCAACTTCCTCTTATCATAGCTTAAAGCAAAATCAGGGTTTGGTTGTGCTAGGACAATGGGATGTGCATGGAATGTGATTGTTTCACAAAAGGAAAGAGAGGGATGTGATAGCAGAGACAGTTATAATTATGAATGACCACCAAGGGGCAACAAGTGCCCCAGCACTGGGGAGCAGCTACTGGCCAGCAGCACAGCCTCGGCCACCCCCAGGAATCAGCTACCACCAGGTGACCCACACGGCCCCTGCCCTTGGGGAGAAGCCAGCAGGTGGGCAGCATGGCCCCCGCTGCTCTGGCTCAGTTCCAGGAAGAAGTTGGTGGCCGTCTTCATCCCCTGCCCTGAGCTCCTTCACACACCTCCCATCCCTCTAACCTGACTCCTGCACCCCCTACCCCCTGTGCTGAGCTCCTCCTCATCCCTAACCCTGACTACTGCACCTCCAACACCTCTAGCCTCCTGCCCTGCATCCCCCACATCCCCAGCCCTGAAGGATCTGAACAACAGGCTTCTGCTCTCTTGGAATTCACACCTCCAGATCAGCTGCTAGAAGTGGGCCTCATCCTCCTTGATTGGATCTACCTTGTCATCCCCAGCCTGATCCTGGCCTGCATATTTATTCCTGCCTCTGGATATTTCCACTACATGCATCTGACGAAGTGGATCCTTGCCCACGAAAGCTTATGCTCCTACACTTCAGTTAGTCTATAAGGTGCCACAGGACTCCTCGTCGCAACGTCAGGTAAGTCTTCTAGTTCTAGCCAATTAGCCCATCATAAGATGGGCTTTTCAGGTCTCTCCTCCACATTGGTCTTCCCTCCTGAGCCTCCGGTCTCTTGCTCCGTCTCTCTCTCCTCCTCCTACTGCCTCCCGCCCTCTCTCTCAGCTCTCCTCCACTTTCTGCCTCTCTCTGTCTCTCTCTTTCTTTTCTCCCCCTCCTGCCTCTCACTCTCTCTCTTTCTCTTCTCCCCCTTGTGCCTCTCTCTCTCTCTTTCTCTCTGCGCTCTCCTCTGTCTCCGGTGGGGATGCACGCTTGTCCAGGCCCCGCCCCCGGCCGTGCACGTCACCGCCCCACTCCCCTTCACCTCCCGCTGTGGTGCTTGGCTGACTTCTGCGCTGCTCAGCCGGGCCACCGCGTGGGAGCAAGCAGTGCAAATGGCCTCTCTCTCTTCTCCTCCTACTGCCTTGCCCTCTCTCTCTCTTAGCTCTCCTGTGCCTCCTGCCTCTCTCTCCAACTCTCTCTCTTTCTCTTCTCCCCCTCCTGCCTCTCACTCTGTGTTTCTCTTCTCCTTCTCCTGCTGCATCTCTCTCACTCTTTCTCATTGTCCTTCGCCTCCTCCGTTCTCCTCTTTGTCTCCTCCGCATCCTCTGTGTCTGCTCCGCTTTCCTCCTTTTGAATCCGGCACCCTTTCCTGGCGTCAGAGACGCACGCTTGTCCAGGCCCCGCACCCTGGCTGTTCACTCTGGGCGGTGCTGTTGCCTCCCGCCATGGCGCTTGGCTGACTTCTGCGCCGCTCAGCCAGTGCCGCCACGTGGGAGCAAGCGATGTAAGCAGCCGTTTGGGCCCTGCGCTCCCCATGCAGCTCCCGCATGGCAGTCCGGCTGAGTGGCGCAGAAGTCAGTTGAGCGTCATGGCGGGAGGCAACAACGCCGCCCAGAGGGAACAGCCAGTTTTTCAGCGTTACAGAGTCACAGACATTGGGCTACTTTCTTCTAGACTACATGCATCTGACGAAGTGGGTCTTTGCCCACGAAAGCTTATGTTCCTACACTTCAGTTAGTTCATAAGGTGCCACAGGACTCCTCGTCGTTTCTTCTAGTATGTTAATAATTCTGACAAAATCATGGTCAAGACAGAATGAAAATTTTCCAGTCTTCCAATTATTTAGATTATAGACAGACACCGAGGAGCAGCAGGGGAGTGACAATCTAATGATGGAATGGACAATCTAATTTATGATTCAGTTTGCAACCCTTATCATGCATATGAGTAGTGCCAGTGACGTCAATGAGGCTACTAATGTAGAGACTACTTACGTAACAATTCATACGGATTTACAAGATTAGATCAATGTTCTCCATACAGATTATATAATCTGTATCGCATGATACCTTACAGAATTAAACAGTACCACAAAAAGGAATCAAATACATAATAGCAAAGAAGGGAATTCAGAGGAGGACAGAGGTAACTTTAGTTTAGATTTGAAATGAGGTGGAGAGTTGATGAGGTGAAGGCATTTTTTTAAAAGGCTGTTCCAGATGGCTGGAGTTGCAGAAGAAACTATACTGACAAGGGCTTTGTTGCTTAAGCAGTATGCCAATAAGCAAGCAGGGTTCAGCCACACAAGTTTTGTGAAGTAGGCTGATACAAATCAATAGGCTACAAAGAAGTCAATTTCTAACTGGATTTTGAAATGAATAAGAAAGGAGCAGAATTGCTGGAAAGATATGGGTGTACATCTGAGAAGGCAGATGGTGCCATGCTCCAGGCATCTGAGAGACTTGCAGAGGCCACAGCAAAGGGAATTGCAATAGGTAAGACAGGAGAAGATGAAAGAATGGATCAGAAAATCAACTGAAGTACTATTAATGCAGCAGTATATCAAGGTGATAATGCATAAGTGACTATGGAGATTTGCAGACCTAAAAGATGTGGGGAAAAATTCAGAATCAAGAACTACAGCAGTGTTCCATACAATGAAGGCAAATGGGGAATAGTTTATTCTGGGTGCCTAGAAAAATACATTGGTTTGACAATGGAAGCCTTTCTTTTAGGAATCTGTGTGGTAACAAGAGGACAATAGATAAATGGGCTTCCCATCAAAACATCAGAAACAAAAAGGATTAAAAGAAGGGAAATGTAGGCTTTACATCTGATTTCAAACACAAGAGTTGATGACTCATGATTTTCTGTATTGGCAGTCCTTTATATCATATGATGTACTGCACGCTTAGGTCCAATAATTCTCCTCCGCTAAAGAGGGAAGCATATACTCATAAATAAATCTTGGATTGTGGGCAGTACAGGAGGAAGGGAAAGAATGGAGCCAATGCCACATATTCTTATGTGCCAAGTTATAACTCAAGACATGTCTACATGAAACTATAATGCAGCAGTGTATTTGTATTTAAGTAAATGTAACAACTTTCCTATTCTCCAGAAAATTAAAAAGGCACTATCAGGTACCAAAGGCCTAAAATGAAGATTTGCTTAAAATATTTGTTTTCTTTACAATCTAATATGATTTAAGTTTTCATAAAGATAAAATAAAATGGAAAATGGACCTTTTTGCAAACATTCCCTTGCTGTGTTTCCCACTCAAACATTTCAGCATGTCAATGTGAAAGTATGAAACTGACTAGAATAATAAATACTACCAGTGCCTTTTTTGTGATGGTATGCACCGGTATGGTATACTGTCACTTCTTTTGGGAGCACTCGCTGCTTTCCCCTGGCACAGCCCCCAGCCGACGCAAGGAGCACTTGCTCTGTGCTGGACGGAAGCCTGCTCGGGACATGTGGCAACTAAAGGGGCCGTGACCACATTGTGGCCCCCGAGGTTTTTTTGCTCGACAGTTTTTCCTGGTGTGTTTTTTTTTTTTGCTCAACAATTTTGCCTTAGTACCAGCATCTTTTTTTTTTTTGTACAAAAAAAGCACTGACTACTACTACTACTACTACTACTACTACTAAAATAAAAAAAATTGACTGTTTTGTCTAACCAAGCATACAATTTCAGTGAAGAAAAGCAAAACAGAGTCAAATCTCATTCCCTTTACTCATGCAAGTAATAGTATTGTCTTCAATTTTAAAAACTAATTTAGCTGAAATAATCTAAGGTGAAATTAGTGGAACAGGTAAGACAATGTGTATATATGATTTTTAAACTATTTAAATAATCTAGTAAACAGTCAACAATTGAGGAGACTATTTCAGTATACACCTATTGGCCCTTCCAGTATAGAAAAACTGAGTATCATGCATCTTAAAAATAGAGGTTCTGGACTAAATCTTTACCTGAAAATCAGTTCTATTGAATCAACAGTGCTACATCAATTTATGTCCGATAGGGTATGTCTACACTACCCCGTTAGTTCGAACTAGCGGGGTAATGTAGGCATACCGCACTTGCAAATGAAGCCCGGGATTTGAATTTCCCGGGCTTCATTTGCATAAGCGGGGCTCCGCCATTTTTAAATCCCCGCTCGTTCGAACCCTGTGCCGCGCGGCTACACGGGGCACGAACTAGGTAGTTCGAACTAGGCTTCCTAGTTCGAACTACCGTTACTCCTCATTCCACGAGGAGTAACGGTAGTTCGAACTAGGAAACCTAGTTCGAACTACCTTGTTCGTGCCCCGTGTAGCCGCGCGGCACAGGGTTCGAACGAGCGGGGATTTAAAAATGGCGGAGCCCCGCTTATGCAAATGAAGCCCGGGAAATTCAAATCCCGGGCTTCATTTGCAAGTGCGGTATGCCTACATTACCCTCCTAGTTTGAACTAGGAGGGTAGTGTAGACATACCCATAGTGATCTAGTCCTCTCTATGCTCTTGCATTTCTGTGCCACTTTTTGTAAATAGTGCTTTGCCTTTGTGTCTTGGATCAAAATTTCCCCACTCTCACTGCCCTGCTACATTCCACTGGCAGACAACTGCTCACAGGAGATTAGGGATGTAATCGACTAGTTAACTATGCAATAAGCAAATGCTTATCGGCTAGTCAACTAGTGATTTGGTTAGTCGCTTCCCTTCCCCTTGCTGCCTCTATCAGGTTCTCCCCAGCACCATCTGTGTGGGGAGAAGGGGCAGGGCTCTTGCTACATTTCAAAAGCAAAGCACTGCAGGGAGTGCAAGGCTGGTGAGGGGCTCAAACAGCCCTCCTGGGGCTCTTGTACATTTCAAAAACAGGGAGTGTGGGGCCAGCGGGCGATTGCTTGAGTCCCCTGCTGGCTGTGCTCCCTGCGGTGCTTCCACCTTTGAAATGTAGCAAGAGCAGGCAGAGCTCTTGCTACATTTCAAATCTGGAGACGCCCTTATCGACTAATCGAATAGTCAATGCAAATTACATTGACTATTTGATTAGCTGATTAAATTTAACAAGATGGCCGCCTTTCAGTGGTGCGTAGGTAGGTGTGTTTTGTAAAGCAATTTTTCTGTAAAAAGAACTTGCCAAATAAAATAATTTTCTGGGTGTGTAGTAAACAAACACTAAGATAATTAGAAAAAAAGTATTTTTCTGTGCCATACCAATACAACTCCTCTTCCCTTCCTTAAAAAGAATAGCGGTAACCCCCAAAGGCCTGGGTAGATAGGTCAAGTTTCTGAACTATGTCAATTACTACCCTTGATTTATTTTACATGACATTTAAAACTTGAATTTATTATGTAACACGTGAGCTGAAAGAAACAGTACATGAGAAAATGATGCAGGAGTATCCAAAATATAACAGGCATCGTAGACTAGTCAGGTAGTAGCGCCTCAGCTGAATTTGCATTTCCTTGTGTACTGAAGTTATAGCTAATAACCAAATTCTGTTTCTTTTATAATTTGCAAATATCCTTTCCCAAAGAACCTTGGGAGACTGTAGATAGTGTTCATATTTTTAAAAACCCACCTTTTTCAGGCAGGTTAGGCAAAATTCAGAGTAAAATGTACTTCAGATTAATAATTTTGTATTTATTTACATGTTTTTAGAAACACTGTAGGTTCAGGTGTGTGCTGAAGATGCTATACAAATAGATAAAGTGTAAATGGACCAGGATCAGTTTCCTTATTATACAACAGAAACAAAGTGACTGCCACAAAAGTGACAACAAAAAGACAATCCACATTCTTATTCAAAAAGTGAGTTTAGGTTACATTTTAAATAAAAATCAGAATCCTACAGTGAAGAAGGATCAATTATGTCATATAGCTCCGCCCGCCATAAAGAATCCCCACTGTAGCATTTACAACAGTGCTTTCTTATGTCTATAATAAAATACCAGTTCTTACATGTCTAGAGCCCCCTGCCTCTCACAGAGGCCGGACACCTGTTCTATATACCTGGGGCTGGCTGAGTCCTGGAGCATAAGGTGAGCAGTTGGGTGCCAGGGCTCATCTATTTGCTTCCCCCAGCCTTGGGTCATTCCCCCTTCCAGCAGGGGGGGCTGCTGCGCTTCCCTTCTCCCCGGCCTTCCAACAGGGGGCACTGCTGGATTCCCCAGACCTCCGCCCCGCTGCAGGAGGGCGGAGCCCGGTACTGAGAAATACGCTGTGATTGGCGAGCAGGCCCCAGCGGAGCTTCGCTTGAATGAGAGCGCCATTGTGATTGGTGCGTGAGGCTTGCGGGGCTGTTTGTGTGTGGAGGCCTTGGCAGGGTTTCCCCCCTTTTTGCATATGGGGGGGGCTTTGCTTTACTCCCCCCCCCCCCGGACCCAGTCGCTTTGTCCTTTTTTTTTTCGGGGGAGGGTGCGTTTGCCCGGTCCCCACAGGCAAGTGACTCCTGGCCAATCAACGTACAGCACTGGTGGCTGTTGCCAGGTAGACTATGGTAATGAGGTAAGGGCGGCCGCCCCCCCTCCTGCTCTGCAGCTACCATTGTGAGGTGAGGACAGGTGGGGGGGTTTGGGGCGACGGCGGGCCCTGCGGCGGCGGCCGGGACGCGGCACCCGCATGAGACCCCCTCAGGTAACGCGATGGGACGGTCCGGGAGGGGAGTCTGTCCCAGGGGCGCCGCAGAAACCTGCCAAGGGTTTGGGGCTTGTTGTTTTAGTCGCACCCAAGATGGCGCCGGAGCCGGAGACTCCTTAGCGCTGGGGCCGGGACAAACCGTTCGCTCCTGCGGGTGGGGGGGGGAGTAGGGCGCTGTCATTCCCTTCCCCCTCCCCGCAGGAAAGGTACAGTCCGCTTCTTCCCCCCTCCTCGATCGGGTTCCCCCACCCGCTTCGGACAGGGGGGTAAGGGGCTGCCCCCACCCGTTTTCCCCCCTCCCGGATGGTACAGTCCGGACCCCGTCACTACATTGACGGGGGGGGGGGGTGTCGGAGCCATCTTACTCCCCCCATCACGTTGGGTATTTCGCCCCCCGTGTGCCCCTTCTTCCCCTGCCCCCATGGTTGGATCGTTCTCCCTCCCCCAGCTTCAGCCTTGTTCCTCTCCCAGCCCTTACGGCGCAATCTCGCCGCCGCCTCCCTCCACGGCCCAGAATGGTTGGGGCTGAGTGACCGTTGGGTGCCAGCCGTGGCGGGGGCTGTCCCGCCTCAGGCTTTCTGGGGGGACAGTCGTTGTGCGCGCGGCGGGAGGGCTCCCTCGCTTTGATTGGCCGGCGGCGTCTCCCCCTTCTGGCCCGGGAGCAGGGGGATCGCGCCCTGCCTCTGGCCGTGGCGGAGGTGCCGCTGGTCCCCGTCTCTGCCTGCAACCTGGAGACCATGGGCTTCTATTGGCGGGGCTGGCCAGTGATTGGCTGGGGGCTAAGAGCCGAGGCCTGCCAGGGGGGTTCTCCCTGCTCCAGCTTGGGGCGGGAAGAACCTGAGGCGTGGCAGGTACCTTGGAGGTACCAGGGCACCTCAAGGTCACGGTGCTCCCCCATATCCGAATGAGCCCAATTGCAGGGCAGCAGTGTTCACTTTGGGGTTCAGGGAGGCTGCAGGATTTCTCATAGGAGCAATCGCTATCCTAACATGTCAAGTATCAGAGGGGGAGCCGTGTTAGTCTGAATCTGCAAAAGCGACCAGGAGTCCTGTGGCACTTTGTAGACTAACTGAAGTGTAGGAGCATAAGCTTTCGTGGGCAAAGACATGCATCTGACGAAGTGGGTCTTTGCCCACGAAAGCTTATGCTCCTACACTTCAGTTAGTCTATAAGGTGCCACAGGACTCCTCGTCACTTATCCTAACATGTTCACTTTGGGGTTCAGGGAGGCTGCAGGATTTCTCCATAGGAGCAATTGCTATCCTAACAGGTTAACTTTGGGGTTCAGGGAAGCTGCAGGATTTCTCCAGTCCCAGCATGTTGGGTACTGTGCTTTCTTTTTGTTGGGGATGATCCTCCCTAGCTCATGGGCCATTAATATGGCCTTTAATCACGTGTTTTTTTGTGGGGGCGAGGGGAAGGTTGTGAAATGCCAGTATGTTTAGATATGCTGACAGTTTGTCATCTTTGTTATGTATAAAGCCAGCATTTCTCTTCCAAATCTTATGAGAAATTTAAAATGGCATGATGCTTCAATCTAGAGGTTTAGAATAAAAATAGAAACACTACGGGCTCATCCCAATATTATCTCCCAGTTGCACCAATTTTTTCTTCTTTCTTCTAGTAGGCTATGTCTACATTGGCCCCTTTTCCGGAAGGGGCATGTTAATTTCACAGGTCGTAATAGGGAAATCCGCGGGGGATTTAAATATCCCCCGCAGCATTTAAATAAAAATGTCCGCCGCTTTTTTCCGGCTTTTAGAAAAGCCGGAAAAGAGCGTCTACACTGGCCCCGATCCTCCGGAAAAAAAGCCCTTTTCCGGAGGATCTTATTCCTACTTTGAATATTAAGACCTGTGAAATTAACATGCCCCTTTCGGAAAAGGGGCCAATGTAGACGTAGCCTACTAGAAGAAAGAAGAAAAAATTGGTGCAACTGGGAGATAATATTGGGATGAGTATCATGAGTAAGAGGAGGAATATAACGAAATGATAAATGTAGAGTGGGACAAAACTGAGCAGTGTTGATATTTTTCTGTCACCTCCTTTTATGGAAATTTAAGAATGCTCTATGCCTGGATACTCTATGCATGTCAACTTGTGGCACATGTAATTTTGTCAAAAGTCCTTATTTTTCTTTTTTTCTTTTTCAGTTTCTGAGGTATCTGCATTTTTTTCATTAGGTAACTTCGTTTTGCTTCTACACATTTGGGATGTAAAAGAGTAGTTGAGTTGACTACTTGGCTGCGTCTAGACAGGCAAGTTTTTCCGCAAAGGAAAAACTTGCCAGTTGTCTACACTGGCCGGTGGAATTTGCGCAAAAACACTGACGATCTAATGTAAGATTGTCAGTGTTCTTGCACAAATACTATGATGCTCCCGCTCGGGAAAAAGCCATTGTAGACAGGTAAAAACTGTTTTGCGCAAAAAAGCCCCAATGGCGAAAATGGCGATCGGGGCTTTCTTGTGGAAAACTGCGTCTAGATTGGCACGGACACTTTTCCACAAAAAGTGGTTTTGCGCAAAAACATCCGTGTCAATCTAGATGCTCTTTTCTGCAAATGCTTTTAACGCAAAAACTTTTCCGTTAAAAGCATTTGCGGAAAATCATGCCAGTCTAGACGCAGCCCTTGTGTTTTCCCCCTCGCTGCCTCTGTATCAGAGGCAGCAAGAGGGGGGGAGAGGCAGGAGCCAATGCTGGGGGAGCTGGCTCCCCCCTGCACAATCTCTGCAATGGTGGAAAGGCAGAGGTGCAGCAGAGCTGTGGCTTTCTTTTTGAATGTAGTAAGAGCCAGGTGGCTCATAATACATTTAAAAGGAGAGCCGCAGCAGGGAACCTGGCAGGAGCTTGAACTGCTTCAGTACGAGCTTGCGCTGGGTTCCGCACTGCTCCTCTGCCCTTTAAATGTAGTAAGAGCCAAGTATCTCTTACTACATTTAAAAGGCAGAGCTGCAGCAGGGTTAGCTCCCAGGGGTGGCGCAAGCTTGGACTGCTTAGTCCTGACTCATTTCCCACGGCCTGGGAGTGAACCCCACTGTGGCTCAGCACTTTAAATGTAGGTAGTGAGCACCCCTCCATCAACTAATTGAGTAGCCGATGTAAATTCCATTGACTACTTGATTAACTGATGATCTGCAGTTCAACATCCCTACTATACATATCGCTTATACAACACTGCAAAGCTACATTACTGTTTCCCAAGCAATTTTATAGACAAGAGCCCTGACTCAAATTTCTTAGTATCTAAAGGAGTGGTGGTCAATCTGTGGCCCATGCCCATTGTGATTTTATGGGTGACTTGCTAGACGTTTTGTTTACCATTGCCCATGCTCAGAGTCGCTAGTGTTTTTCCTGCTGGTATTACTAAAGTGATAAACATGTAAATCAAGGCATGTGAGGTGAGAGGCATGGGGATTGCACACATTCTTGACTGTGAGAGCCATGCACTGTATCTGCATCCAGTCAAAACACTTCCAGGGTTCAGTTGGCACATCCCACAAATTTTAGGTATGCAAACACAGTAGGTAAATCTACCATAGGAAACTGTCTTGTTATGACAATCTTACAGACCACTGAGGTGAAGGAGGGCCACTCATGCAGTTACCCGTGGGTTGCCTATCAATGTCCTAAGACTATGTCTACACTTATGTAGGTAGAATTTAAGTTGCTCAGGGGTGTGAGTAAACTAGGAATGTGAACGACTAGTTGACTGTCCGATAAGCAAATGCAATGCTGTTTAGCAGACTTCCCTGCTAACTCCAGGCTCCATGCAGCGCTGCCGCTTTGAAACATTGCGGGGAGCACGGGGCCAGTGGAGGACTGCTTGAGTCCCCCACTGGCCCTGTGTTTCCTGCAGCGCTTTTGCCTTTTGCTGGGGCTGTTGCTAAACTTCAGAGGTGGAGACGCCTTTATTGTGCCCAAATTGCATCGACTATTCGATTAGCCAATTAATCGAAATGTTACATCCCTAGAGTAAACCACTCCCGTGAGCGACATAAGTTACACCTACATAAGCGGTAGTGCGGATAGCACTATGTCAGTGGGAGAGCTTCCAGTGCCACCATAGCTTCTGCCACTTGTGGAGGTGGTGTCATTATGCTGATGGAACAGCTCTTTCCTGTGGGAATAGAGCATCTACATCAGACACTGCTGCAGCACTATACATGAAGACATGCCCTAAGTCTGAGTAGTTTGATGTGTAGGACATCAGTTTTAATACCAGAAAGCAAAATGGTATCTTAGTGAAATCAGAGCAAGAAATCTTTGTGAAAAAAAAAATTTGAAGGAAAATGTACCAAATTTAGAGGTAGCATAAAGCTTAGCAAGTCAAGAATGGTAGAAAGACTGACTAAAGGATGCAGAGGATGAAATGAGGACACAAAATTTAAGTAGGAGTTTGATGAAATCCAATAAAAAAGACTAGGACTATTTCTTAGAGAGGTTTTTAAAGGCAATCACATTTCTCAACATGGAAGATTCCTGTTACAATCTGTAGCCCATGGTCAGTTGGGTATTGATCTGCTTTTTGAAAAATATGCATTATCATCAGCAAGATCTTCCACTGTTTTCGGAGTAATTCAGAGTGTATGGTTCTTTGTTATATTCAGTGAAATTAAATCGATTTTTAACAGGTAATTCTAATAAACCGTGAGAAACTATTTAGGAACATAATGATATGATTTTAGGTGATCAGATAATATAAGAACCTAGATGGGTCCATTCCATACAATTTGAGTAAAGATTTGTATCTGTTCCTACCCTACCACACCCATGGACAGGCCTCTGTATCCAAACTGTCTTGGCCCATCCTACCCGCTCAGGACCTTCAATTGCCAGCCAGTCCCTCCTCCCACATCCTTCCCATTCCTGTCTCATCTACCAATAACATAGTTTGTTCACGAGCAGAGTTCGGAACGTCTCCTGGGCAGCTTGTACGGGGAAGGGATATGCTCTGTGGGCTTGTGGGCCTGATGTGTAACTGAAAACCAAACACTATCAGTAAAACGGCCCAACTCCAGCTGGCAAGCGAGCTCTTGCCATGAGGCTGGGATATGTTCCATGCGGATGGTGTAACAAAGAGACATGGAACCATGGAACCCCAGCTTTAAGCACCTGCATCCTACTGAGAACCAGATTTGGGTCATGTGGGAAGAGAGCCCTGTGGGGTAATCTGGGCTGCTAGTCCTTAAACTGGAGCTGCATGGCCCACAGCCTACCCCCCTTCTTTCATCCCTATCCCCACCTCCATTCCTACACCCACCCACCCATCCTTCCCTAACCCACACTACCTATCCCTACCCCCCAACTGACTATCCCTCCCCACCTTCTTCCTCCGTTCCTATACCCCCGTCCTTCCCTAACCCCTCTCCTCTGCACCTCCACACTGCCCATACCCCGCCTCCATTCCTATACCCCCCTCATCTCCATCACCCCTTATCGCCCACCCCCACATACACTCTATCCACTTTCCTCCCTCCCTGCACACACCCTGCTTCCTCCCATGAATTCATCGAGCTGCGCACTTTGGCTCATCCCAGCCTTTCCTAAAGGGCCTGTTTGGGTTTGTGTGACACTGTGTGAATGGCCTTTGGGGCAGCTTTGCTCTCTGGTGAGCCCAGAGTGGCTGCCCTGGAGAGTTGGGGAAGTGGCCAGAGTGCAGCATAACTAGGCCATCCCCAAAGGGGATGTGGTGTGACCAAAACCTGCCCTGCCTGCCCAGGAGAGCCCGCTTGAGCCAAGGGCTTGGCCTTGATGCTCCAGTTGGTGTACCTCTTCCCTGCAAGGCCAGGGTGTAGCACTGTGAGCAGGCCCCGGCTGGGAGCCAGAGGGGGGAAGCGGGGAGATAGGGCCTCACAGAAGAGGACAGTGCTTTGTGGACAGGGCGAGCCCAAAGGGCCCTGAGGCTTCGTGGGGGCAAACCTTCAAAGGGCCGCGCCTCCACAGCGTTCACCCAAGCTTGGGTGTCTCAGGGAGGGGAGGGAGAGCTGTCAGTGCATGGGTATTGCTATCTGCAGACCTCCAGACCCTCACCACAGGCCCCCCAACTCCTGCAATCTGCTTATGCTTGGGAAGGCTCTCCCTCATCTTGGGTGGGAGAGAATCAGGCTGCGGCACTGCTGCAAGACATGCTGGTGATGCCGTGCTGCAGCTGCTGCTGGGAACTGGGCCCCCTCGCTCCTTATCCCCATCCTGAATGTTGCAGTACAGGGTCCTGCCGGGGCAGCCAGTAGTCACCACTAGTGCCAAGCCCAACTGCTCTGCAGTGGGCTGCCAGGAGAGATGCATGCCTTGAGCACCAGGGAGGAGGGAGGCCACACAGCTCCTGTCCCCCCGCCGGAGCACCAGCAAGGCGGGAGGCTGTGCAGCTCCTCCCCCCCCCCCCCTTCTGGAGCCCTGGGAGGGGGAGGCCTCATGCCCTGGAAACCATGTAGCTCTGCCCCCCCAGGGAGGGGAGAGGCCACGCAGCTGCCAGGGGTGGGGAGTGGTGGTGGGACACAGTGACACATGACATCATTCTGTGGTCCCGCAGGAAAAGTTTTTTATATATATAGAGAGAGAAATAAATTGCAACCATTACTCTGCTCGTGAGTAATGTCTTAGCGGTGTGTGTGATTTCCATCTATCTTCTTCCAGTGAATATAAATCTTGTGGCCATACTCTACCTGATTACGAACATCCAACCAGAATGCACTGAAGCCAGAGTTCCTTGAAATAATGTGTGTGTTTGACGAAATGAGAATTCAGAAAAAAGACAATGGTCACGACTCAGTAGTCAATGAGGCTAAACAATATTGCACTTTCCAGCTTTCTTGCTGCCATGAGAACATATTCTTTCAAAGGCTCTCAGAAAAATCACTGACTTACCTCCCATGTGTGCTGGGATATTTAAGTTAAGTGTAGGATACAGCTTTTTGCAGACATGTGATGCTACTTTTAAGTATAATAAGCCATTTTGATATTAAAAGCTGAATGACAATTCACAGCATAATTTAGTATTAAACCCACTTTGCATGATGATCTTGTATTCAGCTAATAGCCATTGCGGTTTTTGCAGCAAGGAACTTCAGTCGGCATGCAGACCTCTTCTGTAACCTGAAGTTGATCAAACCAGCCCTTTTATGCACCAGTATTGTAAAGGGATTCTTATTTGAGATATTGCCATGGCTTTATGACTTTCTGAGCGGAGAGGTGGACAATTCCATTTGCATAACCCCAGTCTTCTCCCGTGTTTATCCTATGAGAGCACGGGCAACAGCGAATGTTCACAAGCCCCTGGATGTAGGTTTCTCTGTGGGATCTCCTTAGCTGGGCTCATAGCAGGTACCAACATAAGTGCAAGGGTCTTTCTGCAGAATCTGTCCTTTGCATTTCTTACATTTGAAGAAAGGTGCCCTTTCTCCAACATAAATCCACTTAATACATCCGAGGGTACTGAGGGAGTTGGCAAATGTCATTGAGGAGCTTTTGGCCATTATCTTTGAAAAGTCATGGAGATCGGGAGAGATCCCAGGTGACTGGAAAAAGGCAAATGTAGTGCCCATCTTTAAGAAAGGGAAGAAGGATGATACAGGGAACTACAGGCCGGTCAGTCTTACCTCAGTCCCTGAAAAAATCATGGAGGGGATCCCGAAGGAATCCATTTTAAAGCACTTGGAAGAGGGGCAGGTGATCAAGAATAGTCAGCATGGATTCATGAAGGGCAAGTCGTGCCTAACCAAAATGATTAGCTTTTATGATGAAGTAACTGGCTCTGTGGATATGGGGAAGTCAGTGGATGTGATATACCTTGACTTTAGCAAGGCTTTTGATACGGTCTCCCACAATATTCTTGCCAGCAAGTTAAGGGAGTGTGGATTGGATAAATGGACTGTAAGATGGATAGAAAGCTCCCTGGAAGGTCGGACCCAGTAGTGATCAACAGCTCGATGTCAGGATGGCGATCGGTTTCTAGCGGAGTGCCCCAAGGTTCGGTTCTAGGACCGGTTTTGTTCAACATCTTTATTAATGACCTGGCTGAGGGGATGGATTGCACCCTCAGCAAGTCTGCAGATGACACTAAGCTAGGGGAAGAGGTAGATACGCTGGAGGGCAGGGATAGAGTCCAGACAAATGGAGGATTGGGCCCCAAGAAATCTGATGAGGTTCAACAAGGACAAGTGTAGAGTCCTGCACTTGGGACGGAAGAATCCCAAGCATTGTTACAGGCTGGGGACAAACTGGCTAAATAGCAGTTCTGTAGAAAAGGACCTGGGATTACAGTGGATGAGAAGCTGGACATGAGTCAACACTGTGACCTTGTAGCCAAGAAGTCTAATGACATATTAGGTTGCATTAAGAGGAGCATTGCCAGTCGATCCAGAGATGTCATTATTCCTCTTTACTCGGCTCTGGTGAGGCCACATCTGGAGTATTGTGTTCAGTTCTGGGCCCCCAATTACAGGAAGGATGTGGATGCATTGGAGAGGGTCCAGCAGAGGGCAATGAAAATGATTAGGGGGCTGGAGCATATGACCTACGAGGAGAGGCTGAGGGAGTTGGGTCTATTTAGTCTGCAGAAGAGAAGAGAAGAGTGAGGGGGGATTTGATAGCAGCCTTCAACTTCCTGAGGGAAGGTTCCAAAGAGGCTGAAGAATGGCTGTTCTCAGTAGTGACGGATGGCAGAACCAGGAACAATGGTCTCAAGTTGTGGTGGGAGAGGTCCAGGTTGGATATTAGGAAAAACTATTTCACTAGGGGTGTGTCTAGACTACATGCCTCCTTCGACAGAGGCATGTAGATTAGCCAGATCGGAAGAGGGAAATGAAGCCGCGATTAAAATAATCGCGGCTTCATTTAAATTTAAATGGCTGCCCCGATCTGCCGATCAGCTGTTTGTCGGCAGATCGGGGCAGTCTGGACGCGATGCGCCGACAAAGAAGCCTTTCTTCATCGGCACAGGTAAACCTGGTTTCACGAGGCTTACCTGTGCCGATGAAGAAAGGCTTCTTTGTCAGCGCGTCGCATCCAGACTGCCCCGATCTGCCGACAAACAGCTGATCGGCAGATCGGGGCAGCCATTTAAATTTAAATGAAGCCGCGATTATTTTAATCGCGGCTTCATTTCCCTCTTCCGATCTGGCTAATCTACATGCCTCCGTCGAAGGAGGCATGTAGTCTAGACACACCCTAGGAGGGTGGTGAAGCACTGGAATGGGTTACCTAGAGAAGTAGTGGAGTCTCCATCCCTCGAGGTGTTTAAGTCTTGGCTTGACAAAGCCCTGGCTGGGTTGATTTAATTGGGATTGGTCCTGCCTTGGGCAGGGGGCTGGACTTGATGGCCTTCTAAGGTCTCTTCCAGCTCTATGATTCTATGACTAGCTAGACTATAAAGAGAAAACACTCTTGTACAGTATTTTGTGTATGCTTATCGGTTAATGGTCCCAGTTAATCTCAATATCCTCTCTCCTGCGTGCTCTGCATTTAAAGCTTGAACTGGCAGGCTGGCTTAGTCCCAGCCCGCCAGTCCAAGTTTTCAATGAAGAGATTGCAGGGGAGCTGCCTACCACCATGAGCTGCTGCCTCTGATACAGCCGCTGTCCACAGAGGGCTTGGGCTGCTGCCACCCTGCACTGTAGCCTCTGGAAACTTCTGTTAGTTGTCCAAAGAAAAGCTAGTCTACTTCATCCTCCCTACTCTCTAATTTCCCTGAGCATTTTAAAGTCACTTTTACCATCCTGGTCAGGTGGTCGGTAATATATCTCTACTGCTATATTCTTATTAGAACACAGAATCCGTAAAGATTCTATGGTACGGTTTGGTTCATTTAAGATTTTTACCTCATTTGATTCTACACTTTCTTTCACATGTAATGCCACTCACCCACAGCATGACCTGTTCTGTCCTTCTCATAGATTTTGTACGCTAGTATTTGAACCAATACTGATGAGATTTTGGAAATGTCAAACAGGAGGCAAGTGCTCGAAGAGTAGAGGGACAGGGTCTGTGAGGCAGGTAGGATCAGTCCCCAGAGGATTTTAACAAAAGTAGGGCAATTTAAACTATCCTGAAATGAATGAGAAGCCAGTAGAGGAGTTTGCTGTTGTGATTGCACTTTTTATAGATTTGAGAAGGCAGGCAGCTGCATTCTACGTGTGCTAACATCTGGACGACTGGTCCCAGGGATGCCAGAGAGGATGGAATTAAAGAGCTAGGTGTCATAATGACAGGAGTCTGAAGAATGGATGAGATAAAATGATCTAAATAGCTCTTGTTAGAGAATGCTCACAGGAATCTGGATGCACGCTCAGAAGGCAATATTGTGTTGAATTTAACTAGGAACTACAAATAAATGGAGATGTGTGCGTTTCTCCTCACATCATACGTTATTTATGTTGCATTCTATGGTATCCTGTTTCTTTCACATTCCAAGATGATATGATTTACTTATATCCATTGTCATTGCAGCTCTCATTTCTTCACCTGATTCCATGCTGAGTGAGGCACACCTATTGTTTTGAGAAGGAAAATGCTTTCTTCATGGATGCTGTAAATGGTTTAGCACACTGCACATTGCTTTCAGCACTGCTTCACATGCTGCTTATGCTGTATATATGTCTCAGGGATGCTACAGAAATCGATTTACATTGGGTTCATATTGCATCTGCATGCACCGCTTCTGACAGAAGAATCTCCCATTGGCATATTTGCACTGATATTCCTTTATTCCTAAAGCAGGAGTGGTGAACCTAAGGACTGGGAACCAGATGTGGTCCCTAGCCTGCCTGAATCAAGCCCTCGAGGCTTGGCGCTCTCCCCATCCCAGCATTGGGGAGCCTGTGTTGGTGCTCCAGACCCCTCCCCCTGCTGTCCCTCCATAGGTCTGGAACACATAAAATCTACTAGCCTGTGCCGCCCCCCTCCCCCCCCCAGGCTCTGGTGAGTGAAGGGAATGTGAAGAATGTCTTTCTCCTCAGTTGGGGGCCGCATCAGAGGATTATTTTTCTCACTTGTGTGTAGCCCCCGTCTTGATTTTTCTGTGGATCAACGGCCCCTGACCCAAAAAAGATTCTTCATCCCGTCCTAAGGTGCTCAACTTCTACACATGGAGAGGAAAAACACAATATTTGGAAGGAGAAATGTATACCTGTAGAAAATGATCCATGGATACAATGCAGAGAGTATCCCCTCATTATGCCAGATTTTGAAGTATCCCAGACAAATGGAAGGCCCTGACATCTAAAAATGTAGACGCCCAAGAAAAGATCTTTTATGTATAATGTAATGGAGGCACCAGTTTCTCTATCAAATTTCTCTATCCCTTCCACAGTTTAGGGACACACACCCTTACCCAATTCCTAGGTCTCAGGGCATAACTTCCTGCAGGTTTGCAGGATCTTTTGCCATTGAAAGAGCCTTACACAGTAATATTCTTATTCTCTATTTATTGACAATTCCCAAGCAAGCAGAATGCACATGCTACACATACGGGCTGTGTCTACACTGGGCCACTTATTCCGGAAAATCAGCCGCTTTTCCGGAATAAGCTGCGAGCTGTCTACACTGGCCCTTGAATTTCCGGAAAAGCAACAATGCTCTACTGTACAAAATCAGCCGCTATTCCGGAAAAACTATTCTGCTCCCGCTCGGGCATAAGTCCTTATTCCGGAACACTGTTTCGGAAAAGGGCCAGTGTAGACAGCCCAGTAGTCTTTTCCGGAAAAAAGCTCCGATCGCGAAAATGGCGACCGGGGCTTTTTTCCGGAAAAGCACGTCTACATTGGCCACAGACGCTTTTCCGGAAAAAGGGCTTTTCCGGAAAAGCAGCCTGCCAATGTAGACGCTCCTTTTCCGGAAAAACTGAAAACGGAATAGTATTCCGTTTTAAGCAGTTCCGGAAATTCATGCCAGTGTAGACACAGCCACAGTGTCATGCTCACCAATTCTGATAAAGGTGGGCAGACTTTCCCTGTTGGCCAGGCAAGGTCAGTCTCTTTGGATCTTAGCTGCTGCACGTCATGGTCGTGTGAAGGAGTTCTGGCAGCTTTGGTCTTAGGCTGTATCTTGGAGGTGAGTTCTTCCAGGTCTTCCCTCCTTCTTGATCTTCCTTTCCTTTCCCTTTTCCGTCTTCCTTCTTCTTGGACCCCAGTTTATATAGTGTAAGCTATACCATAACCAGTTATTTTTGTATAATTTTACTAACCAATCATACCATACTGTAACAGAATTACCTAACCAATCATACCCCACCACCTTAGTTGATTTACACCTAGCAAAATTAATTATACAGCAGACAGAAACAGTTACAAACCAGACAGAGCTCACACAGACAAACAATAGGAAAGTAAGGACATAATCATAGAATGTGGATTCCACAACCTCTTCTATTGATAAACAGTTTCTTGCCAGATGAAATGCTGTTAACTAAGTTTTCTCTACCCATGTCGATACCTATTTCTTATCTGGTGACAAAGGGTGCTATTAGGACAAGGTCTCCTTCTTACAGCATAGTGTGACACTATTTTAATGCAATTTAGATAGAATGTGAGAATGTGACTCCAGGCTTTACAGCTAATGGCTGCTGCTCTTCAGTCTGGCTGCAGAAGAAGGCTTTAGTTTAGGCCTTCCAATATGGCTACAGAAAAACCATATTGTTACAGGATTAACAAAAACTCAACAAACTTTCCACATAATTAAAATTAATTGCAATCTTATGAATAGACTATATTTGAAGAAAATAAGTTGTAATTAAGCTCAATATTAATGAGACTTGTATCTTGTTTTTATGGTTACATAGGCTACAGCCTGGATAAACGGTTCATATAATCCTTAAATTGAGCCACTGAATCACTGTCAGCTCACCCAATTACCACCCTTCCTCAACAGCTAATCTGCATGGAACATTTCTGTTGGGTGTAAAGAGTCAGAAGGAGACTGGAGTCATGTCAAGGGATTTCATTGATTCATCTGTCACTGCTCTTTAAAAGTCCCATAGAGTACGTCTACACTTGCTCCCTAGTTCGAGCTAGGGATGCAAACATAGGCAACCGAAATTGCTAATGAAGCGGGGATTTAAATATCCCGCGCTTCATTAGCATGATCTCGCCGGCGCGTTACTCCACTCAACAGCTGATTCGAACCAGGAAGTGCGTGCTGGGACGCATTAGTTCGAACTAAGGGGTCACAAAATCTGATGATTCTCAGCCCTGACCATTGTTCAATGCAGATATAGTGGTTTTTTTCCTTACTAGTTGGATCTCTTTCTAAGGCTGCATTTTTTTTCTTACCTCTTCTGCTCTTTGCCCAGTTTTTAGGATTGAGTACTACACATAGTACTCAATGTATATGTACCATCACTCATCAGTGTAACATTTCTGTTTTCTTTTCCCCAGAGTTTAATAGCATGAATGTATATGAAGTCACATCTCATACCCTACTTTCTTCCATCACTTCTTGGGTTGAGCAACACGTGTGCACTGTATTTCTTAGCATAAGGGAGCCAGTGGATGATAGCACGACATACTGTCTAGTACAGAGGTGGGCAAAATCCTCTCAGTGGGCTGAATTTGGCCCATGAGGCAGTTCTAGGCCCCGCCTCCTAGCGCAGGAGTTGGCAACCTACGGCGCACATGCCTCTTATGGCACGCAAGACAATTTTCAGCAGCATGTAGGAATGAGCTCAGCCCCGTCCTTCCTCCCACGCATAGCCGCTGGTGAGTGCTCCCTCCTCCCTTCAGTGGGTTAGGCTGCGGTGGGAGGAGGCAGAGTACTATGGCAGGCTCTTCTGTGGCACTTCAGCCAGGACTGGAGGCTCTGCTGCTGCGGCCACATAGTCTGGGGCTGGCCCCAGAGGCTGGATGTGCTGCTGCTGTTGCCATGCAGTCTGGGGCTGCGTGGCTATGGCAGTGGTATATCTGCCCTCTGGGACCAGTCTTGGACCACGTGAATCACAGCCTTGGAGCTGGCCCCAGACCACAGCAGCAGTGGGGCCTCTGAGGCAGCCCCAGACTGTGACAACAGCATCAGTGGAGCTCCAGGGCCGAGGCCAGACCATGTGGGCTCTGGCAGCGGGGCCTTCCTCCAGGGTGGCCAGGACAGCATGGCTGCGGCCGTTGCTGCAAGGGTGCACGAAGCCAGGTAAGGTTCCGCCTCATGCTCAGCCCCCCCCCCCCAGCAACGCCCTCACTTCCCTCCCTCCCCAAGACCCGGCACCCCCAACTTCCTCCAACACACTCCCTTGTTACTGCACACTCTCTCTTGGCCAGACACCCAGTCCTCCTCCTTCGTCCACATTGCTCCTGCACCCTCTCTCCTGGACACACACTTCACCCTCCCTTGCTTCTGCTCCCTCCACCTGGCCAGACACCCTATTCCCAGCCTGTTTCTGCACTCCAACTCCCTCCCAGATCCTGCACCTCATCTCTATCCTACTTGCTGGCAGCCCTGTCTTATGCACTAAATCCCTCATTTTTGTCCCTATCCCAGACCATAAGGTGGTCCATAAAATCCACTAACTCCAGAACCTGAGAAAAGTAAATTTGGCCTATGGGAAGCCTTGAACCTCAGTCCCCACCTTTCTTTTCCCTCACTCTGTCAGGCTGGGGCACCAGAGGAGTGAGAGGTCTCAGTTGGGGCCACATCAGGGTTTTTGGAGGAGTTTTTTGCTTCTCACTTGTGTGGTCCCCAACTGATTTTTCTGTGAGTCAATGACCCATGACCCAAAAAAGGTTCCCCACCCCTGCCATAAATAAAGAAAACATTGAAATCTTTTGTGTTGGACATAATATTTTACTTAGTTTATCAAACTTCTTTTTAAACACACATAAGAAAGATAAAATGCTTAATCTGTTTCATAATTTAAATTAAACCATTCTCCCTAGCTGCAGCTGGTTCAGAAAATAAGGTCACCGTACCCAGCCCCCCTTACCTCCTTTCCTCCCTCCTTCCCCCGGCACACAGATCCGTGAATAAGTTAAATATCAGAATGACACTTCTGAAAGATTGCCAACTCCTGCAAAAAGGTAAGATCTGCACCTTAATTTATTAATGAAGTGGCTATAAATAGGACTATTGTTGACTTTAAAAGGTATCCCCGGCACTCGGACCCCTACATAGAGGTGAATAAGTCAGATCTTGGCACTCCACCTATGAAAGGTTGCTGACCCCTTTGTGTTGCCTGGGAGCCAGAGATACATGAGCCCTTTCAATTGCTTTTATTTAAAGGGCTCGCGCTTGCTGGGCGGTTGCGTTGCTTGGCAGCCACCCGGCAGGCACAAGCCTTTTAAAGAAAAGCAATTGAAAGGGCTCACAGCTCTTGGTTCTACTGGCCCGTTGCCTGGGAGCTGTGTGAGGTGTGAGGCCTTTCAGCTGCTTCTATTCAAAGGGCTTGTGCCTGCCCAGCAGCTCCCAGGCAACAGGTTAGCAGTGGGGCCAGGAGCTGCCAGCTGTGTTATGTGAATTCTAAGCCTCCGCCCCAGACAACTCTGGAAGGAGACTAGCCCACAGCACCCTCCCATCTGCTCTAGGTCTCTTCCATTGGCTAGAAGTCAGGGCAGGGACTTTAGGCCAAGCAAAGCTCTGGGCAGGGTAGTTCTCAACCCTGCCCCTTCCACCCAAGGCCCTGCCCCTTCCGCCCGAGGCTCGCGGCCACTTCCGAAATTTGTGAAGTGGCCCCCCTTCAAGAATGATTGCCACCCCTGGTCTAGAATCATAGTAATACACAAAAGCCTCTTTCCTCCATTTGTTGTTTTTCAGTAAGCAATAGTATTAATTTTTCCATCACTGCCCAGGGTGATATTAGAGTAAAGCTTTCCAGAATTATTATTTAATGCATTCTAGGGATGGCCTGTGTAAGATGCATGCACTCTAGTCCTGTCAGGCTTATTCATTGTTTGTGAGATTAACAGAAGGCAGAAAGTGCCTACTTTTTTCTTCTTTGATTTTTTTACCTTGTGAGTGACAAACCAAATGCCAGTATTTGGGAATAAATTATAATTATAATAATTTGCATTTAAAATATATATACATGATAGCATCAGTGAGAGACCTTCTGCTTTCTTATTGGTGCACAAGCAAGTGCTGGCATCAGATCAGCCTCACTAGACTGCCAGCGTAAAATAAAGTTAATTGGACTTGCTGAAAAATCAATTGGGCTCAGCCTCATGTTAATTCCTGAGACTATGATTTAATATGACATTGGAGACGAAGCTGGGTAGGTGCAGAATGACTGACTAAACCAATCAACAAAGCAGTAAATTACACTTCAGAGATTCCCAATGGCAGCTTGATAGGCTCCAATAAAATCGCAAGGGGTGAATAGCATGGAAGCAATTTGTCAAGATTTCCAGGCTTCCATCGATTAGAATTTAAGCTTCAGTGTTCTTTCTCTCTCTGTTTAAAAAATGTCTAGTTTAATAGTATCTGAAATACCATCAGGGATTGCAGATCTGTGCACATGCAGAGTTGCCTCTAAACTCAGAATCACTTTAGTGTTGTACTCAAAATTAAACAAATCTATTGAGAAACCAGTTCTTGCCTCTAAACATGACAATTATTTTTGTGAAAAGACTAAGGTTCAATTCCTAGCCCTGTCTCTTGATCCCTAAGCCATTAGAAGCTGAGAAAGCTGTAGAAAAATCACCTTGTTTCCAGAAAGAAGCAAACCCCTTCTGATCAGTTCAGGAGCAGCGGTCATGAGCTTCAAAGTAAATCCAGTCGAACCCTAAATTGACAGGTGGCCACTATATTGTGATTACCTTCAGGGAGGGGAAATGAAAGGTGTGACAGGTTGGGTCCCAGAGTTCCCCTTGAGGCGGTCACCTGATAGGCTGTTCATACTCCCTGTTCTCTGAGGCACCCCATCATGCGATCTTGCTGAGCCAGTAGCTCTGGACTCCCCCAGCAAGGCACAGAGTTCAGGTTACTGCTCACAGCAGCATAACACAGACATTGAGAACAGCTCAGCTCTGTAAAGGCTCAGTCACGGAGACTTTTCACAACTCCCTGGTGTACAGCCCCAGTGGGATCAAAAGCCCAGATAAATCTCTCTTACTCTGTATAAAAGTTTTACACAGAACAAGTTCATAAAGTGAAAGAGAGATATGCAAGCTGTTGTTCCCGCCACCACCCAGGTAACATTTATTTACATTGGGATTAATAATAAAGCAGAATGATTTTATTAAGTAGAAAATAGGATTTAAGTGGTTACAAATGATAATAGATCAAAGTAAGCTACTAAGCAAAACAAAACAAAACACTCCAGCTAAGCCTAATACATAAAGAGAAATAGTTGTATATCTTAATTTTTCACCCTTTTTCTACTTATTTCAGGTAAAGACCTTCTTGGGCTTATCTTTTTCTGTTCTGGGTCCAGCAGCTTCTCTCCATCCCCTGTACTTACAATTCTTCTATTTCCGTTAAAAGCATTTTAGGAAAAGAGCATCTAGATTGGCACGGACGCTTTTCTGCAAAAGCACTTTTTGTGGAAAAGCGTCCGTGCCAATCTAGATGCGCTTTTCTGCAAAAAAGCCCCGATCGCCATTTTCGCGATCGGGGCTTTTTTTGCGGAAAACAAATCTGGGCTGCCTACACTGGCCGTTTTGCGCAAAAGTTTTGCGCAAAAGGACTTTTGCCCGAATGGGAGCAGCGTAGTATTTCTGCAAAAACACTGACAATCTTACATGAGATCGTCAGTGCTTTTGTGGAAATTCAAGCGGCCAGTGTAGACAGCTGGCAAGTTTTTCCAGAAAAGCAGCTGATTTTCTGGAAAAACTGGCCAGTCTAGACACAGCCTTAGGGTGGGGAGTAGTCTGTGAAGCCTGCTAAAGACAGTCATTGTTTGCTTCCCATTTCTTAAATAGAATTTCCCCAGGATGGGAAATCTTTGCTTAATTCCTCCTACCCCCATGGAAAAGTGCAAAATTCAAGATGGATTCCAACGTCAGGTGTCATGGTCACATGTCTTTGTAGGACCAACCATAGCCCAGGTTCACTGGAAAAACAAGACTATTCACAGGTAATAGTCTTGAGTACCAGGCCATTAGGTTTCTAAAGTACCACTAATGATTTTTACTAGCACATCTAGATTAATAAACATGTTTATACTGCGTATTTCTAACTTCAAATACAGGAATGATACGTGCACACAAATATAATATACACATTGAGGAGATTATAAGAACTCCAATGATAGATTTCATGCCTCATTTTGCATAAAGCATATTTGAATTATGAATATTCCTATTAAAATACATTTGTATAAGAATATGGGGGGTACAGTGTCACAAAATGATTTTTTAAAAACTTCTCTTTCCACTATGCAATACTTGTCACATTCAGTGCTGCAGGATGTTCCTCCCTGGGTCTCTGTTTCTGCCAGGTCTCCTCAGGAGCTCTGCCAGTTGCAGTTGTTGGCTTATTTCCTCATCTGTTGTGATAGAAAATACAGAAGGAATTGGGAAAAAGAACAGAGTACAGTTATTCATAAAATTAAGACTTCTGCCATAACAGCACATCCCTGCATGTGATAGATAGCAGCACCTTTCCACTGGCTTTCTGTTTCAGTTGAAATTGATTGCAATGTACTCTGTTATTTAATATCTTTGGTCTCTTTTCTCTTGTTATAGTCATGTTACTGAAGATCACCTTGTTTTGTGTGAGTAGAGACGTGGTGAGCAGATGAATCTGTTCAGCCAAGCACCGTTCCAGTAATTAGCTAGCACAATGGAGCATCACAGCAGGGATGAGATGAACTCGAAAGAGGAAAGTCCACAAGTGTGGTCTGAATCTGCTGAACAGGAACAGAATACTGCTCAGGTGACTAGCTGCTCCTAGAAATTTCTTTAATTATTTTGTAGAGCCAGGGACTGGGCTGGGCTTGCTTGCCCAACACTTTTGTACTTAATTACCTGAAGCCTGCCATCTTGTGCTTCAAAAGATAAGCTTGAGAAGAAATCATATCCTAGCCACTCACTGTGTTTTCAAAGTAAAGTTTTAGCAGTTGAACTGAGTGTGAACCAATGCTGTGAAGACTGAGTTTGCAGACAGTCTGAAACAATAGCTCTGAGAGATATTAACTATTACTTTTCATTTTGAGGGGCATGATCTTTGGAACCTTCCACTGATTTTATCATCAGACCTTTGGTTAAAGTTTAAAATGCAGAAGGAGTAATGCGAAAAGGAAATATGTAATTTCCAGTGACCGCTACAGCCCATTCCTTCTTTTATGAGTAAGAATTCATTGAATTAGTTTAACTGATGTCAGTATGATTAATCACATGAAGCCCATAATACTTTGCGTAGTAAATTCCTACCACCATTTTTTTCACTGAAAGTGTAACATATTCATATCATCACACATCTTCTTTTCTTTAATTTTTTTAGCACTGATGTGGATCAGTTCAAAGCATCACTGTCAAGAGTAATACATATGCAAAAATGTTTTTAAACCGTGGTTATTACTGACTCTTAGATTTATAAAAATCTCATTTATTCAACATTGCGCATTTTTTATTCTTTGCATTCCACTCAGTTTGGACAGCAAAACTAAGATTGATCAGTTTCACATTAATTTCAAAGCAGTTTCTTCTTTAGTTCTTAAATATTAGTACGAAACTGTTGCTCAGGGTCTCAGCAGTGTAAAGAATGATTAAAATATATACTAAAAACAAATTTTGGCTGAATTTGCACAGGATTGTGAGTAAGGCCTTGGAATCCTGGTTGTCTGAATAACTTGCTCCCTAGACTTTGCAAGAAATTGCATTTCTCTGTAGCTCAACATCTCCAGCTGTAAAATGGGAATAACAATACTTTCTCTGGCTTTTGCAAAGGAGGGTAGTGCAGATTCATTACTATTTTCACAGCGTCCTGGAAATGAAAGGCACTGAATGAGTGCTAAATATTATTCTCATAATTATTTATTTTTGTTTGTTTGTTTATTGTTTGTAAAATTAGTGCCTAAATTAAGATGGACAGGTATTTTCTTGGAAAAAATTCTGAAAAGGGCAAACAAAATACATTAATTTATAACAAGCTTTAATAAAATTATGTGAATTTTATTTCAGACTCTGAAAGTTTAGTACCTACAGTCTAGCTAAGATACTTTGGAAATGGATACCTAAAATAAGATTCCTAATTCCATATTTAGGTACTTAAATAAGTGGCCCAGTTTTCAAAAATGCTGAGAACTCAGCTCAAAGTTGCAAAGAAGAGACCAGTTGCCTGCTGGCAACAAGATGGAGTACACCGATGGAGTACACCAACTCATTTCAGAAAGGCGACCAAACAATTGGACAAGTGTGGATAACAATTTCAGTCACAATCTGCGATATATGAACTGCTGGCCTGAAGGTGGAATCTCTGTATCCCATTAGCAGTGTTAGGAGCTATCAAATAATTTTTGCAATTATATTTTTTTCCAATCAAATAACTTTCTGCATGTACATCTTACAGGGAAATAGTTCCACATATCACATTCCAACTTTATAGTATATAGTAGTATCATTTGCAGAAGCATCATAGAACATGAGAACTGAAAGGGACCTCGAGAAGTCATCGAGTCAAGTCTGCTACCCAAATGGCAGGACCAAGCACTGAGAGGTGTCTATCTATCCTGCTCTTAAATATCTCCAGTGATTGAGATTCTACAACCTCCCTAGGCAATTTAGATATTTGAAAACCGCTATCATGTCCCCTCTCAGTCTTCTCTTTTCTAATCTAAAGAAGCTCAGTTCTTTCAGTCTTCCCTCATGTCATGTTTTCTACACCTTTAATCGTTTTTGTTGCTTTATGCCATCAGTACATTAATGAATTATTTTAGTTATTCAAATAAGAACTCAGTATTTACTATCCAAATACAGAACTGAATGAATGAAATAATATAAATCCACAAACCATATTAAAATGAATTGAAAAAGTATATATAAATGAACAAGCCTTGTTCTGTGTCACATCAACTTCTTTTTGCTAAAAGCAGAAGGGTGAAGAATGTTAGGAAGGACTGTGTATGAACATTTATGTCTCTAATTAAAATGCAGAGGAAAAAAGAAAGCGTATGGTGCTTTTTATGTCCAGGTTTTGGCCTGGCTGGCATTAGATTAGACTGCTTCATCTAAATTATACAATGTTTTTTGTGTTACGTCCATAAATAATTAGCTATGTAGATTGGACTTAGGAGATCTTTACATGTTGAAGATGGCTATTATGAGTGTGTTTGTGGATACTTTCACATAGGATATTTATTGTATATCATCTTCATTTCTCCTCTAGGTGCACTTTGTCCCTGAAGGTGGAGCAGTGGCACAAATTGTGTACAGTGATGATCAGGACCGGCCCCCTCAGCAAGTCGTCTACACAGCAGATGGAACCTCTTACACTTCAGTGGACACCTCAGAGCACACATTGGTTTACATCCATCCTGTGGAGGCTACGCAGGCATGTGTCATTCCACATCCATCCCCTTTTTGCCCCCTAAGGGCTATACAGAATAATAATTTAATTCAGGGTTAAAACCAGCTACCTACAAAGTTATGTGGTTTGTATAATGGCCATCAGCTATGCACAACTACCTCTCTTGAACCACTGGTGAAGAGGGAATATGTACTGTTCATTCCAATCAACTACATATGTTGTAATCACGCCAAAGCTATTAATCACAAAGTACTGGCTATTTCTCTTCAGTAAGATTGGATTGTAATTAAAACAGAGGTATTTTTTAAAACACATGTAATCCCTGCAGAAATTGTGCCCACACAATATTCCATAAAATGCTAAAAGCTGTAGAAGGACGTGAATACACAGAAGAGGAAGAAGTGCTGCTTAATCCATGTTTTTCTTGGATACAGTCTCCTTATTTTACACAGTGCTGTTCTGGTAATTAATAATAACAAGAGAGTCTGTACTTGTATAGCACTTTTTGTCTGAGGATCTAACCCAGTAGTCCTTATTTTGGCAAAACTATTGATTTCAGAGACCTGATATCTGTCCTGCATTTTTATTAGATTAAATAAGTATCTAATAACTGCTGCTTCTGATATCACATAAAATATATGCTATATATGTATGTATATTTTCTTTTGTATATATATTTAAAGGGAAAGAGATCTTGTTAAGAACAATTAATCCCTTTCGGTATGTCTACACTACCACCCTAGTTCAAACTAGCGTGGTAATGTAGGCAACCGGAGTTGCAAATGAAGCCCGGGATTTGAATTTCCCGGGCTTCATTTGCATAAAGCCGGGCACCGCCATTTTTAAATGTCCGCTAGTGCGGACTCTGTGCCGCGCGGCTACACGCGGCATGGAGTCCGCACTAGCGGACATTTAAAAATGGCGGTGCCCGACTTTATGCAAATGAAGCCCGGGAAATTCAAATCCCGGGCTTCATTTGCAACTCCGGTTGCCTACATTACCCCCCTAGTTCGAATTAGGGTGGTAGTGTAGACATACCTTTTGTTGATATGGCAGCATTAATATTAACATTGTAAAAGAACTGTGTTTGGCATATGGGAGTTGCCTTTTGCCTAAATTTCTACCTACATAATACAACTCTGAGCTAGTATATGCAGACTTTCTCATACTATCATGCATGGACTGCCAGCAGTCTGCAGATCCCATGCAATTTGAGAACAAAGTGGTGAGAGACTGAGGTATTGTGAAAGGAGATGGCTCATGAGTGGTAATTGCCTAGAAAGTTACTAATCAAATATTTAAAAAACTAAATATGCTGTAGAGTGTATAACTAGAACATTAACTTACATTTGAGCACAGTGCATTGTAAAGTACTGATTGCATTTTACAGTATCATGTTTATTCAGCATGCATCTAGAACCCTTCAGACTGTAATATTCTCAAATCTCAGAAGCCAAGCAGAGTTGACCTTTGTCATCACTTTGTTTTCCTGAGGTTTTCTCTTCCCAGAGAAGTGGTGTGAGAAGTGATCATGCTGGTTTACTAGGTGGCACTCCTTAGTCCTGAAACAATACTGGAGGTGTCATGTCTACAAGAATTTAAAAACTAACTTCCTGACCACTTGTACCCATTAAAGATTCCATGCCAAGTTCAAATATAAGAGTTGTTGGCTACATTTTCTTTTAAGGGGAGTTCCCTCACACTTACAGAAGGATGGAATTAGTAGTTTGTCTTCCATCTCCAGCTTCTTTGCTCCTCACTCAATTCCATTTTGGGTAAACGTTTTCCCTATCTAACGCGTCCTGTAATTTCAATAGAATCCATTATGTCTAAATTTTTGCTGTAAATTGTATTGTAGTGTTGCTATCAACTGTTAAACAGCTGCTGTATTTCATCCTAGAGGTTGTTACCCTTTAGCAATGGGGAAAATGATTATTTCATATATTCCGTCAGTAAGGTCTGTAAAGACCTTTTTGGGTATCTGAATGAAAGGTGATATATAAATGTAAAATTATTATCCTTTTATGGAACTGCTGCTAATTTAAGTTTACTTCCTACATATATACCGTTACTTGGGATAAGTTGAATACAGGTGCTACCCACAGTAATATGCACTTCTGAACTTCAATAAAATAAATAATTCTACATAGATTGCTTTTTAGCAAGAGGGTAACTCTTCTTCTGTGATTTGGCAGTATATGGAGACCAGCTTGATAAGCCTTTTTTGCTTTGTTTAGACTTTGTTTACAGATCCGTCCCAAGTGGCTTATGTCCAGCAGGATGCCACAACGCAGCAGGTGAGAAGCATTTTTTTTCCTGAAGGATCCTGTATAACGCAGTGAAACAGCTGTCGGAGCGTAAAGGGGCTCTGTTGTGGATTGCATATGCTATTGTGGATCTTGGAGTTATGTCCAGAACAAATCATGTTCTCTTTTAATGATTCAATACAAGCCTTTTGGTGATCATGAGAAGGAAGCCTTACAATAACAAGCCAGGGCTGTCTTGACCAATGTATGTATAAATGAGTAGAAAGATTATTAGAGAATTCAGCTTTAAACTTTAAAGGGGTGGTTTTGCTACTACACTGGCTTTTTCCTCCTTAATATTATGAAAATTGTTTGACAGCGTCCTTTCAAATGGGAGAATAGAGCTGTGATGATTTTTGTTTTGGCTAATGGCTGCGTCTAGACTGGCAAGTTTTTCCGCAAAAGCAGCTGCTTTTGCGGAAAAACTTGCCAGCTGTCTACACTGGCCGTTTGAATTTCCGCAAGAACATTGACTTCCTACTGTCTGAAAATGCTTTTGCGCAAGAGGGCCAGTGTAGGCAATGCGGTATTGTTTTGCGCAAAAAAGCCCCAGATCGCGAAAATGGCGATAGGGGCTTTCTTGCACAAAACCACGTCTAGATTGGCACAGACGCTTTTCCGCAAAAAATGCTTTTGTGGAAAAGCGTCCGTGCCAATCTAGATGCTCTTTTCCGCAAAAGCAAAACTTTTCCATTAAAAGCATTTGCGGAAAATCATGCCAGTCTAGACATAGCCTTGGTTTTTAGGTAGCTAAGACATCTAGGTTTCCTCCTTCAGGGTTTGAGCCAAGGACCATTGAAGTCAATGGAGTTTTTCTGCTGATCTCAGTGGACTATGGATCAAATTCTTAATTTGCCAAACATTTCTCAGGTATTTCCTAGGAAAGTGATTGTAAAGGCTAAATACTCAAATTGTTTGGTCCATGTCTATTCCAGGCTTTCTGCTTGGTGTGCTCACCAGTTTGAAATTGACTAGAAGTAGCATGAAATTTAGTGCTGTGGTTGTAAAAGCTGGATGATGTAAGGTATTTTTTCTGAGACAGTGAGGAAGAATTATTTTTCATTTTATCTAATATGTACCTAGCAATTGGAAAGTTCAAGGAAATGATAATAAGATAAAGTAATTTCACTTCTAGTTTATTGGTTCAAAGTAATTTCTGATTTAAAAATCATTTGATAGATATTTAGTGGCCTATATGAAGTAAGATGATGGGTTTTAATCAGTTCCACATTACAAAAGCTACCATTACAATTTATTCGAGCCTGCAATCTTATGGGTAGTTGGGGAACAGATTTGAAGGAATGAACAGACATGGAGAGCAAGCTCCTTTCTCACTGCTATGAAGTGACCCTCCAAATCTGGATTGAGGCACATTGGTAGACAACAGTGTGAAGGAAGCTTACTGCACTGTTGTCTGTGCTCTGTCTGTTCTGTGGATAGAGGCATAGTTGCCATTCTGGCATTTTTTACCAGTCTGGATTCACATTGAAAAATAACAAACAAACCCCACCATATTATTGTCCGTATAATCTGTTTTTTCAGCAGGCTTTTAGCTGTAAATATATGATCAAACTTAAATCCAGAAACCTTATATACACAAAGCAAGTTATGTACTTAAAACACAGCAAATATACTGGCTCACATCCCAACTCGTGATAATGATAGGATATACTACATGGGACCTAAGCATTTTATTTTTATATCCCCTAACCTCCCACCAAGGTCCCACCCATACACCAACATCTTTTATGTCATAACTTTCCCAGGCTAGGACTTCCATTTGTTTGTGAACTGTTATCATATCATTAGGGCGGCTGCTGCTTCAGTGAGTATTCTACATACACATTTCCTGTGTGAAATCTGAACTAATCATCACAGTTAAAATAATAATGAAGGCTCCTTTGTCTTTCAAAGGAACTTGATTTGAAAGAGCCATTCCAAGACTTTTGTTAAAAGTAATGTTGGTCCCTTGCAGTGCATTTCATGGAGATGAATGTAACAATGTGTTTGAAGTGTGATATATATGGAGGCTCTAATATGATATCTGCACAGACACAAGCTTTGTTTAAATCCTCATTGCCGGCAGGTCTGGAGTCATGCCACTGAATAATGCTGCCTATCGCATTGCCATTTGGCACCAGGAAATGTCAATGCCAGACAGTTAATTTCAGCTGTCTTCTTGGCAGCAGCCTGATAATTTTCACACTGTTCTTTGCAGCCATAATTTTGAAGCCGTTTTATAAATTAGACCAGTTAAAACAACAACAAACTCCAAGGAACTAGGAACTTGAGTATCCATGTATATTTTGAGGGGGTATTATCTGTTCCCTGAGGGTTCGTCTACACAGCAGTGTTATAATCTACGTCAACGCTACAAGCCATTATTTCAACATAATATTGAAATCATGTTGAGCTGGAGTACTTCTTACTCCACCTCCTGTAACCCCTATTTTATGAGGCGTAAGGGAAGTTGGAGGAAGAGTGCTCTTTTGTCAGACTTCCTGCTGTGTAGACAGCGCCAAAAGCCGAAATAAGCTATTTCGACTTAAGCTACGCAATTGACATAACTCAAGTTGCGTAGCTTATTTCAGCTTTAGCCCTGCTGTGTAGAAGTGCCTTGAGAGAATAATTTGCAGGCTTTTAGGGAATTGCACTAATTTACAGCTCTCTGTTATACTGGCCAATAAATCCATTCTGTTGTGCCCATTCTAGCTCACAGTAAAGTCTAGGTTCTAATATTATTTCTTTTAGAGCAGAATTAGAATTAGAAAATATATACTACCTTTCTATATGTATATATCTATAAGAGGGACTTTCTCCCTTTCTATTCTTGACTGCATATCTTTTGTTCTGGTTTTAGTTCTCTCAAGGTCTCTCTATAGATGGGTGAAGGTTTGTGTCTCAATTGAAAGACTGCTTATAAAATTATAGGCAATTCTAGCACTAGTGCAGTGTGAATGGTTAGGAAAAGTGAAAGTTCAGACAGCACTGTGATGAGCATTATGTAAAATAACTGCATAGATAAGTGGAAAGCAGAAAACAATGCTAACATTTGGAATCTTCTAAGTTTTGAGTGCTCCAACTCTCAGTTTAATCTCATTATTATTAGTTTCTTTAATGCCCGTTGGTTTGTTTAAGGAAAAGAAACAGAGAAGAAATTAAGGAGCTATTTCCTTTGTCACAAGGGAATAGAAAAGGGTGAGAAATATGTGTATATGGGGAGAACCAAAGGAAAAACAAGGTCCCCAGTACACTACTTTTAACAGAACCCAGCTAGCTAAAGGGCATTTGAACACACTTGCAGCTAGCATGGTTTTAATCTAAGACTGGAAAGGACCTTAAATTAAAGTTGAAAGCTGGAGATAGAATATTCCAAAGCTGCAAAATTCAGAACCCGTTTTCCTCAAATTCAGGAATATATAAGTCCAGGTGCTTGGTTCAGGCCCATCACCAAAAACATCTTTCAAAGTCTGCATTTTTTCATGTTGCAAAGAAGCTGTGCATGCAGGGCACTGCCCATATTTAAATGACTGATGAAATGATGCAGTGCTAAAATGAGTGCCTATGATTTTAGGTAACTGTGCTCTTGCCTGCTGCTGCTCAGAGCATGAACCCTACAAACCTCTCCGTGCTCGGCAACGTTGCTGAATCCCCTCGGCAAATGGCTCTGGAGCAGGGGCCACAAACAGACAGAGTAAGTTGCCAGGACCCTGTTTCTTTTAAATGTAAAGGTACTCTGATTTTACTGCCCCATGGAAAGTGATGATTAAATACGTCTGAGTGACGTGGAAAGTGATGCAAAAAACTTTTTTTTTTGGTGAAGGCTTCTAGAGCACTCCACAGTCTCATCATGCAATGTGGAGGGTTTTTTGAGGGAGCGGGGGTATTTGTTCAATGTATCATTGAAACATGGCCTATGGACTGTTCTCTCTGAAGCAATCACTTTAAAATATTTTCCCAAGGCTTTGAATATCAAATTTAGTAATCTCTATTATTCTGTTTGACCAGTGTCTGCTGATTTCTTTTTAGTAGTCTATTAAGACACTTTATATAATCTTTTTGTTATGAGATGCCTATTTTGAAGTTGGGATATTTTGTACAGTGTGTAGAATTTACCTTTGCTTTCTGTGTGAGAGAAGAGAAAGAAAATCTTCATTAAAATCAGAACTAAAACCAAATACCATTTAGCTATAAAGAATCAGCCTCCTTGTCTTATGTTGTTAGGCATTTAGTTCTTAATTATCTGCTGCCTCATTGAACTCTGCCTGTGTGTATGTGCGCGTGTGTATGTGTGAGAGAGTGAGACTGTGAATTCTGCCTCTGTGTAGGGGTTGTTTTCATTTGCTTTTGTGGTAGGAGGGCGATTGTTAGAGACCCAAGGTACTTTCTTCAAGCATGGATGGGGAATGGGTTTTGTTCAGTTGCTAAGATCCAAAATTCTCCTCTCATTTGGTGCATCCTCCTGCTTGTCACTATTTAATGGAGGCGGGTAGATATTTTCACAAAGCTCCTACCCAGCAAGGGTCTCAATATAGTGAAGAATTACAGGACACAGCTTCAGCAGTCATATACACATGATTTCACGATCCCTCATTCTCTAGTTACCAAAGGAAACAAAGAGCTTTGATCCCTTCTGGATAGAAGAGCCATCTAACTCAGTGCTGTGAATTCCTTCCTCAGGCATCATTACCAGTGCATAACCAGGTATTACCTCCTATGGATGCAGTGGATGGTTCTGATCCATTAGCATCTCTGCAGAACCCAATGGGTACAATGGAAACAAAAGAGGAAGATGATGATGATGACGATGAAGATGAAGATGAAGATGAAGACGCGGAAGATACTGATTTGGATGAATGGGACCCAGATCCACCTCGACCTTTTGACCCCCATGATTTATGTAAGTATAAGAGGAAGTATTTAATTTATTGCCCCTTTATGCTTCCCTGGTTGGTAGGTTTTTTTCTCTGCCATTTGGTAAGCGAAGTCAAAGACCATGCAGTGATTTAGAAATTGTAACCATGTTTGGATTGCACCTGCAGTAAATATTCTCACACCAGCCTATCTGACTTTCGCCTGGGGAGGGCAGGGTGGTGGGTTCAAGTCCTGCCCCTTCCTTCCCCTCCCCCCCCCGGAGGGATGGGACAGGACAGCCAACATCCAGGCTGGCCCCGGTGGAAGGCAGAATAAGGGACACCCTGAAGCTAAGGAGGTGGGGTGGCCTGGGGATAGGGCACTTGCCTGGAGAGGGCAGGGGGATGAGGTCAAGTCCCACTCCACTCTCCTCCTCTCCCTGGACAGCCACACTCTCCTCCAGCTGGAGTCCATGGACAGCTGCATTCTCCTCTAGCTGGAGCCTATGAGAAGCTCTCAAGGAGTGAGGGCACTGTTTGCTATAAGTAAATCTGGAGACTTCTCTTCTGTTTCATTTTAAGATGACACCCTACTTAAAGCATAAACAGACCACTGGCCTGACTGGTGTTGCACCTAAAGAAGTTTCTGACAAATAGTCAAGTCAGAGGTGCTTAAAGGAAGATTATATCTTGTGTGTAAGGGCCTTTCTTTATGCCCGTGCATGGGAACTCATGTCCATTATTTATGTCCTCTCTGTGTGTTTTGTAGGGTGTGAAGAGTGTAACAACGCACATCCCTCGGTGTGTCCGAAACATGGACCTTTGCATCCAATCCCAAACCGGCCAGTGCTGACCAGAGCAAGAGCCAGCCTCCCCTTAGTACTTTATATAGACAGATTTTTAGGGGGAGTGTTCTCCAAAAGACGCATTCCCAAGCGCACACAGTTTGGCCCCGTGGAGGGACCGTTGGTCAGACAAACTGAACTGAAAGACTGCTACATCCATTTAAAGGTAACACTGTGCGTGCGTGTGCATGCGTGTGTGTGTGTGTGTGACAGACAAAGAAAGAATGAGAGAGAAAGAGAACGAGAGAGAGACCTTACACTCCTTGTTTTTCATGCCCTAGAGTCTGTTGTTCTGACTTTATCACAGATATTCTCCTGACACCTTCATATCAGTGCAGTGCAACTCTTCCCAACCTCATACAGCAGAGAGCTACTTGTCATCCAGTTAGACTATTGTGCTCTGACATACGTGTCTCATGACCGTGGGTATGATGTTTCACTTTTAGTACAGGCTAATTTCAAGTACCAGCACAAACTTTGCAAATCCATCTCAGGACATTTTGCAGGCATTGCTTTGTGGCATGCTGTGACTTTAGTTGGCTACATTTCTTCTTTCCGCCCCCTCCTCCCCTGACTTCTAGAGGGAAGGGGGATCGTCTTCCTTTTTTAAGTCTGTTTGGATGGAAGAGGAATGGTTGAATGTCTCTGATCTTTTTGCTTACTGATTTGCGAGTAAGGAGTACTCCTTTATTCAGTGGAGGAGAGGCCACAAAGAGCCTTGAGACTCTGTAGAGGCACAGCCTGAAGATTACTGGTCCATCTAAACTAATACATTAGGTCTTCCCCATCTCTGGCTTCGGTGGCCTATTTACAGTGGTACGCCAGGTATAGAAATATGGTCAGTGCAATGAACATAATGCTTCCACTCACCATCTGTGAGTGGCTTCATTGGCTTTGCATGTCCCTGATGATCCTAGATTCCACCGGTGTCTACTTTTAGGCACCTTTTTAAGTTACATCTATTGCCAGAGTCCTGTGGGCAAAGTGAAAATCTCAGCTCTGACTGCATTACCTTCCTCACGGAGAAGCTGTGATTGCCAGAACAGATTTTAAAGGGCTCCAATTCCTTTGTATTATGTGACCACTGTGGAACATTGACCACTCTGTGTATTTTGATTTTTGACTCAGGTGTCTCTTGAGAAGGGCGACAGAAAAGACAGGGATCTACAAGAGGACCTGTGGTTTGAGCTGTCTAGTGAGGCACTTTGTAATTGGATGATGTTTGTACGTCCAGCCCAGAACCACCTGGAGCAGAACCTGGTGGCATACCAATATGGCCACCATATTTATTATACAACAATTAAGAATGTGGAGCCCAAACAGGAACTGAAGGTATGAGACGTTCACCCTTCATAACTCTCCTTTATATTGGGAAAGAAAGTGAATCGAATTGTATAAAAATATCCCAAATACTCAACTCATTTATGTTCCACCTAAGCTACAAATTGAAATCCTGTTATTGCCAGGTCCCTGGACCTGGTTAACTCAAGTGTATACAAGGCCTTAAACATTAGGGCTTATTGCTCTAAAATAGTCTGAGCAATTTCTTAACTTACTTAGCTAGCCAAAACATATGGGGACCTGATCCACAGCCCACTGCAGTCAGGAGAAAAACTGTCATTGATTTCAATAGGCTTTGGATCAGATCCTGAATGAGGAAACTTAAAATAAATGTGTACAAATGAACTTTCTCCCTCTCTCTCGCTCTCCCTCTTTAATAGTGTACTCCTAGCTAGGAATGTAAGCGACTAGTTAACTAGGCCCTTGACTAGTCACTTCTTCCCGCTCTTGCTGCCTCTGTCAGCAAGTGGGGGGAGGCAGCAAGTGGGGGGAGCAGGAACCAGTGTTGGGGGGGAGCTTCTTATCGCTCTCTTTCTCTTCCTCTTTGTCCCATCTGCCACATGTATGTCACTGGTTGTTGGTGTTCTAGTATTCTTTAAAGTAATGAGGTCTCTTGCTTCACCCAACTTTCCTGTGACTTTTGCAGCTTATACTCCACACATGCAATTTAATTTTTATATTTCTACTTGAAAACAATATGAAGTTACATTTTTCCTAGATTGAAAACATTTTATTTTCATGTAAGTTAGGGATGTTAAATATCGGTTAATTGAATAGTTGATTAACCTCATTAATTCTTATAGAATAGTTGAGTAACCTATAGGCTATATCAGAGGCAGTGGCACGGGATGCCAGGCAGGAGCTGGTCCGCAAGGGGAGTCAGTTTAAAAACCAGCTCTCCTTGCAGACCTGCTGTCTGTCGCCCTGTGCGGGGTGACGGCAGCCCCTGTCCAGTGCGGGGTCTGAGCTCCTGGACCCGGCACGAGCCAGAAACGAGCCAGCCTGCCAGCCTGCCTGGCTCCAAATACACTTTAAATGCAGAGTCACTGCTGACCAGCCTGCTAAAAAATTTATTGGGGGGGGGGGGGGGCAAAGGCATGTACTATATAGCAGTAACTGATAAGCTTTTGCTTATTAGTTAATTGGTTAATTAACTACACTATTACATCCCTAATGTAGATTAGCATGGGATGATTGGGAGAAGCTGCTTTAATTTCAAATATCCATCTTGAGAACTAGGGGGCAGGTAGAAAGCTGATTGCTGTTGTCAGGAATTTTCTTGCTGTTCTGTTTCTTCTCTCTCTCTCTCTCTCTCTCTCTCTCTCTCTCTCTCTCTCTCTCTCTCTCTCTCTCTCAGGCCTTCTCTACACACTTGTTTCAAGAGTTTAACAAAAATTTCTTTTAAACCCATGTAGTTAAACTAGAGCAAAATCTGGTATATACACTTTTATTTTGATGAAGGAGTGACACTTTTTCTGTTCCAAAAATGCTGAATTAATATAAGCCTGGTTTGAAGCAGTTTAAGAGTGTCCATATGGCCTTTTGTTCCTGTTTCACTAAACCAATGTGAAATCACACTTTGGGTATAATCAGCATATATTTGCATGTAGATAAGCCTTTAATCTTGTTTTGTGCTTTAGAAGTGTCATTTGGGAGTAAAAAACAGGCTGATAAATAAGAGTTAAAACAGCTTCATTGTATATTTTCTTTTCTCTAATTAGATATTCATGAAACAGTAAGTTGTGTGTGGGAATGGAGCCAGGAGGGTCATTAAAGCAGAAGCTCACATTGCTTGTCAGACTCATAGACCTTTGTTATTAATGAGCTGTTAGTTTCCGTTTTCCAGAAATGTTTGTCCTCTCAGTGCGGTGCCTGGGAAAGAACAAATACCTGCTAATGACTCCAGCATGAATATCATTTTAGGCTTCTGCATAGAAATAAGATTCGGCCCTCCCAAAAGTGAAACACACAAATGTATCATAAACAAAATACAGGACTATGTAGCACTTTAAAGACTAACAAGATGGTTTATTAGATGATGAGCTTTCATGGGCCAGACCCACTTCCTCAGATCAGATAGTGGAAGAAAATAGTCACAACCATATATACCAAAGGATACAACTAAAAAAAATGAACACATATGAAAAGGACAAATCACATTTCAGAACAGAAGGGGGATGCGGGGGGTGCGGGGGGGGAGGGAAGGAAGGTGAATGCCTGTGAGTTAATGATATTAGAGGTGGGGAAGGGTAGATGTCTGTGAGTTAATAGTATTAGAGGTGATAATTGGGGAAGCTATCTTTGTAATGGGTAAGGTAGTTGGGGTCTTCGTTCAGCCCCCTGCGGAGAGTGTCGAATTTTAGCATGAATGCCAGTTCAGAGGATTCCCTTTCAAGTGCAGATTTGAAAGTCTTCTGAAGTAGGATGCAGGTGAGTAGGTCATTAAGACAGTGTCCTTTCTGGTTGAAATGGCAAGAAACTGTTTTTTCTTTGTGATCCTGTCTAATGTCTGTTTTGTGGGCATTGATTCTTTGGCGAAGTGTCTGAGACGTTTGTCCAATGTACATAGCAGACGGACACTTTCGGCACATGATAGCATAGATTATATTTCTGGATGCGCAGGAATATGTATTCTTGATCTTATAACTCACTTGGTTAGGCCCAATAATGGTGTCAGCAGAGTGAATATGTGGACAAAGCTGGCAACGGGGTTTGTTGCAAGGGAAAGTACCAGGGTTGGTATTAGTGTGGTATGTCCTGTGGTTGTTGGTAAGAATCATCTTGAGGTTAGGTGGTTATGTATAGGAGAATATGGGTCTGTCTCCCAGAGCTTCTTGGAGTTTAGTATCCTGTTCCAGTATAGGCTGTTGGTAAGAATCATCTTGAGGTTAGGTGGTTGTCTATAGGAGAATATGGGTCTGTCTCCCAGAGCTTCTTGGAGTTTAGTATCCTGTTCCAGTATAGGCTGTTGGTAAGAATCATCTTGAGGTTAGGTGGTTGTCTATAGGAGAATATGGGTCTGTCTCCCAGAGCTTCTTGGAGTTTAGTATCCTGTTCCAGTATAGGCTGTAATTTATTGATAATGTGTTGGACAGGTTTAAGTTGGGAGCTGTAGGTGATGACAAGTGGTGTTCTATTGTTGGTTTTCTTGGGTCTGTCAGCTAATATCTTTATGGCTGACCTAGAACAACGTTTCCTCAATTTCCATCCCCTTTTACCCCTTCTCTACTTACGCTACATCGATGACATCTTTATGATCTGGACGCATGGCTAAGAAACACTGGAGACATTCCACAGAGATTTCAACAACCTACACCCCACCATTAACCTCAGTCTGGACCATTCCACACGAGAGATCCATTTCCTGGACACCACAGTACAAATCAACAATGGAAAATTGGACACCACCCTCTACAGAAAACCCACTGACTCGTACAGTTAGCTACATGCTTCCAGCTCCCATCCAGCACAAAGAATCAATGCCCAACACAAATGAATCAAATCTGCACTTGAAAGGGAATCCTCTGAACTGGCATTCATGCTAAAATTCGACACTCTCCGCAGGGGGCTGAACAGAGACCCCAACTACCTTTCCCATTACAAAGATAGCTTCCCCAATTATCTCCTCTAATACTATTAACTCACAGACATCTACCCTTCCCCACCTCTAATATCATTAACTCACAGGCATTCACCTTCCTTCCCCCCTCCCCCCACATCCCCCTTCTGTTCTGAAATGTGATTTGTCCTTTTCATATGTGTTCATTTTTTTTAATTGTATCCTTTGGTATATATGGTTGTGACTATTTTCTTCCACTATCTGATCTGAGGAAGTGGGTCTGGCCCACGAAAGCTCATCATCTAATAAACCATCTTGTTAGTCTTTAAAGTGCTACATAGTCCTGTATTTTGTTTCAGCTACACCAGACTAACACGGCTACATTTCTATCATTATTCTAAATGTATCATAAGTCTGTCACTGGAAAGTCTTTGTCTACACCAGTGTTTCTCAACCAGTGGTACAAGTACCCCAGAGGTACTCGACAGAAGTCTGGGGGGGGGGAGGGTACGTCAACACAATCGAAATTTGGAGAAAACTGAATTTTTGTTTTGAGTTTTTTATAGCATTTTATTATTTTTGTACTTTTTACACCCAAAAATTTAATCACCCGCCCGGCTATGATTAAGTTGTTTAAACAAATGTGTTGCAACAGTAGAAAAAAATTGTGCATGTCTGAAAACTATAGGTACTGGGGGTACTTACAATTTTTTTTAAAGGTGTACTTTATAAAAACATGTTGAGAAACACTGGTCTACACTACAGCTTATGTTGCAAGAACTTATGTCGCTAAGAGTTGTGAATAACTGCCTCCTACCCCAGAGAGACATAAGCACCAGTGTGAACAGCTCTCTAGCTGCCCTCCCCAACATTGGGGGTGGATTAATTAAGTCAACTCTTTCCATTGCCATAGTGGAGCTACACAAAAGATCTTACAGAGTCACAGCATCTGTGCAGCTATGTCGCTATAAGCTGTCTAGTGTAGTCATAGCCTAAAATCCCGTTTAAGGCTCATCTTAAAAAAACATTTGTAAGGTCAGTCTTTTTAATGAGATGGGTTGGTAACCTCTGAAACATCACTAGAACCCTGACTGTGATTGTCTTTGCTGAAATCCTTCTCCAAGATTTAGTTTCTGTTTTTTGCTTTCTTCTCTTCTCTCTTGATTAGGTTTCCTAAATCCCTATTCTCTAAATTACAGGGAGTCCAGGTTTTTCTTTACGAAACAGGGGCATGATGTTCTAATCTACTATTATCTCAGATGCATTTTAAAATTAATCTCAGCATGCCCTGCTGCGTATTGTCTGTAAAGAGAAGAACAACCATTTTGTCTTCTTCGAGTGATTGCTCATGTGCATTCCAGTTATGTGTGTGCATGCAGCGTGCACGTGTCGTCGGAAGTTTTTCCCTCAGCAGTATCCTTAGGGCCAGCGGGGAGCCCCCTGGAGTGGCGCTGGTATAGTGGCCCATATATACCCCTACTGGCCCCCTCACCCACTCAGTTCCGTCTTACTGCCGTGACGGTCGTTGGAACAACCCTCAGCTCATCTAACAATAGTTGTCTTCAGTATTGTTTGTTTCTTCACTTAGCTTAAGTACCTGCAATTAAGTTAAAGACTCTTTTGTTGTTTGTTGTTTTCATTGCTGCTCCCCGCCGCGGCGCGCCGTGTGCCTGTGGCAAGGCATACCCGGCCCGCAAGGCTTTAAGTCCTGCAAAAAGTGCCACAAGCCTATGCCCCGTGATGACCCTCATTCCTCATGCTTAAAGTGCATGGGGCTCCTCACAGAAGCCTGCAAAATCTGCAAGGCGTTTAAGCCGTGCACGAAACGCGAGAGAGTCGCGTCTTAAGATCATCCTTATGAAGGCGGCTGTCCAGCTGGTACTGACATTGGAGTCGGCACCGGGTCCTCACAGCGCACCGGTGTCAGTGCAGCCCTCCCCCCCGCACCGTGCCTACAGAGACCTCGATACCAGTCTCAGTCTCCAGCATCGCAGAAGAAGAGGAGGCCTAACAGGGGATGGTCCCCTGCTAGACACACGCCACCCATGACCCTCCTGCTGCTCCTGGACCTGATTACTCAGGACTCGGGCAGGCTCCACTACCCAGACCTGCACTCGCTGCATTTGACAGCATGTAAGCTCCATGGCTAACGGCTGAGGAACTTCAGTGCTCAGAATGGGTCCAGGAAGTATTACTGGGTAGCAGAAAGCCCTCCACTAGGACCACATACCTGGCTAAGTGGAAACGGTTCTGTATCTGGGTTGCCCAAGAGAGGGTACACCCACAGCGAGCTGTGATCCCCTTGATCCTGGATTACCTGTTAGACCTCAGGCTCCAGGACCTTTCTTCCTCCTCTATCAAGGTTCACTTGGCAGCCATTTCGGCCTTCCACCCAGGGGAAGAGGGGAAAACTCTGTTTGCTAACCCAGTGGTCAACAGGTTTCTGAAAGGGTTGGACAGGCCTGTCCCCCAGTGGGACCTAAATCGGGGTCCTTTCCAAACTTATGGGATCCCCGTTCGAACCTTTAGCGACATGTTCCCTTCTATACCTGTCCTATAAGGTGTCTCTCCTGGTGGCACTCACATCTGCCAGGTATCCGAACTCAGGGCGCTCACCTCGGATCGCCTGTACACAGTGTTTTTCAAAGACAAGGTTAGGCTCTGCCTCCACCCAGCTTTTCTGTCCAAGGTAGTGTCTTCTTTCCACACCTTTCAGGTTATTTTCCTGCCAGTCTTTTACCCCAAGCCGCATGCATCTGGGAAAGAACAGGCTTTACACACTTTAGATGTGCGCATGGTGTTAGCTTTTTACTTAGACAGGACAAAACCATTCAGGAAGTCACCTCGTCTCTTTGTGGCCATTGCTGAATAGGTGAGGGGTCAACCTGTGTCCTCCCAGTGGATCTCCTCTTGGATAACCGCTTGTATCAAGAAGTGCTATGCCCTAGTGGTTTCAAAGGTTTGTCATAGTCGGGGGTGATAGTGGGGTAAGCTCCCACTATCTATAAAATGCTCCCATGGCATGCGTCTCCAATACCCTCTGACAACCAAAGTCCAGCTCCTGGCCTTCACGTATGGCTTAGTTTTTTGAGTCCGGCAAAACTGTTTGTACTGACAGGAGAAGGGGCGAAGGCGGGTGACTGGCGCCTTAAAACCAGTTGCTTCGGGCAGGTGGGGCTCATGAGTCTGGGAAGGCCACCCACCTAGGAGAAGGGAAACCCTGATTTAAAACCTCCGCTGCCTTGCGATACCTAGTTATGGGAAAGGCTTTGGGAGTAAACCCTGAGGAAAAATCCGGAGATGGAGCCCCTAAGGCAGTTTGAGGTTGTACTCAACCTCACTCTGGCAGCTCCTGCGACGACATTGGTGCCAAGCTGTACTGGCTTTCGCCTTTCCCTTGGGTTAAATCAGTGGCGTGGAGAGGGGGATCCTGCTGCTGGGCATCAGCCGGTTCTCAACTTACTTGCCCAGGCCTACGCCCTGGAGAGGACACTCCGGCATCGCTTTCTGAGCGGTGACACAACACGGGAAGCAGCAGTTACTGGTATTAAGCCACTGCACTTGATTGTCGTAGAGTGAGGCACCAGAGGTGGCTTCCGACGGTGGAAGAGGTCTTCGGATCTCATTGGGCAGCTACTGCCTGCCTCAAGCTGGGCAGCCCCCAGCCAAATAGGTGCTGCCTCGCCATGGTCCACTTGCTCCACTGGATGTGTGGGGCTTAGGGAATCACCAACAGGTGGATCGTTAACCTTACACCAGGCAAAACAAACAAGCGACAAAGTAATCCAGCCTTCAGGCTGGGCACATGGAAAGTAAGGACCATGTTCTTCTTCAAGTAGTGTCCCCGTGGGTGCTCCACTGTAGGTGAAGGGTTGCCCTGAGCCGCAGATCGGAGCTTTGTATAGCAGTTTCCCCTGTTGAGTCACGCATGCCCAGGAGGCGTCTCGAGCCCTTCCCGCCTCCTGAGGAGCGTGACTCAACCCCCTCCCTTTCAGTTCCTCTTTAACCGCCCTCGTCAGCGGACGGAGCACTTAGGAGCTCCCTGTCAGATTATCTGACTGCTTTCCTCTTACTAATTTAGGCATAGTTTAGCTTCCCCTGTTATCCTAGTTACTCTTTCCCTGTTTCTTTATTAAAAAAAAAAAAAAAAAAACCTAGAAATAGGAAAAATAGATTAGTTAAATCCCCCCCCTCAGGGGGGACTTGAACTTACCTCAGACCGAGACTCTGGTGAACCGGCTTTCTCCCGCCTGTCAAACAGGAAACACATAAAGACTTAAAAAAAAAAAAAAAAAAAAAAAAGAAGAAGAAGAAGAAGCAAACCACATAAACTATAACAATATAGTAATTTCAAGAGCGAGAGAGCCTGCAATGTCCGGCTCCTCAGGGTTTAAAAAGTGCGCTCAATGCCGGGACCCAATGCCGGCTTCAGACGGCCACTCTGACTGCATACGGTGTTTGGGGGAGACTCACTCTCCACACAACTGTACCCACTGCAATTCCCTGACGGCAAGAGCCAGAAAAGACCGTGAGCTCTGCCTCAGGATGATTTTATTTGAAAAAGCTCTACAGCCTGCGGGAGAACAATCTGCACCGCAGCAAGAGCCTCTGCCACCTTCCAAAAATACCCCGAGACCCAGGGCATCCCGCTCTCTTCCAGCCTCTTCCTCTCGCAAACATAGAGGAGAGGCACACCAGCATGGGAAGTCCCCTGCCACTAAGGCTTCGGGGCGATCCTCCCACTCCGCGCCGGTATCGGGGCGCTCAACAGCTGAGCGGCCCCGGGAGCGCTCTAAGCAGCCGGCACGGCATGAAAAGCCGCTGCCGCTTCAAACTGCGGTGTCGCTTGCAAGCATGGGAAGCGACAGTCCCGGCTTTCAGTCGTGGACTCAGTACAACAACGAGCGAAGTTTCCACAGTATAGGACGGGCAATGCAGGACACCGCTTTCAGTCCCGGCACTGCTTCAAGCCTCTGCGGCACCCCGGGACCATTCTCAGCAGCCGGCACGGCATGAAAAGCCGGCGCCGCTTCAAACCGCGGTGCCGCTTCACAGCCCGGCACCGCTTCCAGCCCCGGCGCTGCTCCAAGTCTCCGCAGCGCCGAAACCTACATCGCGGCTTAAAGCTGCAGTGCCTCTTAAAGCCACGGCACCGCAGCAAAACAATGGGCAGTCTACGAAGCCTCTGGCAACAGCAGATGCTCCACTGGTCCTCCCACAGCCAGACAAGCAGCCAGATAAGACTCCTAGGGATCAGCCCCAACAAGAGACTGATCCATACAGTGGACATCATGATCTGTGCCTGCCCTCTACTTCTTACTCTCCTGAGGGGTCTCCGTCAAGGCGATCCCCTCCCAGATCGATGTCACCGTCGTCTCTCCACAACGCTCCCCTTCCTGATGATGACCACCACACGGTCTATTCCTCACGACATCCATCACCTGAGAAGGCTCGCTCTCACCATTATAGGGCTCCGCCACAACATGGCCCATGGCACCCATACTGGCCTTACCCACCTCCACCTTATCCACCGCAATGGGGACCGTGGGAACACTGGGAGCCATATGGACACCGCTCCCCACCTTGTTCCATTGCATCCTGGAGAAGTTTGCCTCGGCCACAACCCCTAACTCCAGCAAGTTTTTCGGAGGATGAGGTGGAACGAATCTCAAACAACGACTCAGATACTCAGTCAGTAAACATCACACACTCTGATGCCCTGGATGCACAACCAGAGGACGCCGTAGTACCACCAGACACTGGAACGATTGACGATCTGAAACAGTTCCAAGAACTATTCAAGAGAGTAGCGACAAGCCAGAATGTCTCCCTGCAAGAGGTGCAGAAGAAACAATATCAATTGTTAAAGAATCTACATCCGACACTACAGGGCAAGATTGCCCTACCGATAGACGAGGCAATCATGGAAACTTCAGAAGATCTCTGGAAGACGCCTGCATCTATCCAACCAACTAACAGGAAAATTGACAGAAAGTACTTTGTCCCCTCAAAAGACAATGACTTTCTCTTCACTCACCCACAACCTAATTCACTAGTCGTGGACTCAGTACAACAACGAGCGAAGTTTCCACAGTATAGGACGGGCAATGCAGACAAGGACCACAAAAAGTTGGACTCCTTTGGCAAGAAAGTATACTCCTCTTCAACCCTACAACTCAGAATATCAAATTACTCTGCTCTTTTAGCAAATCACAACTTTGACAACTACTCAAAACTGGGAGAACTAATGGCACATCTCCCCGACTCCAAAAGACCCATCTTAAAATCAATAGTTCATGAGGGCCATATGATCGCCCGCGCCGCTCTCCAAATGGCAATGGATGTAGCTGACACTGCAGACCGAGTTACAGCTACAGCGGTGGTGATGCGTAGAGCCTCTTGGCTCCAGTCATCTGGAGTTCCACGCGAACTCCAGCCCAAAGTGGAGGACTTGCCATTTGACAAACAAAAGCTATTTGCAGCTACTACGGACGAAATGCTCCATAACAGCAAAAATTCTAAGTCCACACTTCGCACGCTAGGCATGGGCACGCCACCATATAAACGCAGACGATACACTCCATATAATTCATATAATCGATACCGATATGGACAATACAATCGACCACAGAGGCCTTATGAGGACAACAGACCAAGACAGAGAGGTCCCAGAAGGCGACCCAACCAAGCCCGCCCACCAGCCAACCAACCATCTAAGCAGCAAATTTGAACATTTGGTCGAGGGTCTGCAAGACCTCCCACTCGATCTCGCACCTCAACATGGCCATCTATTCAACCACCGTTTGCTTGCCTTCCTCCCACAGTGGGAATCCATAACATCGGACTGCTAGGTCCTAGAGATAATTCGAGTGGGCTATACCATCCCTTTTATTTCTATCCCCCCTACCCTTCCCCCTACCCCGTCCCTTTTCAGGGACCACTCTCACGAGGACCTTCTAAAACAAGAAGTCAATTGGCTCCTTGCCATTGGGGCTATAGAAAGGGTACCTCGAGAGTTCCACGGGAGGGGGTTTTACTCAAATTATTTCCTGACCGAAAAAAGAACGGGGGGCTGGAGACCTATATTGGATCTCTGCAAATTGAACAAATTTCTCAAGAGACAGCGTTTCAAGATGGTCACTCTTTCCACAATCATTCCTGCGCTAGATCGAGGGGACTGGTTCGCAGCCCTCGACCTCCAAGATGCCTATTTCCATGTAACCATCCACCCCGCCCACAGACGCTACCTATGCTTCACGTTGGGACTGGACCATTTCCAGTACAAGGTTCTTCCCTTCGGCCTCTCATCAGCCCCGAGGGTATTTTCCAAGGTACTGGCGGTTGTAACCGTGTATCTCAGAGGGCAGAACGTCATCATATTTCCCTACCTAGATGATTGCCTCCTAAAAGGATCCTCATACGCCGAAACCGCCGCTATGATACATACGACCACAGCCCTCCTCAGTCGTCTAGGCCTTCTAATCAACCAAGACAAATCAATTCTGTACCCGGTTCAAGATATAGAGTTCATTGGCGCACGCCTGGACTCACTTACAGCCCGGGCATACCTACCTCAACAATGGTTTGCAACCATGCAAAAAATTATAAACGGGATGCTCGCAGTTCCTACCACCAGAATACTTACATGCCTCCAACTAATGGGACACATGGCTTCCACCACCTACGTAGTCCACCATGCTCGTCTGCACTTCCGATGTTTCCAGCTCTGGATTGCAGCCGTTTATATCCCATCACGACACCCTCGAAACAAAACGGTTACTATCCCACCAGACGTGCTCGCATCCTTACAATGGTGGACAGTGTCAAACAATCTTCTGGCGGGGGTTCCGTTCCAACAAATCGAACCCACTATTCAAATCACCACAGACGCTTCCCTGCTCGGCTGGGGTGCACATATGGATGGCCACGAAGTTCAAGGCAGGTGGTCCCCAAACGAGACACTCTTACATATCAATCTCCTCGAATTGAGAGCAGTAAGAAATGCCTGTGCACACTTTGCCTCCGACATCGCCAATCACACAGTCCGCATCCTAACAGACAATATCTGTACGATGTTCTACATAGACAGGGTGGAGCCCGCTCCCGCTCGCTATGCACGGAGGCTATTTGCCTGTGGAATGCGTGTATCCGCAACCAAGTAACCCTCATAGCATCATACCTGCCCGGAGTGAACAATACCAAAGCGGACTCCCTCAGCCGAAACTTCACCACGGACCACGAATGGGAGTTACATACGGAGGTGGCGAACCCAATTTTCCATCAATGGGGATGGCCATTGATAGACCTCTTCGCTTCTACCCAGAACACCAAATGTCCCCAATTCTGCTCGCGTGTGGGACTTGGCAAACACTCTCTGGGGGATGCCTTCCTAATCAAATGGACAGCCCCCCTACACTACGCCTTTCCTCCCATACCGCTCATCCCAAGAGTTCTGTGCAAGATCCTGAGAGACAAAGCCCTAGTCATCCTGATTGCACCATCATGGTCTCGCCAAACCTGGTACCCATACCTTCACAGGCTAGCGGTCCAGCCACCCCACCCACTACCATACCGGATGGACCTACTGTCTCAGGACAACGGCAAGATACTGCATCCACAACTCAATACCCTGCACCTTCACGCATGGCTTCTCTCTGGTTCTCGGAGGTAGAAGAGCGCTGCTCCCAGCGAGTAAAAGACATCCTCCTCCATAGCAGGAGGCAGTCTACTCGGAAAACTTATCAACAGAAATGGACACGTTTCTGTCATTGGTGACAGCGAGCCAAGGTGGAACCCCGTGCCTCACCACTAAATACCATCCTGGACTACACTCTGAAGCTTAAGGCATCAGGACTGTCAATCTCCTCTCTAAGAGTACACCTCGCTGCAATAGCAGCATTTCATACCTCAGTAGACGGCTTCTCCATTTTTAACCATCCTATTACGAAGAGATTCCTCAAGGGGCTCCAGAATGTGTACTCACCACATAAGGCCCCACCCCCTTTATGGGACCTAAATCTTGTTTTGAATTGCCTCACCAGACCTCCCTTTGAGCCACTGGCAACAGTACCACTTCCCTTCCTTTTTATGAAAGTCTGCTTCCTATTAGCCATTACCTCCGTCAGGAGGGTGAGCGAACTCGGAGCACTAATGTCAGAACCTCCTTACACAGTTTTCACTAAGGATAGGGTAATACTGAGACCCCACCCCAACTTTTTTGCCAAAGATATGTACAGAATTCCACCTCAACGAACCGATCGTATTACCTACCTTTTTCCCAAAACCGCATTCTTCGCAGACAGACGCCAGCCTGCACACTCTGGACATCCGGAGGGCTCTGGCCTTCTTCCTAGAAAGAACAAAACCATTTTGTAAATCCGAAAGACTTTTTATTTCCATTGCTGAACGATCCAAGGGGACACCAATATCATCGCAACGAATCTCAAAGTGGATATCGACATGTATAATCAAATGTCACTCTCTGGGCAATAGACCGTTACAATGCCCACCACGAGCGCATTCTACTCGAGCCACGGCCGCTTCTACAGCCTTTCTGGGCAATGTCCCCTTAAGAGACATTTACCGAGCAGCAACATGGTCTTCAGACCATACTTTTGCTAAACACTACGCTATCCTTCCACAACTCAAGAGCGATTCAGCAGTTGCCACAGCAGTACTCTCTACCACTGCTAAACAATGACTCCGGCTCCCTCCAGCCTTACATTGAATACTGCTTTGTTGTCACCTACAGTGGAGCACCCACGGGGACACTACTCGAAGAAGAAAAGGGAGTTACTCACCTCGTGCAGTAACGAGTGTTCTTCGAGATGTGTGTCCCCGTGGGTGCTCCACGACCCTCCCTACTTCCCCTCTGCTCGGAGTCAAAATTCTCGGGCGGAGACGAGGAACTGAAAGGGAGGGGGTTGAGTCACGCTCCTCAGGAGGCGGGAAGGGCTCGAGACGCCTCCTGGGCATGCGTGACTCAACAGGGGAAACTGCTATACAAAGCTCTGATCTGCGGCTCAGGGCAACCCTTCACCTACAGTGGAGCACCCACGGGGACACACATCTCGAAGAACACTCGTTACTGCACGAGGTGAGTAACTCCCTTATTCCGGGCCTTACTGAAGACCTACAGATCATTAGTAATCCCTGGAAGACAGCCGTCATTAATAATGAGCTGAGAAGACTGCGGATGGACATTGTAGCCCTCCAGGAAACAAGGCTATCGTCCTCTGGATGTCTCTGGGAGAAGGATTTTTCCTTTTTCTGGCACGGGAAGCCTCCAGAAGAGACCAGGGAACACGGTGTTGGCTTTGCAATTAGAAACAACCTAGTTGGCTCAGTCATACCACCAAATGTGGGAACTGAGAGAATGCTGAAAATCCAGCTTCAAATAATCAGTGGGCATGGCCAACATCTTCAGCATTTATGTGCCTACTTTAACTTCTGCCCAGGAAGATAAGGACAAGTTCTATGATGAACTTAGTATTGCCATCAGTGAAGTATCTTCCCATGAGCCGCTATTCATCCTTGGCGACTTCAACGCCAGAGTTGGCAGAGACCATCACAGTTGGCCATCCTGTCTAGGACAGTTTGGTACAGGGAAGATGAATGAAAACGGACAGCGCCTCCTTGAACTCTGCTCCCAACATGATCTCTGCGTAACCAATACCTTTTTCAACGTCAAACCCCAGCACAAAGTTTCGTGGCGACACCCAAGGTCGAAACATTGGCACCAGCTTGACCTTGTCCTCACCAAACGCAGCCGTTTAGGTAGTGTCAGGGTGACACGCAGCTACCGCAGCGCAGACTGTGATACTGACCACTTGCTCGTGTATAGTAAGGTGTACATCCAGCCGCGAAGATTTTTTCGCTCCAGAAAGGAAGGGAGGCCACGCATTGACACTGGTAAGACTCGTGACCGTTCAAAAGTATGCGAGTTTGTCCAAGCACTTGAAGAGGCCTTGCCCCGTCAGCAAGAGATGGGAACAACTATGGGACGCTATTTATGATACTGCGATATCTATCTTTGGGAAGAAGACAGTCAAGTCTGCTGATTGGTTTGAAGCCCACACTGAAGGGCTGACGCCCCTGATTGAGAAGAGGAGACAGGCACTGGCTGCATACAGGTCCTCTCCCAGTGAGGAGAACGTGCAGGCGCTCCGGTTTGCTCGCAGTCAAGTGCAGCGGGTTGCTCGGCGGTGTGCCAACGATTACTGGCTCCAGCTCTGCTCCAAGATTTAGCAGGCCATGGACACTGGTAACATGCGAGGAATGTACGATGGGATCAAGCAGGTCATTGGTCCATCACAAAGGAAGACTGCCCCACTTAAGTCGGCCACAGGCGAGATTTTGAAGGACAGAACCAAGCAGATGGAACATTGGGTGGAATACTATTCGCAGCTGTACACGAGAGAGACCGTAGTTACAGAGAGAGCCCTGAATGCCATCTAACCTCTGCCCACCACGACTGAACTTGATGCTGAACCCACCATGGAAGAACTTAGCGACGCGCTAAAAGCACTTTCTTCTGGAAAAGCCCCAGGGAAAGATGGGTATGTCTACACTTATTAACTAAGCTAATTCAAACTAACGCGTCTAGAACTAAAAACTAGTTCGAATTAGCGTTTTGCTAATTCGAACTAGCATGTCCACATTAAGTGGACCCTGAACAGGGCTTAAGGATGGCCGGAAGCAGTGCCGGCAGGGCATCAAAGGAGGACTTAGAGCGTGGAGATGCTGTCTCAGGCTAGCAGAGGGCTGCGCTTAAAGGGACCCGACCCCCACCTCGGACAGACAGTTCTCAGGGGTGCCCTGCTTGAAAACCAGTCCTGGCTTGGAGTGCCCGGAGTGCCCACACTGGGCACATCACACCACTCGGCCATCAGCCCGGCTGCACTTGCCGCAGGCTGCCATCTGGGGAGAGGGGGCAATTGGGGGGCTGCAGGAGAGCTTCCACCCCCAGAAGCCCGCAGAGCCAGCCCAGTCCTCCCCATCAGGGGCTCGTACCCCATTCCTCCCTCACCTCCTTCCACTTACCCCTCCCTAGCCCCCCTTCCTGATGTACAAAATAAAGATAAAGTTTCTTCCAACATTGACTCTGTCTTTATTGAACAAAACTGGGGGAGACTGGGAAAAGGAGGTGGGAGAGGGGAAGAGAAAGGCTGGGAGAGGGGAGGGCAACTAACATGATCAGGGGTTGGGAACAGGTCCCAGATGAAGAGAGGCTACAGAGACTGGGACTGTTCAGCTTAGAAAAGAGGAGATGGAGCGGGGACAGGATAGAGGTCTCTAAAAGCAGGGGTTGGGTAGAGAGGGTGCATTCATAAAAGTTCTTCATGAGTTCCCATAAAGAAGGACTAGAGGACACCAAAGGAAAGGAATGGGTAGCAGGCTTGAAACTAGTAAGAGAAAGTTGTTATTCTTGACAAAGCAAATAGTTAACCTGTGGAACTCCTTGCTGCAGGAGGCTGTGAAGGCTACAACTAGAACAGAGTTGAAAGGGAAGTGAGATCAAGTCATGGAGGTTGGGTCCATGGAGTAGTCTTAGCCAGGGGGTAGGAGTGGTGTCCCTGCCCAAAGTTTGTGGAAGACTGGAGAGGGATGGCACGAGACAAATGGCTTGGTCACTGTCTTCGGTCCATCCCCTCCAGGGTCCCTAGGGTTGGCCGCTGTGGGCAGACAGGCTACTGGGCTAGATGGACCTTTGGTCTGACCCAGTACGGCCATTGTAAGCTCAGGGCTCAGGGTCGGGGGTCTCAGTGGACCCCCTTGATTTTCATGCACACCTGCTCCTGGGTGTCCAGGCTGGCAGCTCTCCTGCCCTAGCCAGCCACTTTCCTGTGCCTAGTGCGGAGATCATGGACGAGGTCCACGATGTCCGCACTAGCCCAGGAAGGTGCCCGCCTCTTGCGGTCCCGGGCAAGCTCCCGGGAGCCGCCAGCCTGGTCCCGGGAAGAGGGGGTGGGCTGGGGGACATCGGGTGGGTGGCTCTGTGCCGTGCCAGGTGCAGGGTCTGCTGGCTGGGTGCTGGCAGGCTTGCACCTGGCACGGGCACCGTAGCCAGCCCGTGCCCCTTTAAGGCTAGTGTAGCGCCTATGAGTGTTAGTTTGAACTAACGTCCGTTAGTTCGAACTAACATTGTAGTGTAGACATACCCGATGGTATTCCCTCGGAAATCCTTAAATGCGCTAACGGTACCCTAGTCTTAGAGCTGTATGGAATACTCTGCCAGTGTTGGAGAGAAGGCAGCGTACCGCAAGATATGAGGGATGCTAACATCATTACTGTCTACAAGAACAAGGGTGACAAAAGCGATTGCAACAACTATCGCGGCATCTCCCTTCTCAGCACCGTGGGGAAGCTATTTGCACGTGTTGTCCTGAAGAGGCTCCATGTTCTTGCAGAGAGAGTCTACCCTGAGTCTCAGTGTGGGTTCAGAGCTGAACGGTCCACCATAGACATGGTTTTCTCTGTTAGGCAACTACAAGAAAAGTGCAGGGAACAGAACAAACCTTTGTATGTTGCTTTCATCGATCTGACCAAGGCATTCGACCTTGTCAGTAGAAAAGGTCAGTTTGCGATTCTGGCTAAGATCGGCTGTCCTCCAACTCTGCTCAGCATTGTTAGGGCCTTCCATGATGGCATGAGGGGGACCATCATATACGATGGATCCACATCCGAACCCTTCGAGATTCTCAGCGGAGTGAAGCAGGGGTGCGTGCTGGCTCCAACACTGTTTGGCATCTTCTTTGCAGTTTTGCTCAAATATGCCTTTAGAACTGCTACAGAGGGCATCTTTCTCCGCACGAGAACAGAAGGCAACCTCTTCAAACTGTTGAAGACCAGGGTGCTTACGAAGCGTCTAAGGGAGTTCCTTTTTGCTGTTGATGCAGCTATTGCTGCTCACACTCAGCAGGAACTGCAGTCACTCATAACTCGCTTTGCAGACGCATGTATGGAATTCGGCCTCACAATCAGCTTAAAGAAGACCCAGGTGATGGGCCAAAGCATGGGTAACGAGCCATTGATCAGTGTGTTAGATTATGAACTGGAAGTCGTCCATGAGTTCGTGTACCTAGGCTCTACGATCTCGGACAACTTGTCATTTGATAGCGAGATTAACAAGCGCACTGGAAAAGCCGCCACAACGTTCTCCAGGCTGACGACGAGAGTATGGGCCAATAATAAGCTCACTGTACACACCAAGGTGCAGGCCTACACAGCCTGTGTTTTGAGCACACTGTTGTACGCCAGTGAAACATGGATTTTGTGCTCAAAACAAGAGCAGCGGCTCAACACACTCCACATGCGCTGCCTTAGGTGTATACTCGGTATCTCATGGCAGGACAAGATCCCCAATAGCGCAGTGCTTGAGAGGGCGGGCACTGTCTCCATGTTCACCCTTCTCAAACAGAGGCGTATGTGCTGGCTTGGCCATGTCTCACGCATGTTGGATGGCCGAATACCAAAGGACCTTTTCTTTGGCGAACTGGCGTCTGGAAAGAGGCCGAAAGGGTGACCTAAATTGCGCTATAAGGACACGTGCAAGCGTGACCTCAATGCTCTATCAGTGCAAACACCTGGCATTTGCTCGCCTTAGACAAATATGCCTGGAAACAGGGAGTGAAGGAAGCTCTTGCTATGTATGAAACTACCTTGGTGAAGGAAGCGGAAGACAAGAGAGCCCTCAGGAAGATCTGTGCCCGTGATACCAGAGCGACATCTGCCTACTGCTGCTCACTGTGCGGAAAGGACTGCCAGATTGCACAGACACAGACACAGAAGATGCTGCTCGAATCAGTCCAACAGGGGCGCAAACCCATGATCCTTCGGGATCGAAAGATGCCTACAATTACGATTATGCCCTAGCAGGGGTACCGGCGCCACCCCTTAGAGCGCACGCCACGAGAGCTGTGGCAGCCTCCACCGCTTTCATGGTGCAGGTTCCCAACCTGGACATCTGAAGAGCCGTGACATGGTCCTCTCTCCATACCTTCGCCAATCACTATGCGGGAACACATCAAGCGAGGGAAGGCACTGCCCTGGGCAGGGCGGTCCTCCACTCCTATGTAGCTTCAACATCTGGCACTCCTCCATAGGTTCTGCTTTGGAGTCACCTAATTGGAATGCACATGAGCAATCACTCAAAGAAGAAAGAATGGTTACTTACCTCGTAACTGTGATTCTTCGAGATGTGTTGCTCATGTCCATTCCAAATCCCTGCCTGCCACCCTTTCTCCGGAGTATATAAGAGTATGTAAGAAGGAACTGAGTTGGTGAGGGGGCCAGCAGGGGTATATATGGGCTGATGTTGGGGGCTCCCCACTGGCCCTAAAGGTACTGCTAAGGGAAAAACTTCCAATGACACACCTAGTTGGAATGGATATGAGCAATACATCTTGAAGAATCCCAGTTACGAGGTAAAACAAAAAAACAGGACTGTGTAGCAATTTAAAGACTAACAAGATGGTTTATTAGGTGATGAGCTTTCGTGGACCAGACCCACTTCCTCAGATCAAATAGTGGAAGAAAATTGTCACAACCATATATACCAAAGGATACAATTAAAAAAAAAAGTGAACACATATGAAAAGGACAAATTAAATTTCAGAACAGAAGGGGGATGGGAGGGGGAAGGTAAATGTCTGTGAGCTAATGATATTAGAGGTGATAATTGAGGAAGCTATCTTTGTAATGGGTAAGTAACTGTTCTTTCTGGAAGAATCCCCCCTAAACACGTATTCCATCTTTTAGGAACATATAGTCATGTCTGTGAACCTCATTTCCTTTCCAAGTTGTAGTTACAATGGGTGAGATGAAAATTCAGATTAGAAAACAGTACTTGAAAACTAAATGGATACAGTTTGTGAACAATGCTGTTTTATTCCTTAATGGGGGGCACATTCTTCAATAGGCTTTATTGAGGGCTTGAGGAGCAATATGAGTTATTGGATCAGAGGAGAGGACTAAACATGATGCTTTAGAAAACCTTCTCCCCTCAATTTGGGGTTAATCTAAGAAGATGTCTTTTTGCCTGTTTTCTTCTCCAGGTATGGTATGCTGCCTCCTATGCAGAGTTCGTGAACCAGAAGATCCATGACATATCTGAGGAGGAAAGGAAGGGTAATTTGTTTTTATCTCTTTCCTTCTTCTCTGTGGCTGCTGTATTAAAAAGAGGTGTCTGACTTTATAATAGTGGTCCTGATCCTTCAGGCAAAAATTCAAATAGGAATTTTACCTATGTAAGAGCAACAGTTTCGGACCCTCCATTTGCTGTTATAGATGCTAAAATCATGGTAATTTAGCCTCATGTTTAAGGGCTTCAGATAATTACCAGAAGGGTGGGCAAGAGATTTCTCCCACATATTGAACTATATTACTAGGGGCTGCAGAAGTGGGGGTTGCTTTTCTCTGAAGCATCAGGTGACTGATGATGGTAGAGTTCTGTACTTGGAGTACAGTGGAAGAATCCAATATGATCTATCTGTGTTCCAGTTGTTTTTCTGGGAAGTTTTGTTGGACAATGTAAAATACAACAAAACATAACCTATGGTAAGGAAAACATCCCCAGTAGGCAACCTCCTGTCTCAAATAATTTCTTCAAAGTCTCAAAGAGGTTTAACCACTTATATAAACAAAATGATTTTTGCTGTCTTTTAAGCCAAGCTTAAATTTCTAGGTATTTTTGGACTGTATTTTAGTAATTATGTATTTGAAAGTCTTATGTGTTGTTTAGAAATGCAACTTCATATAGGCAATTTGTTAGGAGATGGAATTGGGGGCAATGTAAATATTTAATTTCTCCGGATCTTCAACATAAATATTCCTCAATCCTATTCACTACCTTCCTCATTTTTCTGCTATCGGCTGATGTCAGCTTGTAGACCAGGGGTGCTAAGAGTGAAGCCTGCAAGCCACGTAGAGCAATAGAGTAGATTGATGGCAAGACACAATCTTCAGTATGTAAGTGTGGCCTACAGAGACGACTGGGGACAAAAGGGCTTGGAGAAAACTTGAGATGTTTAATTGTTGCTGACTGACATGCTGTCATTGATACTTCCAACTTGATATAGTTCTCCGAGACCAAGAGAAGAACTGGCCATGTTATGAATGCAATCGTCGCTTCATGAGCTCAGAGCAGCTCCAACAACACCTCAACACCCATGATGAGAAGCTGGATTTCTTTAGCAGGTATTTATCATTACACAGAAACTGGGTATCCCAACTCTCAGCAGTGAAAGGTGAATCTGAAAAAGTCTAGCGTTACTATTATTATTTATATAGCACTGTAGATATGCGTGGTGTTTTACAGAATTAGAAAAAGAAAGGGGCGCTGCCCTGAGGAGTTGACAGACCTACTCAGACAAACCTGGGACAGGAATGTAGGGAAATATCAGTGGGGACGTGATTGACATAGGTGACTTTGTATAAGAAATGGTTTAAAGGAGGAACAGAAGGGCACTTATATGGGAAGAAGGGGTACAATCCTGTCTCATTGAAGTCAGTTAATGTTTTGCCATTAACCTCAACAAAGTCAGGATTTTAGCCATTTGGATACTTATAAAAATTACCCTGGCCTCTTGAGTCTACAGAATTCGGCTTGAAATCTCAAGAGAATCAACTTTCTAATGATATTTTTGATGCATCAGTTTCCAGTTGGGTCAGAAATAGAAAGTACACAAACATCCAAAGATTACAAGTGAGAAAAGTAGCCACAAACATTTTAAAGCACAAAAGGTTTGAATCTATAAATGGGTAGCAGTTCAGCAGGGGCAAGGGAAAATATCCCTTATTTTTTCCAAACCTGATAGCCAGTTGCTTATTAGCATTTAAATGGCTGCTAAAACATCCACATAAGAAATTGAACCCCTCAGCTTGCTGTCTGACATCAGTAGAGAAACATCTTTCTTGGGACAGATGTTATGCTTTCAGGTTTTAATGTTTTCTAGGATGCCTGAAGGGCAGCTACTGGCTGTCACTGTAGAAGATTTGATAGGAACCAGTAGCTTCACTGCTTAACCTCACATATATTTGTTTGGCATGGCATTTTATTCCCATTGGGGTGGGATAGAAGTATGCAGCAACCAGAGACCCAGTTTTTGCTCCCAAGATTTCTTCACATTTTCTCATTTACTTGAGGCCATTATTACTCAACTGACTGGTTAGTTTAGTGGGGATTGCTTAGAAAAGGTTCAGGAAAAGAGTAGATTCCAAATCCATGTCCTCTTTCTCTAACTCGGAGCACTGTCTGTTCTGCAGAGCAAGAGGCAGAGGTCGCGGGAGAGGAAAGAGGAGGTTTGGGCCAGGCAGACGGCCAGGGCGTCCCCCAAAATTCATGCGCTTGGAAGTAACCAATGAAAACGGGGAAAAATGTGAAGAAGGAACACAGGTATACTTGGGGGAGTGGTGGGAAAAAAGCTCATCTATGATGTAATCTCGTGATTTAAACCTGTGTTATTTGAGGACAGAATGAGGCTGCTAGTTTTTATTTTCTGGCAGTCGCACCTGAGCCTGGGGAAAGCACAGTAATTTATTGCTAACTTGCACTGCTACAGTACTTGTTATCTCAAAGCAATTCACTGCTTATTGAGCAACAGTTATGGGATAGGACCCATTTAACAGTTCCATGGCAGCATAAACAGCTGTTTGGGGGGGGGGGGGGGGGACAGTGGAAAAGTCCATTCCAGTTGAAACTGCAGTGGAATTTGGCTGGGATACTAGAGTCAGGTCTACACTAGAAACTTGCTATATAATAATGTTGGTTATGGGCATGATTCTTTACAGTATTTTTATACAGCAAAATGCCTTGGATGTATTTATACCAGTATAGAAGTCCTTTTTCTGATACCGTTTATTCATTTGGGGAACTTATATAAGCTATCCCTGCAAAAAACCCTCTTTTTTGCCAGAATGAGGTGCACCTCGTTTTGGAGGTGGGGGAGTGTTACTAGTATATCTGTGCCAATAAAATCTTTCTAGTGCAAACCAGAACTAGAGTTAATGCCCTTACTTTTATGAAAGGTGTCAGAAGTGATTAGTGATTCAGTTTTATGTCTCAGTTGAAAAGCGACATCTGGAGCCCTTTGGTGTCATGCCAAAGCATTGGTTCAGTACTGACTCAGAGGGAAGATTGCATATGCTGCATACAAATTTTAATGCAATGCTTTGGAAGAGCCAAGTCTACATAATTGGGGACTCCCTGACTCAGAAGAACAGAGGCATATCATCAGAACTAATCCAAAGAACAGAAGGGAGTTGCAGTATGGGATGCGGACCTGAAGGTTCTAATGAACGGAGGAGCTTGGTTCTCACTGGAATGTATTAAGGAAGACTGTGCTAGGCTGGGAAAGATGCATAAAGAAATGGAGGCTCAGGTGATCTTTAGTGGGATTCTGCCCATCCTTAGAAAAGGAGAGCAGAAGTGAGACAAGATTAAGATGACTAACATATGGTTCAGGCAATGGTGCTACAAGGAGGGTTTGTCCATGGGAAAACCATTCTCATGGGAAGAATTTCACCTGCTCACGGATAATAACAGACTTCAAGGGTGGATACTTCAACTGATCAAAAGAGCTTTAAAAAAGGAATTCAAGGGAGACAGCTCCATGCCAGATTGTAATATTGTGTGGGAAGAAAATCAAGCAAAGGAGGATACGGCAGTGGAGAAAAGAACAAGAGAGGGTTTGAGAATGGACAACATTCCCACTGACAGTAACAGTCAGGTGATTCTGGCAGAAAAATGAGTATACCTAATTTGGCAAGAAATCTGTGCGAGGTCAAGCAGAAAAAATAAGGGTGTCTGTACAGCAGTGCAAGAAGCCTAGGTAACAAAGTGGAGGAAGTAGAGTGACTGAGTGTGATAAATGTGTGGAGGGAATGGTACAGCAAGGTTGCCTATAAAGGCATATGGCCTATCCACAATCACTATTAGCACATACCATAGAACTCTAACCTTTATTATCCAGCTTTCCCTATGAACCGAACAAGCAGTGGACACGGGTCCAAAAGTGAGCTCTTTCCTGTGGCCACTAGATGGCACTGCAGCTTCACACTTTCCCCTTATCCCCTTATCTGAATTTTTGATTATGCAATCTGGCCCTGATCCCAGTTAGATCAGATCAACAGGGTTCTGCTGTATCTCCAACAGCTGGACATGGGACACTAGATAAGGAGGGCTCTGAGTCACTACAGAGAATTCTTTCCCAGGTGTCTGGCTGGTGAGTCTTGCCCATATGCACAGGGTCTAACTCAGTGGTCACCAACCAGTAGATCAGGAGCCTCTGACAACTGGTAGATCTTGGAGCCTCTGACAGGTAATCTTGACTGATTTGGCCAAGAGGCTGTCAAGTGCAGCATGGCAGCTGCCCCTATCCCCACTGCTGCGCATCTCCCGCCCTTTGCCTTGGAGCTGCCTCTCCCCCCAGAGCCTCCTGCTTTCTGTGCAAAGCAGAGAAGGGAGAGGAGGGGGCACTGATGTCAGGTGCCCCCCTCCCACTCTATATTGTGTCTCCACAGAATGGATGGGGGGACAACAGGGCTTGGGATAGAGGGAGTTTGCTGGCTGCTTTGGAGAGTGGGGCAGGGCCAGAGTATGGGCGAGCCTACTTTAGCCCCACTGCACCACCACCCAGGAGCCACCTGAGGTAAGCAATGCCCACCTGGAGCCTGCTCCGAATCCCTGCCCCAGTCAGGTACCCCCCCAGGCCCCTGGACCCAAACTCCTGCCCAGAGCCTGCATTTTGAACCCCCTCCTGCACTCCAATTCCCTGCCCCAGGCTTAGCTCAGAGCCCCGCTATCACTCCAAATCCTTTGGCCCAAGGCCAGATCCTGTACCCCAACCCTCTGCCCCTACCTGGTGAAAAAGACAGAGGATGAGGGAGGATGGAGTGAACAGAGGCAGGTGGCCTCAGAAAAGAGACATGAAAGAAGTGGGGCAAGGGTGTTTGGGTCTGAGGTAGATCCTGGATCGCATTTAAATTCAAAAAGTGAGCTTGTGCTTAAAAAGGAGACCCCTGGTCTAACTGATCATAGGATTTGCAGTCAGGAAGGAATTTCCACCTACGTCAGACTGGAGGGTTTTTTCTTTCCTCTGCAGCACGGGGCATGGGACACTTTCTGCTTTGCACTAGAGCAGGGGTGGGCAAAAGGGCCTCTGTGGGCTGGATCTAGCCCACCAAGCGGGTTGATCCAGCCTGCAGAGGCCCTAATGCCAGGCCAATTAGGGCCTGGGGGCAGGGGAAGCACACCAAGTTTCCTCTTCCCTGCCAGGAGCACATAGCACTTGGAAGTACATGCTCCTGGCACGGCGGGAGGAGACTTCATGCTGTCCCCTGCCCTCAAGCCCTGATTGGCCTGGGGGCGAGAGGAGCACATGAAGTTTAGTCTGCCCTGCCCCCGCCCTGTGAGGAGCACATGGCACTTTGAAGGAAACTTTGCGTGCTGCTCCCACCCCCAGGCCAGTCAGAGCTTGGGGGTGGGGAAGCGTGTGAAGTCTCCTCCTGCCCTGCCAGAAGTATGTGGCACTTCAAAGTACTATGTGCTCCTGGCAGGGCGGAGGAAACTTAGTGCACTTTCCCCGCCCCCAAGCCCTAATTGGTCCTAATTGGCCTGGGGGTGGGGGAGTGTGTGAAACCTCTTCCTGCCATGCCAGGGACATGGGTGCTTAGTGGGAAGGAGGGGGCAAAGGGGCGCCCCCACTCCCAGACTAATCATGGTTTGTGGGTGGGGAAGCCTGGAAGCATCCTGGTTCCGCCCCCTCCATTTTAGGCCCCGCCCTGGCCAAAAATTATTGCTCACTCCTGCACTAGAGTAAATGGTGGATGCTGTGTAACTTGAAGTCTTTAAATCAAGGTTTGAGGACTTCAGTAGTTCTATCACCTGCGATTTCAGGAGGGCAGCTTTAGATAATCATAATGGTCCCTTTTCGACTAAAAGTCTGTGAGTCTAAGGGTACCATGTAGATTAGTGTACTCGAAAAAGGGAAATGAAGCGGCAATTTAAATAATCGCCGCTTCATTTACATCAAAATGGCTGCCGCGCTGTGCCGATCAGCTGTTTGGCTGCACAGCGCGGTAGTCTGGATGCTCCGCGGTCGACAAGGGAAGCTCTTGTCGACTGCCCCAATAAACCTCATTCCACGAGGTTAAATCGCCGCTTCATTTCCCTATGTTTAGAAATCTCATCTACATGGCTCCGTTGTTGGAGCCATGGAGCCTAGACATACCCTAAGTACTGATTAGGAATAGTGCTAGTTATCCTAGCTGCTCCATGTCAACTCTGAGGACACCATTGCTAGGGAGAAGGGTATAGCAGAGCATCTCATTTAGGAGGCTTTCAAACTCTGCAGCCACTATCTCTGTGGTAGAGTTGGAGAGTTCCCATTACACTGTGGAGCACAGGAAGAGAGACCTGATGCTCTCCTGTCTCACATGACTTCTGCTCAGTGCTGTGAGTTATCCATTGCTTAAACAAATTATCTTGCCCAGCTTTTCATAGATTTGAAAGTCAGAAGGGGCTATCATCCTCATCTAATCTGACCTTCTGCACAGAACTTCAATCAGGAATTCCTCATCAAGTTCAGCAATTTGTGGGAATTTACCAACCAAACCAGGATTTGAATCCTGGATCCTCAGATTAACAGTGTGTACTCAACTGAGCATTCGGGGCTCATAACTGGATGCATCGTTCCTCCTTGCAGCTTTCTTTTTCTCCTCCTCCTCCTCCAGCTGTGATTTGCCAGGACACTGCTTGAGTTTAGATGCCCTTGGCTCTCCACTTCATGTCTTTCATCTTATCGTATTTATTTTGTAAGCAGTTAATGTAACAATCAATTATTTTTCTATAGTTTATTGGAATCGTCTATCCTAGAATATTTATTGGAATCTGTCGGAGGAGAGTGTGCAGTTTGGAGAATTCTGCTTCTGACTCCCTAGGAGGCCCCCTCTTCTGCACTAATTCAGATAAACAGAAAAGCAGCTCTGCTGTGAAACACATGTAAACTACACACACTGGTTGTTTCTACTGCTGCCTGGAGAGGTGGAAAGTGGGAGTCAGATAGGAAAATAAACAGGGCATAATTGTATGTCCCAGTGTCTTACTCGCAGCTTCACCACTCCCATTAGTGTGCTGGTTAGGGCAAACTTTGAATGTGAAAACAGAATATTCCAATTAACTTGACAGTTAATTTGCACGAAGGAGGGAGAGACCCTCTGTGTTCCCCTGTGGCTTCAACTACACTAGGGATTTGTTCTTAAAATTTTTCTTCCCACCATCGCTAACAGGTTCACCTCCCTTGGTGACAGCAGTGGTAGGACATTAATGTACATGGTGGTTAGAACATGGGCTTCCACTTGCAGCACCCCCAGCCCTTCTGCTCCCAATGATGCTACCAGTGGTGGAGGTGAACTGCTGTCAGTAATGGGAAGTTTTAGAGGAAAAAGGCTGGTGTGGCCCAGTGTCATGAGTTCAATCATTTTAAAACATGAACAAATCCAGTCACCTGCCAATTGAGTATTATTAGAGCCTTTCTCACTGCCTGTGTGATTTGCCATTTCAGGACTTGCTGCATTTTTCCAGCAAGGGGCAGTTTGATGAGGCTGGACAAGCCACACTGAATGGGTTGGAACAGCAGGAGCAGACGTCAGTGCCACCAGAGACCCAGTCAGCACTGGATCAACAGCCACTGCAACTTCAGCAGCATCATGATGAGAGCCCGATGCCTACGCAGAGTACCATGACCGCAGACGACATGAGGCGAGCAAAGCGCATCCGAGTAAGTGAAGATGATAGTGGATCATGCCCTCTTTCATCCTCTCACTTTGCTTTAGCCAACGGAAGGCTTGGTTGGCTAGTCAGGTATGGCTGGTCTTTTGCTCCAGTATGATGTCTGTCTTCAAACCCCAAACACAGCATCTCTAGCTCAGAGAATTCCCTCGCTCAGAAAGTAAGACAAACCTAATGCACGAGTCAGTGTCACGTGAAATACTACTGAGATTTGGTCACTAATTGGACCTGATTCAATTCCAACACAGTAATTCTTTCATAGAAACATAATCCATCCAAGTTGGCAGGCAGCAGTGCTCTGAACAGCCATCCAAATCATGGTGCTGGGGCATGAACTAATGGCCTGTTCAGAACACCATCTGTCTGTCTTGCAGATCGGTTGGCTTTAGAAGTTATTGCCAAAGAGGCATTATGTCCATTCATCCCGATTATGATGATAAAGATTTTTTAATGATAAAATTCTTTCTTGGAGAAGGAAGCCTTCCTTCAGGAGGCCTGTGCTGAGAACTTTGCATGCCAACAGCAAACACTTTGAACCTGTGCTCTGTGGCAGCTGAGAAAACAGTTTTTTTCCACCATGTGTGGGAGGAAAATGATTTAGGCAAATAATCCTCGAAGCCATGTAATTGTATGATTGGTTTATTCAGCCTAAAATCTTTTTTCCCCTCCTCTATGTGTAAAATTGTGATTATAACAGGAAACAGCTGCAAACAAGTTGAGACTTCATTTTTAGGGGACGAGAGAAAGAAAGAGAGGATTAAAGGAAGAGACAATGAATGATTATTATAGGACAATCCTGAACCACATATGTGCCAACATTGATGGTGTAATTTAACAGATACGGTGACTTAACTAAGTGTAGAATTTGGCCCAGTCACATTAAAAATGAATGAGTGTGAAGCTTATAAAATGGTTGGCATCTGGGGGTCAGTATTTTGTGAAGTGGTCTTTTTTTTGATCTTTCTCTCTGTTGAAAACACTAGACATGTAAGTAAGGGTTTATGTAAGGCCATCAGACAGCTGTAACCAAAGAACACTGGGAACATTGCTGGTAGGAGCAGACAGTGGTGGTCAAATTCAGATGCTGAAGCTCTTCCAGTAAATAGCATTGCACCTGTTCTCAAGTGTGTATTGATTCATTTGCATATGATGGTATAACTTCTGTCCTACAAGTTGCAGCCTTGGATGTATGGGGAGAGGTAGTTTCATTATAATTACTGGATTTTAAAAGGTCTGAAGATCTCAGGCTTGGTTTGGAGGTAGCAGGGAGGAGATTGAATTGGTTGTTTCCTGGAAACATGAGTTTGGGTCACAAGTGAGATGAGTGTGGTGGTTATTTATTCCTCAGCCACATGTTTGTATCACATATCTCCTCCATCAGCTCACTTGCAGATTGGCACATTTGGCAACCCTTGATTAGCAGAGCCCTTGAAAACATAGGTTCCTCAACTTAAGGGGCTTTGGAAGAATTGCATGAGGGATGGTTGCATAAAACATGCCTAGGCAGTTAGACTGTGACCAATGCTATCAGTCAACACTAGATTTTAACCATGAAAATGTAACCATGACAATTTGTCTGTAGTCTTCCAATGGGTATGTGCAATTCACTACACTTTTTTTCATCACAGCACACAATAGGAAACGTCATAAGCCAGCAAGGGGAAGCTAAAGTTATGGTTTCAGATGTGTAAACTGTCATTTACTTTTAAATAACAGGTACAAAATTTGTAGCTACCAATTGGAACCTTGGACCTAGGGCGCTCTAAGTCACCACCATTTCTTAGTTAGGATTTCTTATTCAAACTTAGCACATACCCTGACCTGACTATTGAGAAGCTATGTAAGAAACATGAAAGTAAATTTATAGAACCTCTTCTGCCTTTCTAAGAAAGGAATAAAGCATGAGGTTATGGTAGAACTGCTCATCTTCAAGCAAACAATTGCAGTCAAAGATGTAAAATAAATAATTGTCATGAAGAGGCTTTACATGATTATTACAAACCTTTATTAGGCACAAACCTCAGTTTTACTATGTCTCCTTCTGTTAGACTCTGAAATTAAACATATAATCAGGTACCATGGGTGTATGAGCAATATTAAAAAATAAAACGTCTACAATAATCAGTCATTTGCATCCTCAGTGTATTAACTTTAATTGAGGGCACCTTTTTCAGTGAATAGACATTCTTTTGAAATGATAGGCAGGTCTTTTATAACTACAATCAAGGGGACCAATGGTCTTTGCATTTTAAATTTAGCTAACAGAATATGACTTATGCATTACAATACCCAGCAAATGATAAACTAGCTTATAATGGATACTTGCACCATTGCATTAGGGTGTATATCATCCCGTAGGATGCAGACTCTTGAAAAGAATATAGTAATAAACCCATAGATGTGCACGGCTGTGTCCAGGACAAGGCAATGCACATGTAGGGCTTGATTCAGCCCCTGTTATAATCACAGAACACTAGAACTGGAAGGAGACCTCAAAGGGTCATCAGGTCCAATCCCCTGCCCTCATAGCAGGACCCAGTACTGACTAGATCACCCCTGATAGATATCTATCTAACCTGCTCTTAAATCTCTCCAGAGATGGAGATTCCACAACCTCCCTAGGCAACTTATTCCAGTGTTTCACCACCCTGACAGTTAGGACATTTTTCCTAATGTCCAACCTAAACCTCCCTTGCTGCAGTTTAAGCCCATTGCTTCTTGAGCTATCCTCAGAGGCCAAGGAGAACAATTTATCTTTCTCATCCTTGTGACAGTCTTCTAGATACCTGAAAACCCCTCTCAATCTTTCCCTTTCCAAACTAAACAAGCCCAATTCTTTCAGTCTTCCTTCACAGGTCATGTTCTCTAGACCAGTGGTGCGCAACCTTTTTCCCGGTGCAACCCCTGGGAAAATTTTGATTGAACAAAAAACGTGTGGACCCTTTAAATGCCACTCTGCTCACCTGCTACTCCCCCTGCCTTCGCTGTGTATATGCCGAGCTGGGAAAAAAATTGTGATATTCCCCACCCCCCGGGCGCGCACCACTTCTTTAGAATTTTAATCATTTTTGTTGCTTTTCTCTGGACCTTCTTCAATTTCTCTATGTCTTTCTTGAAATGTGGTGCCCAGAACTGGACACAATACTCCAACTGAAGCCTAATCAGTGCACTGTAAAGCAGAAGAATGACTTCTTGTGTCTTGCTCACAACACACCTGTTAATGCATCCCAGAATCATGTTTAGGTTTTTTTGAACAGCGTCAGACTGTTGACTCATATTTAGCTTGGGGTCCACTATGACCCCCATATCCGTTTCAGCAGTACTCCTCCCTAGACAGTCGTTTCCCATTCTGTACGTGTGAGACTGATTGTTCCTTCCTAAGTGGAGCACTTTGCATTTGTCCTTATTAAAATTAATCCTATTTACCTCAGACCATTTCTCTAGTTTGTCCAGATCATTTTGAATTATGACCCTGTCCTCCAAAGCAGTTGCAACTCCTCCCAGCTTCGTTCATCTGCAAATTTAATAAGCGTGCTCTCTATGCCAATATCTAAATCATTGATGAAGATATTGAACAGAACCAGTACCCTGCGGAACCCCACTTGTTATGCCTTTCCAGCAGGATTGTGAACCGTTAACCACTCTCAGAGATTAGTTATTATCCAGCCAGTTATGCACCCACCTTATAGGAGCCCCATCTAAGTTGTGTTTGCCTAGTTTATTGATAAGAATATCATGAGAGACCATATCAAATGCCTTACTAAAGTCTAGGTATACCATGTCCACCGCTTCTCCCTTATCCACAAGACTCGTTAGCCTATCAAAGAAAGCTATCCAATTGGTTATGACTGGAAAGATTTACATTGGCTTCAATGAGTGCTGGATCAGGTCCACACTGAAGGAAGTACTTAGATATATCTGTCACTCTTCTGTTGGGTTTCTTGTTTACAGCTTTTGGCATTGGTTTGCCTTTGTAGTTCTAGAACCTGTTGCCAGAAGTATACATGTGGAGAGACATCTCCTTTTTGAACGTGTTTCATGAAGTAAATAATTTTCTTGAGACATTTGTTATTGTTTTAACTTATGCAGTATCACATGCTGAAGATTGAAAACTGTCAGAACAGTGTTATAACAGCCAGTATAAATGTAGGGCTTCCATCTGGAAAGCACTTGTCAAAATCAGGACCATCCTGCATATTTTCAGAAGGTACAAATCTGCTTACCAAGAAGGCTACAATGCTTTGACTACAAGTTATAGGGAATGGCTTAATAGTTTAAATTTCTAGTTGGAAACACTCAGACTCACTGGGTCCGATCCTGATAAGGTCAACACATCCCTTCAGTCGTCTTCTATAGAGTTCATGGAGTTTTTACTCTATGAAAGACTTGTCACCAAAACTTAAAACACTGAGATCCTGCATGTTTTGTGTGGACATAAGAGTCCATGGGACCCTTTTTGTAAGAGTAGGGTTTGACAGACTGACAGTATCCTGGATAAACCTTATGGAATTAAGATAAACATTTGTGAGTGAATTTAAACCTTGTTATATAATATCTTTGGGGTCCATTGTATGAAAAATGCATTTGTTTATGGGTTATTATGGAGTTATATAACTGCTGGAGGAGAAGGTGGATGCAAACATAATTCCTCCAGTTATCAGCCCTTTGAAGCCACCCCGTGGAAAGGTTTGGATATACTAGTTCAAACTAGGGATATTAAGTAGCGGTTAATTAACTAATTGAGTAGTTGATGTAATTTTCCATTGACTACTCGACTAGTCAATGGTGGGGGGCACTCGCTACCCCAGTTCCGGCTTTGCAGTTTAAATGTAGTAGGAGCCGGACACTCAGGCAGCCTGGCTCCTACTATATTTAGGACTCATCTAGACTGCATTCCTCTCTCGAAAGAGGAATATAAATGAAGCAGATCGAAAATTCAAATGAAGGGCAGATTTACAAATCTCATGCTTCATTTGCATAATTGCTTCCAAGCGCTTTTTCGAAAAAGGGTTTTTGGGGAAAAAAAAAACCTCGCAGTGTAGACAGGGTTCTTTCGGGGGGAAAAAACCCCTTTTTTGACAGAACCCATACTCCTGAAAAAATGAGGTGTACAGATTCTTTTGAAAAAGGGGATTTTTTTCGAAAGAACCCCATCTAGACTGCAGCTTTTTGGTTTTTTTGTTTTTTTTTTAAACCCCTTTTTGAAAAAAATGTTCATTTTGATTATGCAAATGAAGCGCGAGATTTGTAAATCTGCCCTTCATTTGAATTTTCAATCTGCTTCATTTGCATTCACTCAACTGTGACATAGGGGATTACAAAAATCATCACGCTTGGCCAAAATAAATGCTTTCTACCCTGTGTTGCAAAGCATTGTGTTTGTCAGTTTCCACTGTCTGGCCGCATTTGAAAAATGCTGTATTTAGATAGGCCTGATCCTGAAAGTTGCTTCATGTGGAGCCATGCACTCAATGCAGAGCAGCATGTAGGACAGAGGTGCAGTTTGTAAAGTGTGGTAGAATCCTGCAGGCTGAAAGGCACAACAGAAATGTAAGAGATTATTAAATTCTCAGGTGTACCGACCAGTAGGACAGCACTTAAATAAATCACTGTCCCTTACTTCCCAGCAATCTGACCCTTGCATCCATAACTTCTTTATTTTCCCATAGCTGCCATCTCTTGCTATGCATATTTCATTCTCACTGAGACTCTACGGGATTCGTTATATAATTTTTAATAAACACACCTTCTGAGGAAAGATGAATGGCAATACATCTCAAAGATTATCTGTGATTTCCATCTTTGCCTTTTAACTCCCTGCCTAACTTATTAGCTGAAGGACAAATCCTGAAATCCCTGCTTGGTCCTTACTGAGGCAAAGCTGTCATTTGGGGGAGTTTTGCTTGAGTACAGACTGAGCTAGGACTTCCAGATCTGGCCCTGACTGACAGTGACCCACAGAAGACTGATTACTGCCAAAGTCAAGTCTTCTGTTTTACGGTCCATTTCATAACATAAATATTTTTCTCTCCCCCAATGCTGCCTGCTCAGTTGGAGCTGCAGGTAGGTTTTTATTTTTTCCCTGTGTCTAACAGAACAAAATGAAATTGCCTGCCATGCCATTTTGTGCAACTTTTGCTTACTATCACTAGATGGAATCTGCCTTGTTGATGGTCTTGTGCTTGTTCTTTTGTATACAGAATGTGTACAAACCTGAGTGTCACCCAATAACTATGTGTTGGCATAGTTTCTCTTCGTCCCCTTCAGAGGGACTGATCCAGTGCAAGAACTATTAACAATTAACTCTTTAAAAGATATTTAAGTGAATCATCCCAAACTTTAAGCTGGGCAGATCAATGGGCAGATCTTGTGGATAAAGTACTATCCCTCGGCTGCCTGATTCAAGTCTGTCTGGTGCGCTTCTAGTGGTATATGTTAGGGTATGTCTAGACTACATGCCTCTGTCGCCAGAGGCATGTAGATTAGGCTACCCGACACAGTAAAATGAAGCGGCGATTTAAATAATCGCTGCTTCATTTAAATTTACATGGCTGCCGCACTGAGCCGACAAACAGCTAATCAGCTGTTTGTCGGCTCAGGGTGATAGTCTGGACGCGCGGGTGTCGACATCAAAGATATTTGTCGACCACCCAGGTATGCCTCCTGGGATCAGGTTTACCTGGGTGGTCGACAAATACCTTTGATGTCGACACCCGCACGTCCAGACTATCGCGCTGAGCCGACAAACAGCTGATCAGCTGTTTGTCGGCTCAGCACGGCAGCCATGTAAATTTAAATGAAGCGGTGATTATTTAAATCGCCGCTTCATTTTCCTATGTCTGGTAGCCTAATCTCCATGCCTCTGGCGACAGAGGCATGTAGTCTAGGCATACCCTTAGTCTTCAGTGACATTAGTAGTTTGGTAGTGCAGGCACCACAACAATTTATTTTAAAGCTGCCTGTCTAGTTCTTTTAATTCCAGTTCTTCAGTCTCTCTCTGTAATTGGGGGGGGGGGGGAATTCCTTTGTAGAAGAATGGCTATTTTTAAATCCATGAGTGAATGACTGGGTAGATTAAAATGTTCACCTACATCGTATGTGTGTTACCATTTCTGTTGTCTGACAGTCTCTGCAACAAAAGATTAATGGACACAAATCAGATATCAGCACTGTGAGTCAGCAATTCTGGGTTCTGTTTCTGCCCCTGACTCACTTTGTGGCTTTGGGCACATCACTTCACCTTCCTCTGTCTGCAAAGTAGAGATAATAGCACCTCCTGGCAACACCAGGAGCTGAAATTTCTCAGTGCAAAGTGCCTGGAGATCCTTGTCTGAAAAGAGGGCTAGGGGATTACAGACCAGACAGTATAACTTTGATACCTGGAAAGAGACTGGAACAAATTAGTAAATATTCAGTTTCTAAGCATCTGAAGATTAAGAAGGTTATATGCATGGAGTTGTCAAGAACAAATTCCAAACTAACCTCATTTTCTTCTTTGAGAGGGCTATAGTCCTACTGGGTAGGGAGAAACTGTAGAGGTGATATATCTTGATTTTATTGTGGCTTTTGACACAGACCCACGTTACCTGCTCATAAGCAAACTAGGGAAATGTGATCTAGATGAAATTACTAAAAGGTGGGTGCACAACTTATTGAAAGACTGTAGTTATCAATCATTCGCTATCAGACTGAGAGGGTGTATCCAATGGGGTTCCTCAGGGGTCAGTTGTGGGTCTAGTACTGTTCAGTATTTTCATTTAATGATGTGGATAATGGAGTGGAGAGGATTTTATAAAATTTTCAGATGATATCAAGCTTGGAGTTGTTGCAAGCACTTTGGAGGACAGGGTTAGAATTAAAAATGACTTTGATAAATTGGAGAATTGATCTGAAATCAACAAGATGATGAAATTCAGTAAAAACAAGTGCAAAGTAGTTCACTTAGAAAAGAAAAGCAAAATGTATAATGATGAAAGGGGGAATGACTGGCTAGGTGGTACCATTGCTGAATCTATAGCGCATCACAAATTGCATATGAATCAACAATGTGATTCAGTTGCGAAAAAGACTAATATCACTTTGGGGTGCGATATATGTAAGACATGGGAGGTAATTGTCCTGCTGTATTTGACGTTGGTGAGATCAACCCTGGAGTATGTGTCTAGCTCTGCATGCCATATTAGGAAAGAGAAGGAAAAAATTCTAGAGAATACAGAGAAGAGCAACAAAAATTATGAGGTTTAGAAAACCTGACCTATGGGGAAGGTTAAAAGAATTGGACATGCTCAGTCTTGAGAAAAGAAAACTGAGGGGAGGATCTGATTAACAAACTTCAAATATGTTAAGAGTTGTTAGAAAGAAGACTGTGATTAGTTCTTTATGTCCACTGAAGGTAGAACAAGAAGTAATGGGCTTAAATTGCAGCAAGGGTGATTAAGGTTAAACCTTGGGGGAAATCTTTCTAATCACAAGAGGATAGAATCATACAATCAAAGAAAATTGGGATTGGAAGAGATCTCAGGAGGACATCGAGTCCAACCCCCTGCTCGAAGCAGGACCAAACCCAACTAAATCATCCCAGCCAGGGCTTTGTCAGGCTAGGCCTTAAAACCTTCTAACGATTCCACTGTCTCCCTAGGTAATGCATTCCAGTGCTTTACCATCCTCCTTGTGAAATAGTTTTCCCTAATATCCAACCTCTAATCCTCTCCACCAGCACACACACACTGCAAGTATTTAAGCTCTGAAATAGGCTTCCAAGGGAGGTTGCAGAATCCCCATCTCTAGAGGTTTTAAAGAACATGTTGAACAAACACCTATCAGGGATGGTCTAGGTGTACTTTGTCCTGACCCAGTGCCAGCCTTCAAGCCCTACATTTCTATTAACCTATTAAAAGTGCTGTAGAATTTTGAGATATTATTGTGTCTTAAAATAGAGACCAAACACCTCAAAATTTGATTCTATAACAGAACAACATGCCCCTATTATAAGCATAACTCCCAATTCCAGTGGCACTCTGGACTTCAGCTAAATTAATGACTGGTGTGTCTAAACATTACAAGTCCTCTGACTGAGACTAGAAATCTTCCATATACCATGGGATGGTGTCTGAAATTACATGGGAAAAGGGAAATGTGTATGTGTGTTTGCGCACAGATAGATTCGTAGAGGTTAGGTCCATCAATGGCTATTAGTCAGGATGGGTAGGAATGGTGTCCCTTTTCTGTCTGGAAATGGATGACAGGGGAGGGATCATGTGAGGATTACCTGTTGTGTTCCCTCCCAGTGGCATCTGGTATTGGCCGCTGTTGGCAGACAAGATACTGGGCTAGGTGGACCGTTGGTCTGACCCAGTATGGCCGTTCTTATGTTCACATATCTGTATATATAATATATATATTAGCATTTTGTGGTTTTCTATATACAATTGCTGTTATGTTTCTCTTTTACTGGAAAGAATGGATGGGTTTCCTCTTTACTGATTAGACAGTGGAGAGAATCATTCAGATTCTCTTCATGTGTTTGTAGCCCAGTACTCCAGAATAACTTCTGAGGTGCTTTGAATTCTGACAGAGCAGCTTTGAAACTTGCTTCATCAGTATCTGCTGTTTGACACTTACTCAAGAGTAGAAGCACTTGCCAGCCAAGACACCTCGTTAAGAAGAGTGGAGATGGTTTTAACCAGGAAATTGTGTTCTCTAAGGGTATGTCTACACTACCCCCCTAGTTTGAACTTAGGGAGGTAATGTATGCATACCGAACTTGCTAATGAAGCCCGGGATTTGAATTTCCCAGGCTTCATTAGCATAAAGCCGGCGCCGCCATTTTTAAAAGCCGGCTAGTGCGAACCCCGTGCCGCGCGGCTACACGCGGCACGGACTAGATCGTTCGGATTAGAAGCCTAATCCGAACTATCTGTACGCCTCGTGGAATGAGGTGTACAGATAGTTCGGATTAGGAAGCCTAATCCGAACGATCTAGTCCGTGCCGCGTGTAGCCGCATGGCACGGGGTTCGCACTAGCCGGCTTTTAAAAATGGCGGCGCCGGCTTTATGCTAATGAAGCCTGGGAAATTCAAATCCCGGGCTTCATTAGCAAGTTCGGTATGCATACATTACCCCCCTAGTTCGAACTAGGGGGGTAGTGTAGACATACCCTAAGACTGTTAATTGTAAAGCATTCCAGTAACAAGCATGTTCAAGCACAGTGACTAGCAGCGTTGTAGCACTGCTTCCATGACTAGCATGGATGTGGATATAAAAAACAAATATCAGAGAAGCTGAGTGGAAAGGAGACAACAGTTAACATTGAAAGGAAGATCCCTGTCCTGAAGGAGTGTAAAAATTTCTATATCACCACAAGAGAAATTGCAGAGTTCCCAAGCCATTTCAATCTTCTGCTCTATAATATTGGATTTCATATTTGTCAGTGTAGTCCACTCTCATATGCACTGTTAGCCAGCATAAAAAATCTTTGACCACTACTGAAATGCAGGGCCACAGAGCAACAAACTATTTCCTCAGGTTGCAAATCTAGCTGTGATTGCTCTTACAGCTGCACAGAAGAGGTCAGGAGCTGAGAAAGGCTTCATTGGATGTGTCTGATACAGTGGTCACCAACCAGTTGATCGGGATCTACTGATAGATCTTGAAGCCTCTGACAGGCGATCTTGACTGGTTTGGCCAAGAGGCTGTCAAGTGCCGGCACTTCAGCTGCCTTCCCCCGCCCCCACTGCTGTGCAACTCCTGCGCTTTGCCTTGGAGCTGTTCCCCTCTCCCACCCTGTATTCTGTCTCCACAGAACAGGGGTGAGGGGCACAACAGGGTTTGGGATGTTTGCTGGCTGCTTTTGAGAGTGGTGCAGGGCAGCTTAACCCCACTGCACCGCCACACAAGAGCCACCTGTGGTAAGCATGTCCAGCTGGAGCATGCATCCTGAACACCCTCTTGCATCCCAAGCCCCTGCCCTAGCCCTGAGTGCTCCTAGACCCAAACTCCCTTACAGAGCCTTACCCTGACCCCACTCCTACAGCCCAAGTTCTGCCCCAGGCTCAGCTCAGAGCCCTTTTCACACTCCATATCCCTTAGCCCAAGACCAGAGACTGCACCCCAACCCTTTGCCCCTGCCTGATGAAAGGGAGGAAGAATGGGGGAGGGAGGAAAGATGGAGTGAGCGGGGGTGGGGCTTTGGAAAAGGAGGTGGGGCAAAAGCATTTGGGTTTGAGGTAGATCCTGGATTGCACTCACATTCAAAAAGTGATCTTGTGCTTAAAAAGGTTGGAGACCACTGGTCTAATGAATAAGGTAGGAAAAGGAAGGGAACAGCAGTTGTTGCATGTAGAAAGCAAGCAAGCAAGCAAACAAACAAGCAAACTAACGTAAGTTAATTTAAAAATGCATACTTGAGTTTAATGTCTAAATGTTGTAATAAATAAAAAGGCAATTAATGTTTGATTCGGTATAATCAAATACCTATGATTGGCCCACAAAATTCTACCAACGCTCTTAGCTTTCCAACACTCTGTGTGTGTTCACTTGTCTACATCATTCTCAAATCTGTACACATATGCATTTAATGGGAGAATTGTGTGTGAACCTTACAAGATACTACATGTTGCTGTTGAAACTACCTCCCTCACCCTGCTCTCATGTCTTTGAGACCCCATTCCTCTTTTTTACTAATACTGTGATGGTTTAAGTTAGCACAGAGATCCATTTGAGTATCTACATCCAGTGTTGTTATTTTGAGGTCAGGCTAAACCACTGCTGAAGAGCTCTCTGATGCTTCTTGTTGCAAAAACTGAAAGGCTGCAGATTTCCAGAGGCTCTGCTAACAGACAATGCACATGAGTAATTGTGAGATGCCTCGATGTGTTGGCTAATCTAGAAATATAAATACACAGAGCCTTGTCCTGAGAGATTAGTTGTAGATGTCTAGCACATCTCATGCTCAAGTCCACCCTTGAGAGGAGAGAGTGAGTTTGTGTTAGAGAAAAATTAAATGTCCAAATGTGTTTGGAGCATGGGACGGGGACTCAGGACTCCTGAGTTTTGTTCCTGGCGCTGCTACTGTCTCACTCTGTGACATGAGGCAAATCTTGTAACTGCTCTATGCCTCAGTCTCTTCTTCTATATAAGGGTACGTGTAGTCTACAGGCTTCTGTCGACAGAAGTTTTGTCGACAGATACTGTTGACAAAACTTCTGTCGACAAAGAGCGTCTAGACTACATTGGGTTCTGTCGACAAAGCAAGCTGCTTTGTCGACATGGTAGTGTAGACGCAAAGGACAGTTTACATGCAATAACACCTTCTGTCGACAGAAACTCTGTCGACAGAAGGTGTTATGCCTCGTAAAATGAGGTTTACCAGCGTCGACAAAACTGCTGAGTTCTGTCGACGTTATGTCGACAGAACTCAGTGATTGTGTGGACGCAGGTATAGTTTTGTCGACAAAAGTGGACCCTGTAGTCTAGACACACCCTAATGGAGATAATATATTTCCACCCCAAAGGGGTCTTTTGAGATCTAACTACTCAATATCCTGGCTCACTGGCCTTTGACATTACTTGTATGTAAAATCTGCGTGTGATGATAAACACTGATGTTTTCCTTGGGTATGTCTTTCAGAATGCAGCTCTTCAGCATCTGTTTATCCGAAAATCCTTCCGTCCCTTCAAATGCCTGCAGTGTGGGAAGGCGTTCCGGGAGAAGGACAAGCTAGATCAACACTTGCGGTTCCATGGGCGGGAAGGGAACTGCCCTCTGACCTGTGACATCTGCAATAAGGGCTTTATCAACAGTGGTGCTCTTGAAAGTCATATGAAGTTCCACTTGGACCAGAAAACATATTCCTGCATTTTCTGTCCTGAATCTTTTGACCGGTTGGACCTGCTCAAAGATCACGTGGCAATCCACGTCAGTGATGGTTATTTCACCTGCCCTACCTGTAAAAAGCGCTTTCCCGATTTTATCCAGGTGAGTGCCATGGTGATCACAAGCAGTGGCTTCCAGGCCTCTGGCACATGTAATGCTTCTCAGTACTGTTTCCATTCAGGGTAATGCATGCCAGATTACAAGATGAGTGGGATCAGTTCTTGGAGGGGAAAACTGACAGCATGGCAGGAAGTGGTAACATTCTTTTGTAGATGGCACTTGTCCCTCAGAGTCAGTAGTGAGCCAATACCCCAGCATGGCACAGTGTTGTTGGTACAGTCTTTTGGACAACATGAAACAGAATTCTTGATTGCATATGATTGTTCAAGATGCATGGCACAACAGGTTTTTCCCTCTTGCTGGATGCAGTACACATCAGAATGTATACCTACTTGTCTCTAACTGCTAAACTTACCTATTCAACTGTTTTATGTATTTAAATCCCATAGTCTTTTTTTCAGGAGTAATGCTGTTGACTCCAGGATGGTAATTCCAAAGCATTTCACTATGTTCCACTTCCCTAAATTCCTCTTGTAGATTCAGTCAAGTACAATATTCCTCTTTATTCCCACATTCCAAACAAGAAGCAGCTGCATTTGAGTGGTGGGTGATGTAACCTCTTTGTGCAATTTGTGGGGCCCTTCTAGATCAGTGCTGGGCAAAAGGCTGTCAGTGGGCTGGATCTGGCCTGCCAAGCACTTCCATCTGGCCCATGGCAGCTCCCCGCTCCGCCGCTCTGCATTGCCTGAGAACCACAAGGGAGGCGCAAGCCCTTTCAATTTCTGCTATTTAAAGGACTGACAGGGTATGTCTACACTACCCCGCTAGTTTGAACTAGCGGGGTAATGTAGGCATACCGCACTTGCAAATGAAACCCGGGATTTGAATTTCCCGGGCTTCATTTGCATAAGCGGGGAGCCGCCATTTTTAAAACCCCGCTGGTTCGAACCCCGTGCAGCGCGGCTACACGGGGCACGAACTAGGTAGTTCGAACTAGGAAGCCTAGTTCGTGCCCTGTGTAGCCGCGCTGCACGGGGTTCGAACCAGCGGGGTTTTAAAAATGGCGGCTCCCCGCTTATGCAAATGAAGCCCGGGAAATTAAAATCCCGGGCTTCATTTGCAAGGGCGGTATGCCTACATTACCCTCCTAGTTCGAACTAGCGGGGTAGTGTAGACATACCCAAAGTTCCTGGAGCCCTTTAAACAGCAGAAATTGAAAGGGCTCCTGGCCCACAGCTGCCCTGCCGCTCCCCTGCTCCCTGGCCAATTAAGACCTGGGGACGGGGAAGCACGCAAAGTCTCCTGCCCCTGCCAGGGGCATAAGGCACCAATAGGAAACACCAAGTGTTCAAAACAGCTAGCAGTTCCCTCTAAGACTTCATGTGCTCCCCCATCCCTAGGGGGGGTGGGGGGGGTCTCCTGGCCCTGCCCCTTCCAGGGTAGCCTGCAACCACTGCAGAAGTTCCCAAAGTGGCCCCCCTTCAGAAATTATTGCCCGCCTCTGTTCTAGTTGAAAGTCATTATAGAAATTTGTTTGGTGAGAAGAATGTAAACTTGCTTTATATATATTCATTACACTTCACACAAATAAAGAAGATGCCATATATCTCAATAAGCTATTCTGACCCAGAGTATACACATGGAAATACAGTTTCCAGTCAAGTGCTAAATCCAGAAACTGATAGGCATTATCTAAAAGTCCAAAGAAGAAAAGATGGAGATGATTATTAATGCAGCCCCCTCCACTGAAAATAATTCAGCCTCCCTTAACATGGAGCAGAAAGAAAACAACAAGCTAGTTAACAAACTACAAGCTAGCACCTCCCTCATCCATTTTCCAGCAAAGCTGATCTAGAAAGGGAAAGATTCCCAGATTTTCCCCACTTTGTTTCATATGCTGCTATATGAACAATTAAGTCCAGGCACTCTGGGAATTAAGCATCAGAAATCATGGTCTACTTCCTGGAGTAATTATTGTGGAGCAAATATAGATACCAAGTAGCTCCAGTGGTGCAGGAGGTAAACAAGGATTGCATCAGAGGTCCTGATCTCTTCAGTGCTGGGATGTGGAATTTCAAGCCTTAGCTGTTTTATTAAACAACTTGCTGTGCACCTGATGAGGCAAAGGACATTCCTAAAACATGCAAAGGAAGCCACACAGGAAGATGTTCAAAATGAATTGCTCCCTACGTCCCATCCATACTGCAGCTGCCACCCAATTCTTTCTGGTCAAAACAATGTGTTCTCAGCTTTCCTTCAAAGAAACAGAGGGAATGAGTATCAGCTATGTAACTTGAAGATGCTGGTTTAATAAAACCATTGCCACTACATCAGCCATCCTTTTTAATTGTCTTTAAAATACCCCATCATGCAATTGCAGGTGATGTCAAGAACAATTCCTAGGGAGATCAAAATGTCCACACAGATGTGTAACAAAGATATGAAGATTCATTCATTACACTGTTGTCATCTGTTAAGCTATTATCAGCACCCCGAGTATTCTGGTTAACTGCTTTCATGCAAGAATTGAGGTTTCTCTAGAACAGACTAGAGAACTCTAAAAAACTCTTTTGGCTTATCGCCCAGATGTGCAAGAGAATAGGATTCCAAATCACCACAAGGGAACTGCTTTGCTAATGTTCTCTTGGAAACTGTTATTCAAGGTTGTTCAGTTTCTTGTGCTGATGGATTCTCTCCAAAGAAAAGAGCTTCAGTAGTAACCAAGTCTCCCCCTAGAGTTGCCTAGAGCAGCTGTGATGGTTCTGTGATCATATCTTGAGTGCTCTGAGTTTTCTCTGTGGTCTTCACTGCCAGGTGAAGAAGCATGTGCGTAGCTTCCATTCTGAAAAGATTTACCAGTGTACGGAATGTGACAAGGCTTTCTGCCGTCCTGATAAGCTGCGGCTCCACATGCTGAGACACTCAGACCGCAAGGACTTCCTGTGCTCCACCTGTGGCAAGCAGTTCAAGGTAACGTATCTAATGAGCTGTGGTGTTCCGAGAGCAATACCAGATCAGCGTTTTCTCCCTTCTTTGTCAGCAAGATTGTCCTCCCAGAAACAGAAGTAGCCAGCACCTGTAGACTTAGTAGGCTTGCATGCTAATTGCATGCACTGATCCATGCAAAGTGCCCCCAATGACTTGGTTTAGGAAATCTTTTTTACTGATAGCAATGAACAAATATCTCCAGCAAACCAGGAGAAATAAGTGAGAGGCTATGGATATCTCATCCTAAAATTACAACTCTAAGTACAGAATAGATGTAATTAAACTGCTGTAAAGCTTTTTAAAGGGACAGTTTGAAAGTGAGAGCAAAAGTCTAATAAACACTTGTCAGATTTCAGGTAATATCCAAACTACAATAATGTTGTGAGTTTGGTTCCCACTGCATGAAAATATTAAGATGACTCAGCTTCTGAAAAGATAAGAAGAGTAGCAAAACGTGTTCATAGCATCAAATTAGAAGGACAAATAAAACAATGGCATTCGTGCTGCCTAGGAAAAAGGTTATTTTAGAGGAAAAATGACAGAAACACTCTGTTTATGGGTGGCTGTATTGTATAATGGGCTGTGCCCAGGAATTGGGAGGGACTCCAGGTTTCCATTGCAAGCTGTAATCTTGGCTTACTGTGTGGCTTTTGGCAGGTTATTTTAATATTTTGGGGCCTCAATTTCCCCATCTGTAAAATAGGTGTAATAATATAGAATCTATGATACTTCAAGATAACTTAATGTGTGTGAAGCATTTTTAGATGACAGGGGGTGTAAACATGCAATGTATTAGTACATTGCTATTATTATAAAGATTTTTACAGTATGGATAACATCAGCCCTAGTAGCTATTGTTACCATAATGCAAAGTGCAGGTCAAAGGTACTTAAATGGAAAGTGTTGGGTGGAACAAACGTACAGCAACACTGAAGTCAGGGAGATAACTAAAAATGGATATATGTGCATCTTTGCATTGCACAAAGCTGCCATCTGTTTTTTCCCCTTATTTTGCATGTGTTTATAAGAAGCACCCTGAGATCTCTACCCACATAAAGCCAGTGGAGATGCAAAGTCTCTGCCTTAGAGGGACTATTACTAGAGTGGGGAAGGCTGGGTCTTTACAGCTGAGTCAGCAATTGGGCTCTGCCATCAAGGGTTACATTTTGAGCCAACTTGTAGTCATGGGAACCCAATGCCACTGGAGTTAGACTGAGACCCACCAGCTCATCTCACAAAGACCACTGAATTAACCAGTAACAGCTTTCAGTGCCTGCCAGTCATAATCCTAGAAATGAAAGATTCTGTAGCTTCTTACTGATCCAGTTCTCCAGTCAGCTTCTGTAATAATGAAGTGCAGCCTGCAGAAGCAGAAGAACATGCCGTGCTCCATCCAGTCTTGGCAGTCTGCTCCACACTAGAGATTACAGGTCTAAGACAGACCTCTCTCAGGTGTGCGTTTTGGTCATTCTTTTAACAAACAAATGCTGTAATGTTTATTTTTCTTCCTCTCTGACTCTTGCCTTAAACAGAGGAAAGACAAGCTCCGGGAGCACATGCAAAGGATGCATAATCCAGAAAGAGAGGCTAAGAAAGCTGATCGAATCAGCCGCTCCAAAACCTTCAAGCCTCGGATAGCTTCCACTGACTACGAGAGTTTCATGTTCAAGTGCCGACTGTGCATGATGGGCTTCCGGAGGAGAGGCATGCTGGTTAGTGTCCTGATGCCCTAGATTTTCTTGAGATTTCTGCTGATGAACTTTTGTTGATTGTTATGACTTAATATAATTCTTGTATTGAGCTTTAGTGAATATAAAGAAATGCCTGCGTATTTCAGGTAATTAGACCAGAGATATTCTGAGAAGGAACTGCAATTCTTACAATAGGTCCTCTTTTTTGCCTGTGCCCATGGAATATAAGCATTGTGATTTACAATACACAGTGCTGTCTGGGCACCAAGTCTGAGATGAGTAACACAATTGCATAGTCTAGACGGGACAGGAAGGATCCACCACTCAGTTTCCAGATGTTCCTTAATTATTTACCAGAAACTTGGTTTTGTTCTTCTGTCCGTGCTCTTATTTCTCTCTCTTTTCTCCTTTTTTTCCTTTCTATGAGAGACCTCACCAGCCTTTGCCACGGAGGGAAAGCTTGTGCAAACACATCTGTATTGCACACCACAGGGGCTCAAGTTGGTTGTGAAGTCTATTCATAAAGAGTTACATAGCTGGGGGCAGGAGGCAGGATTTCTGGTGATAACACCTTGCTCCCAGCAGGTCTTTCAGCCAAGGAAATTGGAAATGGGATGCAGAGTGACCAAGTTAACCTTCAGCAACTGACCACAAATGTACGTTAACCTCCAGTGCCATCAGATGGACCTGGTGTTGCGAGGTAGCAACATTGCATTTTTGCTCAGGGGCACTGTACTGGGGAATCCATACCCTCATAATCAAGAGAAGGTTCCATCATTTAGCTTCAAGCTGTAACAGTCTCTTATTCTGATTTGCTTCTTTCTCTTAGGTGAATCATTTATCAAAGAGACATCCGGACATGAAAATCGAGGAAGTGCCAGAACTAACACTGCCCATCATCAAACCCAACAGAGATTACTTCTGTCAGTACTGTGATAAGGTATGTAAGAAAGTCATCAATCAAAGCACAGCCCTGTACCTTCCTGTAACCAATTTCTGTTTATAAACATGTGGCAGGATTTGTAATTTTCTTGAGACAATACCTATCTGAGATGGCTAACTGCATTCGTACTAGCTCTGTCCATGCAGAAATTAAGAAGCTAAGGCAACTAGATGCAAACTGAACATTTTAATTCTGCTTTTCTCCTCTTTGGTTTGGATCCTGTTCTGAGGACTCAGTGTCTTATCTCTGCATCGAAGATTGCCAGTCTAATTAGAGGATTGCACATTTTGTAGCTTCCCTAGGCTCACCTTGTTTCACACATCACAAGCTCTTGCACTGTTGGAGCCCACGTGACTAAAGGTCTGGTTTTCAGATGTACTGAGCATCCACTCCTCCTTTTGACTTCTGCTGGAGATGTGGGTGCTCAGCACTTGTAAAAGGCAGGCTCTGAGGCCTAGATCCTCAAAGGGAATTATGCACCCATTCGCCTTGAAGGATCTGGACCGAAGCCATTTTATTGGGCTTGTTTTCGTGTGCAGTGGATCGATGCAGCAGCAGTTTGCTCCACTGGAAGTTGATTTATCATGTCTACTTAGACGCAATAAATCCATCTCTGAGTGCTCTTCCATCGACTGCAGTACTCCACCAAGATGAGAAGAGTAGTCAGTCAATAGGTAAGTATGTCAGCTTCAGCTACTCTAGTTGCATAGCTGAAGTTGTGTAGGTTAGATGGTTGGGGAGAGCGGGGGAAGGAGGTTAGTGCAGACAAGACCATAATGACCTGTCCATTTCTTAGCCACATCCCAGTGATTTCCATTGTTCTGTATAGCCTACAACCTCTTTTCCTTTGCCTTTGGTAGATGCTGCTTTTTCTGAGAATCATATACTGATTGACCTCTGTTTCTGATATGCAGGGGCAGATGACCGTTTTGCGGGGCCCCGGGCAGCATAATTCCGCGGGGCCCCCCCTTTGCTACGGCGCATGTGCGGGGCTTTCGGAAGCGCGGGGCCCGGGGCGGCCGCCCCGTTCGCCCTGCCCTATATCCGCCCCTGCTGATATGGACATTTATTTACTTTGGAAAGGCTGCACCACCTTTTCATGCCTGCATGATGTGTTTCACTGATGCCTCCTACCTGTGGTTTAGCAGAACATCCCACTCCTTGCTGAATGCTTCTTGAATTTTGCTTAGCTTGCTTCCTTTTTGTTTTATTATACAAGATTACTTTGTTTTATTTCTCTAAGTGTAGCTCCTATGATGTGTCTAAAGAAAGTAGACTTAAAACAGACGTGTTGATCCCTCGTAGTTATCCAGTGATGCTTGAGCAGTAGGGATGTTAATGCTTCTAGCCTAGGCAAATTCCAGCTTGGGAGATTACATTCTGTCTCTGATGGCATTTCCCCTCAGAGTGTCAATTTAATAAGGCTTTCCTCCTCAATTCCTGACCTAAGTAGCTGGGTTTCTGTGCAGTGTCAAAAAATTAGTACATTCCTGGAAATAGTTAACTCACTGGCTGGTAAAGTGATACGCATGGGGCAGGGAGAGAGAGAGAGCAAGCGAGAGAGCGAAACAAATATCCTATAAAACTGTTGTCCAAATACCTGTTAAAAGAGGCTCATGAACTTTGTGGATGGAGACACGCAAATACTGTCTGTTTTGGGCACTGCCATTGGTGTTACTCTGCTGTCATTCACATTTTTTACCTCACAGGTATACAAGAGTGCCAGCAAGCGCAAAGCCCATATCCTGAAGAACCATCCCGGTGCAGAGCTACCTCCGAGTATCCGGAAGCTGCGCCCAGCAGGACCTGGAGAGCCAGACCCCATGCTGAGTACTCACACCCAGCTCACAGGCACAATAGCTACTCCACCAGTCTGTTGTCCTCACTGCTCCAAGCAGTATAGTAGCAAGGTACTGTGCATGCCTCCTTGCCTAAGAGCAGAGTCCCTCCCCAGTGGTGGTGTTCCATGACAGAACTTGCAGTCTATCCATAGGGGGTCAGCCTTGTCATCATGAATCAGACTCCTGATTTGAAGCTAACTGAGCATTAACAATGTGATTAATCAGTTATTCGATGGAATTTCCGTTGACTACTCGATTAGTTGATAAGCCGGGGAGGTGCAGCGGGGAACCTGGCGTGAACAGGGACTGCTTCTGTCCCCATTTGTGCCGGGTCCCGACTGCTGCACCTCTGCCTTTTAAATGTAGTAAGTGGCTCTCCCCCACACTGTGGAGACAATGCTGGGGGACCCAGCTTTTAATCCAGCTCCCCCCAGCACCGGCTCCTGCTCCACTCCCTTACTGCCTCTGATATAAAGGCAGCAGTGTGGAGGGGAATGCAAGTAGTTGACTTGACTACCCGATAAGCCTAGGCTGTTCAACTATTCTTCTATATTGACTACTCTTTTCCATCCCTAATACAAAAGAAAAGTATTGACATGGGGTGTTATTCCAGAATAGCTTAGCACATTACATTCATACCATACCATATTCCAGAAAACATCCCCATCTGGACAAGCCCTTAGCCAAAGGAAATCATACTTGCGCTCCTCCTGGGTGCCTGAGTGGAAACAAATGGATTTTTTCCTTTTCCACGGTTGAGTCCTTATGAATTCCTGGTTTTCTGAGAGCAGGCCTCACATGGTACAAGCTCTCACAGTATTTCTTGCTTTTGAAACACTGGCAGCCAGATTATCCAGAGTAGCCTCTCATTTTGCATGATGCAGATTTCAGATGCTCACGTGGGACATGTTGGGTGTGACTTTCAGAGGTCACACTTCCATTCACAGCATTCACAGCTCCACTGGAAGACAGTGGTTGTTGCAGGTGCTCAGCATCTGTTAAAATCAGAGACAGGGGGTCCCAAGTTGGACAACCAGACTCTGAGGCATCCAAAATCAGGACTACTACTGAGAATTTTGCCCATAGGTTTTTCAAACCTGTGCCCTGAAGTTCATTTTGCTGGGTGTTTTTATGACCTGGGTTACTACCAGAGAGGAGGGAAGAAGTCAGACATAGTAGAGACTTTCTGCTTTCTTCTGAATGGGTACTCACAACATTTGACAGTGACAGGAAGGTTCGTCTATGGGGCCATGAAGTTTAAAAGGCAAAAGCTCAGCATGAGGCAGGTCTAATTAATATGAACACCCTGGTCTTTGTGTTATCTCACTGGTGACCTGAGTGTCGCATGGTCTGAGGCTTGTTGCTTATCATTCAGGCTGAGCAAAGAGCTGAAAGGAACTGATCTTTTCATGATGGTCATATCTGTAACCCTATTCTCTGCACCCCTCCACAGACCAAGATGGTACAACACATTCGCAAGAAGCACCCTGAGTTTGCTCAGCTGCCCAACACGATACACACACCCTTGGCAGCAACCGTCATCAGTTCCACCCCTGCAGTTTTAACCACGGACAGTGCTACTGGAGAGACTGTTGTGGTAAGAATGCAAAGAATGGTAATCAGTCCGCCTAAGTGAAATAGTCAGGTATCCTGTATTATAATGATTATTAGCATTTGCTTGGCTCCCATCACTTTGGTATTACAAGGCTTATGTCGAGACATTCTCATAGGTCACTTCTATAGATGAATCTGTGCACTTTACTTTCATTCCCCTAGAGGTTCTGTTTTTCTCTGTTTTGAAGATCTGAAGATATGCCAACTAGCCTTATACCACCCTCTCCTGTCTCTGTCCAGCTGGTATTTTCTAAAGCACCTAAGTGGCTTAGGAACATAAGTTCCAATGAAAAGTGAATGGGCCTTGGGCTCCTAAATCATTTTAGCACTTTGGGAAAAAAATCTCATCGTCCATCTTGTTTGAGCTAGTCAGTGTCATGCCTTAATCATTTGGCTAGGCTGTTTTTGAGAGAGATAAGCTCCCCTTCACCACAACACTTCCAGCTGTCAAAGGTGCAAATGGCAGAGACCAGAAAATTGTTCTTATGTTTCCTTTTTGGTGCTGACTGGAAAAGGACCACTCTCCTGCAACATTTAAAAAAATGGGCATCCACACTTCACATTTTTTTTAAGACTGTTCAGGGAAACAATAAGTAACAATGACTATAATGTGCTTGAGAGAGAGAGCAAACTCATCCATTATTACTGTTATTATTTATATTATCATAGAGTTAGAGGCCATAGTCAGAGCCCAAGACTGTATTGTATTAGGCACTGTACAAACACAGTCCATGACTCTGATGCATCTGGCTTGATTCATCGGATTATCCAAGTGTTAATTGTTTCTTCATGTTTAGTAAATTAGTGGCAGAGAGCAGCACTGCTTTTGTCAGGTAGATAGGGTAACTGGAACATGTTTGGAGAAATGATTATTCAACCTGGAAACACAGATCAGAAGCCCTGGAATCCCAGTTCATCCACAAATTCAATTCACATGCCAATGGACTCAATCGTGATATGGGCTGGTGGGGACTCTACCTACTTAATAACCATTGAAGGTGCTAACAGCTCCCTCAGTGGTATCCTTCCTGTTTTAGGAATCTATCTATTGATTTCGATTTTTATCTGCTTAGATTTAAGTACCCATTCTCCAGATACTTACTGATGCTCTGTCTCTCACCCTCCTCTTTTTTTCTCCCCCTTTCCCTTCCCCTCTCCTATTTATTTCGAGTTTTCATATCCCCAACTCATAACTCTGGTCATCTGAAGAAGTGGGCTGTGCCCACTAAAGCTCATGATCCCATCTACATGTTTTGTTAGTCTGTAAAGTGCTATCAGACCATTTGTTGTTTTTTTCTGTAACTCGGTTACCCCCTGAAGCTCCAAAAAATGCTTCGCTAATTCTAACACTAAATCCTCAGCACAAACTTACTATAAACTCACCCTAAAAAAACTGATTCTGTTCCATCTGCCTTCCAAACCAGAGTCATCTCCCTTTCCCGTGGGGTCTCTGGTTCACCCTCCTCGGGTGTGTCCAGCCAGCCAAAGACAAAAGACTCCTACCTTCCTATTCTTTTTAAAGAATTCCCTTATTGTATAGGGAAGGGCTACTCAACTTTGGAAGCCCCAGGGGCCACAATGCCAAGGGCCGCACAGCACATGGCAAGGGCCACAACTTAAGTGTGGTTGCATAGACATGCAAATATATATATGCAAATAGCTTCTTTCACACAGTGCTCCTGGTACCTCCTCTCTGGGGGCTAGAAATGCTGACACCTTGTACCCAGTCGTTCCAGCCAGCTCATCTGCTTGCGTCTTTCAGTGCTCACCCCACCTGGGAGATGCCTCACCATAGTGGAGTGAGTTCCAATGGAGGCCATGTTCAAAGGATCCCACCCGTGGGCCACATGTTGAGCCCTGCATAAACCCAAACAACACTTGAGCCACAAACAAACAGGACACGGGCCACATGTGGCCTATGGCCAGTGTTGAGTAGCCATGGTAGAGGGAGTCCCCTAGCCTCTCCCTGTTAACTACTGCTAAGACTTAAGGACAAAAGGCCATTTGCATATGATTGCCCAGACATTGAGGTGAGAACAGGTGAGTGCTAACAGGGAGTTTAGAGAGGGAGTTCTCCAGGTAAAGGAGAAGCAGATACAGGACTCTTGAGGGAAATGTGTGTTGTGTTTGGGGCTTTCTTGCTGTGTGCTGAGCTTGTGTTTGTTGGTGTGTAGTGGTGTGTGTTCTTTCTTTCTTTCTTTCTTTCTTTCTTTCTTTCTTTCTTTCTTTCTTTCTTTCTTTCTTTCTTTCTTTCTTTCTTTGTTTGTTTGTTTGTTTGTTTGTTTTTCCCGTGTTTGAGAGTGAGGCTTTTTTTTTTTAACCACTTCCCCATTGCCCTCCCCCTCCCCTTGATGGAGTTTGTGCTATGATTGGCAGGTGGAAACTGTTGGCTTCTAATTAAAGTTTGAATTCTAGAAGCCTCTGCTGATTGGCTGACCCTTGGTAGGGGGAGGGGCTTTCAGGCACTCCAGAGCTTTATAAGGCAGTGGGCAAGCGACCAAGGAGCTTGCAAACAGGTGAGTGCTAACAGGGAGTTTAGAGAGGGAGTTGGGAAGGGCGGGAGGTTCTCTTGCCTTTCTTTTTAAATCCCTTCTCCAGGACAGCAGCGATGGATGGTGATGGGTCTGCTGCTGTTACCTGCACAGCGTGTGCCATGTTTGTCTTCCTCCCCGAAGAAAGAACGGATTTCATCTGCACCAAGAGCAAGCTGCTCGACATTTTAGAAGAAAAAATTAGAGGACTGGAGGCCCAAGTGTCGACCCTACACTCGATCAGAGAGGATGAAGACTTCCTCGATAGAAGGCAGCATTTAATCCTTCAAGCACGGCAGGCCGAGGAGCCAGAGAGGGCAGTACGTGACCAGGAAGAGAACTGGCAGCATGTAACTTCTCGAAGGGGAAAAAGGCGAGCACGGGAATCCCCCGATGCTATAGAGGTAAGCAATCGCTTTCAAGCTCTCTCCACAGGCTCTGCAGTGCTGAAAGCTCTGGAAGGGACCTCACAAGGAAGAAACCAGAAGGGAACACCATCTACTGGAAGGCATGGGATGCGTAGTCCTAGGGATGGGGGTTCCACGGCCACTACCCCCAAAAGAAATGACGGGTGGTGGTGGTCGGAGACTCCCTCCTAAGAGGGACTGAGCCATCCCTCTGCCGTCCGGACTTGGAATCTTGAGAGGTGTGCTGCTTACCAGGAGCTCGCATTCAGGATGTGACTGAGAGGCTTATCAAGCTGATCAAACCTTCGGATCGCTACCCCTTCCTGCTTCTCCACGTGGGAACTAATGATACGGCCAAGAATGACCTTGAGCATGTTACTGCGGATTATGTAGCGCTGAGAAGAAGGATCCAAGAATTTGGAGCGCAAGTGGTGATCTCGTCCATCCTCCCTGTTGAAGGGAAAGGACTGGGCAGGGATCGTCGAATTGAGGATGTAAATGCGTGGTTGCGTAGGTGGTGTCGCAGAGAGGGCTTTGGTTTCTTCGACCATGGGACTCTGTTTCAGGGACAAGTATTGTTAGGAAGAGATGGGATCCACCTAACGATGAGAGGAAGGAGCATCTTCGCGGGCAGGCTTGCAAACCTAGTGAGGAGGGCTTTAAACTAGGTTTGTCGGGTGACGGTGACCAAAACTCTGAGGGGAGTGGGAAAGTCGGATACCGGGAAGAAATGCAGAGAGGAAGGGGCAAGAAAGGAGGACCCATGTTTCGAATGGAGAAGATAGGACAATCAACTGGTTGTCTGAAGTGTACACTAATGCGAGAAGCCTGGGCAACAACCAGGAAGAACTGGAGGCCCTGGCCCAGACCAAGAAATATGATTTAATTGGGATAACAGAGACTTGGTGGGATGACTCGCATGACTGGAGCGCTGTCATAGAAGGGTATAGATTGTTCAGGAACAACAGGCAGGGGGAAAAGGAGGAGGAGTTGCACTATATGTAAGGGTGTGTCTAGACTACAGGGTTTTGTCGACAAAAGTGGACTTTTGTCGACAAAACTATACCTGCATCCACACTACCGCTGAGTTCTGTCGACATAACATCGACAGAACTCAGCAGTTTTGTCGACGCTGGTAAACCTCATTTTACGAGGCATAACGCCTTCTGTCGGCAGAGTTTCTGTCGACAGAAGGTGTTATTGCATGTAAACTGTCCTTTGCGTCCACACTACCATGTCGACAAAGCAGCTTGCTTTGTCAACAGAACTCAATGTAGTCTAGACGCTCTTTGTCGACAGAAGTTTTGTCGACAGTATCTGTCGACAAAACTTCTGTCGACAGAAGCCTGTAGTCTAGACGTACCCTAAGAGAGCACTATGATTGCTCAGAACTCCAGTATAAAGAGGGAGAAAAACCTGTTGAAAGTCTATGGGTTCAGTTTAAAGGGGCAAACAACAGCAGTGATGTGGTTGGTGTCTGCTACAGGCCACCGAATCAGGTGGATGAGGTAGATGAGGCTTTCTTCAGACAACTGAGCGAAGCTTCCAGATCGCAAGCCCTGGTTCTCGTGGGGGACTTTAATCACCCTGACATCTGTTGGGAAACCAATACGGCAGTACACAGGCAATCCAGGAAGTTTTTGGAGAATGTTGGGGATAACTTCTTTCCACAAGTGCTGAAGGATCCGACCAGGGGCCGTTCGCAGCTTGACCTTCTGCTCACAAACAGGGAGGAACTAATAGGGGAAGTGGCGGTGGGTGACAACCTGGGAAGCAGTTATCATGAGATGGTAGATTTCAGGATCCTGACCAAAGGAAGAAAGGAGAGTAGTAAAATACACACCTTGGACTTCACAAAAGCAGATTTTGACTCCCTCGGAGATCTGATGGGCAGAATCCCCTGGGATGTTAACATGAAGGGGAAAGGCATCCAGGACAGCTGGCAGTATTTTAAAGAAGCCTTATTGAAGGCACAGAAAGAAACCATCCCGACGCGTAGCAAGAGAGGCAAACATGGTAGGAGACCAGATTGGCTTACAGGGGAAACCCTTGATGAACTTAAGCACAAAAAGGAAGCTTACAAAAAGTGGAAACTTGGACAAATGACCAGGGAGGAGTTTAAATGTACAGCTCGAGAATGCCGGGGGTTATCAGGAAGGCGAAAGCGCAAATGGAATTACGACTGGCTAAGGATGTGAAGGATAACAAGAAAGGTTTCTACAGGCATGTTAACAAGAAGAAGGTGATCAGAGAGGGTGTACAGCCACTAATGGATGAAGGAGGTAACCTAGTGACAGATGATGTGGGGAAAGCTGAAGTACTCAATGCTTTCTTTGCCTCTGTATTCACGGACAAGGTGGGCTCCCAGACTAATGCACTAAGTGACGCAAGATGGGATGAAGATGGACAGCCCATGGTGGGTAAAGAACAGGTTAGGAACTATTTAGAAAAGCTAAACGTACATAAATCCATTGGTCCGGACTTAGTGCATCCGAGGGTACTGAGAGAGTTGGCAACTGTCATTGAGGAGCCTTTGGCTATTATCTTTGAAAAGTCGTGGAGATTGGGAGAATTCCCGGATGATTGGAAAAAGGCAAATGTAGTGCCCATCTTCAAAAAAGGGAAGAAGGACGATCCAGGGAACTATAGGCCGGTCAGTCTTACCTCGGTTCCTGGAAAAATCATGGAAGGGATCCTTAAGGAATCCATTTTGAGGCACTTGGATGAGAGGAAAGTGATTAGGAATAGTCAGCATGGATTCACAAAGGGCAAGTCGTGCCAGACCAATCTGATTAACTTCTATTATGAGGTAACTGGCTCGGTGGACAGGGGTAAGTCAGTGGATGTTATATAGCTTGAGTTTAGCAAGACTTTTGATACGGTCTCCCACGATATTCTTGCCAGCAAGTTAAGGGAATGTGGATTGGATAAATGGACGGTAAGATGGATAGAAAGATGGCTAGAAGGCTGGGCCCAGCGGGTAGTGATCAATGGCTCGATGTCAGGATGGCAGTCGGTTTCTAGTGGAGTGCCCCAAGGTTCGGTTCTAGGACCGGTTTTGTTCAATATCTTTATTAATGATCTGGATGAGGGGATGGATTGCACCCTCAGCAAGTTTGCGGATGACACTAACCTAGGGGGAGAGGTAGATACGCTTGAGGGCAGAGATAGGGTCCAGAATGACTTAGACAAATTGGAGGATTGGGCCACAAGAAATCTGATGAGGTTCAACAAGGACAAGTGTAGAGTCCTGCACTTGGGACGGAAGAATCCCAAGTATAGTTACAAGCTGGGGACCAACCGGTTAAGTAGTAGTTCTGCAGAAAAGGACCTGGGGGTTACAGTGGATGAGAAGCTGGATATGAGTCAACAGTGTGCCCTTGTAGCCAAGAAGGTTAATGGCATATTAGGTTGCATTAAGAGGAGCATTGCCAGCAGATCCAGAGATGTCATTATTCCCCTTTATTCGGCTTTGGTGAGGCCACATCTGGAGTCTTGTGTCCAGTTCTGGGCCCCCCACTACAACAAGGATGTGCACGCATTGGAGAGGGTCCAGCGGAGGGCAACCAAAATGATTAGGGGGCTGGAGCATATGAGTTATGAGGAGAGTCTGAGGGACTTGGGTCTGTTTAGTCTGCAGGAGCGAAGAGTGAGGGGGGATTTGATAGCAGCCTTCAACTTCCTGAAGGGAGGTTCCAAAGAGGATGGAGAGAAGCTGTTCTCAGTAGTGACAGATGGTAGAACAAGGAGCAATGGTCTCAAGTTGTGGTGGGAGAGGTCCAGGTTGGATATTAGGAAAACTATTTCACTAGGAGGGTGGAGAAGCACTGGAATGGGTTACTTAGGGAAGTAGTGGAGTCTCCATCCCTAGAGGTGTTTAAGTCTCAGCTTGACAAAGCCCTGGCCGGGTTGATTTAGTTGGAATTGGTGCTGCCTAGAGCAGGGGGCTGGACTTGATGACCTTTTGAGGTCTCTTCCAGTTCTACGATTCTATGATTCTGTGAGGTCTCCCAGTAGTAGAATTACCCTTGATGGCTTTCCATTTACACATTCAAAAATCATAAAGTATTCCCTACTCCACATGTCTAATTTAATACACAAGATTGATACATAACCAAAATAAGATAAACAGACCCAGTGGATTATGAAATGAAGGTTGATAGGTTACATGAAATAATTTGCTCAAAGCAAATTGAGTTATGAATATTTATGTCCATGTGTCCATTTTTCATAAAGCATGGGGGGTTTCCATCACACATACTTCATCGGACACACTAAAATTGAGTCAGTGGTCGATAATGAAGAGAATAGGTCAATGCTTGGTAAACTGGGTGCAAACAAAGAATGCGTGCATGCATGTGCCGAGTGCACTCCATTTCCCCACAGCTGTCAGCACCGTGGGGAGGACTTAGGGGTCCCACTGTTGCTGCTGCCCTGCACCAGTTCCCTCCCCAAGTACTTCTTGAGGCCATATCCCATGGAGGGTGGTGACAGGAACGGGCAGGGCTGCGGGAAGACTCCCAGGCTTTATTGTAAATAGATGTTTTGCACAGGCTGGGCGTTTGAGATCCCTGAGTTAGCTGAATAAAGAGAAGGTTTAGGTGACTTGATCACAGTCTGTAAGTAGCTGTGTGGGGAACAAAATTTTAATAACAGGCTGTTCAGTCTAACAGGGAACGGAATAATACAGTCCAATGGCTAGAGGCTGAAGTTAGACAAATCCAGACATGAAATAAAGAATACATTTTTAACAGTGAGAATAATTAACCATTTGAGCAACTTACCAAGGGTCATGGTGGAGTCTTTATCATGGGGAATTTTTAGATCAACTCCGGACGTTTTTCTATGAGAACTGCTCTAAGAATAATTCTGGCAGGTTTCTGGCCTGTATTAGATAGGATTTCAGACTGGATGATGATAATTGTCCCTTCTGGCCTTAGACTCTATGGCTACATCTAGACTGGCCCCTTCTTCGGAAGAGGCATGCTAATTTCTAACTTTGGAATAGGGAAATCCGCGGGGGATTTAAATTTCCCCCGCGGGATTTAAATAAACATGGCCGCCGCTTTTTTTCCGGCTTGGGGAAAAGCCGGAAAAGAGCGTCCAGACTGGCACGATCCTCCGGAATAAAGCCCTTTTCTGGAGGATCTCTTATTCCTACCTGAAGTAGGAGTATATCTGAAGTAGGAATAAGAGATCCTCCGGAAAGGGGCCTTATTCCGGAGGATCGCGCCAGTCTGGACGCTCTTTTCCGGCTTTTCCCCAAGCCGGAAAAAAAGCGGCGGCCATGTTTATTTAAATCCCGCGGGGGATATTTAAATCCCCCGCGGATTTCCCTATTCCAAAGTTAGAAATTTAGCATGCCTCTTCCGAAGAAGGGGCCAGTGTAGACACAGCCCAGGTATCTATGAACTGTTCTCGCACATTTACTCACCATCACAAGATGTGATTATTTTGTGGTTGTCTGAAACATCATTCTTTGGTAAGGTGGTCCATCAGCAGTTAAAAGCTGAGCACCACTGCACGAAATAATAATAATTCAACCTGGGAGACAGTACAGTTCCTTCCCATATCAATACCTTGTCCCTCCTGCCAATGGTAAGGGAAGAGAGTGTGTGTGAAAATATGGGTCCCCCACGATTCAGGACAGAGTACTCCCACTGGTCCTGATAGCTGACAGAATCTTATGAAGCGGAGCTCTACACTCAGTAAGCTCTTGTAAATTATTAACTAGGCTTCAGTGGTTTAGAACAGGTTAAGTACAAACATGCAAAGTGTTCAGCACAAGAGATAACGCTGCATGATGCTTGATCTGCCTTTCTCCATCAGACAACAGATCTGTTGACACAAGCAATGACAGAACTGTCCCAGACCCTGACGACAGACTATCGAACCCCACAGGGAGATTATCAACGAATCCAGTACATCCCTGTGTCACAACCCACAGCTGGCCTGCAGCAACCCCAGCACATACAGCTGCAGGTTGTGCAAGTGGCCCAGGTAGGTGATCTAGTGAGGATGTATCTTATATCTCTCCCCAAGCTTAAGAGACACCACAGTTTTGAATACTTGAAAAAAAATGTTGCAGTCTGCTGCTTGTGAGGCTCCCCCTCAGGAGTTTACAAAATGGGCCAATAGCTGACCCACTTCTGCGGTAGGAAGGAGCAATTCAAACTTCTTTTTGCACAGAGAATTGGAGCCCAAATCTGAACATTTGGAAAGTGTTTGCTTTCCTTTTGTATGAACTCTTGCAGTATTCGTCCTCTGTGACATTCGGTAACCCCCTTAAATATAAATAAAGAGCATAACTGGATTAATGGAGCTATGGAAATGGATTTCAAATAGCTTCCGTAGTCATCAGAACAGCTCCTTTAAACCCTTTAGCCTCTGATTGCTTGGGTGCACACAGCTTATATTTAAGCCTGAAATGGGGAGCTACAGGCAGTCCCCGGGTTACGTACAAGTTAGGGACTGTAGGTTTGTTCTTAAGTTGAATTTGTATGTAAGTCAGAACTGGTACATATTGTAGGGGAAACTCTAGCCAAACATTTTTCCAGAGCTCAGTTTTATTCTCCCACACCTCACTTCCCTCAGTCCTTTATTCTCAAGCTGAGGTGTCTGCTGAGAAAAGCCGCTCCGCGTCTCCCTGGTCTGCTGGGGGGAAGCAGCTAGTGCGGGGTTGCCTCACCCCGTTTGTAAGTAGATCCGATGTAAGTCGGATCCACGTAACCCGGGGACTGCCTGTATTTGGTGTCCATTTGTTGTTCATTTTGAGCTACACCTCTTGTTAACAATGGTTTAAATAATAGCACTATTTGACATGAACTGATGAAGTCTTAATGATTCAGCTACTGAGAGTCTGATGCCTGCAGCTTTGCATAGGTTTTAACAAGATGTGATGTCTCTAATTAAATTAATATAATTAAGTAGAAGGTAGGGACCTTATGAGTCTTTAATAAGTGAGGCACTGGAAATTTCACTTTTCTTTCCCCCATTATAGATCTATATCCAGTCAGATCATGTATATGCAGTTCTGGAATATATGAACACATACTTTTACAGAGAGGAAGGATGGTCCAGTGGTTAGGGCACTAGTCTAGGACTTGAAAGTTTCAGTCTCTGGTTTGTAATTTTGGGAAGATCACATAGCCCAAGTCGACACTTCAGGGTGGGTCAATGTAAAGTAGCTAGTGTCAACCTACCTCTGTAAGCGTCTGCAATTATGTCACTCTCACAAACGTAACTTGCCCAGTGCACCGACTTAACAACCTCACTTCCGCGAGAGACACAGCATGTAAGTTGATATAGTTAGATTGATGCAGTGTCATTGTAGACAATGCATTGCTTACATTGACCAGTGCCGCCTTTCAGAAGCCATCCCATGAAAACCTGCTGTGACAGTTAAATTGGTGTGGGTGCTGCTAGTGATGACGTGCACCGCAGACATAAGGAGTGTAGTGTAGGCATGCAGAAGCAATTTAATTACTGTGGTGGCTATACATCAACCTAATGTAGGTCGATTTAATTTCGTAGTATAGGGTTCTCTTCGTCTCTCTGTGCCAGGGATCCCCATCTGTAAAATGTACTTCCCTGCCTCACCTGAGCATTGTGTGAATAGATTGTGAGGCATTCAGATGCTGTGATAATTGGCATCTTTAAATCAGTTAATTTAATAATTGGAGAATTGTCTTTTCACACCACTACATTTCTCATTTACCTTCCATTACAAAGTAATTTTTTAGCCCTGTTTACCAGCTAGTAATATTCCCTGTTGTAATGCAGGGAAATTATAATTTTTCAATTGATGTTTATTATTTAATATGTGTGCTGTGATAATGCGCAGAGGTCCCCATCAGGATCATGGCCCCATTGCTCTAAGCACTATGGCAAACTCGAAGGTGGACACAGTGCCTGCCCCAGAGAGTACACAATTTACAGCTCTGGTTTGATTTTCCCAGGCTACCTCACCTCACCAGTCCCAGCATTCCACGGTGGATGTCGGACAGCTTCATGATCCCCAGACGTACACCCAGCATGCCATCCAGGTGCAGCATATCCAGGTCACAGAGCCAGTTCCAACAACTCAATCATCATCACAGGTATCTCCCACTTTCTGTGCAAAAATCATTCTCTGTGCCAGGATACTCAAGCTGAAGTCTAACATGGCTGGATGCATCCGATGCTCTGTTTGTAGGACTCTCATTGAAATCCTTAAGTGTATGCACATGGAGCAGTGCCAGCATTGGAACACTGAAATTATTTAATAGTTCCATGGCATTCCCATTTATCACAGATGATTCAAGGAAGGGATGTAAAGGCAAGGGTGAACATATGGTTAAAGGGATAAAACACATTAATAGATCTGTGAATACTAGCCATCGTCAAAGGGAGCTCATGGGAAGATGAGCATCATAGAGAGGTATTGTGGCTTCATCATGGAATTAGGAAGTCCTGAGTTCTAATCCTGGTGTGCCAGTAACCAGCAATCTGTGCCTCAGTTTTCCCATCTGTATAATAGGGCTAATGATAATTAGAGGATCTAGTGTACTAATTAGAGGATCTATGTCTATACAATGCATACTTGAAAATATAAAGTGCTTATGTACAATGGTGGTAGGTGTTTTAGAAGTGCAAAGACAACTGTATGAGAGTTATGGATACATAAGAATGGCCGTACTGGGTCAGACCAAAGGTCCATCTAGTCCAGTAGCCTGTCTGCCCACAGTGGCCAGCACCACGTGCCCCAGAGGACACAAGATGGCTTAATCACAAGATTAACAAGAAGACTTTTTGTAAATACATTAGAATCATAGAATAATAGGACTGGAAGGGACCTCGAGAGGTCATCGAGTCCAGCCCCCCACCCTCAAGGCAGGATCAAGCTCCGTCTACACCATCCCTGACAGATGTCTATTTAACCTGTTCTTAAATATCTCCAGAGAGGGAGATTTCACCACCTCCCTTGGCAATTTATTCCAAATTTGACCACCCTGACAGTTAGGAATTTTTTCCTAATGTCCAATCTAAACCTCCCCTGCTGCACTTTAAGCCCATTACTCCTTGTCCTGTCCTCAGAAACCAAGAGGAACAAATTTTCTCCTTCCTCCTTGTGACACCCTTTTAGATATTTGAAAACCGCTATCATGTCCCCCCTTAATCTTCTTTTTTCCAAACTAAACAAGCCCAGTTCATGAAGCCTGGCTTCATAGGTCATGTTCTCTAAACCTTTAATCATTCTTGTCGCTCTTCTCTGTACCCTTTCCAATTTCTCCACATCTTTCTTGAAATGTGGTGCCCAGAACTGGACACAATACTCCAGCTGAGGCCTAACTAGTGCAGAGTAGAGCGGCAGAATGACTTCACGAGTTTTGCTTACAACACACCTGTTGATACAACCTAGAATCATATTTGCTTTTTTTGCAACAGCATCACACTGTTGACTCATATTCAACTTGTGGTCCACTATGACCCCTAGATCCCTTTCCGCCATGCTCCTTCCTAGACAGTCGCTTCCCATCTTGTATGTATGTATGGAACTGATTGTTCCTTCCTAAGTGGAGCACTTTGCATTTCTCTTTATTAAACCTCATCCTGTTTACCTCTGACCATTTCTCTAACTTGCTAAGGTCATTTTGAATTATGTCCCTATCCTCCAAAGAAGTTGCAACCCCACCCAGTTTGGTATCATCTGCAAACTTAATAAGCGTACTCTCTATCCCAATATCTACATCATTGATGAAGATATTGAACAGTACGGGTCCCAAAACTGACCCTTGAGGAACTCCACTTGTTATCCCTTTCCAGCAGGATTTAGAACCGTTAACAACAACTCTCTGACTACGGTTATCCAGCCAATTATGCACCCACCTTATCGTGGCCCTATCTAAGTTATATTTGCCTAGTTTATCAATAAGAATATCATGCGAGACCATATCAAATGCCTTACTAAAGTCTAGGTATATGACATCCACCGCTTCTCCCTTATCCACAAGGCTAGTTATCTTATCAAAGAAAGCTATCAGATTAGTTTGGCATGACTTGTTCTTCACAAACCCATGCTGGCTATTCCCTATCACTTTATTACCTTCCAAGTGTTTGCATATGATTTCCTTAATTACCTGCTCCATTATCTTCCCTGGGACAGACGTTAAACTGACCGGTCTGTAGTTTCCTGGGTTGTTCTTATTCCCCTTTTTATAGATGGGCACAATATTTGCCCTTTTCCAGTCTTCTGGAATCTCCCCTGTCTGCCATGATTTTTCAAAGATCATAGCTAAAGGCTCAGATACCTCCTCTATCAGCTCCTTGAGTATCCTGGGATGCATTTCATCAGGACCTGGTGACTTGCTGACATCTAACTTTCCTAAGTGATTTTTAACTTGTTCTTTGTGTATCCTATCTTCTAAACTTACCCTCTCTCTGCTTGTATTCACTACGTTAGGCACGCCTCCAGACTTCTCGGTGAAGACCGAAACAAAGAAGTCAATGAGCATCTCCGCCATTTCCAAGTTCCCTGTTACTGCTTCTCCCTCCTCACTAAGCAGTGGGCCTACCCTGTCCTTGGTCTTCCTCTTGCTTTTAATGTATTTATAAAAGGTCTTCTTGTTTCCCTTTATGCCTGTAGCTAGTTTGATCTCATTTTGTGCCTTTGCCTTTCTAATCTTGCCCCTGCATTCCCGTGTTGCTTGCCTATATACATCCTTTGTTAGTTGTCCTAGTTTCCATTTTTATATGACTCCTTTTTTTATTTTGAGATCATGCAAGATCTCCTTGTTAAGCCAAGCTGGTCTTTTGCCATATTTTCTATCTTTCCTACACAGCGGAATTGTTTGCTTTTGGGTCCTTAACAACGTCCCTTTGAAATACTTCCAACTCTCCTCAGTTGTTTTTCCCTTCAGTCTTGCTTCCCATGGGACCTTACCTACAAGTTCTCTGAGCTTATCAAAATCTGCCTTCCTGAAATCCATTACCTCAATTGTGCTGGTCTCACTTCTACCTTTCCTTAAGATCATGAACTCTATTATTTCGTGGTCACTGTCCCCTATACTGTCTTCCACTTTCAAGTTCTCAACTAGTTCCTCCCTATTTGTTAAAACCAAATCCAGAACAGCTTCTCCTCTGGTAGCTTTTTCAACCTTCTGAAACAGAAAGTTGTCTCCAATGCAGTCCAGAAACTTATTGGATAGCCTGTGCCTCGCTGTGTTAGTTTCCCAATATATGTCTGGATAGTTGAAGTCCCCCATCACCACCAAATCTTGGGCTTTGGATAGTTTTGTTAATTGTTTAAAAAAGGCCTCATCCACCTCTTCCACCTGGCTAGGTGGCCTGTAGTAGACTCCTAGCATGATATCACCCTCGTTTTTTACCCCTTTTAGCTTAACCGAGAGACTCTCTACACAGCTATCTCCTACGTTCATCTCCACTTCAGTCCAAGTGTGTACATTTTTAATATACAAGGCAACCCCTCCTCCCTTTTTTCCCTGTCTGTCCTTCCTGAGCAAGCCATACCCTTCCATACCAATATTCCAATCATGCGTCCCATCCCACCAGGTTTCTGTAATACCAATGATATCATAGTTGTATTTATTGGTTAGCAATTCCAGTTCTTCCTGCTTATTACCCATACTTCTCGCATTTGTATATAGGCATCTAAGATACTGATTTGATCTTGCCTCCCTGTTGTGCCCTGACCCTCCTTTCTCCTTGCCATTATAGGCTGTAGTCCCCCCCATTTCCAACCCATCTCCCAGTCCCGCACATTCAGCACTTACCTGTGGGCTTTGCTCACCTGCCCCCGACAAACCTAGTTTAAAGCCCTCCTCACAAGGTTAGCCAGTCTGTGTCCAAACAAGGCCTTCCCGCTCCTGGAAAGGTGAACTCCATCTCCGCCAAGCAGTCCTTCCTGGAAGAGCACCCCGTGATCAAGGAAGCCGAATCCCTCCTGGTGACACCATCGTCGCAGCCAGGCATTCACCTCCAGGATGCACCTCTCTCTGCCCGGGCCCCTACCTTTGACAGGAAGGATAGAAGAGAATACCACCTGCGCTCCAAACTCCTTCACCAGTACTCCCAAAGCCCTGTAGTCACACTTGATCCGCTCAGTGTCACACCTGGCAGTATCATTTGTGCCCACGTGGATGAGTAGCATGGGGTAGTAGTCAGAGGGCCGGATAATCCTCGACAATGCCTCCGTAACATCTCGGATACGGGCCCCTGGCAGACAGCATACCTCTCGAGATGAACTGTCAGGGCGACAGATGGGTGCCTCCGTTCCCCTCAGAAGAGAGTCTCCAACCACCACTACCCTACGTTTCCTCCTCGCAGTGGTGGCAGGAGACTGCTCAACCTTGGTGGTGCAAGGCCTGGTCTCCTCCACTGTGGGGGGTGACTCCTTATCTCCTGCTGAAAGTAAAGTGTAACGGTTATGTAACAACACAGTGGGAGGGTTAGGAGCAGGGGTGGAACACTGCCTGCTGCCGGAAGTAACCAGCTGCCAGTGCTCACCCTGCACCACTGTCTCCTCCATAAGTGGCTGGTCAACAGTCCCACATCCTAGGACAGTGACCTCCGTGGACTCCACAGGAATACTGTCCAGGAATTCCTCATGGCCTCGAATGCACCTCAGCCTGGCCACCTCCTCCTGTAGCTCTCCCACCTGCTGCCTGAGAGATTCCAGCAGCAGGCACCTTTCACAATGGTTGTCTCCCCCAGCCTGGAGATCACTCAGTGGGAATTGCAAGCCACAAATACAGCAAGACCACACCAGGACCTGGGTAGAGGCATCCATGCTCAGGTTCTCTGTCTGGATACAGGTACAGGTGGAGGAGACAGGAGAAGTACTGGCACAAGCGCTTCGGGTCTTCATCACCATCAGTCACTCCCTCTGCTCAACTCCCCTGTCTGCAGTCCCCTGTCCGCTTCGCTCCCCTGGTCGCACTGCTCTGGCTTTTTAAAGCCTGCTTGCCTAGGTCAGGCCTGCCCCCTTCTGAGTCACACAGGGGAAGGCTGAGCCTGAGAAGCAAGAAGAAGACCAAGGACAGGGTAGGCCCACTGGTCAGTGAGGAGTGAGAAACAGTAACAGGAAACTTGGAAATGGCAGAGATGCTTAATGACTTCTTTGTTTTGGTCTTCACCGAGAAGTCTGAAGGAATGTCTAACACAGTGAATGCTAGTAGGAAGGGGTAGGTTTAGAAGATAAAATAAAAAAAGAACAAGTTAAAAATCACCTGGAAAAGTTAGATGTCTGCAAGTCACCAGGGCCTGATGAAATGCATCCTAGAATACTCAAGGAGCTGATAGAGGAAGTATCTGAGCCTCTAGCTATCATGTTTGGAAAATCATGGGAGACAGGAGAGATTCCAGAAGTTGGAAAAGGGCAAATATAGTGCCCATCTATAAAAAGGGAAATAAGAACGACCCAGGAAATTACAGACCAGTTAGTTTAACTTCTGTGCCAGGAAAGATAATGGAGCAAGTAATTAAGGAAATCATCTGTAAACACTTCGAAGGTGGCAAGGTGATAGGGAACAGCCAGCATGGATTTGTAAAGAACGAATCGTGTCAAACCAATCTGATAGCTTTCTTTGATAGGATAACGAGTCTTGTGGATAAGGGAGAAGCGGCGGACATGGTATACCTAGACTTTAGTAAGGTGTTTGATATAGTCTCGCATGATATTCTTATCAATAAACTAGGCAAATACAACTTAGATGGGGCTACTATAAGGTGGATGCATAACTGGCTGGATAACCGTACTCAGAGAGTATTTATTAATGGTTCACAATCCTGCTGGGAAGGTATAACAAGTGGGGTTCCGCAGGGGTCTATTTTAGGACCGGCTCTGTTCAATACCTTCATCAACGATTTAGATATTGGCATAGAAAGTACGCTTATTAAGTTTGCAGATGATATGAAGCTGGGAGGGGTTGCGACTGCTCTGGAGGATAGGGTCATAATTCAAAATGATCTGGACAAATTGGAGAAATGGTCTGAGGTAAACAGGATGAAGTTGAATAAAGGCAAATGCAAAGTGCTCCATTTAGGAAGGAACAATCAGTTTCACACATACAGAATGGGAAGCGACTGTCTAGGAAGGAGTATGGCAGAAAGGGATCTAGGGGTTATAGTGGACCACAAGCTGAATATGAGTCAGCAGTGTGATGCTGTTGCAGAAAAAGCAAACGTGATTCTGGGCTGCTTTAACAGGATTAACAGGTGTGTTGTGAGCAAGACACGAGAAGTCATTCTTCCGCTGTGGACACAGTTGGAGTATTGTGTCCAATTCTGGACGCCACATTTCAAGAAAGATGTGGAGAAATTGGAGAGGGTCCAGAGAAGAGCAACAAGAATGATTAAAGGTCTAGAGAACATGACCTGTGAGGGAAGGCTGAAGGAATTGGGTTTGTTTAGTTTAAAAAAGAGAAGATTGAGGGGGGACATGAGAGCCGTTTTCAGGTATCTAAAAGGGTGTCATAAGGAGGAGGGAGAAAACTTGTTCATCTTGGCCTCTGAGGATAGAACAAGACGCAATGGGCTTAAACTGCAGCAAGGGAGTTTTAGGTTGGACATTAGGAAAAAGTTCTTCACTGTCAGGGTAGGTGAACACTGGAATAAATTGCCCAGGGAAGTTGTGGAATCTCTATCTCTGGAGATATTTAAGAGTAGGTTCGATAAATGTCTATCAGGGATGGTCTAGGCAGTATTTGGTCCTGCCATGAAGGCAGGGGACTGGACTCGATGACCTCTCGAGGTCCCTTCCAGTCCTCGTATTCTATGATTCTTTGATTCTGTTACACACTGAAATGATCTAAAGAAGAATTAAAGACCTTTTCTTAAGCATCAGAAAGTTCAAAATTCAACTCTTCTTGTCCAAGAGCATGTTAAGTTTGCATTAACAGTCTTTTCTAATTGGTTAAGAACTTGTACTGTTTCTGGTTTTGATCCCTGCTTCCTGCCTCAAACCTGCTATGTGACTCTGGGCAAATCACATCTCTGTACCTCCATTCACCTGTCTCTGAACTAGGTCTAATAATACTGACTGGCCACACAGAGAGGTGGTAAAGCTTCATCTGGTAAAGAGTCTTGAGTGCCTCGATTGGAAGGTGCTATATAGAAGGTCAGTGCACTGGAGCAGTGAGCCAGTAGGACTTCATTGTTAACATGCCAATTAGAGTTACCCATAGAACAGGCGCAACAAGGGCGGCGGCAGCTCCAGTTCTCTTACACTGTCCTGCCACTCTGGATCTGGTATGAGACAGACCTAGAGAAGAGAAAGGAATTCAGGCTCCACGGTCATTCATTCAGAGCTTGGCTTCTTCTGAGACTGCTGGTTGTGGGAGTGGTTGTGATACAGACATGTTTTCAACTAGGAATGGCTCTGGGAATTCAGATTCTATACCACAAGCTACCAGACAGCTGCATGTGTACAATAACTATTGACCACCTTGACTGAGGTTTGCACTACTGGCTAGAAAATAGTGTGTTGTTATCCTAGTACTAAGAGGAATGTTCCTCCAGCAGTACAAATGCTCTTACTTACCATGCTGGCAGATAAATAATTGTGTCCGTTTTCATCCTGGTGTTCTAGGTGAGCACCCAGCCGTTGAGTCCCTCATCACAGCAGTCTCAACAAGAACTCAGCCCTTCCCAAATGCAAACAACCACACCAGCACCCAGCCAAACCCTCCAGCAACAGCAAGGGTCCTCAGTCCAACACACATATCTGCCCAGCACATGGAATTCATTTCGTAGTTACCGTAAGTATCAGAAATGTGAGATGGTCAGAAAGCCAATTAACCGTTCTTGGGAGCGGATTCAAATCATTTAGCCCCTTTTCCTCCATTTCCCCAGCTGTACAATGCAAACAGTATTGCCTCCCTACTTCACAGAGAGTGGTGAAGATTCATTTGAAGAGGAACTGGGCCATATAAAGGCAAACTATTATTATTGAGCTTTTCCCTTTCCAGATTGGAATCACACCCTTGTGTTTTAAGAGGTCTGTTCTAGCAAGCTAGCTTCTTTTTCCCAGGGAGAGTGCATTTGGCAAGAAGAATTCTGTCTTTAAGAATGGATTATTTACATTCAGAGGAAAGCCCTAATACACATTCTGAAAAAGTTCATTCCGCGGAATTTGCATATCTTCTTTCGACCGTTCCCTGTAGTCTAGATGAGCCCCAAGAATCCTGGAGCAACAATACTTTAGTAATACTTTCATATATGGCAACAACCGGATACGATGACTACACACTAATGGCCAGATCCTGAGAAGATATCAGTTGGTATCGCTCCATTGAAGTCAGTAGGGCTATGCTGATTTTCACCACCTGAGGATCTGGCCTTAAGTGTCTGATTCTTCTTTCCAGGGGACATCAAACTTTGCCCAGATGTAGGCTGTAATTCACCAGAAGCCCAGCACTTAAATTGTATGAACTGGTGTCAGTTGAGTCCACCCTAATCATACATTCAATAAAAACTGTGTGCCTGCATGTAACTTCCATCTTGATTTAAGCAGCCACACAGCATTGCATGCTGGAACTTCTATTCTTTGTCAGTCATCCTTCCCTCCGCTTTAGAACAAGAACAGTCACCAGTTTCTTTTGACCCTAAGGCCACCCTTATGATAGTCTTCTATACTAACCTCAGAATGTAGTTAACTATTTCTCGGTCCTCTCTTCTAGCGTCTGAAATTCAGATGATGGCCATCCCACAGGGTCAGTATGTGATTGCAGAGACCGCTGTAGGTACCCCTGTCACAACCGTGAACACGGGGCAAGTGAAAGCAGTCACCCAGGTAAGCGGAAGGATAGCAGTCTTTGTACTGGGAGGATGAATTAGACATAAACTTTCAACTTAAACACATTAAAGGAACACCAAAAGAAATGTAAGGGGTACACAAATTAGGAAGTATGGGGGTGTCATACTGGGGTACTTGTAAAGGTGTTTTCCGAAATTAGGCACTAACAGGCCTCAAAACTGGTAAAAACTGAGAGCGAGCGAGCGAGCGAGAGAATTCTGTGATCTAAAAGATAACAAACCTTCTGCAACACTCATATCCAGTACTATATGGGGCAATATCCATAGGTAGGCTGGCAACCCAGAATTTGTTACATAACATGCTGGGGGGGCTCAAGAGGTCCAACGCTGAGGAGCAATGTGACATGATCTATTTGATCGTGGAGACAAGAAATGATCTCTTTGTTGGGATGGAGTCAGTAATCTACTTCAAGGGAAAACGTAGTTAATTGTTTATATAGTTTCACAATCCCTGAGGTGGGCTACAAACCCAGAGAGAGGCAAACCCTGGCCTAAGGAGAAAGGGGCAGCTCACCCCTCACACATGGGTAAAAACAAAGCCATGTACCAAAGCATTTACAGTCTGATGCCACCATGTGGTAGATGTTTACTCTTACGCATGGTTTTATGAAATGGGTTTTACCCATGAAAGCTCATGACTTGTTAGTCTCTAAGGGCATGTCTACACTTTCACCCTAGTTCGAACTAGGGTGGCTAATGTAGGCATTCGAAGTTGCAAATGAAGCCTGCGGCTACACACGGCACGGAGTAGGTAGTTCGAATTAGGCTCTCTAATTCGAACTACCAGTACACCTCGTCCCACGAGGAGAGCCTAATTTGAACTACCTACTCCGTGCCGCGTGTAGCTGCGGGCACAGAGTCGGCACTAACATGGATTTTAAAATGGCGGCGCCTGGCAAGATGCAAATGAAGCCCGGGATATTTAAATCCCGGGCTTCATTTGCAGCTTCGAATGCCTACATTAGCCATCCTAGTTCAAAGTAGGGTGGCAGTGTAGACATACCCTAAGGTGCTTCCAACCTGCTCATTGTTTTTACAGTTACAATCTAATATGGCTGCCGCTCTGAGATTTTTTTTATCTGAGCAAGTAGCTCCATTTAGTTTGTCAAAATGAGTCCAATAAAACTATTCTCTTGCATAAATTACTGCAAGAGCAGGACCCAGATTCGTAGTATTTATTAATTATAATACTTCAGACATAGGAAGTATTTAGACAGAGGAATGAATTTTCAAAACAGTTTTAGAAACTTCTATCATCGTTAAACTCTTTGTGTAACATAATGGTGTGAATGGTCTCAGTGGAAGCTGCCGTGATTCTCATACTCCCTCGCAGGAGATCCAACATACTGATATACAATACAGAAAATGAAGCTTCTGTTTGGAATGCATGGCAAAATAGGAGCGTTTCAGACTGATGGAAGAATAAATTAGTTATTTTAATTTTTTGCATCAGTGATTAATTATATGGTTGGGTTTAGCCTATGTTAAATTAGTCGTTTTTAGTGTAGTCAAATGTGCCTTACAATTTTGAATGTTAATGTTCTTGCTGTAAACGTTTAATTCATATAGAAAATATTTCCTAGTGCTAAAACAGAAAAATTATAGTAAAGTAAGTGAAAGACGACTATTCAGCTGCTCTGAAACATCAGTGTAACCAGTGCTTTTATTATCTATGCAGACTCATTATGTGATATCTGAAGGTCAACCTGATCTTGATGTAAAACAGAACTCTTCACTCTCCAGTGGAGTCCAGGTGGGTGTGTCTCAGCCATCAGCACACTCTGAACCCTTGGAATCACAAACAACCAATCAACAGCAAACCACACAGTATATCATCACTACAACCACCAATGGGAATGGGGGCAGTGAAGTGCACATCACTAAACCGAGAACTTTCTCTGATGAGCATGAATGAAGAAATCCCGTTGTGTCATCTGACTTCAATGACAACCTCTCTCCCAAAACATCTGGGTCTCCTGGAGCTCGTTATGCTTTAAAGTGTTCAATTCACTTAACTTCAGCTAAAATCTTGGAGCTCTTGCTGATGCATTATAAGGGTGTTTAGATCACAGCAGAGCCTAAAAACACCCTCAAAATCCTTTGGGGATGCTGCCATCTTAAGCAAATCTTTAAGGAAAAGGAAAAAATAAGTGGAAACTGTGCTTGCCAGAACTTTACTTTTCAGCATATCTGATGACTTTATATTTCCTTTGTGGAAGTTTAACGGTATGCAACACTTATTGTAAAGGTGGGGGAAATACTTGCCAAATAGCTAAGGGGAGATTATGCCCCAGGTACATTTCTACCATCTACAGTTAAACAAAAAGACATTATATAAACTGTCTGTGGTATTCGCTGTATGTCAGCACTGCCCCGTGTGTCTTTATTTTTAAATGGCCTCAAAGAAAAGGAATACATTGGCTAGGTAAAGAGCAGATCGCCTGGAAAGAAGGAGCAGCAGTAAACTGGTGACTCGGGGAAGGGGGAAGGCGTGTGTGTGTGTGTGTGTGTGTGTGTGTGTGTGTGTGTGTGTGTGTGAGAGAGAGAGAGAGAGAGAGAGAGATTTAACAATGAAGCTGTGAAGCTGTGCAGAAGCAGTCAATTAAATTATTATTTTAGCAACCTTTCAGAACTGTTTACATGCTGTCTGTGGTGCCCTCCCAAGAAGTTCTGGGGAGAAAGAAAGGTGTAGTATTGAAACCTCAGTGTTTGGAATTGAAATAATAATAGCCCATGATGGTAACATTGAGCCTATACTGAATTTGTTTCCCCAGCACTCACGGGGAACTCTTCCTTTGTAAACCAATAAAAGACTCAGTAATATTTAAACCTGCCTACCAGCTTTGTGCTGTGACCTCCCCACCCCCCATGATGGTTATAAGAAGAGAACAGAGGATAGGATAAACAAACTGAATTTTTAAACGTTTCTTTGGTAGTTTTTTTAAGTAAGAAGGCACTCAGAACTCTGTGCCTTACAATTGCTATTTGAGACTCACTTTAACCTACAGTGTCAGAAGAGAATCTTTCTAACCTGCTCCTCATGTACATTCTTTTTACAGATGTGCTATTCTTACCTCTAGGGCTGCCTCAAAATTTCTTTAATTTCTTTTCCCCATGAAGGTTGAATGGAAAATTGGTTGCTCTGATTTTTCCATTTACCTTGTTAATAACATGCTGTAACTCCTGTGGACTGTTTCATAAAATGACCAGTCTTGGACTCAGGAAACATAAAAAAGAACACTAGTGGATCGCTCTTCTAGGACAATGAAAGCCATCTCAAAGGATCTCCTGATCTGACAGACTTGGTCTTTTATAGAGCTTGTGTTATGGTTTGGGACCAGGAGAAAGGGAAGTTGTGTCTTCAAAGCAGTTTATTTTTCTTACATGGCTCCCTGGTAAGGGATCTGTTTGTTTGTATGTTTATTTTAAAGCAAGGTGAAGGGCATCAATTTTAATCTGGTATTTAGGAGAATATGACTACCATTCCACTGACTGTTAATGGGAGATACTGTACTAAATATGCCTACATTTCTACTGACTACTTGAAAAGCTACCCCAGAGTGTCAGAGTCTAATAGGATCAGTTGTTAAATTTGGGGCTTAATGGCCTTTTCTGACACAATAATTAACAGATGAAATCTATATTTGAACCACTTTTAGAGTACTACTGCACTGAAGAGCCCTTGCTTACACAAGATCCTCACTGATCACTGCTTATGAGTGAGAACTACAGGTGTGTGATTATGTCTAGACCGCAGAGCTTTCTGGGATATCAGAGGTAACCCGGAAAAGCTCTGCTGCATCCAAGGAACACATCCACTTTTTTGGAATAGTTTCTGAAAAAGCAGGTATGTTCTTTTGGCATCCCTGTATTCCTCTCGGTGAGAGAAAGAAGGGATGTTCCAAAAGAGGAGGGCTTTTTCGAAATTTGGCCCCATGTGGACAAGCCAAATTTTGGAAAAGCCTCTTTCGGAAAAAGATACGCAAATTGTGGTTTGCAATTTGTGTACCGTTTTCTGACTTTTCTATGCAGTCTAGACATAGCCTGTGTAGGAGTTGCAGTGCCAAGTACGATGATGCCAAGCCTTAAACTGAAGTTACAGTTTAAAACCATAATTGGAAAACTCTTTGCTGACCAAGTCTCATGACATATGTTACTATGGTAAATAATGTATCTGTTCTTATGGAGTAGAAACAATGACTGTGCATGATGAGATAAACCCTTTCAAAATACTAGCCTTCTCAGCACTGCTTTAGGGTAGTCTTGAAATGATTGGCCAAAATATAGACTGCATTTGTACCTAGAACCTTGCTTTGACTGTTCCAAAATGCTTTGGGCATTAACTTGTTTAAAGGCTTGGATCCTACTCCAAAGCCCATTAACGTGAATGAGAATCTTTCAGTTGATTTCATTGATCAGACTCTTTGCAGAGGTGCTGAGCAATGGTCATTCCTATTGATTTCTACTGGAGTTGTGAATGCTAAACACTTTTGAAAATCAGGCCCTTGGTGTGTTGTTTGTGTAGGAGAAAAGAAGAAAGCTCTCTGTCCTGACTTTGCCTCTTTGCTTCTTGTTCAACAAAAGGGGCTTTTCTCAGATTGCCAGATGATCTGCTAACTAAAAATGAAGATATATATTTTCCTATACACTGTCTTACACATTTAAAGTCAGATATGTGGTTTTACAGATAATGAGAAGTAGGGGGAGATTGAAAATGTCACATGGTAAATAGTTATTGTTTACAGGCATTTTTTCAAGTCTTTTAAGGTCCACTTTTCTGATCTGAAGAATAAGCCTTTAAAGCACTGCAAATGTAGACTTTAAAAAGTAATGTTTTCTTGAGCTCTGTTTAGAAAACATCATTAAATGGGGCATTTGTTCTGGTACCTGCTATTTCAAGTTGAAAATTAGCCAGTAGTTATGGAATGCCTTGAAAATGGCCTTTTTGAATTTGTATCCAGTTTATCAAGGATTTTGTCCTGTGTCTCACAGAGGCACCATGTACAAAACAACAGCCAGAAACTGAAGTGGTGGTTCACTTTTGTGTCCCAAATGAATGGATGGATAAGAATACAATATTTACAAAGAGAACATAATCTTCTCTGGGAATTAAGCATCATGCATATTCATTCCAAGGTAATGAATTGAATTATAATGATTAAATAGATTTGGGGAAAGAGCAAAAATTTGGTAGCCAAAAATAGTCCTACAGTGCAGGGCCCCTTTTAAAAATGAAAATCCATTTCCATGGCTGTGTGCAGATCTGCAGTGCAGAACACATGAATTTCTTTTCTTTTGCTGGATCCAGCCCAAACCTCTGTCTCCTAAATAATGTCCCATTAGAGCTTAATTCTGGAGTACCCTTGATTGGTTACTGAAAACTAAAGTCTGCCGTAAGAAGTGCATGCTGGGTGCTCCCTTAGGCTTCCATTGGGGCCCCCAGCTCATGCATCTGGGCATAGAAGTTGACCCTGATTCCATATGCTCCAAAATAATCTTACTTGCTTCTTTCCAAGAACTATTAAGACACCTGGGACTAAATCTGGATGTTTTGTGAGACACTGAAGCTGACACACTAGTTGCATCATTCTGACCCTGTTCTGTTATTTAAATGTGTATGTTTATTGTACATTCAGTGACTGTTATAGTGTTAATAGTCTTGTGCTACCTAGCAGATGTAAAAAAAGGTAATAAATTTTTCTTCTTTTTTAAATACTGAATATGATTTGTGCATTCACAATCATTGCAGCTGCTGTTGTCAAATATTATTCCGCTAATACCTATAAGTTACTTGTCTGATGTTTTCAAGACCTAACTTCTACTTTTTGCATTCAAGACGCTGCGTGATCCTGCCCCTCCATACTTCTGCCCTTGCAGCTTTTTGTATCACTCTCCACTTGTTGTATACGGATGGCTCGTAATTCTGCAATAAACACCTCCTCATCTCCCATGCACTTCCCCTGGATGGAATGTCCATTCTAAACTCAAATCCACAAGACCCAACTTGATGGTAGCAGGCAGAGCCGGCCTTTGGGCTGGGTGATCTGGGCCCAGGGAGCTCTGCAAAGAGCTCGGACCCCACCTCTCCCCTTTGGTTCCCTTTTTTGACGGCAGGCTGGCTTTTCTCTTTCCCCTCCCCTCTGGCCAGCAGAGGGCTCAGTTCTACCCAGTACCTCCCTCCGGGGGAGCCTAGACCTGTGACCACTTCCTTCTCTGCCAGAAACAAAAGTTTGCAGCATGAGAGTGAACAGGTGGGGGCTGGGCAAGGCTGGAGAGAGGGGGAGCCGAGCTTAGGGAGTAGAGCCAGGCACCCGGACTTCAGGGAACAGTGTATGCGTGGCGGGTAGGGGAACCAGGCTGGGGATGGCTGCCACAGAAGTAAGGCTGGGAAGGGAAAGGAGGAGGGGCATTGTGTGGCTCAGTGAGCTAGAAGTGAATGGGTCAGGAGCAGTCTGATGCCTCTAGGGATAGCAGCTGTTCCAACCTGCTCTTCGCACTACACCTGTCCCTCTCCCCTCTTCTGTCCACATGCCTTGCCCCTCCTGCGCCCTGCCCACAACTTCTTGCAGTCGCTCTAATCTCCTTTTCACTCTGTCTCCCTCTGCTCTGAAATTTAAGCCCAGACACAAAGGATCCCCTTTTCAACCTTTCCCCAGCAGGAATTTTTTTCCTCGGTGGGGTTTTTTTTGGGGGGGGAGGGGAGGTATTTGGTATTTTTGGTTAAACCATCTGGCAACAGGAATCACCAGCATATGTGGGCTAGGGGGAGGGAGACACACACACAGCCTGGCTTCAGAGGAGGGGAAGTTAAAAGAAAATAAAAGGTGACTGCTCCTGCCCATGATTAACAATATGCCTGTGTCGACAAGAAATTGACACTAAGGCTACATCTACACTATGAATTTTCTCAGCAAAAAATATGCTAATGAGGGAATCATTTGCATGAGTCATGATCTCATTTGCATATTTTCTGCCGATCCATTTTTGTGCTCGTGTTTTTGCATAAAAACAAGCAGTGTGGACGTTTTCTTTTTGCGCAAAAAACTCTTTTTCCCCAAGACTGGCATACCTCCTTTTTGGGGGTTTTGAGCAAAAAGAAAATGTCCACACTGCTTGTTTTTGCGCAAAAACCCCAGCACAAAAAGAAACAAATTAGCATAAATATGCTAATGAGAGTCGTGACTTATGCTAATGAGTCCCTCATTAGCATATTTCCTGAAAAAAACTGGCAGTGAAGATGAAGCATAAAACAATGGGGGGAGGCACAATACTGGGAGCAGTAATTGAGATTTACAAATGCTTGGTAGAGATCTTGAAGTTTCTGGTCTCTGTCAGTGGGATTAGAGCAGATGCGGTTGTACCCAAGGGCTTGACTATAGACGATGGATCGTATGGTGTCCTGGAAAAGCTGGAGGCATGTAAGTACCAAAGCACTTGGCAGCAGACACTATAAGTAAGGCTACAAATCTGTCATAGATTCTGTGATTTGGAGACATCTGTGATTTCTTCAAAATTCCAAGAATTCAGTGCTGGTTGATAGGGCTTAGGTGTCAATAAATCCATGATTTATTGCTTATTATCTAAGTCTTGTCTGCAAGTTTTAGGACAGGGACTATCTGGATTTTTTAAATTTTAAAACTCCTCAAAATTAAAAACCTCCTACAACTCCATCCTATACACATGATTAGCCTGTGCTTCACTTGTGTATGTACGGGTGGTTGCCTAGCTGACCTAACCACTTTATGCCATCCACTCCGCTAGGGGACGGTATTGTTACCAGATTTGCCCAATACTCTGGGGTATGCTCATTTATCAGGGTTATCCTTATGGGACTGGGGGAAGGTTAACAATTCTATCCATGTGCTGTTGGTGCTTACTTGGGCTCTCATATGGAGCTGAATTCTCCCTGCTGACAATTCCCCCTCCCACTGGAGCTCTCCTGCAGGAACTAGGTTCCTCAGGATGGGGTTCTTACCACCTTGGCAACACACACACACTCACACCCACTAATCAGAGCACATCTGAGAGGACTGGGTACTCAGCACTCACAAGCTGACCCCCTCGTATGTCCCTGGACTCAGCTGGCTGGGTTTCACAGCAATGCCACACTGCACCCTCATGTGCCTTTGGACTCCGTGGGCTGGATTAAACAGCACTTTAAGCTGCCATCCTCATAAGCCCCCAGGTTCAGCACCACCTATCCCCACTTTCACACCACAGTCATTCACTGGTAAACCACACGATGAGCAAACCCCACAGGATTTTGGGCACTACAGGGATCTTTTGCTTGGGTACAAGAAGTGTTGTTACAGAGCGAATAGGGAAGCCAAAACAACACCCCTTAAGGAAGAGTGAGCAAAAGAGAAAGAAAGAGAGAGAAGCAACCAGCTTAACAATGAAAGTGATTTATTTCTGAGTAGTGAATAGATATAAAAAAGTTACAATATTAAATTTAACAATTACAATATTAAATCTAAATTGAAACTGATTACAAATGTTAGGTAACCATATAACAGTTTACATAGGGCAGGGTCAGGAAGTTATGCTTAGAGAGAGAGTTGATGGGAGGGAGAGAGAGAGAGAGAGAGACCTCACTACTCCATGGAGCTTGCACTGATCGGGGTTCCCAGGTGATGATGGTAACCGGGGGTCCAGAGGGCAGGAGACGAGCAGAACAGAGCCCCCAGCAGGATCAGACAGGAGATGAAGAAGTCTCAATGGAACTGATGCAGTTTAAGTCCAGGTATCAGAACAGATTTTCTTGGGGCAAGGACAGGAGTTTTTATAGGGATAGTTCAAAGAGAAAGAGGAGAGACAATAGAGACTGATCACCCCTGGTTATGGGTGATGTTCCTTGAAGGAGCTCACAATGCAACTAGGCAGATTCAGTATTTTAGGTGTCAATAGGATCGTTACTAGAATTGGTCTGATAATGACTAATCTGGGTGTGAGCAGGCCTAGGTTCATTAGCTTCTGGAGCAGGGATTTCCCATCAGGCAGTGCTTCTCTGCTTTCGGTGTCCCATAATTCACTGCGGTTCCTGCCTTGGAAGAGCTGCTCTCCATTCTGTATGCTAATGAGATGTCCCTCTGTTCCATCTTTAATGCAAATGAGGCTGGGGTGTTTCCTTAATTGTATCACCCTTGTCTGAAGCAGTTTAGGTGGGTCTCCCCCGGCCTTTTCATTGCTTTGTCTGATTCCAGCAAAGGCTTGGGGGGGGGATGGTTTTCCATGAATGTCACTCCCTGGCTCCCAAAAGCACAGGGCTGGTAGGTAACAGTGCCTTTTTTGTTACCAATCATGGTTTCAGTCCTAGCCTGCTGGTTCTATGAAAGACTTGCAACGCTGGAGGGTTTCTTCATTGCAACCAGACAGACGGAAGTGAAGGGAGCGCTGGCACGAAATCACTGCAGGCAGCGAGAGGAGACGGTGTGCACTGCCGTGAACGTCTGTCCTACATGGCAGGTGCTCGTAGGAGAAGCCAGCATTTTGGAAACTCAGCATGTGGGAAGCAGCAGGAATGGCTTGCAAATGCACCTCTCTCTTCCGCCATGTAACACCCCTCCCCCTGCCTTTGAGCCTGTGCACAGCCCCTGAGGCATCCTGCTCTCCCTGTCATGCCTACCACAGGGATGCCAGGGAGATGCAGCAAGATCACCTACCTTTTTCACTCTGTGGGCCCTGAAGAGCCCCATCCCATCTGAACTTGGGATGACTTCAGGGCAAACCTGTCGGGCACGTACATGCCCAGCATTTTGCACTGATGCGGGCTGCTGCCTACTCCAGAGGAGAAGAATTCATGGGGGCTTTCATTGCAAAGGGCAGGAAATGGGAGAGGAGACTGCGAGGAGTCCCCCCAAGGATAGGGTTGCCAGCTGGTTTCAACAAAAATACCGGACACACTTGACATTCCATCACAATCTACATTACATCTTATTTAGAAAATACCAGACATTTCTATTTTCTCATTTCCATTTTCTCAATTTGTTTCCCCAACAGAAAGCTCAAATACTGGACTGTCCAGTTCAAAACCAGATAGGTGGCAACCCTATCCAAGGTGAGGGGAGGAGTCAGGCAGCTGCAGTCTTCCAGCAGCCACTGGGCAGAGCATGCAGAAGCTGGATGGAAAAGGCTGGGCTCCCATTGGCTGAAAGTTTGGCTGCAGAGAGATAGGCGGGTCTTTAGGGCAGTGGCATGGCGGGTGGGGGGAGTGGCAGCTGGCATAGGGAACTTTTTTTTTCAGCTACTGCAAATTAAACATATCTAAATTTGTTTGAAAAAGAAAGAGCAAGGAAACCCCAGACATTATTAAATATTTAAAAAATCTGGCTGGCCAGAGATTTAAGGACTGAAAAGGAGGACATGTCTGGGAAAAACTGGATGTATGGTAACCCTAGAGCCTCCCCACATCTATATGCCCCCACTTATTTCAACTAGGGGGAGTGAGGCTTTTTTTTCCCCCGCCTCCCCTCTGCCCTCCCCCTCCCCTTGATGGAGTTTGTGCTGTGATTGGCAGGTGGAAACTGTTGGCTTCTAATTAAAGTTTGAATTCTAGAAGCCTCTGCTGATTGGCTGAGCCTTGGTAAGGGGAGGGGCTTTATAAGGCAGTGGACAAGCGACCAAGGAGCTTGCGAACAGGTGAGTGCTAACAGGGAGTTATGAGAGGGAGTTGGGAAGGGCGGGAGGTTCTCTTGCCTTTCTTTTTAAATCCCTTTTCCAGGACAGCAGCGATGGTTGGTGATGGGTCTGCTGTTGTTACCTGCACAGCGTGTGCCATGTTTGTCTTCCTCCCGGAAGAAAGAACTGATTTCATCTGCACAAAGTGCAAGATGGTCGACATTTTGGAAGAAAAAATTAGAGGACTGGAGGCCCAAGTGTCGACCCTACGCTCGATCAGAGAGGATGAAGACTTCCTCGATAGAAGGCAGCATTTAATCCTTCAAGCATGGCAGGCAGAAGAGCCAGAGAGGGCAGTACGTGACCAGGAAGAGAACTGGCAGCATGTAACTTCTAGAAGGGGAAAAAGGCCAGCACAGGAATCCCCCAGTGTTATAGAGGTAAGCAATCGCTTTCAAGCTCTCTCCACAGGCTCTGCAGTGCTGAAAGCTCTGGAAGGGACCTCACAAGGAAGAAACCGGAAGGGAACACCATCTCCTGGAAGGCATGGGATGCGTAGTCCTGCGGATGGGGGTTCCACGGCCACCACCCCCAAAAGGAAATGACGGGTGGTGGTGGTTGGGGACTCCCTCCTAAGAGGGACTGAGCCATCCCTCTGCCGTCCGGACCTGGAATCTTGAGAGGTGTGCTGCTTACCGGGAGCTCACATTCAGGATGTCACTGAGAGGCTTACCAAGCTGATCAAACCTTCGGATCGCTACCCCTTCCTGCTTCTCCACGTGGGAACTAATGATACGGCGAAGAATGACCTTGAGCGGGTTACTGCGGATTATGTAGCGCTAGGAAGAAGGATCCAAGAATTTGGAGCGCAAGTGGTATTCTCCTCCATCCTCCCTGTTGAAGGGAAAGGACTGGGCAGGGATCGTCGAATTGAGGACGTAAATGCGTGGTTGCGCAGGTGGTGTCGCAGAGAGGGCTTTGGTTTCTTCGACCATGGAACTCTGTTCCAGGCACAAGTATTGTTAGGAAGAGATGGGATCCACCTAACGAAGAGAGGAAGGAGCATCTTCGCGGGCAGGCTTGCAAACCTAGTGAGGAGGGCTTTAAACTAGGTTCGTCGAGGGACGGTGACCAAAACCCTGAGGGGAGTGGGAAAGTCGGATACCGGGAATAAATGCAGAGAGGAAGGGGCAAGAGAGGAGGACCCATGTTTCGAATGGAGAAGATAGGACGATCAACTGGTTACCTGAAGTGTTTGTACACTAACGCGAGAAGCCTGGGCAACAACCAGGAAGAACTGGAGGCCCTGGCCCAGACCAAGAAATATGATTTAATTGGGATAACAGAGACTTGGTGGGATGACTCGCATGACTGGAGCGCTGTCATGGAAGGGTATAGATTGTTCAGGAACAACAGGCAGGGGAGAAAAGGAGGAGGAGTTGCACTATATGTAAGAGAGCACTACGATTGCTCTGAATTCCAGTATAAAGAGGGAGAAAAACCTGTTGAGAGTCTATGGGTTAAGTTTAAAGGAGCAAACAACAGTATTGATGTTGTGGTTGGTGTTTGCTACAGGCCACCGAATCAGGTGGATGAGGTAGATGAGGCTTTCTTGGGACAACTGAGCGAAGCTTCCAAATCGCAGGCCCTGGTTCTCGTGGGGGAACTTTAATCACCCTGACATCTGCTGGGAAACCAATACGGCAGTACACAGGCAATCCAGGAAGTTTTTGGAGAATGTTGGGGATAACTTCTTGACACAAGTGCTGAAGGATCCGACCAGGGGCCGTGCGCAGCTTGACCTTCTGCTCACAAACAGGGAGGAACTAATAGGGGAAGTGGCAGTGGGTGACAACCTGGGAAGCAGTGATCATGAGATGGGCAGAATCCCCTGGGATGTTAACATGAAGGGGAAAGGAGTCCAGGACAGCTGGCAGTATTTTAAAGAAGCCTTGTTGAAGGCACAGTAAGAAACCATCCCGACGCGTAGCAAGAGAGGCAAACATGGTAGGAGACCGGACTGGCTTACAGGGGAAATCCTTGGTGAACGTAAGCACAAAAAGGAAGCTTACAAAGAGTAGAAACTTGGACAAATGACCAGGGAGGAGTTTAAAGGTATAGCTCGAGAATGCCGGGGGGTTATCAGGAAGGCGAAAGCGCAAATGGAATTGCGACTGGCTAAGGATGTGAAGGATAACAAGAAAGGTTTCTACAGGCATGTTAACAAGAATAAGGTGATCAGAGAGGGTGTGCGGCCCCTAATGTATGAAGGAGGTAACCTAGTGACAGATGATGTGGGGAAAGCTGAAGTACTCAATGCTTTCTTTGCGTCTGTATTCATGGACAAGGTTGGCTCCTGGACTTCTGCGCCAAGTGACACAAGATGGGATGAAGATGGACAGCCCGTGGTGGGTAAAGAACAGGTTAGGAACTATTTAGAAAAGCTAAACGTACATAAATCCATGGGTCCGGACTTAGTGCATCCGAGGGTACTGAGGGAGTTGGCAAATGTCATTGTGGAGCCTTTAGCTATTATCTTTGAAAAGTCGTGGAGATCGGGAGAAATCCCGGATGACTGGAAAAAGGCAAATGTAGTGCCCATCTTCAAAAAAGGGAAGAAGGATGATCCAGGGAACTATAGGCCGGTCAGTTTTACCTCGGTTCCTGAAAAAATCATGGAAAGGATCCTTAAGGTTACTATCCACTCGCCACGGGCGAGTAGACTGTATTATTTGGCGAGCCCTGGGTATTTTTGCCTCCTGTCCAGTAAAAAAAATTCAGAAAATACCAGACATGTAAAATGTCTGATATTTTCTGATTTTTTTCCCGGCCAGGAGGCGAAAATCCCAGGTGCTCAGCAGGTTCCGCAGGGGAGCTGTCCAGCCCGCGCAGGGAGACAAGACGGCGGGCGGCCACCAGCAGCCATTTAGGGCCAAACAGCCTCAAAAGCGTTTCTTAAAGGGGCCAGGCTTTTATTAGTAGTAGTAGTATTATTTTTGCTTAACAACTCTTAGGGTCTTTTTTTTTCCTCCACAGAATGTCCGCCCCCCCCCCCACTTTGGGGGGCTGGTGTGCGGTATTTTTGGTTAAACCATCTGGCAACCCTAATTTCAACTCCCCCAACTACACCCCCCCCACCAGCGATGCGCCCTCCACAGCGCCGCCCCCCCCTCCAGCGCGCTCATAATGCATCCTCCCGCCACAACTGACTCCGCCCCTTCTTTCCTGCGCTGCGCTAACCCCGCCCGCCCAGCAGGGGGACCCGGCCAGCGCACCTCGCGGAGCGGCCGCAGACCGCCGAGAGGCCTCAGCCACTCCGTGACGGTGCGCATGTGCGTGAGGCTGCTGCGCTCACAGGCCTGTCGCCGGGAGGGTAAGTGCGCATGCGTGAGAAAGGTCCATCCGGCTGAGCTCGTGCTCGAGTTCTAGGGAGGGGTTGCGCGCGCGTGTCCCCCGGTACTCGCTGGGCTGCGTCCTGCCTCCCAAAGGATTGGTACCTGAGTGAGCGCGTGCGGCGCGGGGGGGGGAGCGGGGGAGCCTGGGGATGGGAGACTGGGGGGGGCCCAGGGGAGCCCGGGAGTGGGAGCGGAGGGAGCCGGGGGGAGCCCGGGAGTGGGAGCGGGGGGGGCGGGAGGGCCCGGGGGGCCTGGGGGGGGGGGGGGCAGCCTGATGGTGTGTGTGTTCCCAGGCGCCAGATGATGCTTGGAGAGGGCGAGGGCGGGGCCAGTGGCAACAGGTGGTTGTGGGGAGAGGGGTAGGGAGGGGGCATATGGGGCACCACATTTAGCATTTAAAATTTTGGCAGAGGTATGGGGGGGGTGCACCTCCCAATCCTACCATCAGTCCCCTATGAGTGGGGCTTTTTGTTGAGGGTATTTGGCAGTTCTGTCAAGTCACTGTGAATAACCTTTTTTTTCCCCCCTAACTGGTTCTTATTAGGGATGTTAAATATCAGTTAATTGAATAGTCAGTTAACCTCATGAATTTTTATAGGTTAGTTGACTATTCTATGGTCCCCGGGCAGCCCCTGTCGGCTGCCTGCCTGCCTCGCTCCTCATACACTTTAAATGCAGAGCTGAAGCAGGGGTAGATCCAGGACCCAGGGCAAGCCAGCACGGAGCTGGGCTGCTAGCCAGCCTGCTAAAAAATTTACTGGCAAGAGGTGGGGGGAGGGGAAATGCGTGCAGTCTATAGCATTAACCTCTAAGCTTTTGCTTATCGGTTAATCGACTATACTATTACATCCTTAGTTCTTATCTCTTATTTTTATTGTAGCGTTGCTGCTGATGGTTTTATCATCTTTTGTTGTTAGCAGACAAAGCACTGAATTGTTTTGGGGGATGAGCGCTCCCTGAAGGAATACAGTATTTTGCCAACAGAGCTCATCCCTCTTTCTCAGGGCTGGAGGAGTTTATTTTATTGTATGTTAATATATATTGTCATAATCTCTGTAGTTTGTATTTGCTTTTTTTTTAAATCAATAGTTGGTGTTATTGCTTTGATCTTAGAATAGGCCACAAAATCTAAATAAACGTTGAAAACAACTTTTAAAATAAGTTAGGGTGATCTGGAAGAGAAATTTTACTCTGCATAATATAGTAATTAGTGTAGAGTATTACTATTGTAATATTTTTAATAGGAAATGATAGGTTGGGTATTGACTCTGGTGCATAGATAGTCGTTTGTGCTGTAAGAGCAAGGATTGCTGAGATTTATTCCCGACTCTGCACTGGACTGTAGGCAAGTTCCTTAACCTCTGTGTCTCAGTTTCTTTCTGTGTAGCAGAACTAGTAAGACTTCCCATATCTCACAAAGTTTGTAGAGCATATTTTGTAAACCCCAATGAAATGCTAATTTACAATGTTGGACTTATTGTCTTCAATTGCAATTAGTTTCCTGTTTCATCATTTTATGATGAATTTGCATGTCTTTACAAGATTATTTATGTGGCTAAAATCCCTAGATCTTGCATTTTAATTTTTTAAAAAAATAAACATGTAATTCCATTTTTCTACTGTCATTCATTCATCCCAGAGAGGCATAAGGATCTTGCGGAAAAAGAGTTTTTTGCACAAAACCCATACTACCTGTTTTTGTGCAAAAACCCCTAGCACAAAAACGGAATGAAAGAGTATGCAAATGAAGCATGGGAAAATGCTAATCTGTGCTTCATTTGCATAGGCTTTTGTGGCAAAACTCATAGTGTATCCGTAACCTAACAGACTAACTCTGCTACCCCTCTGAAGCTTAATGTTTACTGTTTGGGCAACCCTGGTGCTGCTAAGTAGTTGGCTTTCTGTAGATGGAGTATTGAAATCACAACCACAGAAGAAAGTCATGAGTTCTTTAATGCCTACATCTACTTATTATGGCATGTTTTGCATGGTGGCACAAAGCGCAATGGAGGATGCACGGAGAGTAATATTTAATTCACTTGTAAGGCTCTGTCAACACTTAGGCTTACTCTATACAATTTTTGTCATTCATGGGTGCTTAACAATTCTCTCCCCCAAAACCAAAATTTTGTCACTGCAAGGGAAAGTGTGAATGCTAATTTGTCAGCATGAACCAACAAAGCAAAACCCCCGGTCTTGTTGGGGGTAGATGTATTCCGTTGGCAAATGTGTGGCAAACAGCATTCACACACACTGACTTTTAGCAAAAGGGCTGTCTCCACACAACCTGCCCCTAAAAGTGTAGACATACCCTAAGAAATGTTCCTAACAATTTGTAAGCTGCTGTGAGGTTCAGAGTGCTGTGGAAAATAAAGGGAGTATTTTTACAGGACTCACATCTGGTCAGAGCCATGAAGTATCTTTGCAGAGCTGTAGCCTGAGGTCAGGTCTGTTTAGCAGGCAACACCCTCTAATTTCAGTAACTCTTACTTCATGATTCTTTATGCACGTGCTACATATCGCCATTTCTTGGGGGTTTTCTATCCCTTGTAGTTTGCACTACTCTACTTATGAGTGTGAAAACGTTTTTTAAAAATTTAGATTTAAACGTTGCTCAACAATATTTCAATCCAAATACTGCAGCAGTGATGTAGTGCATGAGACTCAAAGTGAAGCTGAGTAGGTTAGTGTTGCCATTCTTATGTTCTTATTTGTTTCCCAAGTGTTCTTTCAGTGTATGCGTGCAGGCGTGTCACCTGAAAGATTAATAGTCCCTAGTAGTTCTATCAGAGCGGCATTATCTATTTCATTATTTAGAATGTGTAGTTGTGCTGTGTGAATTTACGGTCAATTAAATTGATTCTATTTAATCAATTCATCAGTTGTACCTTCTAAAACACTAAGACTACGTCTAGACTACGATCCTCTTCCACAAGAGGAAATGCAAATGGAGCGCTCATTTGCATAGGTCGAGCTCTCTTTTGCATTTCCTCCTCGGATCCCTTTCGCACAAGAGGCTTTTGTGCAAAAAAGCGCTGTGTAGATGGCTCCTTTTTGCACAAAAACCTCCTTTTGCGCAAGAACCGTTCTTTCTCAGAAAAGAAAAAGGGGAGAGTGTTTGCACAAAAAGGAGCCATCTACACAGTGCTTTTTTGCGCAAAAGCCTCTTTCACAAAAGGGATCAGAGGAGGAAATGCAAATGAGAGCGCGACCTATGCAAATAAGCACTCCATTTGCATTTCCTCTTGTTTAAGAGGATCGTAGTCTAGATGTAGCCTAAGTTAAGACACCAGCAGTTGTACTTGGGAAATTTTAAATTTTGTTGGTGAGTTTATGGCAGTAAATGATAGTTTCTTTTGTTTAGGGACTTTAGAGTACAGTAAAGAATGGATTCGCTGGACCACATGCTGACAGACCCATTGGAACTGGGACCATGTGGGGAAGGAAATGGCACACGGATCATGGAGGACTGCATGCTGGGGGCAACAAGAGTTAGCTTGCCAGAGGACCTCCTAGAGGATGTAAGTAGTAATTAAGAACACTTTCCATTTCCAGAGTATTTGATAAACATAACTACTTACTCACCACAAAAGGAGGTTGTGGGTGTCAATCTCATTCTTTCAAGGAGGAAAGCCAAAGTAGTTGGGGTGTGGGGGGAAAGGGGGAAGGGAGGGCAATATCTCCAGATGATCCATGCCCTGCTGAAAAAGGCGGGGTTTGAAATCCACTAGGCTCAGTCTAGTTATCTTAACGCAACTGGAATTGCCCCTTCTCCCACCAACTGTATAGAAGTACTTGTAACAGATAGCGATTAAGTTATCTGATTGTGTTGTGCTCAGGTTCCATCCTAGATAACAACATAACTAGCCAAACATAATTTTAAAGGTTTTGAGTGGTGTTTCAAGTCATGTAGCCAAATCTATTTTAAAACCCCCCCCTTTTTATGTTACTAGTCTGTTCTTTCTCTAGGTAACCGTAGTGACTCACTTCTCACATTTAATATTAAAATATCTTTGTTACATTTATACATCCTGCTTTCTCCCTCTCCATCAGTTATGAGTCTTCCTGATTGGAATCCTTAGACTACCATTTTCCACAGTTTGTACTAGACAGTGTCTTGTGACTTGTCTTTAATTCTAAAAAGCCTTGGGAGAGAAAGATTTGTTAAAGGTGGTGGAAGGCATTTTGCGTCATTCTTATTTTTGTTTCCTTCAGCCTGAGATATTTTTTGAAGTCCTGAGTCTATCTACATGGAGGGAAGTGTTGACAGACTCCCAGCGGGACCACCTAAAAAAGTTCTTGCCCCGCTTTCCAGAAGACAACACAGAACACCAAAACAAGCTCATCCCAGCTCTGTTCAGTGGAGAGAACTTTCGCTTCGGAAACCCACTGCACATTGCCCAGAAACTCTTCCGGGGTCAGTGTCAGCTCATTCTACTTTTAACTTTTAATTTTTTTTTATTGACCATATAGCTGGTGAAAGATACCAGTGGACAGCAAAGGGGGTTTGAAGCTCTGTTTATCCATGGTCTTGGTATAACATGAACAGCCCCACATGCAATGTTTCAGATAAGCTGAGCGCTTAGGTGGATACCCAGGAGAGATTCAAGTGCCACTCAGCTGATTAGCAGCGAGTAGCATGTGTTTCTAGTTATGGTGCACATCCGCATATGCCTTAGTGTACGTAACAAAATGTATTCCACACATGGATGGAAAAAAGAGGGAATATTGCCCACACGTTGCTCTGACAGTGTGCTTTACTTCTGTCCTGGAAAGACTCTTTCCTCTCCCACCCCCAAAAAATCGGGAAAGATAGCAGTTTTGTCTCCTTGTCCCATTCAGTATCAGACCTGTCTGCTGATGCTCTCAACAAGGTATCAGCTAGTGCCTGCTGTGCTTTTATTTGTAATGTGTACACTTGTCTGCTGAGACATCCAGGATTCTTTCCTAGAGGACACTGTAATGTGGCAAGAACAGTTGATCTTCTGACCTAAACAGCAAAGCTCCAGATCTTGTGTCGTCTCTGAGAATTGTAATCTCTGGTGTTATACTTCATTTTTCAACAGCTTGTGGCTACTGTAGTGTCTAGATTATTTATGTAAAGAAAATAAAGTGCAGACTTTAAAAAAAGCTTTAATCTCAGCTTGTAGGTAAGGGAAGTCAAAACAATTTTTATTTTTTTTCTGCAGATGGACACTTCAATCCTGAAGTTGTGAAATACCGGCAGCTCTGTTTCAAGTCCCAGTACAAACGCTACCTGAACTCCCAGCAGCAGTACTTTTACCGACTGCTCAAGCAGATCCTTGCCTCTCGCAATGTAAGTTCCTCCAGGGTGCAGTGTGGTGTTTGATGCATTACACAATAGAAATGTAAAATCCCATCTAAAAATTTAACTGTTTAAATGTTAAGTTTAACCGGTGACCTGCGATCTCATGGACGGGGAACTGGGCTGTAGCATCCCCCGCCTGCCACATCATGTGGGGGTGGGGAGGAGATGACATTCCAGCCCTGCCAGAGTATCCCCCATCCACAGTGAAACAGCCTGCAGTGTGGCAGGCCTGATCCAGCTGGAACAGCCCCCTGCCCAAGGAGACCCTGTCTTAAGTAATTAGTGATTAACCAGTTAAACTCTGATTAAAATCAGATTTTTACATCCCTTCTAAATACTAGCTTGCTGTTGGTTAGCTTTTAAAGAACTGGGTAGGTGATACCAGCAACCCTGTAATGATGGTATATGTTATGCTTTTTAAAACTAATTAAATTGGCTTATAGGTGAATGTAAGTCACTCATATATCCCCACAAAGCTGGTCTCTGCACCCTAGATTCTTTCTTGTGCTGTACATGTCTGTCTGTTTACTTCAGCACCTGTTGGATCTGGCTAGGAAAGGTGGCCCTGATATGACCCTTAAGAAAAAATACCCATCTCCTCCATGTGGCCCAGAAGAACGGGATAGACGGACACATCAGCGTTACCTGAAGATTCTGAGGGAGGTGAAGGAGGAATGTGGAGACACCACCTTATCCTCTGATGAAGAAGGTAATCTATCCAGTCTGTTACAAGAATAGTATGAGAAATTGGGGTGTGGTGGACTGAAAAGCTCTCTGCAAATTCTGGCACAGTGGAAAGCCTCTTTTGGCTTTGATGCCAGAAGTGGGCACAGTAACTTTCCCAGTTTTCTTGGAATTTTACTTGTTACTGGAGATTAATAAATCCATCCTCATGAGACTGATGGCTAAATGACAATACAGGCTCCAGCATGTGGTTATGGGTTCCCGTCCTCACCAGTGTGACAGTAAGCAATGGATACCATCTTCTGATGTACTTTACTCTTCGGTGGAAATGAGGTGCAGAGTTGAGTCAGGTTCCTAGTGGACAGGAGTGTACATCAAGGAAACAATCATCTTTATTTACACTTAAAGTTCTTATGTTTTTCCCTTTGTGTTTGTGCAGGCCAGGAAATGGGTGAACCCTAGGTCCTCCTGCTTGTGCTGGGGTGGGTAGTTAAACAGTTTGTCACTGGCATCAATGACACCTTATTTTTTTAGAGCTCTATACAAACTTCTATTGATGATTCCTCTCAAAACCTCTGCTTTTCGGAGTTAAGGATTGTTATCTCCGTTTATTTCAATTTCCCCCATCTATATTCATGTAAAAATGAAATGATATGGACAAACCATGCACTATATCTATGTCGTTCTTGGTCTTAGAGTTGAGACCCAACTACCAGACTAACTCTTAAGCCACTGTTCCTCTAATTCAGGTGTGGTTTAATGCCTGTCTAAATTGGCAGTCTAGTTGGTGGAAAGGAAGCTGCCACGGAATTGAGGAGATGGAGAGAGTCTTTTTGATAGGAAAGTAGCTATTGGATTCATGTTTCATTGGCATGGCTCCTATGAGCCATAGGGACATTGGCAGTAGGGTTTGGGGGCAGTATTCCCTGTAGAAATAACATTGAATTTACAACTTTTATTTTCTCAGATCTAAGTTCCTGGCTTCCAAACTCTCCAGCACATTGCCCAAGTCCAGCTCTTCCCCTCAGGGTGGTCCCCACATTGTCAACTCTGGATATGAAAACAGCAGGTGAGAACTGAGGTAGGGCTTACATAAAGTAGTCAGGAGTGCTTGTAACTACTTAGGCAATGCCTGCCCTACTATTTACGTTGGCATAACTTTTATCACTCAGGAATATGAAACATCCCCATCCCATGCATACACCATCCAGTGACACAAGTTAGTATAATGATGGCCTGAGTGGGAATTCTGGTAATAGGTTTTCTTGGATTTATTTCATTCCAGATAAACTTGACTTTGGGGACAGTGATCTGAAGATGATGCTGAAGAAGCATCATGAGAAACGGAAACGTCATCCTGTAAGACATCTAGGAGACATGGGGCTGGGGATTACCTCTTTGTTTTTTAGCTTGTCTGTCATCTGTAAGGTATAATGCAGTTATAGCTGATAAAATTACTGTAATTTCTTCTGGCTCTTTCTTGTTCAGTCCCTCTATCTTCCATCTCTCGCAGAGGCATAGCGAAGGAGGTACAGAAGGGGGGCAATTGCCTGCAGGCGCCACGCTAGGGGGGGCGCCGGGCCGGGGTGAGAGCAAGCGCACGCTGCACAGGTTCACCTGGCATGGGCAGCGAGTTATATGGCCGTCCCCCCAGGCCATCCCTGCTGTGTGCAGCGTTCAGTCAGCTCCCCCTTGCCCATGCATGCTGCGCAGTGTTTCCAGGTGACCAGTGTTACCGGACTTGCCCAATACTCTGGGGTATGCTCATTTATCAGGGTTACCCTTATGGGACTGGGGGAAGGTTAACAGTTCTATCCATGTGCTGTTGGTGCTTACTTGGGCTCTCATATGGAGCTGAATTCTCCCTGCTGCCAATTCCCCCTCCCACTGGAGCTCTCCTGCAGGAACTAGGTTCCTCAGGATGGGGTTCTTACCACCTTGGCAACACACACAGACACTCACACCCACTAACAAAGCACGTCTGAGAGGACTGGGTACTCAGCACTCACAAGCTGACCCCCTCATATGTCCCTGGACTCAGCTGGCTGGAAGAGTGAGCAAAAGAGAAAGAAAGAGAGAGAAGCAACCTTAACAATGAAAGTGATTTATTTCTGAGTAGTGAATAGATATAAAATGTTACAATATTAAATCTAAATTGAAACTGATTACTGATTAGGTACCCATATAACAGTTTACGCAGGGGAGGGAGGGAGAGAGACACAGACACAGACCTCACCACTCCACGGAGCTTGCACTGATCGGGGTTCCCAGATGATGATGGTAGCCAGGGGTCCAGAGGGCAGGAGACAATCAGAACAGAGCTCCCAGCAGGATCAGACTGGAGATGAAGAAGTCTCAATGGAACTGATGCAGTTTAAGTCCAGGTATCAGAACAGTTTTCTTGGGGCAAGGAGAGGAGTTTTTATAGGGATAGTTCAAAGAGAAAGAGGAGAGACAATAGAGACTGATCACCCCGGTTATGGGTGATGTTCCTTGAAGGAGCTCACAATGCAACTAGGCAGTTTCAGTATTTTAGATGTCAGTAGGATCATTACTAGAATTGGTCTGATAATGACTAATCTGGGTGTGAGCAGGCCTAAGTTCATTAGCATCTGGAGCAGGGATTTCCCATCAGGCAGTGCTTCTCTGCTTTCGGTGTCCCATAGTTCAGTGCAGTTCCTGCCTTGGAAGAGCTGCTCTCCATTCTGTATGCTAATGAGATGTCTCTCTGTTCCATCTTTAATGCAAAAGAGGCTGGGGTGTTTCCTTAATTGTATCACCCTTGTCTGAAGCAGTTTAGGTGTATCTTCCCCGGCCTTTTCTTTGCTTTGTCTTTGATTCTAGCAGAGGCCTGAGGGAGGGGGATGGTTTTCCATGAATGTCACTCCCTGGCTCCCCAAGAGCACAAGGCTGACAGGTGACCATGTTCTCGTTCCTCAAGAATCACAGAGCTGGTGGGTAACACCGGGGAGACACGCGGGCATGACGTGATGTCACGGCCCGGGACTTTAAAAGTGTTCGGTGCCACGTGGTGCTGGCCTAGCTTCCGGTTCGGAGTCCGGAAAAGTGGAAGGCAGAAGGTACGGCAGGGCAGGGGGAGAACTAGGGGGAAGGAGTGGGAAGGTGGAGGTGGAAGGGAGAGGGAAGATACAAATGCCAGGGGCCAAGTTCAGACAATGAGGAAAAGGGCAGGAAGGGGAGGTGTCAGTGGGAGGGGGGACAGGGTGATGCTGGGAGAGGAGAGGAGAGGGAAAGGGGAGGTGCTGGGAGAAGGCTTGAAAGGAGGGGTAGGCATGAGAAAGGTGGGGATGGAGCAAGTCGTGTGAGGGCACAGAGGGGCAGGAGGGGAATGGGGCAGAGGATGGTGAGGGGGTGGGCATCAAGGAAAAAATTTTCCTTTGCCCCTGGGCGCATAACACCCTAGCCATGCCTCTGATCTCTTGTATCTGTTTCCTACCTCCAACCCCCTTTCAGTCCCACAGAGTCCAAACAGTTATAAGAGAGGTAATGGTTTTTTTCTTTCTCATGCACCTTCAGCTAAACTGTCTGCAAGGTATTGATTTCTGAATTTTTGAGGATGGAAGAGAGAGAATTCATCTAGATTTCCAGATCCCAGAATGTTGAGAGATCATGGGTTTGCAAGTATGGTACTTGAAAGCGCCAGGACTGTTCTAAACTGCTGTTTGACTTGGGATGCTAGGGAGAAAATAAATCTGGAAACCCTGAGGACTTTGTCACTTATCCAATTGTAACCACAATTTAACCTGTATCATGCTTTACAGTTTACCCTTCTGGGGTTTTTTTTATGCTGATATTGCAGAGGTCTCTTGGAACTCATCTGTGATGTGTTATGGGGAGACTAAATGCTGTATGTGGGCTGTATAGTTAAGAAATTTCCTTGGTTCTCCTTTAAGTTGAGTTTTTGTAGACAGTCCACAGATCAATTCTAGGTATTTCAGTCTTGGACTGCCATGACCTCTTTGTTAATTTAACACCCTGCCCTTTTTCTCCTGTGCCTCTTTCTCCAATCCTCTTTGTCCTGTGTAGGATCACCCTGATCTAGTGGTAGGGGACCTGACTCTTGATGACATCATGACCCGTGTGAATGCTGGCCGGAAGGGCTCTTTGGCAGGTCAGTGAGTTGGATGAAGTGTTATCAGAGGAATATGCCTCATAGACTTTGTTGCTGCAGCTCTCAAAATGATGGACACCTACACTCCTTCCCTTTTGAACAGTACAGTTTGTCTGTTACCAGTAAACAGCTCAAAATATTAGCAAAAATAAACGTATCTGTAAATTTGGGCCAGGAAAAATTTCCTTAATTAAACTCTGATTAATTCCATGATTACTTGGTATGCTAGTGAATCCTAAATAATGTAGACAGGAGATTATGTGCACAAGACAAGCTGAGGGTAAACTTGACACATTAGATACCTAGGTAAATACGTCATTCCTCCCAGTCTCAAATGCCACCTATTTTTAAACACCCTTCCCCAACGGAAGAGTTTCTCTAATCAAAAGTGGTACATTGAGGAAGAGGGGAATTTCCCATAGAATCCCCCCTCAGGTAAGGCAGAAAATTAAATAAATTCCCTATTTGTATTGACTGCTTATCTTGCAGCAATTTTGAACAAGCTACTGTTATATGGGTGTGTGCTATACAAACCCTATAAAGATATTAAAATAGTCACTGTCTCCAGAAAAGGTAATCTAGGTATCAGTGGAAAAATTTGGTTATAGAATTAAATGCATGTTAAATATATTTCCAAATACATAATTGACTATCTAGTTCAATTCTGAACACTACTGTTGTATTCAGAAATGTTTCTCTGAGATTTGTTTTCTCCTTTTCTCTAAAGCCTTGTTTGACCTTGCCCTTCTGAAAAAGAAGGTGAAAGAAAAGGATGAAAAGAAAAGAAAAAAGCTGAAGGTGATTAAATCTGAGGTGGAAGATTTGGCTGACTCCCTTAGTAATGCTGATGGGATCCCACCAATATCACAGGACCCGTCCCCCATTCCTCTGTCAGCTGTTAAAGAAGAGTAAGTGGTTTGGAGGAAAGGGAATATGGTTGTGTCTGTGTTAGAGACAGGCGATATCTATACTACATGCTAAGGGCATGGTTTCCAGCTCACACACTCTCACTTGCATGAGCTTGTTGAGAGCTTGCAGGAGTAGAAGTAGTAGTACAGCCGCTGTAGCATGGACTGCACTGTCTTGGCTAATTTCACAGTGGAGATGTAGCCACAGCTCAGGGAAGGTGGTGCAACTGCCAGTTATTTTTGAGGGCATCTGCTGTGCTTAACTTTCATCCAGAATGCGGTTTTGACTGTGATGCGGTTTCAAGCTATTTATATATAACTACAACGTTCAGAGAAAATGGATAAAAGGGGTGGAAAAAATCCCTATCAGAAACTCCAAAATAATCCCCTAAGTATCCCATTACAGGAAGAAAGCAGATGGTACAGCATAGACCAGGATTTGAAAATGCAACTCCTGCTGTATTTGCATTTCATAGCAGTCCCACTGTAGTCAGGTTGGGGATCCCACTTACAACATGATTAAAAGTTGCGTTGGAAATAGGGCGCTGTGAAAATTTAAGTTCATTGGGTCCTTGGGACCTTATATCTGAAATACGATGAGTCCATGTGGTAAGCCAAACCAGGAGCATTCTTAGGTACACCTAGTCACAAAGCTTCTACTGTCAAATGGTGGGTGGGCTTAAGTAGATTTGCTGAGATGCTTTTGCAAAGCTCCATCCAGTTTCTAGAAGTGGGGTAGATACAGGTGCTGTGGCTCAGGACTGAGGATCATCACAGAGTTATGGGATCCTGTTTAGTTGGTTAACTAAATCAGGATTTTACGTCCTTAGTCTCCTTTAATTATGAGCTTTTGCCCCCTTCTAGGTTTGTTGGGAACCACAAAGGAGGTTGCTTGCCTCTGCTCCATGCAGCTTTGTAGTGCATAAGCTTATGTAATTATATAGTGTTGATTCTCATTTTTGTGTGTGTATAAAAATTTTTATTAAATCCAAATTATTTAACATCTTGTGTGTTTCTTAATTCAAAGACCTCTTGACGAGATCAAACCATGCCTTGGAGTAAACGAAATCTCGTCTAGCTTCTTCTCTCTCCTTCTGGAGATCCTCCTTTTAGAGGGGCCTGCTAGTCTCTCTGTGGTAAGGTTCTACTAATTTATTGGTCTTCTAAAAGTCTTTCTAGACTCAGCAAAATTAGGGAATTTGTTGCTTAGTTACACATAACAGTGATTTCCCCACAGTCAAATGTACAAGCCTTTAGATTCCTGTCTTGGTTTTAAACATGGTTCATAAACTCAGGGGAAGTGAATTCTTGTACCATTCATATGACATTTTGAACCTATCTGACTGTAAAACTTTTTCTGTCCTCTTCTTCCTGTTCAGATATTAACTACAAATGAGGTGTAAGAGCTTTCTCCTCTGCAGCTTCTCTTGTCTGACATACATGCCTAGTCAAACCTGTGTGTGTGTCTTCTCAATTCAGCTGCTCGCATCTCTTTTCTTTGACAACCTTTCTGTCTCTGCTGTAGATTATTAAATCTTGATAGTGTGAAGGAAAGATACTATAAATCAGGGGTGTCCAAACTTTTTTCAAAGAGGGCCAGATTTGATGAAGTGAACATGCGTGAGGGCCGACCATTTTGCCTGACATTCTTTGAACCATTAAAATTAAATGCAAATTAACTATTTTATGCAAAGTTTATTGCAAACGGCATACTTTTCATTTCGTCACATGGATGACAAATCTAAACAGGTGTTAAATCACTCTGCCTTTCATATCTGAAGGCCAGATGAAAAAAAAAATCCAGGAAGCTGAAATATATGTCAGGAACATTGTAAAGTACATTACATATTATTGGTAATAAAGGTTGTCTGTCAACTTTTAAGTTCAAAAAATATGAACAGGAACATAACACCAAGTATACATGTTGTGTCCAAATATATTTATAACTGATTTAGACCAACTGACATTAACTGAGATTTTACAATGTATTCATCTCAATACATATGGATTCGTTGGGGGCCATAAAAGATAGATATTGCCAAATTTCCTGGGGGGCCGTATTAAACTGGAACACGGGCTGCAATTGGCCCGCGGGCCGGACTTTGGACATGCCTGCTATAAACGAATCTTGTTATCTTTTTTAGCTTGAAGATAAAGTTCTGGATTGGCAGTCTTCCCCTGCAAGCACTTTGAATAGCTGGTTCTCCTTTGCCCCTAACTGGTCAGAACTGGTTTTACCTGCTCTGCAATATCTGACAGGTGACAGTAGAGGTAAGACTTCCCTTATTCAAACTCCAGTACAAACAAAATTACTGTTTTAAATCCGTGCTGGTCCGTGTATTAACCCCAGTCAGTGGTTAATTCACAGAAGCACTGATTCATTGCCAGTGTTGCTTGTACCTCTGGAAGATGTTCTTTGTTGCAATTGTTTTGTATCCTGATACCACAGTGCTTGGGATCCAACTTGGTTCCTTATCTCTTTTGTATGTTGAGCTGAGTGCTGGTGAAAGGTGCTTGAAAGCCCTGGTAACTGAAGTTCTCTTATTAGCCACAGAAGAGGTACCGCCTGGATAGTGGCAGTACACACTTGTTCCATTATCTGCCCTGCCATAAGATCACAACACCTGGGGCGCAAAAGAGAGTTCAAGCTTAGAGACCCATCAGGCTTCCAGAAAGGGAGCTGTTACCATCACTCAGGATGGTGGTCTTTGCAATGTGGATTCTTCTCTGGGAACTGGGCTTATGTCTCCCAGATTCAGTGCGCATCACCCCATCGGACAGTCACTTCTGGTCTCTCTAATTCTGAACAGGATTTAAACTGACAACCTCTAGGAAAAGGCTCAGTATTCTGTTTTGAGCTGTTGAGATATCCACTGTCACCCTGAACTGCCAACATGCCCTTCTTCAACTCCATATTTAGAGATGTAGTGACTTAATCGGCTAGAGAGCTTTGTTTTTCGTTGTGATACTAACTGCAACTTGGAAGACTAACAGAAGTTTGCTTGCATGCCTTTGTAAGGCCTTTGTAGAACACAAGCATGAAGTGCTTTTTTTTTCTCTTCCATTGCAGATGTTCCTTCTAACTTTTCCCCTTTTGTTGAATTCAAGGAGAAAACTCAGCAGTGGAAATTGCTTGGTAGGTAACTTGTTCTATACCACATTATCAATAGTTAAGATCAAATGTTTTCTCCAGGCATTTCCTTTCCAGTTTGCTGCAGCTTGGAGAAATGAGAAGATCAGCTATTTGGTACTCTGTCTACTGTTAGCTATGCAAAGGGATCTATAACTTGGCCTTATAAAAGGGCAGTTTTGTTGATGATATCAGTAAAGACTCAAAGATATACATGGTACAACTATGCAGAGGAGGTGGCCAGAGAGGATGGGATACCTTTCTTTGTGTTGCTGACCTTCATGACCATCTTCTGAGTGTGGCTAAAACCTTTTTCATGGTTACACTTCTCTAGTACCTTCCTCCCAAAGATCTCAAGATATTCTGTAGACAATTAATTACTCTCCTCAGTCCTCTGTGAGGCAGGTCAGTGTTGTTACAGGGGAGCTGAGGCATAGCTTGATAGAGGCCCAGGGTAACAGTAAGTAAATGGCAGAACCAAGAATAGGGCCCCAAATCTCTTGACATATAATTCTGTGCTCTAGCCACCAAGCAAAACCTCTAGTCCTTAACCACAGTGATTCTTGCTCATATTTACAGGCTTAAACTGATTGTGAGCTTTGGACTCAGGAAGGTATTCCTCAGAATGTTGGTGTGGGAATTTTCTGCTCAGGGATTGGGAGACTGGGGTTCACTTCCCTGGAATTCACTTGGGGCACTAAGTAAGGATCATCCGTCACTATCAGGTGCACTTATCCCACACAATCTTTCCTGCCATTGCTGAAGTTGGGGGAGTTGGATCTTGGCCATTCTTGTTTTCCATTGCTTATACTGAACCCACATATGGCATATCTAGGGCGTATGTGTTCAACTTTTGCGTAATCATGATATGTATGGAGAATGGCTTATGTATACGTGGAACTTAACCTAGAGCTGAATGAATGCAGAGTAGGGGAGAGGGTGGGAACTGATTGGAATGTGCAGGAAGGAGGGTGCTGGCTCCATAAAGAGTAATGAAGTTCTCTGAACTGTTTTCCCTCTTGGATTTTAGTACCAGGCTCTTCCCAAGACCATGAGAAGGAACTGGCAGCGCTCTTCCAGCTCTGGTTGGAGACCAAAGATCAGACGTTTTTCAAGGTGAGGCATTCTCTTTTCGTAGTACAGATGCTAGCAGGGCTGTAGTGCAGATAGCACTCAAGCTGATGTTTCTCTTTGTTTCTTGACAGGAAAATGAGGACAGCTCAGATGCCACCACACCAATTCCCAGGGTGTAAGTATGTAGCAGTGAGGCAGCCTGAAAGGCTGGGCCTGGGATGCATGCTAAACCTGTGGGGATAAGTCACCAAGCCTCTGGGCATGAGCCTCTGCTTCTGGAGCATCCACCTGGTGTCCTCTTTCCACATAGCCAGGGTGTGTGGTAATGTCTTTACTGATGAGACAAATAGCATTTATCCCCAAGTCTTGCAGAGTCAATATAGCCCCAGGAGTATGAGCTGACTTCTAGGCTAGCTTCAGTGCATTTCTGACCATAGAATCAAAACCACAGGTAGGCTTCAGATCCCAGGAATTTTTTGCCACAGTAGGAATTTCGTCAGGACAACAATTTAGAGGCAAGAAACTAACTGTTTCAGTTAGATGGGAGATTCTTCTTTGTTTTCTGTTGTAGATTTGTGTGTAGCCTGACTGTGCTTTTAGACAGATGCTGCATTCCTTTCTAGCAGCAGCATGATAGTTCCTGTATTACATAACGCAGAGTGTCATTAACAGCTTTTCTCTCAGTCTCAGAGCTCTTTGTATTTTAAGAAATTTACCTCACAGGGCAGTTGAGCCAAGTACAAATAGTGACTCTCAAATGGAGGTACAGAGAGATAAAGTGACTTTTCCTATAGAACTGAAGATAAGCTTCCTGGCTTCCTATTCTAGCCGTTAGGTGCTGCTGCTTTTCTGTAGATACAATCTAGAAAATGCTTTGAGATCCTTAAAGATGAAAGGCTCGGTATTAATGTAGGTTCATTCAGAACGTGTTCTTCGAGAGAGACATCCCTAGGGGTGTTCCACAGGAGGTGTCTGTGTATCCCAGGGCCACAAACCAGATTCTTCATAGCAGTGCATCGAGGCCATGCAGGCACCCTCCCCTCAGTTCCTTCTTACTGGCTCAGTTCTTGAACCAGGAACTTGCTCAAGACAGACCTTGGCAGTGTTCTTCATTTCTCATTAGCATAGTAGATAAATATTTGAATTCCTGTTCCAAGTTCTTCTCCCTAGTTTATATCTTCTCCAGGTTCTCCCCCTTAAAAAAACCACCAAACCCTCTGTTCATTTACTCCAAGTTGCTCTTCTGCCAGTTACTGTTTACTGCAAGATGCCGGGGTTAATGGGCTTCAAGTGCTGTTCAGCTTGCAAAATGCCCATCTAGGCATTTTACACATTTAGTATGTCTGTCGGAGGAAAGTCCCATGTCCAGCAGAACCGTCATCACTGTACCAAATTTAAGGTGCAAACACGGAGAAATAGGTACCTCCATTCGAAAATGATTATGCTCAAAAAGGCACAGCGTCCCTCTTCTGACCCTGGTACCCAAGGGACTGCCAAGACTAAAATCGATAAGAGGGGAAAAATCCCCAAAGGGACATGTCTCGTCTTTACCTCACGACGGGCAGTTGTCCAAGCAGCACACAACTGAAAAAATTAATGCACAGGGCTGAGAAACTGTCGTGCCTCAGCACATATGATGCCTGGGCACTTCCGGTGCCAACTGGAGGCACATACGGAGGCTACAGGCCTTTCAGTGCCTGTCTCACCGGTCTTGGCATCTAATAGGTGCTGATCAATGCAGCCCCTGAACTTGCAGCACCAAGAATGGTCAACGCAGCTCAGAGTGGCCAATTTATACTGCACTCCTCAGTAAATATGATTTCAACAACTATACAAAATGTCATAGCTTTATTGATGACATACCCAAGGCAAAACAACAATTCAGAGCGGTTATTGCAGAAGGTCATGTGCTGTGATATGAACAGCTCTGCAAGCTGATCTTGATACTACAGATACAGCCGCCAGAGCAACAGCAACTGCAGTTGTGATGACAGGAGCTTCCTGGTTCAATTTCTCAGCATTCCTTGTAAAATCCAACCAACTGTCGAGGATCTGCCATTTGAGGGTGAGAAATCCTTCTCGTCCAAAACTAATGAGGTCCTCCACTCCATGACGGACTCTTGAGCAACGCTCTGCTCCCTTGGCATTCATACTCCTGTAATGAGGAGGCAATATAGATACCAAGGTACCCGCCCCACACCCAAAGGCAGGATCATCCACCACACCAACAACGCAGTCACGGGAGGCAGCAACATAGACGTAATCATGGCAGCACCACCAACCAGCTGCCCCAGCCTAATAAGCAAATTTGAGCCATCCGACTTATGAGGAGAGGCTGAGGGAGTTTGGTCTGTTGGGTCTGTTGGGTCTGTTTAGTCTGGAGAAGCGAAGAGTGAGGGGGGATTTGATAGCAGCCTTCAACTTCCTGAAGGGAGGTTCCAAAGAGGATGGAGAGAGGCTGGTCTCAGTAGTGACAGATGGTAGAACAAGGAGCAATGGTCTCAAGTTGTGGTGGGAGAGGTCCAGGTTGGATATTAGGAAAAACTATTTCACGAGGAGAATGGTGAAGCACTGGGATGGGTTACCTAGGGAAGTAGTGGAGTCTCCATCCTTAGAGATGTTTAAGTCCCGGCTTGACAAAGCCCTGGCCGGGTTGATTTAGATGGGATTGGTGCTGCCTAGAGCAGGGGGCTGGACTTGATGACCTTCTGATGTCTCTTCCAGTTCTATGATAAGGGGATGGTTTGAGAACATGATCTTGGTAACTAATTGACCATTCATTATCAGTGGGTAATAGGTCAATGGAGGGATGATAGGAGTTACTATAGAGAACTTTCTGGGTGTCTGGCTGGTGAGTCTTGCCCACATGCTCAGGGTTTAGCTGATCGCCATATTTGGGATCGAGAAGGAATTTTCCTCCAGGGTAGATTGGCAGAGACCCTGGAGGTTTTTTGCCTTCCTCTGTAGCATGGGGCACAGATCACAGCTGGAGGATTCTCTGCATCTTGGGGCCTTCAAAGTATTTGAAGGCTTCAATATCTGAGACATAGGTGAGAGGATTATTCTAAGAGGGGTGGGTGAGATTCTGTGGCCTGCACTGTGCAGGGGGTCAGACTAGATGATTATAATGGTCCCTTCTGACCTTAAAGTCTATGAGAAAGGGATCTAGGGGTCATGGTGGACTACAAGCTTAAATATGAGTCGTCAGTGTGATGTTGTGGCAAGAAGAGCAACTGTGATTCTGGGATACATTCTGGGGTGTGTTGTGAGCAAGACACGAGAAGTCATTCTTCCGCTCTCCTCTGTGCTGATTAGGCCTCAGTTGGAATATTGTGTCCAGTTCTGGGCACTACATTTCAAGAAAGATGTGGAGAAGGGCCAGAGAAGAGCAACAAGATTGATTAAAGGTCTAAAGAACATGACCTATGAAGGAAGACTTAAAGAATTGGGCTTTTTTTTTTTGGAAAGGAGAAGATTGAGGGGTTTTCAGGTATCTAAAAGGGTGTCACGAGGAGAGAGAGAGAAATTGTTTTCCTTGATCTCTGAGGATAGGACAAGAAGAAATTGGCTTAAATTGCAGCAAGGGAGGTTTAGGTTGGACATTAGGAAAAACTTATTAACTATCAGGGTGGTGAAACACTGGAATAAGTTGCCTAGGGAGTTGTGGAATCTCCATCTCTGGAGATATTTAAGAGCAGGTTAGATAGACATCTAGCAGGAATGGTCTCTAGACAGTACTGGATCCTACCATGAGAGCAGAGGACTGGACTCGATTACCTCTCAAGGTCCCTTCCAGTTCTTGTGTTCTATGATTTTATGAGCCAATCCATACAGTTCATTAGAGCACAGCTTGACTCCGCTTTGGCCATAGCTTCCCTACTTCATGACAAATTCTTAAAAATTTGCAAGCTAGTCTGAGCTCTGCGCCTAATGCCATGTGTCACAGCTCACGACTGTCTCCAACTTTTAGGCCACATGGCAACCTGCAATCCTGTGGTCCTGAGCATGTGTATTTTCATGAGATGCCTTCAGGGATGGCTCTGATCAAGCTACACCCTCTAACCAAAACCCGTCCATTCCCCACGCAGTAAAAAGTGAAGTGTTACGGTGGCCAGGACACAAAACTCATGCAAAGAACTTTTCCAAACTCCAGAACCCACTGTGGTCATCACCATGGATGCCTCCCTTATGGGCTGGGGAGCACACCTGAAAGATTCCATGACCCAATGCCTATGGACCCCAAAAGAGGACCCTACACATCAATGTCCTTGAGCTCAGAGCCTTACGTCTTGCATGTCAACACTTCCTATCTCACATTTTCAGAAGACATGTCAGAATCTATACGAACAACACTGCCTGCATATTTTTATATAAACAGACAAGGTGGGGTACAGTCCCATGCCTTATGCTGTCGCCCTGTGGAACTGATGCCTGACCCATGCTATCTCCTTGATGTCCAAAACACCACTGCTGATGCGCTAAGCAGAGTCCTATCACGGGACCACAAGTGGCAGATAGATTATTCAGTCCCCTCTTGTTCCAGGGTGGGAATGGGAAAAGGCTTACTGGGATCTTCAAGTGGAATCATCACCTACTGTTTGCATTCCCTCCAATTCCCCTCCTCAGCAGAACAGTTGTCAAAATATTGAGGGACAAGGCAAGGGTCATCCTCATAGCCCCTTGCTGGCCTCGGCAACTGTGACTTCCCTTCCTGAAGAGAACGACCCTATGTTGCCCAATCATGCTCCCATGGAACCCTAGGATCCTGTTCCACTTGGGACCCAAGTTCTGCACCTACAGTTTCTAACACTGCACCTGAAAGCTTGGTACTTGGGTGATTCTCAGAGATAAAGCTACAATGCTTAGCCCTGATACAAAATGTGCTCCTCCACAGCAGAGCCCCTTCAACACACAAGACATATAGGAACCAATGGTCCTGTTTCATTCACTAGGTTACTCCCTGCAACATAACTCTGGAGACAGCCCCACTATTTGCAATATTGGACTACTTACTGTACCTTAAACAATCCCATCTCTCCATCAGCTCAAGTAAGGTACACTTAGCAACCATCACAACATTCCATACAAGGATTGATGATACCATGATCTTCACACATCAAACGCTTCCTAAAAGGCCTACAAGCATTATAACCTGACATAGCTACCCCACAGACACCATGGGACATACACTTGGTGCTTAAAACACTCACTAAACCTCCATTTGAACCTATGGCCACATGCTCCCTTCTTCACCTAGCTCTAAAAACAGCATTCCTTGTAGTGATAACATCAGCCCATTGAATAGGAGAGATGGCTGCCTTAATGGCCAATCTGCCATATGCTATCTTCTTTAAGGATAAGGTCTCCCTACAGACCCATCCCAAATTTCTACCCAAGGTACACACCACGTTCCGCGTCGATCAAACTGTCCACTTACCTGTATTCTTCCCCAAACCTCATACCAATACCCAGGGCTTGACAAACGGTGGCGAAAACCGCTCGCCAGCCCCGTATTGCGCATGCGCAAGAGCTGCATTGCACATGCGCATGCCACGGATAAACGGGACGTGCGGCTGAAATCTACTCGCCACAGGCGTGTAGATTGTATTTGTTGAGCCCTTCCATTACTTTTGCAACCCAAATGCATACCCTCGATGTACGTAGGGTACTTTCCTTCTACCTCCATAGAACAAAGCCCTTCAGGGCATCCTCTAAACTCTTCATCTGCATCACAGAACGCAGCAAGGGACACCAGATGTCATTCCAAAGACTGTCCCACTGGATCTCAGACTGCGTCAAAATTTGCTATCACCTAAATCACCCCCACCTACTCAATTTGTGCCTATTATTCCAAGACTGTAGCCACGTCAGTTGCTTACCTGTGCAAGGTCCTATTAAAAGACATATGTGCTTCTGCTACATGGACACCAGACCAAACATTTGCTAAACATTACACACTATCCGCTGGCCCTCTTCACTCCACAAAGGTAGCGAAAGGTGCTCCTGACAGCAGCTTACCTGCCTGATCCAAAGTCCCTATCTCAATAGGGCATGTTGCTTTGCAGTCACCTCCTTTGGAGCACCTTCTGGGATGTGTCTTGAAGAGGAGGTTACTCGCCTTTGGCAGTAACTGACGTTCTTCAAGATGAGCAACCCTGGGAGTGCTCCACTACCCCTACTGTTCTCTCCTCTGCTTCGGACCCATTTTCTCTATCAGGCTAGGTTCCAGATAGAGAAGGAACTGAGTGGGGAGAGTGGCCCCATGGCACCTGCACACCTCTACAGCCCCCATGCACTGTTATGAAGAATCTGGTCTGTGGTGCTGGGATGCACCGACATCTCCTGTAGAGCACCCCCAGAGATACTTATCTTGAAGAACATCAGTTACTGCCAAAAGTGAGTAATTCCTCTTCTTGTGTGAGGCACATTGGTAGATAGGCAGAACTCGTCACACACAGCCTGATACCCTTTCAACCTGTAATTTGACTCTAGTCACTGAGGACTGACACTAATCTTTGTTTCAGAAGGACTGACTACGTGGTCCGTCCTAGCACTGGGGAGGAGAAACGTGTTTTCCAGGAGCAGGTGAGGGAGAATCCACTCTTGTTTCAACATAGATCTGCCTCCAAGTCAGCTGACAAGTAGGATAATTTAGAACAGGAGTCAAGTATCTGCTGTATACCACTGACAGTGAAAACAGAAGTGATTGTAATATAACTGTACTGCCTTCACACAGGCTTCACAGCTTCTGGTGGAACCATGTTGCATTGAGAACAGACCCCAGCACTTTCAGTTCTAAATACCTCAGTGCTTCTCCCCTCCCCACCCCCCTTAAGATAAAGGAGAGAATCTATTTGAGTCATTAATACTAATGCTTACATACAGGTCAGATGGTGACCTAATCAGTATTCTTGAGCAGGTCTCTTCCATCCAGTTGAAGGCAATGGAGCATGCAGGTGCATGCTGGGAAGTCTCTACATAGCAGACATTTGTAGAAGATGTTGGTTTCAATGTATCTTACAGGCTGGTGGTCCATTAAGGGCCAATACCTTAGGAGAATTTCTCTTCACCTCTTTCCTCCTATTCAGTGTTTGTTCAACAGTGTGATGTGCATGAAAGGGGTGGACTATGTCCTTTACTTTGTCACTTCAGTTGTGAAGGATTGGTGATGTATATATTTGTGTGAGGATCTAGATATAACCAAGATATAACAGTTTCTGTCACCTGTGCTGCCTCCCTTTATTCACAAACAGAAAATAAGCTGATGGAATTCACTTTTCATGTCTGAATCATTTAATACTTGTGATAGTCCCTTAATTTCTGCCACACTTCACATTCCTCCCTCCCTTGAGTCTAACTGGTTATTAGGTCAAATAGTTCAAGTACAGCACACTTTGTTTTTAATCAGAAATAGTGCTTTGTAGAAGAGATGTTATTAAATTATGACCCAAAGGCACCTAGTATCGTATATGTTTCAGGCAGAAGCTTAAAGCCCCCAATGCACTTCATAGTGCATGATATTGAACCCTGAGAGATTCCTTCTTGACTGGATTGTAATAGCCTCCTGCTTGAAAGCATGAAGAATGAAAGTCATTTCACTCACCTTACAGTGTGTATATGCATTTCTGTATACATGGCTAATCATAAAATGTGCTAAGACCTTTTCCTTCATCACATACCTTCTGCTAAACATCCATCTCCCCACATGCAGGAGCGCTACCGTTACAGCCAGCCCCACAAGGCCTTCACCTTCCGCATGCATGGCTTTGAGTCAGTGGTTGGTCCTGTGAAGGGGGTGTTTGACAAGGAGACCTCACTGAATAAAGCCCGGGAGCATTCTCTTCTGCGATCTGACAGGCCTGCATATGTCACCATCTTGTCTCTTGGTAAAGTGGCAGTGTTGTATACAATACAGCTTTTTTTTTTTTAATCTTCCATAAAAATTGCCTCACGTGAGGCTTTATACAGCTAAATCGTCGGAGGAGGAGAAGAGAAGTAGGTGACATTGGCAAGGAAAAAACATGTTTGAAATGAGCTGAGAAGGAGCTAGAGAGATTCATGGAGGCTGTTCCAGATAGCAGGAGAGAAGACTGTGCAGCCGAGAGCCGTAGAGGAAATGGGGAGCAGAGAAGGAGAGAGATGAGGTCTTTGAGGCTGGTTGGAGCAAACCATGGATGGTTTGGAAATGGGGAGAGGTAACTTTGGACTGGATCCTGATATAATAAAACCCAGGGGAGTTGTTGGGCAATGTGGAATAACATGCTCATACAGCAGTAGTGTATGAGAAGTTGGGTGTCAACATTTTGCACATGCTGGACTCAGGCAGGATGGAAGGGAGGCTGCAGTAGTCGAGGGGAGATGTGGTGTGGAACAGGGAGAGGAGTAGAATCCAAGTTCATTCTTGTTTTATACTCCCATAGATAACATTTTTGACAGTGTTTCTGTTCAGCACTTTTACATCCAATTAAGAAAGGGATATGGGTCTGTTACCGATCAGCCCTTAATTTTTGAAAGTGCCTTCTAGGAGCTGTGGGGATGTGATTCATGCATGAATGTGTTATGGTACTGCCTCTTCATAAAGTGGAGTGTTAAATTTTCTGGCAGAAGGCCTAAAGGCCGTCCACAGCAGAGGCAGAGAAAGCTATGACTCATAGTTGCTCCTTCCCTGTAACCAGAGTTTGAAATTGATCTTTATCAGTTGCAGGCTTCTGTTGAAACAATATGTATGGATTTTAGAGACGTTTTAAGCAGGAGCAAATGCTAATTCTGCAAGTGTTTTGCTTAAACCCTTATAGAACAGTACCTATAGATTAGGAACAGCCCTAAGCTGACCCAGTTGCCTGGGTAGCCCCCCGTATTGGAAAATTTGGGAGCTGAAGTTGAATGACAGAGCCAGAACTTGCATCCTTGAGTTAGTCCATCTCGAACACAGGCCTGCAGTGGTTGAAGACACTGCATGTTATACTGGAGCTGCCCTTTGCCATCTGTGACAGTGACAGTATCAGTATTGTGGGTTCTGGGAAGGTATCTCTGGGAAACCCCCCTCAGTCAAATAAAGATCCCATGTGGGTGAGGTGAGGAAACCAAATATATAAACTGAAAGGCTTGAAGACAGCTGCCTAGATTTATAGCGCAGGCCTGACTAAGTCTTATTTTCCTGTTACCAGTTCGCGATGCTGCAGCCCGCCTTCCTAATGGAGAAGGAACTCGTGCTGAAATCTGTGAGCTGCTTAAAGATTCCCAGTTCCTGGCTCCCGATGTCACCAGTGCCCAAGTAAGTTGGATGACAATATGCTAGATTGGGATGGTTGCCATTTTTAAGCCTTGGAAACCACCATTCCCTCCTAAAAATCCACTGATGAGGATAGGCAGTATTTGGTGACTAACACAATAAGGGCAAGAAACATCTGGCTCATGGAGTTGGAAATGGGAGCTGTATTCCATTTCACTGGGCTACTACAGCAGTGAGCTTGACATGGCCAAAATACAGCTAGCAGGCCAAATGTGGCCCCCAGGGTTAATACTGCTCTTGTCTTGGCTACAGAACTGTGGCCCACAGGGACTGAAGTTTCAGCATGTTTCAGGGCTGAAGTTTGTATTCTCTGAAGGCCTGAACCTCCTTGCTCAAATGAGATTCGCTAATCGTTGTTTCCATTTTTATGCCAAATAGGTCGAGCCTTGAAATTCTTGGCCATTGCTGAACTGAGCTATTGGTTGGTTGGGCAAAGTGTAGACACATTAAGTTTACCGTGTGTTCTGTTTTCCAGGTTAATACAGTTGTGAGCGGTGCTTTGGACCGGCTACACTATGAAAAAGATCCCTGTGTGAAATACGATATTGGACGCAAACTGTGGATATATCTACACCGGGACAGGAGCGAAGAGGAGTTTGGTAGGTGCTTATTGTAGAGAGCTGGGTAGCAGCTGGATTGGACTCTGTTTAAAGTCTCCAGATAAAGATTTGAAAGGGTTGGTGTCAGGTTAAGTGTCCTGGCCTGTTGATACAGCTGTGGGGCAGCAGTAGCACTGAAAAAGATTTAGGAACCATGGTGGATAGTCAGCTGAACATGAGCTCCCAGTGTGATGCCCTGACTAGAAGAACTAATGGGATTCTGGGATATGTAAACAGGAAAATCCGAAGTAGGAAGAGAGAGGTGATGTTTACCTCTATATTGGTCACAGGTGTGGACACTGCTGGAATCCTGTGGCCAGTATGGGTGCCCACGATGCAAGAAATGAGGTGATAGTTTGAAGAGGGTTCAAAGGAGAGCCCTGAGAATGATTAAAGGGTTAGAAAATATGGCTGATATCAGTTTAGCTCCTTGAGTTTTATCTATAGCGACGGTTTTTATCTACAAAGCGACGGTTATGGGGTGAAAAAACTTTAAAAAACAACAAATAGTCCTGCAGCACTTTAGACACTAACAAAAAAATGTAGATGGTGTCATGAACTTTTGCAGGCACAACCACGAAAGCTCATGATACCATCTACATTTTTTGTTAGTCTCTAAGGTGCTACATGACTATTTGTTTGGGTTTTTTTTTCAGTTAGGGTGCATTTACACTCTAAACTCAAAATAAGATATGCAATTTGTGCTACGCAAATTGCGTATCTTATTTCAATTGTACTTTGAAGTAGCTTATTTTAAAATTTGGCACATCTGCACAGCACCAAACTTTGAAATAATGCACTATTTCAACACATCTGTTAAACCTTGTAGAACGAGAGTTCCCCCATTATTTTGAAACAGCGCATGCCCCCATTATTTTAAAAAGTATTTCGAAATAACAGGCACATTTAAAAGACAGTGGGGGAGCCCCACTGTCTAGACATACAGGCATTCCCCGGGTTACGTACAAGATAGGGACTGTAGGTTTGTTCTTAAGTTGAATCTGTATGTAAGTCGGAACTGGCGTCAGCCGCTGCTGAAACTAATCACTTTCAACCGCGGCTGAATCTGGATGCCAGTTCTGACTTACATACAGATTCAACTTAAGAAACCCAGGCATCCCCAAGTCAGCTGCTGCTGAAACTGATCAGCGGCTGATTCCAGGAAGCCCGGGGCAGAGCAACTCTGCCTTGGGCTTCCTGTAGTCAGCCGCTGGTCAGTTTCAGCAGCGGCTGACTTGGGGACGCCTGGGGCAGAGCAGCTGCAGGACCAACCCGGCAGCCCCCAGCTGCTCTACCCCAGGGGTAGGCAAGAAAAGCCTGGTCTGCTGGGGGGGGCACTAGCTGCACCCCCCCCCCCCCCTAGCAGACCAGGGAGACGGGGGTGGCGGGACCGCCCATGTCCTCCATGGCTTTGCTCCGTTTCCCTGGTCTGCTGACCTGGGAGACCTGGAGCAAAGCCGCAGAGCACGCAGGCAGCGGGACAGTCCAGGCGTGCTGTGGCTGTCCCACTGCTGGCGTGCTCCGAGGCTTTGCTCCCCATCTCCCTGGTCTGCTGGTCAGACCAGGGAGACGGGGAGCAAAGACGCGGAGCACGCCCGCAGCGGGACAGCCCAAGCGCGCCCGGGCTGTCCCGCTGCGGGCATGCTCCAAGGCTTTGCTCCTGGCCCCCTGATCTGCTGGGGGGGTCCAGCAAAGCCGCTGGACCCCCCCAGCAGACCAGGGAGACCGGGAGAAGCTTTTCTCGCCCCGGAGGACACGGGTGGCGACCCGCCGCCCGTGAGCTCCAGGGCGAGAAAAGCCCCGTTCGTAAGTGTGGATCCGACATAAGTCGCATCCGCATAAGTCGGGGACTGCCTGTACTCGTACAGACTAACACGGCTGCCCCTCTGAAACTTTTGGTTATGGGGTGACTTATTTACAGTCTGTATATATCTAAATGTGGAATAAATATTTAATAATGGGTTCTTCAGCCTAACCAAAAAAAGGCAAAACACAATCCAGTGACTGTCTAGCTTCAGCTTCCAAGTTCAGACTGGAAATGGGGCACAGTTTTTTAACAGTGAAACAATTGGACCATTTCATAGAATCCTAGGGCTGGAAGAGACCTCAGGAGGTCATTGAGTCCAACTCCTGCCCAAAGCAGGACCAATCCCAACTAAATCAACCCAGCCAGGGCTTTGTCAAGCTGGGACTTAAAAACCTCTAAGGCTGGAGATTCTAACACCTTCCTAGATAACAGATTCCAGTAGTTCACCACTCTCCTAGGAAAATAGTTTTTCCTAATATCCAACCAAGACCTCCCCCACTTGAGACAACTGCTCCTTCTGCCATCCGTCACTACTGAGAACAGCCTATCTCCATCCTCTTTAGAACGTCCCTTCAGGAAATTGTAGGCTGCTATCAAATCCTCCCTCACTTTTCTCTTCTGGAGACTAAATAGATCCAAATCCCTCAGTCTCTCCTCATAGGTCCTGTGCTCCAGTCCCCTAATCATTTTGGTTGCCCTCCGCTGGGCCCTTTCCAGTGCGTCCCAATCCTTACTATAGTGGGGGCCCAGAACTGGATGCAGTACTCCATATGTGGTCTCACCAGAGCTGAATCAAGGGGAATAATAACTTCTCTGGATCTGCTGGCAATGCTCCTCCCAATGCACCCTAATATGCCACTAGCCTTCTTGGCTACAAGGGCACACTGTTGACTCATATCCAGTTTCTCATCCACTGTAATCCCCAAGTCCTTTTCTGCTGAACTGCTGCTTAGCAGTCGGTCCCCAGTCCGTAACAATGCTTGGGATTCTTCCGTCCCAAGTGCAGGACTCTGCACTTGTCCTTGTTGAACCTCATCAGACTTCTTTTGGCCCAATCCTCCAATTTGTCTAGGTCAATCTGGACCCTATCCCTATCTTCCAAAGTATGTACCTCTCCCCCTAACTTAGTGTCATCCGCGAACTTGCTGAGGGTGCAATCCATCCCCTCATCCAGGTCATTAATAAAAATGTTGAACAAAACCGGCCCTAGAACCGATCCTTGGGGCACTCTGCTTGAAACCGACCACCAACCAGCATCGAGCCGTTGATCACTACCCATTGGGCCTGACAATCTAGCCAGTTTTCTGTCCACCTTATAGTCCATTTATCTAATCCACACTTCCTTAACTTGCTGGCAAGAATACTGTTTGTGATGGTATCAAAATATTTGCTAAAGTCAAGGTATAGCACCTTCACTGACTTCCCCATGTCCACAGAGCCAGTTACTTCATCTTAGAAGCTAATCAGGTTGGTCAGGCATGTCTAGCTTTTCTAGCTCTTAACTTGTTCTTTCTCTATTGAGGGCTGCCCATCTCCTTCCTGTACTGCGTTGCCTAGTGTCTGGGAAGACCAAAAAAGCGTTGAGTATTTCTACTTTACTCACATCATCTGTCACTAGGTTACCTCCCTTATGCAGTAACACCCTCCCTGATCACCCTCTTATTGCTAACATGCCTGTAGAAACCTTTCTTGTTATCCTTCACATCCCTTGCTAGCTGTAATTCCAATTGCACTTCCGCCTTCCTGATTGCTTCCCTGCATTCTCGAGCAGTATATTTATACTCCTCCCTAATCATCCCAGTTTCCACTTCTTGTAAGCTTCCTTTTTGTTTAAGTTCTCCAAGCATTTCCCTGGTAAGCAGCCCTGGTCGCCTGCCATTTTACCCAAGGTCATGGTGGATTCTCCACCCCTGGCAAGCTTTAAATGCAGATCCATGTTTTTCTTGAAGATATGCTCTAGGCCAGTGTTTCTTAAACTTTTTAAGACCGAGGAACATCAAACAGTATTTTTTTTGTTGCGCAAAAAAAAGGGGGGGAGGTTGGGAGAAGTTGTTGTGGGGGGAAGGAAAGGGCTGGGGGGAAATTAAGAAAAAAAGGTCACCTGCCCCTTTAAGGGCAGCCATTTTCAACTCTGTTCTCTGTGGCACACCTCCGACTGCCTCGCCGCACACCAGTGTGCCACGGACACAGTTGAAGAAACACTGCTCTAGGCATTATTTTAGGGCAGTTTGTCTAATCCTCTAGTCCATCACAATGATCCTTTCTGGCCTCTGAGTCTGTGAAACCTCTCAACATTATGTGAAAATTAAAAAAAAATGATTTAAACCGCATGAAAGGTTAATTTGTTCATCTTGGATAATGTCATAAATGTAGTCAGTTTCACTTCCTTTCTAGTCGCTTTCTGGTCATCTTGACACCTGACCATTCACTGTTGAGTGCTGATCAACAGAATAATAAATCAGGTTGAAAGCCTTGAATGTTTTTCCTGAAAAGTGATGATCCATGTGCAAGACATGTATACAAGTGCACATGCAGCTGCAGTGGGTGCATATGCAGTTGTCTTTGCGTGCACGTTTCTTTCACATGGAGTTTCATTGTCTTGGCCAAACTTTTTCAAGTCTTTCCATCTGACGCAATTATTGTTCATTGGTAATTGACAACTTTTGATGCATCACAAGACAGTTCTGAAGCAGATGAAGGGCCATTCAGCTCTGCAACCTCAGTTCTTCTTTTATTTGGGGACTATCCCCCAATTGTGTCTCTTTGCAGAACGGATTCACCAAGCTCAAGCTGCTGCAGCTAAGGCAAAGAAAGCCCTCCAGCAGAAGCCAAAACCTCCAGCCAAGATAGTAAGTTGCCTTGTGCAAGTGGGTGGCACAGAGAATTCAAGGAATAGGATGGCTTTGGGAATGGAACACTGAGCTTTTCAGCTTGATGGTACTGGTTCACATTTGAGTCCATGCCCATAGAACTGCAGATTATTACTGTCTGTTTCAGTTACATTCAAACATATAGAATGAATCTGAGAGTCTCAGTCCAGTTCTTAGTGGACAATTGCCCACTCGCAAAACTCCCCACCACAGTTGGCACTAATGGTTCTCAGTAGTGGTGGGCTCAGCAGGGAGGCCAGTGAAATAGAGCTATTCATCCTTTCATAAAGCTCATTGGCTGGCCAGTGCATGCGACATTTCTCCTGCCACTGTCCATGTGTAGGTTAGCTATGGATAAATAGAGGATTTGGTTCTCCAAGGCTGTCCCTCCAGCATTTTGGATTAGCACTAAATAATTTTGAGCAAAATTATTTCCAGTTACCATTGCCAGCTGGCTAGTTTGCTAGGTATGTCTAACGTGGAAATAAGAGACTAAGAAATCTGCATCTATCCCCTACTACTGAAATGCAGTCACCCTGAAAAGCAGTTGCTGACACCTTGTGCCACATTGGGAGGGGAGGAGAATCGTTAGTTTGTAACCTCAAGGTCCTGCTTTATGGAAGATGTTTTAAGGTTCATTTATATCTGCACAAAAAAGAGTGCCTCCATTTATTAAGGTCTCGCCCTGCACAGTGAACTACTATGCTTGTTTCCATACGGACCATCATCCCAGTTGTGCTCTTGTTGCAGAAATCTGGTAGCAAAGAGAGTTCAGTGAAAGTGTTCCCCAGTAGCACTTCAGAGCCAAGCCAGCTGAGCCTCAGTGACTCCAGCATGCCACCCACCCCTGTGACTCCAGTGACACCCACCACACCAGTATTGCCAGCAACACCCATTTCACCTCCTCCCGTCTCTGTGGTTAGCAAGACTATTCAAAGTGTTGGGCCAGAGCCAGCTAAACCAAGCCAAAGGTAATGCTTCCCCTGCACTCCTGTGTGTTCCTGTGATAGCAGAGAACAAGCCCAATTGTTGCTTACTGTTGTCTTCTCTTACAGCTTCATTAACCTACTGACTTTCCATTTCCCCACAGTGTTCTCTTGGTGTCATCTCCTCCCATGCCTCAGCTTGGGACGCTGCTCTCCACAGCTCAGAGTGCGCAGACACAGGCTGGGCCACAGCCATCTCTAACCAGGGTGGTAAGCCATACTTCCGCTTCCTCGGGCCTCCCACAGGTCCGAGTGGTCACTGCGCAGTCCAGCCTTCCATCTGTGACTCAGCAAGCCGCAGCGGTAACTCAGCAGCAGCAACCTGTGTCAGTGCCTCAGATCCGTGCTCCAGCTATGTCCACGCAAACAAAAGTACCATCTCAGGTGAGAATAACCATGGTGAGACAATTCAAGTACTGTTCACCCTGATGAGTCCCATAGTGCTCTGGAGGTGATCTTTACAAATCACTCACCAGCTGCTAACAAGCAATCAGATGTGAGGTAGTTTACAGAGATAAAAGGCCAGAAACATGGCTGAAGACAGACAAGACAAAAGAAGGGAAGAACAGAGCAACAGTTCAGGGAAGGATACAACACTGAGATGAGAGAGGTTCCTGGAAAAAGTGGGTTTTAAGGAGGGATTTAAGAGGTATTTAGTGGAGATTAGAGGAGACTATTTCAGGGTTAAGAGGCAGCACAGTACAAAGAGAACACATCTGAGAATCAGAATGATGGAGGGGAGTAGATGGAAGAGAAGAGAAAAGCAGGACCGACAAGATTGTGTAGGGATGTGGAGTTAAAATGTAAGACCCTGGAGATTAGTAGGTGAGTGGCAGGAGCCTGTGAAAGGATTCAGATTAAATATGGCGCATGTGCTGAGTGGCAGAAGAGGAAGTGATGGTTACAATGATGAGAGTTGTCTATGATCTTTGGAGACTGTCACCTTGTTCTGCTTGTGCAGCATTGAGCACAACAGGGTCCTGACTCCTGGCTGGGGCTGCTACTGCAATACAAATTACTGCTAAGTGATAAAGGCAAGAGATGACACAGGCTTTAGAAATGGAGACTGTCAGCTTATTTAAATGAGGCAAAACTGTTGTTGTGGGTACAGCATTTTGGCCCAATAAACCTGGCAGTGCACACCTTTGCTGTGTTTCCAGCCTTCTTAAAGAAGAGTTTCAAGGAGAGATGTAGCAAGTGGAGACACATAGGACAGAGCAGGAAGAAGAGTCCCAGGCGTCTTAGACAGTGTGAAGATAAGGGCACACTATGTATTTTTTGCCTTTGCTTTTTACATTAGACTGTAATGACGGTACCAGTGAAAGCCCAAACAAGCCCAGTGCCATTGCAACGACCGGGAGCATCTTCAACAGGACAGGCAGGTATCGCTGTGACGGCACTCTCTGCAGCACCCAGCCCCACTACAAAGCCAGCAGCTAGCTCTCCAGGCAGTTCTGCACCAGTCTCCTCCTCTTCCACCACTGTTGTTCAGAACGTAGCTGGCCAGAACATCATCAAGCAGGTGAGAGGAGCAAATGGGGAGGTGGACTGTTACTCTTCTGTTTCTTGCAGCTTAATAGAGGGCTTAGGCATCCAGATGTGCAAGGTCTAGTAGAAAATGACATCAAGTTTCTTACTACTAGGTTTTGTTGCCCAGGCAAATTCAGACTGCTGTATTTGGGCCATTTTTTCAAATTCCAGGGTGTGTGCTTGGTCTCACTGCAAGTGTAGATGTGGGGTGTTTGTGTGTATGCAACATACAGACCCCAAATGGACATGAGAAAATAAAAATGGCCATACTGGGTCAGACCAAAGGTCCATCTAGCCCAGTATCCTGTCTGCTGACAGCGGCCAATGCCAAGTGCCCCAGCACCGAAGACAAAGATCAAGCGATTTGCCTCCTTCCATCCCTCTCCAGCCTTTGAAAAACAGAGGCCAGGGTCACCATTCCTTACCCCCTGGCTAATAGCCTTTTATGGACCCAACCTCCATGAATTTATCTAGCTTTTTTTTTTAAACTCTGTTATAGTCCTAGCTTTCACAGCCTCCTCTGGCAAGGTGTTCCACAGGTTGACTGTGCACTGTGTGAAGAAGAACTTTCTTTTATTAGTTTTAAACCTGCTCCCCATTAATTTCATTTGGTGTCCTCTAGTTCTTCTATTATGGGAACAAGTAAATAACTTTTCTTTATTCACCCTCTCCACACCGATCATGATTTTATATACTTCTATCATATCCCCCATCAGTCTCCTCTTTTCTAAACTGAAAAGTCCCAGTCTCTTTACCATCTCCTCATGAGACCCGTTACAAATCCCTAATAATTTTAGTTGCCCTTCTCTGAACCTTTTCTAATGCCAAAATATCTTTTTTGAGGTGAGGAGACCACATCTGTACACAGTATTCAAGATGTGGGCATACCATAGTTTTATAAAGGGGCAGTAAGATATTCTTCGTCTTCCTTTCCATCCCTTTTTTAATAATTCCTAGCATCCTATTTGCTTTTTTGACCGCCGCTGCACACTGCGTGGAAGTTTTCAGAGAACTATCCACGATAACTCCAAGATCTCTTTCCTGATTAGTTGTATCCAAATTAGCCCCCATCATACTGTACGTATAGCTGGGGTTATTTTTCCCGATGTGCATTACTTTACACTTATCCACATTAAATTTCTTTTGCCATTTTGTTGCCCAATCACTCAGTTTGGTGAGATCTTTTAGAAGTTGTTCACAGTCTGCTTTGGTCTTGACTATCTTGAATACTTTAGTATCATCCGCAAACTTTGCCACCTCACTGCTTTACCCCTTCCTCTAGATCATTTATGAATAAGTTGAATAGGATTGGTCCTAAGACTGGCCCTTGGGGAACACCACTAGTTACACCTCTCCATTCTGAAAATTTACCATTTACTCCTGTCCTTTGTTTCCTGTCTTTTAACCAGTTCTCAATCCATTAAAGGCTCTTCCCTCTTATCCCATGACAACCTAATTTACACAAGAGCCTTTAGTGAGGGACCTTGTCAAAGGCTTTCTGGAAATCTAAGTACACTATATCTACTAGATACCCCTTGTCCGCTTGTTTAACTCCTTCAAAGAACTCTAATAGATTAGTAAGACATGATTTCCTTTACAGAAACCATGTTGACTTTTGCCCAACAAATTATGTTCTTCTGCATGTCTGACAATTTTATTCTTTACTATTGTTTCAGCTAATTTGCCCGGTACTGATGTTAGATTTACCGGTCTGTAATTGCCAGGGTCGCCTCTAGAGCCCTTTTTAAATATTGGCATTATGTTAAGCTGTCTTCCAGTCCTTGGGTACAGAAGCTGATTTAAAGGATAGCTTACAAACCACAGTTAATAGTTCTGCAATTTCACATTTGAGTTCTTTCAGAACCCTTGGGTGAATGCCATCCGGTCATAGTGATTTGCTACTGTTCAGTTTTTTTCAATTTGTTCCAAAACCACCTCTACTGATACTTCAGTCCGGGACAGTTCCTCAGATTCAGTATGCACAAAGGAATGTTCAGGTTTGGGAATCTCCCTAACATCTTCAGCCGTGAAGACTGAAGCAAAGAAATCATTGAGTCTCTCCACAATGACTTTATTGTTCTTGATTGCTCCTTTTATATCTCGATCATCCTGGGGCTCCGTTGGTTTTTTAGCTAGCTTCCTGCTTTTAATGTACTTTAAAAATGTTTTGTTATTACTTTTTGAGTTTTTGGCTAACTGTTCCTCAAAATCTTTTTTGGCTTTTCTTATTACATTTTTACACTTAATTTGGCAGTGTTTATGTTCTTTTCCATTTACCTCACAAGGATTGAACTTCCACTTTTTAAAAGATGCCTTTTTTATCTCTCACTGCTTCTTTTACATGGTTGGTAAGCCACGGTGGCTCTTTTTTAGGTCTTTTACTATATTTTTAAATTTGGGGTATACATTTAAGTTGGGCCTCTGTTATGGTGTCTTTGAAAAGTTTCCATGCAGCTTGCAGGGATTTTACTCTAGTCACTGTGCCTTTTAATTTCTGTTTAACTAAGCTCCTCATTTTTGCGTAATTCCCCCTTTTTAAATTACATACCAGAGTGTTGGACTGCTGAAGTGTTCTTCCCACCACAGGAATGTTAAATGTTGTTATATTATGGTCACTATTTCCAAGCGGTCCTGTAATAGTTACTTCCTGGACCAGATCCTGTGCTCCACTCAGTACTAAATCGAGAATTGCCTCTCCCCTTGTGGGTTCCTGTACCAGCTTCTCCAAGAAGCAATAACCATATATACCAAAGGATACAATTAAAAAAAATGAACACATATGAAAAGGACAAATCACATTTCAGAACAGAAGAGGGATGCGGGGGGGGGGGGGAGGGAAAGGAAGGTAAGTATCTGTGAGTTAATGAAATTAGAGGTGGGGAAAGTTAGATGTCTGTGAGCTAATGGTATTAGAGGTGATAATTGGGGAAGCTATCCTGGTAATGGGTAAGATAGTTGGGGTCTTTGTTCAATCTGCCCCCCCCGGAGAGTGTCGAATTTTAAAATTCAACACTCTCCGGGGGGGCAGATTGAACAAAGACCCCAACTATCTTACCCATTACCAGGATAGCTTCCCCAATTATCACCTCTAATACCATTAGCTCACAGACATCTAACTTTCCCCACCTCTAATTTCATTAACTCACAGATACTTACCTTCCTCCCCCCCCCCCCCCCCCCCGCATCCCTCTTCTGTTCTGAAATGTGACTTGTCCTTTTCATATGTGTTCATTTTTTTTAATTGTATCCTTTGGTATATATGGTTGTGACTATTTTCTTCCACTATTTGATCTGAGGAAGTGGGTCTGGCCCACGAAAGCTCATCATCTAATAAACCATCTTGTTAGTCTTTAAAGTGCTACATAGTCCTGCATTTTACTTCAGCTACACCAGACTAACACGGCTACATTTCTATTACTATTCCAAGAAGCAGTCACTAAAGACATTGAGAAATTTTATCTCTGCATCTGACATGTACCCAGTCAATATGAGGATCATTGAAATCCCCTATTATTATTGGCTGTCAAAATAAAAAAGTCTCTCTAATCACCCTTAGCATTTCAACGTCACTGTCACTGTCCTGGTCAGGTGGTCGATAATATAGCCCTACTGATAAAGTCTTATTAGAGCATGGAATTGCTATCATAGTGATTTTATGGAACATTTTGATTCATTTAAGATTTTTACTTCATTTGATTCTACATTCTTTCACATATAGTGCCACTCCGCCACCCACATGACCTGTTCTGTCCTTCTGATATATTTTATATCCTGGTATGATTGTGTCCCACTGATTGTCCTCCTTCCACCAGGTTTCTGTGATGCCTATTATGTCAATCTCCTCCTTTAATACGAGGTACTCTAGTTCACCCATCTTATTAGTTAGACTTCTAGCATTTGTGGCAAAAAATTGTTTAAGTCTCGGCTTGAGAGAGCACTGGCAGGGTTGATTTAGTTGGGATTGGTCCTGCCTAGAGCAGGGGGCTGGACTTGATGACCTTCTGAGGTCTCTTCCAGTTCTATGATTCTGTTTATTTGTCTTCTCTTCCCTGATGTATTAGATTCTTTTATATGTGATTGTTTGTCTGATCTGGCCCATACTTTATCATCTTCCCCCTCCTCTCTTTCTGACTAAAACCTAGAGAATCTCCACCAATGGACTCTCCTCTAAGAGAAGTCCATGTGCTCCCTCCCACCAATCAGCTTTCCCCCATCTCTTAGTTTAAAAACTTCTGACTCCTTTGATAACCAGCCCAGGAGCCATAGATATTCCCTTCCCCTCCCCTCAGCTTGATTGAAAGCTGGTATCTATTAGCTCTCAATCTCTGATGTGAGAGGGGAGGAAAGAGGTGCCACCTACTGAGTAGTGACACTATTTCCATCTGCAAGGTGCTCTTTAGCACCCTGTTAGGGAATTGGTTCCATTCTGATGGGGAAGAGGAAAGAAGAGTGCCATCTGCTGAACATCAGCCTGTTGGAAAGTTTTGATTGTGTGTAGCTACGTCTGGGGCCATTTGCTGATTGACTAACATATTTGTGTCTCTTTGGCCTTTCAGGTGGCTATTACAGGGCAACTTGGCATGAAGACACAGCCTGGAAGTGGCATCCCGCTCACAACTACTAACTTCCGGATCCAAGGCAAGGATGTGCTGCGCCTGCCTCCCTCCTCCATCACCACGGATGCCAAAGGACAGACTGTGCTGCGCATCACCCCAGACATGATGGCCACCCTCGCCAAGTCCCAAGTCACCACTGTCAAATTGACTCAGGACCTCTTTGCAGCTGCCACGGGAAGCAGCGCTACTGGGAAAGGCATCTCTGCAACGTTGCATGTGACATCCAATCCTGTCCAGTCTGCTGATTCCCCAGCCAAGACTAGCACAGCCACTTCTGCTTCTCCGAGCCCCACTGGGACCCCAGTGGTTAAAGTGACACCTGAGCCAAAGACTGCGGAGTCGACCGGCTCAGCTTTCAGACTGATGCCCGCTCTGGGAATGACTATGGCAGACCAGAAGGGCAAAGCCATTACCACAATGGCATCCACTGAGGCTAAGCCTGCTGCCACCATAAGAATTGTTCAAGGACTAGGGGTTATGCCACCAAAAGCAGGGCAGACGATTACTGTAGCCACTCATGCAAAGCAAGTGCCCTCTTCCTCTGCAGTGAGCGTGCCTGGCACAGTTCATACCTCAGCGGTATCTTTACCCACTGTGAGTGCTGCGGTGTCCAAAGCAGTGGCTGTGGCCTCCGGAGCAGCTGGAGCTCCCATAACCATAGGAACAGGAGCCACTGCGGTACGACAAGTGCCAGTGAGCACCACAGTCGTTTCCACTACCCAGGCAGTAAGTGACTCATGCTATTCCTTGTGGTGGGGGGTGAGAAGGGATAGTCTACTGAAACATCCCAGACCCCTTTTAAGTAGGGCACTAGCTGGTCTTTAAAGCATAGAACATTTTAGAATTAGCCAACTCATAAGAGTTATAGTGGGACCGCTAGGAAGCGCTGTGCCAGGAAGAGGAATGGCTTCTGGTCACTAGGAGGTAGGTTCAGTTAGGCCATCTGAACTGGTTCCAGCCCTCCTCTTCAGGCCAGGACAATGCACATTAGAACTGGGGTAGAAGCAGGAAGGTGTTATGGATCCTAGAGCTGCACTGTTCCGAGCTATTGTGACGGTCTGGGCCGTGTCTGGGCACAGCTGAGGGCGTCCGCTCAGGGTGAATTGCTCGAATCCGGGGCTCCTTACAGCCCCCCGACTGGTGACCTCTCCACACAGGCCACAAACTAGTCCCACAGAGTGCTTCAGCAGCCTGCCTGAAGCCTCACGAGCAAAACCCCTCCGACACCCCAGCAATAACCGTGCCCCAGATGGCCCCAGACCTCATACACAGGTGGGGGGTCCTAGCACCCAATCCCACCTACCCCGAACAAGTTCTGTCCGGTTCCAGGAAACCAGCCACAGATCTCTGGCCAATTTATCCTTTGGACCTTACCCACAAATCACGCTGGGCCAATCCTTTAGCATCTAACAACTAAAGGTTTATTAACACAAGAAAGAAAAGCATGAGAGTAAGGTTATTAAAGTACAGTACGTTACATGCACCGAATCTCCCAGTTCTCGGTGCAAGCTCCAACAGAGATGTTGCAGCTGCTGGTTTAAAAGTTCTTATTGCGCATCCTAAGATCAGGATGGGTCCACAGGTCTTCCGGGCCCTTCAATCCCTGCAATGCTGCCTCTGGGATGAAGTGCTGAGCTGAAGACAAAATGGCATCGACCACATGGCCTCTTTATACCTCCTTCCTGGCCTCTTCTAGTATGTAGCAGGTCACCTGGTCAGAGGCCAGTCTCTGTGTTTCCTGCTGGCTGCTCTCAGGTGACAGCCCCCATTCTTTGGGTGTGTCCATAGCCTATTGAGAGCCATTGTCCCACAGGGCCTCGGTAATTAGCATGTCCACAGGCTCGGCCCTGCCCAATGCTTAACCACATGCAGGGAAATCTTCAGTGTCCACACAAGTACATGCTAATAATTGCACACACAGACATTATACAAACACCAGAACAGCGTACATAGGATTAGCAGATAATCAGCTTCTATTCAATACCTCACATGGCCCCCTCCTATACCATTTTTGGAGCCAACACCCCCACCTATGGGTGCATCAGTGATCTGGCTGCTCCCCTCAAGATCCAGCAACGTGACAGCTATGTAAGCAGAGTGAGGCTTTGTGACTTCAGGGAAGATAACCCAGTCCAGATTCCTGATGATTTGGTAAGAGTGTGGGTTATGGAGTAAGACTGAGAGGGATGGAAGGAGTTTTTATCTAGCCCAGTGCCATATCAAGGGTCAGAAGGTTGGCAGAGCTGTTGTAAGAGAAGTGGAGAAAAGGAGGGAAATGGGGATTGAAATTACTTTCCTCTTCCCATTTCAACAAAGAGCTGTTTAGTGTTAGGGTGTCTCAATCAGTGTTGCTTTTAGGGATGTTAAGAAATGAGTAATCAGCTAATCGTGTAGTTGATAGAATTTCTGTTGACTACATGATTAGTAAATAGGGTTGGAAGCCAGGTTCCTACTACATTTAAACTGCAGATCTGCAGCACGTGTAGTTCCTGGACCTGGTACGAGTCGGTCCTGAGCCCCGGCTCGCACTGGGTCCATGGCCAGCTCCAAAGGCAGAGAAACGCAGTGGGCAAGCCCAGCAAGGGGCAGCCCATGGGTGGGTTTGATTTGGGATGCGGCTTCCCAGCACATCTCATTTACCTCCCATCCGGGCTCTGACGGCTGTGGGGTGGCGAGCACAGCAAGTGCTGCCCACTGCGCACATCCTACTGCCAGGAGGGGAAGCCAAAGATCTGCGGCATCCCCAGGTGGGCTGTCTGGGTTCTGGGAAAGCAAGGGGCACTTGATCCGCCTATTCATGCCTCCAACCCGATAGAGCAAACTGCTGAAGCCATTTCAGGAGAGCAGCTCCCCTTGGCTGCTGATGTGACTGGGAGTGGCACCCAGGTACTGTGCAGGGTGGGCAGACCCCACCCAGTAATCGCAGGGCCAGGGCGGGTGGACAGTGGACACTGGGCCACAACCTGAGTGCTGCCCACACCCGCGGGAGCCCCACTTGGTCATTTGCCCTGCTCTACTTCGGGCTGCGGTGCGCCCAGGCTGAGCCACACAGCACCCGCCCACCTGAGACCCTGGCAAAGGGTGAGCTCCGGTCCCTGCCCCTGAGACCAGTGGGTTGCTGCCGCCAATGCTCAGTGTGTACTTCGGGGTCATTCCAGCTGAGCAGCACACCCCACCACACTGGCTCAGCTGCCAGAGCCTCCTCCCAGGTGCCCTCAGGGCCCGGCCAGGCTTCCTAAGTACCCAGCCTGGCTGGAGGCTCTGCCACTGCCTGTCTAGATCATGGCTCTGCACAACACTGGCAGTGGCATCGGCCTGGTTTGCCATGGGAGACCCACCCGTGAAGCGCCACCGGCTCAGCCAATGAGGCGAGTCTGCATTTCTCCGAGCCCAGCCTGGGAGCACCTGCCCAGGCTTCAGTCCTTGGCTCCTGACCCAATGCTGGGCAGCCCAGGCCCCTTCCCTGCCTGCCAGGTGTGAGCGGGATTCCTGGGAGTGCAGGGCCAGCCCAGCACATGGGATGGACAGAGAGTAGTCACAGCTGAGCTGCCCCCAGAGCAGCTGGTTCATTCCGGGTCCTTGATGAGGGGCGGGAGGTGGAAATGCAAGTAGAGCAGTCGAGTACTCGACAGACTACCCAGTAAGCCCTGGGGACTCTTGTGCATTTCAAAGCACGCACATGCGTGCAGCCCAGAGTCAGCGGGACTTCCCGCTGTCCCTGGGCTGTTCAAGGAGTTCCACATTCCTCCTTTGAAATGTACAAGAGCTCCCGCTGGGGCTCGTATACATTCCAAAGGAGGAATGCAGAAGTGCTATTGACTAGTCGATAGAAATTCTGTTGATTAGTCAATTAACTGCATTTTATCTTCCTTACCCTGGATTCTGCTGGCCACCAGGACAACAGACTGGAGACCCTTTGTTGTCTTAAATACACTGAAAACTTGTGTGGGTGGTTTTTTTTTAATTGAGTTCAGTATGAAAAAGAATAGTTGGATCCTTGTGGTTTTCCATCCTGTTCAATTTGATATTCAGCTCAGTATATTTTATGCTACCCTAGAAAGCATATTTTTTTTAATATTCTAAAGAATTTTGTATAAAAATTGCACAACTATTATTGAAGCAGTTGCAGAAGTTAAAGGTTAGGCAGCTGAGTAGGGTACATATGGGGTTTGGGCTTCAGGAGTGATATGAGAAGCAGTCTGTTCCTGAAGCCTGGTACCAGGATAAGCAGTGAAATAAGTATAATTGACAAATGAATTTGCATCTTAAAATTCAGCATTAATTCATTACTGAGGTGAATGAGACCAGCTTACAGCTCTCAGATCCCATTGTTTCAAGCTCTCCATAGATTGGCAGATACCATTGCTTTGATATATGCTTGGTTAACATTTGGAAAGCTTTCTTTGCAGCCCCAAGGCCACGTCTACAGAGTAAGAATGTTAAATAACGAATAATTTAGTAGTCAATAGGCACTTTTGCATTCCTCCTTTGAAATGTACAAGAGCCATTATGCCAGCTTTGAAATGAACAAGAGTCCCCATGAAGCCCGGGGTCACTCCCTAGCTGACCCTGGGCTCTGTGCACTTTGAAATGCTGCTGCATGGAACCCAGTGTCAGCTGGGGAGTGACCCTGGGCTCCGCGCAGCGCTGACGTTTTGAAATGCTGCAGCAGCATTTCAAAGGGACAACACTGTACCTGATCCCAGACTCTGTGCAGTGCTGCTGTTTTGAAATGCCACCGTGGCATTTCAAAGGGGTAGTGCCACATGGAGCCCAGGATCAGCTCTGTGCAGCACTGCCCATTTGGAACGCAGCCACAGCGTTTCAAAGCAGCAGTGCTGCATGGAGCTTTGAAGTACCCCTTCTCTCTCTTCCCCCCATTTTTGCTGCTTCTATCTGTTAGTGGCGGGGGAGGAGGGAGGAGAATCATCTAGTCAACTCAACTCTCCAATAAGCATTTGTTTATCAGATAGTCAACTAGTCCTTAATGTCATTACTACGGAGACCATGTCTATATTAAACAGGTCTGTGTGGCCAACTGCTCCCTGCCGGGGTGCTCTGATCCAAGGCCTCTCTGGTCCAGCAACATCCATGATCCTGCTGAACCACGTATGTTGCCAGATCAGGGAGGTTCAACCTATAGTGGCATAAATTCCTGTATCTTGTTGCTCAGCTCTACGAGCCTCTTTTGTATGTAATAGTATTCTCCAGAGCATTAACCACCTAGAATGGTGTCAGCTTTAGAATTTCATTTGGTGCTGCCTGCATTGAGCCAGGGATTCAGTAAAAGTTAACATCAGCACTTTTGTGTTTAATGCCCAAAGCCGTGCACCTAAAGCAAAGCCATTGTGAAGACGTAGGGTTGAGCAAGCAGTAGGGTGAGGTGGTTAGAAGTTAGATTTCATCAGAAAAACTGAGAATTGTAAATTTTTACATCAGGACTTCAAGTGGCATCTGTATGTTTTCAGGTAGGCTCTTCACTGAATTCCCCATTACTCCCAGTATTGTCTAATATTCTTCCACTTCCCTAGGGTAAATTGCCAGCTCGAATCACGGTGCCTCTGTCAGTGATCAGCCAGCCAGTGAAAGGCAAGAACGTCGTGACAACCCCCATCATCAAGGGCAACCTCGGGGCCAAGTGAGTAATGTGCAAACTTCCAGTTGTTCGAGTGATGTCCCCATGAGTGCTCCACGTAAAGTGTAGGGACGTTGCAGAGCCACGGAGCGGAGCTTTTTTTAGCAGCTGTCAGCAAGATGCACATGCGCATGGCAAACCTCGTGCTGCGTTTAGTATGGCACCTCACACACATGGACTGGCCCCCCTCACCCCTTCTTCAGTTCCTCTTCTGCTGTCCTTGGTCATGGACAGAGCTCTTCATTCTCCTCAACAATTCTCCTCAGGGAGAAAAATCTGTCAGCTTTCCTTTTTCCTGTCAGTTTTTGCTCTTCTTTGACCACTGCTGCCTCATTCCTTTTAAAAATATATAATTTTTTTTCCCTGTCATTGCCTCACGGAGCTGCCGCTTGTGCCGGTGCCTGCACCTCAGTCAGCCAGACACCCTGCCTCCCTCCCTCCCTCAAAAAATAAATAATGAAAATAATAAACAAATAAAAGCAGGTAGACGTGAAACAAACAGTGAAACATACGCAGTGACTCTCTCACCCCTTCAACCCACGTAGGCGGCGCAATGCTGTGTTCCTCTAGCTTTAAAAAACGTCAATCATGTCGAGAGCCCATAAGAACATAACATAAGAACGGCTGTACTGGGTCAGACCAAAGGTCCATCTAGCCCAGTAGCCTGTCTGCCGACAGTGGCCAGCACCAGGTGCTTCAGAGAGGGTGGACCGAAGACAATGATCAAGCGATTTGTCTCCTGCCATCCTTCTCCAGCCTCTGACTAACAGAGGCCAGGGACACCATTTCTATCCCCTGGCTAATAGCCTTTTATGGACCTAACCTTAATGAAATTATCTAGCTTCTCTTTAAACTCTATTATAGTCCTAGCCTTCACAGCCTCCTCTGGCAAGGTGTTCCACAGGTTGACTACACGCTGTGTGAAGAAGAACTTTCTTTTATTAGTTTTAAATCCACTACCCATTAATTTCATTTGGTGTCCTCTAGTTCTTCTATTATAGGAACTAATAAATAACTTTTCTTTATCTACCCTCTCCACACCACTCATGATTTTATATATCTCTATCATATCCCCCCTCAGTCTCCTCTTTTCTAAACTGAAAAGTCCCAGTCGCTTTAACCTCTCTTCATATGGGACCCGTTCTAAACCCCTAATCATTTTAGTTGCCCTTTTCTGAACCCTTTCCAAGGCCAAAATATCTTTTTTGAGGTGAGGAGACCACATCTGTACACAGTATTCCAGATGTGGGCATACCATAGTTTTATACAGGGGCAGTAAGATATTCTGGGTCTTATTTTCTATCCCTTTCTTAATAATTCCTAGCATCCTATTTGCCTTTTTGACCACCGCTGCACACTGTGTGGAAGTTTTCAGAGAACTATCTATGATAACTCCAAGATCTTTCCTGATTTGTCATAGCCAAATTAGCCCCCATCATACTGTACATATAGTTGGGGTTACTTTTCCCGATGTGCATTACTTTTCACTTATCCACATTAAATTTCTTTTGCCATTTTGTTGCCCAATCACTCAGTTTGGTGAGATCTTTTAGAAGTCGTTCACAGACTGCTTCTGTCTTGACTATCCTAAACAGTTTGGTATCATCCGCAAACTTTACCACCTCACTGCTTACCCCTTTCTCCAGATCATTTATGAGTAAGTTGAAAAGGATTGGTCCCAGGATTGACCCTTGGAGGACACCACTAGTTACCCCTCTCCATTCTGAAAATTTACCATTTACTCCTGTCCTTTGTTTCCTGTCTTTTAACCAGTTCTCAATCCAAGAAAGGACCTTCCCTCTTATCCCATGGCCATGTAATTTACACAAGAGCCTTTGGTGAGGGACCTTGTCAAAGGCTTTCTGAAAATCTAAGCATACTGTATCTACTGGATCCCTCTTGTCCACATGTTTAACCCCTTCAAAGAACTCTAATAGATTAGTAAGACATATTTTCCCTTTACAGGAAACCATGCTGACTTTTGTCCATTAATTATGTTCTTCCACATGCCTCACAATTTTATTCTTACTATTGTTTCGACTAATTTGCCCGGTACTGAAGTTAGACTTACCGGTCTGTAATTACCAGTATCACCTCTAGAGCTCTTTATATATTGGTGTCATGTTGGCTACCTTCCAGTCATTAGGTACGGTAGCCGATTTAAAAGATAGGTTACCCTTGGATGAATGCCATCTGGTCCCGGAGATTTGTTAACATTAAGTTTTTCTATTTGTTCCAAAACCTCCTCTAATGACACTTCAATCCGGGACAGTTCCTCAGATTCATCACCCACAAAGGACAGTGCAGATATGGAAATCTCCCTAACATCCTCAGCCATGAAGACTGAAACAAAGAAATCATTTAATTTATCCGCAATGGCTTTGTCGTCCTTGATTGCTCTTTTTATATATCGATTGTCCAGGGGACCCGCAGGTTTTTTTAGCAGGCTTCCTGCTTCTAATGTACTTAAAAAACATTTTGTTGTTTCTTTTTGAGTTTTTGGCTAGCTTTTCCTCAAACTTTTTTTGCTTTTCTTACTACATTTTTACACTTGATTTAACAGTGTTTATGTTCCTTTCTATTTATCTCACTAGGATTGGACTTCCACTTCTTAGAAGATACCTTTTTGTCCCTCACTGCTTCTTTTACATGGTGGTTAAGCCATGGTGACTCTTTTTTAGGTCTCTTGCTAAGTTTTATAATTTGGGGTATACATTTAAGTTGGGCCACTATTATGGTGTCTCTCAAAAGTTTCGTTGCAGCTTGCAGGGATTTAGCTCTAGTCATTGTGCCTTTTAATTTCTGTTTAACTAACCTCCTGATTTTTGTGTAATTCCCCTTTTTGAATTTAAATGCCAGAGTGCTGGACTGCTGAGGTGTTCTTCCCACCACAGGAATGTTAAATGTTGTTATTATGGTCACTATTCCCAAGCGGTCCTGTAACGGTTATCTCCTGGACCTGATCCTGCGTTCCACTCGGGACTAAATCGAGAATTACCTCTCCCCTTGTGGGTTCCTGTACCAGCTGCTCCAAGAAGCAGTCATTTAAGCCATTGAGAAATTTTATCTCTGCTTGTCTTCCGGAGGTGACATGTATCCAGTCAATATGGGGATAATTAAAATCCCCCATTATTATAGAGTTCTTTATTTTGGTAGCCTCTCTAATCTCCCTCAGCATTTCAATGTCAGTATCGCTGTCCTGGTCAGGTGGTCGGTAGTATATCCCTACTGCTAATTTCTTATTATTGGAGCATGGAATTACTATCCATAGCGATTCTATTGAACATGTTGATTCATTTAATATTTTTATTTCATTTGATTCTACATTATCTTTCACATACAGTGCCACTCCGCCACCCACCCGGCCTGCTCTATCCTTTCGATATATTTTATATCCCGGTATGATTGTGTCCCACAGATTTTCCTCATTCCACCAGGTTTCAGTGATGCCTATTATGTCAGTCTCCTCCTCTACGAGGTACTCTAGTTCACCCATCTTATTAGTCAGACTCCTAGCATTTGCGTAGAAGCACTTTAAAAATTGCCATTGTTTGTCTGCCCTTCCCTGATGCATTGGATTCCTTTATATGCGGTTGTTTGTCTGCTCTGGCCCATAGAATCATAGAACACTAGGACTGGAAGGGACCTCGAGAGGTCATCGAGTCCAGTCCCCTGCCCTCATGGCAGGACCAAGCACTGTCTAGACCATCCCTGATAGACATTTATCTAACCTACTCTTAAATATCTCCAGAGATGGGGATTCCACAACCTCCCTGGGCAATTTATTCCAGTGCTTAACCACTCTGACAGTTAGGAACTTTTTCCTAATGTCCAACCTAAACCTCCCTTGCTGCAGTTTAAGCCCATTGCTTCTTGTTCTGGCCCATCGTTTGTCCTCTCCCCTCCTCTCTTTCTGACTACAGCTTAGAGAATCTCTATCAATGGATTCTCCTCTAAGAGAAGTCTCCCTCCGATTTACGTGCATCTCTGCACCAATTGGCTTTTCCCCGTCTCTTAGTTTAAAAACTGCTCTACGGCCTTTTTAATGTTTAGTGCAATGCTGGTCTCAGACAAACATGTGGATTGTATATACTGCATGGGGGAAGTTCATGTACCCCAGAAATGAGAACTGTGCCTCGGTCTCACCTCAAGAGCTGGAAGGCTAGGGAGCTCCAACTCCGAATAATTTTATTTGAGATAGCAATTCAGCCTGAGGACTCTAAAGCCTGTCTGCCATTGGGGCAGGCTCCCAGAAAGACTGCCACTTCACTGTTGCCTCACAAGTGGGCTAAGAAGGGGCTGTCTCCCTCTAAATCCCTGCCCCCAATTCCATCCCCTAGAGTGGTTGGAGGGAGCAAGATGAAAACCCCTGGCACTGGGGAATCCAGGGCTTGAACCAGCACCGCAGTCACCTCACCAGGCGCAGCCCAGCACTGAAAAGAGCTGCATCAGCACAGGAGAGCTCTTGCCAGCATGCCTGCACTCTGGTGCTGGTGTTACTGAGAGACGCAGTACTGAGATATGTGCCTCCGGTGAACAAGCAGTCCTCGCATGAGGGACTGTTGCCAAATGCGAGCTCCTGGCTCAATGCCACCCCTCATGGAGGCTCCAGCACAGGTACATTACAGCCAGGTAGACACAAGCAGCAGGCAGGGTGTTTCACCTCCTCCCTGCAGAGAGGCTTCCCTGCTGCCTTTCTCACCATGTGTTTCCCCATGCTATGCGAGGTCTCCTGTATTCTGAGCGTGCTGCCTTTGGCCAAGACGATCAGTGCAGTATGTTTTTTATCACAGTACTCGTCCCCCACTACCATCTTTACTGTTACTGTTACCACGAGAAACCACAATACCTTCCTTGGTACTTGGAGTGGCCATACTCACCACCCTGCTGTCCTCCCTACTGGTCACCATGAGACCACTGTGGTCCATGGAGAAGACTTTCTACTGCACCATCTATCCCGGTAAGGAGACTTCCTCCACCCTCGCTCTCTCGCACTGTGCCAACCACTGTGGACTCAGAATTAGAGGAGGGTCAGTTCCCAGATGAACTCACTGAGTTACAGGACCACACAGAATTCCCTTCTGATAACTCTTCATCATATCCTGACAAAGCTATAATACCAGATGATACTCACCCGACAGACAATCTAAAACAAATCCAAGACCTGTTTAAGAGGGCCAAGATATCCATCTGCACAAAGTCAAGGAGAAATAACATCAACTCCTAGAAAACACCACTCTTCTTTGCAGGGAAGAATCACACTGCCCATCGATGAGTCTATCATGGAGATTTCCAATTAAGTTTGGCAAACCCCTGCCTCAGTTCAACCGTGTAAAAAGGCCAACAGGAAGTACTTCATGCCACCAAAAGACTTAGACTTCCTTTTTTCACATCCGCAACCAAACTCTGTCATCATGGACACTGCCAATCAATGTGCAAAGGCCCCTCAGGCCAGATCAGCATCCAACAGGGAACACAAAAATGAAACCTATTCAGAAGAAAGGTGTGTACTCTTCAGCCACACTACAGCTAAGAATTGCTAACTACGCAGCATTGCTAGTAAATCATGACTTTGAGAACTATTCCAAACTGGCTGAGCTCATGGAACATCTACCAGATTCCAGAAGTCCCATACTCAAGTCAGTCATCCATGAAGGGTACATTGTTGCTCGTACAGCCCTTCTTTCCTCAATAGGTGTAGCTGACACAGCAGCCAGGGCAACAGCCACAGCAGTGGTGATGAGAAGGGCTTCATGGCTTCTATCAGCCAGTGTACCCAAAGAACTCCAGTCAAAGATAGAGGACCTTCCATTTGGTAAGTGCAAGCTTTTTCAACTAGTACTGATGAAGTCCTGCATCGCAGCAGGGACTCCTGCACTACCCTTCGTATACTCAAAAAAAAACAAAAAAAACCTCATATATACCCCTCCATGCTGCTGAAAGCATAATACAACAAAAACAGAGGCTGCTACTATGACTGCGCTCCACAAAAGCCATATAACTACAGTCGTAGACAACGACCCCAGAGGAAGCGCCTACCTCAAGTCCTCCGGTCTCCTCCGATACTCAGGCAGAAAAGCAGCAAATTTGAAGATTTGGTTGAGGGCCTGCCCCACCTCCCAGTTCATCCTTTGCCAGAGAGCCAGTACCATCTCTTTACTTAGTCCCTTTTACCATCAATGGAACATTAGAACATCAGATCAGTGGGTCTTAGAAATCATCTGCAAAGGATACGTCATTCTTTCACGTCACTTCCCCCTACCCGTCCCCCCTTCCCCGTCCTTCAGGGACCCCTCTCATGAGACTCTTCTCAGAGAAGCAATCAGCCACCTCCCACACTTGGGAGCGATAGAGAAGGTCCTGGACATCTTTCGGGGGAGAAGTTTCTATTCCAAGTATTTTCTAACACAGAAGTGCACAGGGGTTGGAGACCCATATTAGATAGAGATCTAATAAGCTAAACAAATTCCTGCAGAAGCAACAATTCAGGATGGTAACACTGGCCTCGATTATACTGGCTCTGGATGAAGCAGACTGGTTTGCAGTCCTCGACCTTCAGGAAGCATATTTCCACATTGCCATACACCCATCACACAGACGATACCTTCGATTTACTATGGGTGATAACCACTACCAGTACAGAGTCGTGCCATTCAGGCTGTCTTCCTCCCCCAGGGTTTTCTCAAAGGTCCTGGCTGTAGTCACAGCCTATCTCTGACAGCAAGGCATCATGATCTTTCTATGCTTAGATAACTGCCTTATAAAAGGCCAATCTCAGGTGGTGACTACCACTATGGTCACCAAAACCAGGCGGCTCTTCAATCATCTGGGCCTCCTAATAAATGAACAGGAGTCAACCCTTCAGCCTGCACAGGGCATAGAGTTCATTGGGGCCTGTCTTGATTCGTTGTCTGCCAGTTGACTCCCACTTCACCAATTCACAGCCCTATGCGATCTTATCAACATATTGACCACAACTCCTACTGCTACAGTACTTACCTGTCTCCAGGTAATGGGTATACGGCTGCCACTGCTTACGATGTGCAGTATGCACGCTTCCATTTCACAGCCCTACAATACTGGCTAGTGTCAGTTTACAAGCCCGCTTGTCATCCCTTGCACAAGTAAGTCACAGTCCCAAAGAAGGTACTAGACTCACTTACATGGTGGACAGGACCCAACAACCTCCTAGTAGGGCTTCCTTTCCATTGGTCTGAACCACTGATGTCTCTCTCATTAGCTGGGGAGCACACCTGCATCAACATGCAGTCCAGGGCATATGGTCGCAACATGAGTCCTTGCTACACATCAACCTGTTTGAGCTCAGGGCTGAGACGACTGAGTGCAGCACTTTCTTAACATCATTGCCAACCACATCGTTCATATACTTACCGATAATGACTCCATGTTTTATATAAACAGGCAGGGAGGAGCTCGTTCCCCATCACTCTGTGCCAAGATGATCCTCCTCTGGAACAGGTGCATCCACCATGGGATCACCATCAAACCCTCATACTTACCTGGGGTGAACAACTTTCGGGCGGATGCTCTGAGTTGCAATTTTGCTATCGATCACGAGTGGGAACTACATCCTCTGGTACCTCCATCTTTCGTCACTGGGGAATCCCAACCATAGACCTTTTTGTGACTCCCCACAATACTAAGTGTCTCCAATTCTGTTCGAGCCAAAGTAGATGGGATCTCAGGGCAATACATTCCTTATCCGCTGGAATGTGCTGCTGCATTGCACCTTTCCACCCATTCTACTCATTCCCAGAATTCTACATAAGATTCAAATGGACAGAGTGCTGGTCATACTGATAGCCCCATCCTGGGTCAGATAGACTTGGTTCCCATGCCTACACATGATGTCCATAGCCATGCCATATCGTCTTCCATTTTGTCATGACATCCTATATCAGGATTGGGCAAACTGTTCCACTCCCAACTTCAAACCATCCACCTCCATGCGTGGCTCCTGTTTGGTTCCACAGGGCAGAGTCCCTATGCTCAGAACAAAGTAGGCCATCAGCTAGGACTGCCTACCTGCAAAAATGGAAACGATTTTCTGCCTGGTGTCAGCAGACTCACACCGACCCTCACAGGGTACCGCTCCATCAGATCCTCAATTATCTGTGTCATCTTAACACTGGAGGGCTATCGGTCTTCTCCATGAAGGTACACCTTGCAGCAAAATCAACTCTTCACGAATGAATAGATGGCTCGTCTGTCTTTGTACACCCCATAACAAGAAGATTTCTGAAGGGCCTCCACAACCTCTACCCTCATGCCACTTCAGTTTCCATGGCTTTCCTCCCTCCCCCTTAAAGACATTTACTGAGCAGCCACCTGGTCATCAGATTACACCTTCACTAGGCACTACGCCATAATGCTGCAACTGACAGCTGACTCAGCAGTGGCTACTGCAATATTATCCACAGTTGCTAACAGTGATTCTGATTCCTATCATCCATTACTGCTTTGTAGTCACCTTATGTGGAACACCCACCGGGACATCACCCGAAGAAGAAAAGGAAGTTACTGACTTGGTGCAGAAATGATTGTACTTTGAGGTGTGTCTCCCCGTGGGTGCTCCACAACCCTCCCTTTCTCCCCTCTCCTCGGAGTCTTAGTTACTCTGATGTAGAAGAGGAACTTAAGTGGAGGGAGGGGAGGGTCATGTGTCCAAGGCGCCAGACTGAAGGCAGTGTGAGGCTCCTAGACAACTGTTGAAAAAAGCTCTTCTCCCTGACACATCTGCACCTTATGTGGAGCATCCATGGGGGGGGGACACCTCAAAGAACAGTCGTTGCCGCACAGAGTGAGTAACTTCCTTTTACCAGCATCTCCCTAAGTCCCACACACGATCAGGTCCATGAGATCTAGGAACAGAGTTTGGACAAAACTGAAGTCTACCACTGCACATCAAAATCACAGGGAATTTGAGTGGCTATGTCCATGTTGCATGATGTAAATGTTTCTTGCTCAGTGCTCTAGGGGAAGATATCTCTAGATGACCCCTCTGAGGGCTTTGCCCTGGGGGAAAATTTGTTCCCTATTCTTAATTTAGCTGTCAGCTGTGCGCAGATGAAAGAGGAAAAACACCCTGATGAAGTATGTAACCCTGCTCGTAATGGGAGAGAATGTTAGAGAGCTAGCACAAGTTATAACTGCATCAACATAGACCTCATCAGCATGCAAATAAGAGGCCATTCCCATTTTTTGAATCTCTCTGCATCTGTGCAGCTATAGCCAGCATGACCAGGGCAGGAAATTTCACATGCTGATTGCTAGGAGAGTGCTTCATTCCCCACTGTCTGATTTAGACTAACCCTCAGACAAGAAGCAGGGCTGAGCCTCAGACCTGCCAGTGTTACAGACATGCAGTTCCTTTTGCCGTGCAGAGTGGTGTTAGCATAGCTGATTTGTTTTAACCTATGTCAATACAGTCAAATGAAAAACTTCATGCCACTGCTGAGGTTTGTGGCTTTTATCTCTTAGCAGCTGAAGAGTAGTTGAGTCAGTGACCAGAGCTGCATACAGACACATGCTTTTATACCAGCTCAGCAATTCCTGCATTTAGTTAAGTGCAGGTGCACAACATAACCATATTACCATTTCCAGGTACTTATGAAAATTCCCAGAGCTTGGTAGTGATAAGTAACTCTTGAAAGGTGATAAGTAACTCTTGAGCTCAGGAAGGACAGACAGGGAAAAAAGGGAGGAGGGGTTGCCTTGTATATTAAAAATGTACACACTTGGACTGAAGTGGAGATGAACGTAGGAGATAGCTGTGTAGAGAGTCTCTGGGTTAAGCTAAAAGGGGTAAAAAACGAGGGTGATATCATGCTAGGAGTCTACTACAGGCCACCTAGCCAGGTGGAAGAGGTGGATGAGGCCTTTTTTAAACAATTAACAAAACTATCCAAAGCCCAAGATTTGGTGGTGATGGGGGACTTCAACTATCCAGACATATGTTGGGAAACTAACACAGCGAGGCACAGGCTATCCAATAAGTTTCTGGACTGCATTGGAGACAACTTTCTGTTTCAGAAGGTTGAAAAAGCTACCAGAGGAGAAGCTGTTCTGGATTTGGTTTTAACAAATAGGGAGGAACTAGTTGAGAACTTGAAAGTGGAAGACAGTATAGGGGACAGTGATCACGAAATAATAGAGTTCATGATCTTAAGGAAAGGCAGAAGGGAGACCAGCACAATTGAGGTTATGGATTTCAGGAAGGCAGATTTTGATAAGCTCAGAGAACTTGTAGGTAAGGTCCCATGGGAAGCAAGACTGAAGGGAAAAACAACTGAGGAGAGTTGGAAGTATTTCAAAGGGACGTTGTTAAGGGCCCAAAAGCAAACAATTCCGCTGTGTAGGAAAGATAGAAAATATGGCAAAAGACCAGCTTGGCTTAACAAGGAGATCTTGCATGATCTCAAAATAAAAAAGGAGTCCTATAAAAAATGGAAACTAGGACAACTAACAAAGGAGGAATATAGGCAAGCAACACGGGAATGCAGGGGCAAGATTAGAAAGGCAAAGGCACAAAATGAGATCAAACTAGCTACAGGCATAAAGGGAAACAAGAAGACCTTTTATAAATACATTAAAAGCAAGAGGAAGACCAAGGACAGGGTAGGCCCACTGCTTAGTGAGGAGGGAGAAGCAGTAACAGGAAACTTGGAAATGGCGGAGATGCTCAATGACTTCTTTGTTTCGGTCTTCACCGAGAAGTCTGGAGGTGTGCCTAACGTAGTGAATACAAGCAGAGAGAGGGTAAGTTTAGAAGATAGGATACACAAAGAACAAGTTAAAAATCACTTAGGAAAGTTAGATGTCAGCAAGTCACCAGGTCCTGATGAAATGCATCCCAGGATACTCAAGGAGCTGATAGAGGAGGTATCTGAGCCTTTAGCTATGATCTTTGAAAAATCATGGCAGACAGGGGAGATTCCAGAAGACTGGAAAAGGGCAAATATTGTGCCCATCTATAAAAAGGGGAATAAGAACAACCCAGGAAATTATAGACCGGTCAGTTTAACGTCTGTCCCAGGGAAGATAATGGAGCAGGTAATTAAGGAAATCGTATGCAAACACTTGGAAAGTAATAAAGTGATAGGGAATAGCCAGCATGGGTTTGTGAAGAACAAGTCATGCCAAACTAATCTGATAGCTTTCTTTGATAAGATAACGAGCCTTGTGGATAAGGGAGAAGCGGTGGATGTCATATACCTAGACTTTAGTAAGGCATTTGATACGGTCTCGCATGATATTCTTATTGATAAACTAGGCAAATATAACTTAGATAGGGCCACGATAAGGTGGGTGCATAATTGGCTGGATAACCGTAGTCAGAGAGTTGTTGTTAACGGTTCTAAATCCTGCTGGAAAGGGATAACAAGTGGAGTTCCTCAAGGGTCTGTTTTGGGACCCGTACTATTCAATATCTTCATCAATGATGTAGATATTGGGATAGAGAGTACTCTTATTAAGTTTGCAGATGATACCAAACTGGGTGGGGTTGCGACTTCTTTGGAGGATAGGGACATAATTCAAAATGACCTTAGCAAGTTAGAGAAATGGTCAGAGATAAACAGGATGAGGTTTAATAAAGAGAAATGCAAAGTGCTCCACTTAGGAAGGAACAATCAGTTCCATACATACAAGATGGGAAGCGACTGTCTAGGAAGGAGCATGGCAGAAAGGGATCTAGGGGTCATAGTGGACCACAAGTTGAATATGAGTCAACAGTGTGATGCTGTTGCAAAAAAAGCAAATATGATTCTAGGTTGTATCAACAGGTGTGTTGTAAGCAAAACTCGTGAAGTCATTCTGCCGCTCTATTCTGCACTAGTTAGGCCTCAGCTGGAGTACTGTGTCCAGTTCTGGGCGCCACATTTCAAGAAAGATGTGGAGAAATTGGAAAGGGTGCAGAGAAGAGCGACAAGAATGATTAAAGGTCTAGAGAACATGACCTATGAAGCCAGGCTTCATGAACTGGGCTTGTTTAGTTTGGAAAAAAGAAGATTAAGGGGGGACATGATAGCGGTTTTCAAATATCTAAAAGGGTGTCACAAGGAGGAAGGCGAAAATTTGTTCCTCTTGGTTTCTGAGGACAGGACAAGGAGTAATGGGCTTAAAGTGCAGCAGGGGAGGTTTAGATTGGACATTAGGAAAAAATTCCTAACTGTCAGGGTGGTCAAATATTGGAATAAATTGCCAAGGGAGGTGGTGGAATCTCCCTCTCTGGAGATATTTAAGAACAGGTTAGATAGACATCTGTCAGGGATGGTGTAGACGGAGCTTGGTCCTGCCTTGAGGGCGGGGGGCTGGACTCGATGACCTCTCGAGGTCCCTTCCAGTCCTATTATTCTATGATTCTATGATTCTATGAAAGCAAGGATGGTCCCAGTGTCCTGCTCACAGCTACATCGGGGGCAGCGTGTAGGGATATGTGGAGAGTCCTGGGTTGAGCATCAGTGAGTCCAGTTGATTCAGCCCCTTTGCATAACTTTTGACATTTCAATTGGTTTCTGCCTTCAGCATCAGTGGACTGGGGAGGAATATCATCCTGACTACAATGCCAGCTGGGACAAAACTTATTGCTGGAAACAAGCCAGTGAGCTTCCTGACAGCACAACAGTTACAGCAGCTGCAGCAACAAGGGCAGGCCACGCAGGTAAGGATACTTGGCAAGACTTTAGGTCTTTGCTTTAAGACTCTTCACTGCAGTAGCATTTTCATGCAGGTTTTGCCCATGAAGACACTAGGGTCCATGGACATTTGGTACTCATTCTGCAAATGTATGTCCGTGGTGTTTGCACCAGGCACATTTAGTTCATTTTCCTCCCTCCCCCCTCGCCGTTTCCTTCTGTTTATATCAGGCCTGCACAACTCGGAAAACGGCGAGGACCATATTACTCCAAAGAAAACAGCTGCGGGCCGCAAGGGTAGGTTTTGGGGGGAGGAGGGGTGATACTTTATTAAGAATTTTTCAATTAAATCAGGCCTGCACAACATATGGCTCCCAATGCCCTTCCCCTCTCCTCTCCCAGCATCACCCTGTCCCCCCTCCCACTGACACTTCCCCCTTGCCCTTTCCCTCATTGTCTCCACTTGGCCCCCGGGCATTTGTCTCTCCTGCACCCTGCTCCTTGGTGCCTTCCCCTTTCTCCTGACCTGCCCCCCTCCCCTCAGCACAAGTCCCTTCCCCTCCCCTACCTGGCTTCTGCCTTCCAGTTTGTGGGGCTGCCGGAGCCTTTTTGAATCCGGCGTTCACCTGCCATGACATCACAACGCCATGTCACACCAGCATCCTGGTGTCTGCCGGCGTCCTGCCTTCTGGCTCACGCCCCACCTCCTCACGCCGGAGCTGCACGCAGGCAGCCCGGCGGCGAGAATTGCCACACTTTCCCCTCCCCAGCGATGCTCCGCTCCTCCACCCGGCCAGCAGCTCAGATGGGGCTGTGCTGCCTGTAGTTGTCACGGGCTACACAGTGAGTGCCTGTGGGCCACATGTGGCCCGCGGGCCGTGTTGTGCAGGCCTGGTTTATATAACATCTGGATTTACTTTGTTTTAAATGTTAATGAAATGAGCTGCTGAATATCAAGGATGAAGAAAAAACATTTATCAGGCAAGCCGGCAGCTTTTCTCCCTCTGCTTTGCTTGGGGCTAAAAGAATTGTATCTTAAGCTTACAGATACTTTGCACTTCTCTAGCACCTTCCAGCCAGAGATCTGCTGCTTGAACTCTCTCCTGAGACAAATTATATCCATGTGCCTCAGTTTCCCGTTCATAAATTTGATATAAGAATAGTAACTGGGGGTTGCAGAATATTTTGAGAGCCTATGACACAAGGCCTGTTGAAATCCAGAGCATCTAACAGATAAAATTCCTTTGGAAAATCTGAAAGCAGCTGAGATTTGGGGTTTTTTCGAACTAGTGGTTGTTCCTTTTTCACCAGGATCTCTCTCTCTTCCCTTTCCCCCTACTTCACCATCACTGGATGCATTGAACTTTCTGTAGCCCAGTGGTCTCCAGCCTTTTTAAGCATGAGATCACTTTTTTTGAATTTAAGTTCAAGCCAGGATCTACCTCAGACCCAAATACTATTGCTCCACTTCCTTCCCGCCCCTTCTCTAAGGCCCCACCCTTGCTCTCTCCATCCTTCCTCCCTCCCTCCCTCCCTTTCACCAGGCAGGGGAAGAGGGTTGGGGGAGCAAGCTCTGGTCTTGGATTAAGTGATTTGGAGTGCAAGAGGGCTTTGAGCTGAACTTGGGGCAGGCATTTGGGGTACCGGAGGGGGTTCTAGGTGCAGGCTCTGAGAGGGTGTTTGGATGCAGGGGTACTTGGGGCTAGGGCAGAAGCTTGGGGTGCTGGAGGGGGGTTCATGACTAGGGTAGGGTTTTTGGGATGTGGGCTCTGACTGGGCAGTGCCTCCCTCAGGTGGTTCCTGGGTGGTGGTACACACCCCTGCCCCTGCACCACTCCCAAAAGCAGCCAGCCAGCTCCCTCCATCTCCACCCCCCCACACACACTGCTCTGTGGATATAGGATACAGGGTGGGAGAGGGGGCACCTCTGCCCCTCTTTTCCCTCCCCTGCCCAGCACAGAAAGCAGGAGGCTCCTGGAGGTCAGGGGAGGCAGCTCCAAGGCAAAGGGTGGGAGATGTGTAGCAGTCGGGGGAGGGACAACTGAAGTGCAGGCACTTGACAACCTCTTGACCAAACCAGTCAGGTTCACCTGTCAGAGCCTCCAAGATCCCCATCTGCTGGTTGGTGCCCACTGCTGTAGCCAAACTTCAGTCATGACTTTTGGGCTAACCTTAATCTTGACTGTGACTGAAACAGTTGAAAAGTATGCCCTGAATTAGTGCTCCTGGCCCATTGGGATTGATGCTGTGTGCTCATGTGACCTCATATTGTGCTCTGGTGTGAATTAAATACTCTTTCATTTTGCACAGGTGCGAATTCAAACTGTATCGGCCTCTCATCTCCAGCAGGGAACAGTGTCGGGCTCTACCAAAGCAGTCTCCACTGTTGTTGTGACAACAGCGCCATCTCCGAAACAGACACAGGATCAGCAGTGAACATGAGCTGTGAAAAGGGAAAGCTTTCTAAGAACTTCTCTGGCCCTGTTGTCCACCCCATCCATCATTACTCAGGGCTTCTTAGGTGCTAACACAGACCGTACAGAGCAAGAGGCAGAGATTGTACCTGTGCCAAATGCGAAACATGCTGTTTGCCTAGAGTCAGAGTTGTGGTATTCAGTGGAAGCCTCAGTAGAGCAACACAGGACTCCGTACTTAAGAAGCTAAACCTCTCAGTCCAGAGTTGTAAAATCAAGTTCTATAACAGTAACTAATTAGAGATTTTATTCCTCTTTATTTGCTCCTTGTTCTGATCACCTTTTTCGCAAATGCTACCATTGCATTATGATATGGGTTAATTGTAGGCAGTCAGTCTAGGCTCTTCTTCAAGAGGGATTGGGTGACTCAAATCATGGACAAGCTTTGTTCTTGGTCTTGGAGTCCCGCTTTTTGTTCCCTTTATATCCTGTGGTGATGGATGTGGGTGGTGGCTGGTTTTATTGTTGGGGCTTAGCCTGCATGTAGTACAAATTCTATATATTTATTTTTATAACTTCTCTCACTTTCCAGCTCAGATTCATTATTGACTGCCATCACCATTTCAGATTTTTGGAGAAACTTTCCCTTTGTTATCCTTGCAAAGGCCAAATAGAGGAGTCCCTTCCTGTAGCATGCCTGATGAAGATCTCTGCTGTAAAATAGCTAGTAACTATTGGAAGGGAGACTGCCCCCATGAGTCTGATTGCGAATGTGTTCAGAGCAAGGGAACAGTAAGAGCAATCTGCCAGGGAATTTTTCCTCCTTGCATTTCTCAGTGACTGAATTGTTATCAGCCGGAGAAGATCACAGAATCCTGTTTAAAAGGAAATGAAAACAAGCGGTCAGTTCTATCGGAGTTGCATTCACTATGACTCAATCAGGTGAAGTGTTTTAACCCATGTTGATGATGGCCTGGCCTTATTTGATTTTTTTAACCTGTCTACAGTTTTTAGCTTGATATGCAAAATCCCAACAACTTGTATGTTAAGTATCAGAAGATGAACTGATTTCTGCTCCCAACTCTGACATCACTGGATTTTTTTTCTCTGAGTCCATAGGAAGTGTCAGGGTAGGAAAAGAACAACAATGCAGAAAGTGGTTTTATTTACAACCTGTGTCCTATAGCTCTATTCACCTGCCACTTAGTTCTGACTGCTATCTCCCTTCAATTCTAGATAGACCATGAGGCTACATCTACACTGTAGCATTTTGTTGGCAGAGGAAATGCATATGAAGCGCTCATTAGCATTTCTCGCACTCATTCGCATAGTCTCTTCCAATATGTTCTGGGGAAGAGGTTTTTGCAGGGGGGAAAAAAGTGTAGACAGGGCCATTTTGCACAAAATATTCCTTTTGCACAAGATCCCTTTTCCCTCAAAAAACCTCTTCCGCAAAACGGATCAGAAGAAACTATGCAAATGAGAGTGCGAGAAATGCTAATGAGTGCTTCATTTGCATTTCCTCTGCCAACAAAATGCTACAGTGTAGATGTAGCCTGACAGTATAACAGCAACATTTTCTTTCACACAATGAAATGAAGTATAGTGGGATTATCTGATCTTCAAAGGGCTAATCGACTCTGTTCGTCTACATGTATAAGTTTCTTTAACATTGTTCCTCTTGTTTTTTAATCCACTGTTTGCCTTTGATACTATCATTGAATATAGTCTGTTTAAAAAAGAAAGCCCTGCTGTTCACTATCTTTGGTTACCTAGTTCTTGAGTCTGAATTCTGCGTGAAAGCATCAGTTGTAGCTGACTCAGGTACTGTGGTCTGGGCAGCATGAGGCTTTTGATCGAGTTGAGGCCTTGTATGTTGTGTATATTCTTCTAACTACATCCAACCCGCTTGGGAAAGTCAGATACAAAAAATATTTTGAGGCAGGTGGCAGCTGCAATTGAGCAGAGCTATATACATAAATATAGCATTTTAAAACACTCTCTCGAATTATGGATTTGTGCACGTAAAAAATAAGACCTGTAATGATAAATGCAGGACAATGTAGCACTTTAAAGACTAACAAGATGGTTTATTAGATGACGAGCTTTCGTGGGCCAGACCCACTTCCTCAGATCAAATAGTGGAAGAAAGTAGTCACAACCATATATACCAAAGGATACAATTAAAAAAATGAACAAATATGAAAAGGACAAATCACATTGCAGAACAGGAGGAGGATGCGGGGGGGGGGGGGGAGGGGAGGAAGGAAGGTAAGTGTCTGTGAATTGATGATATTAGAGGTAGGGAGAGTGGGATGTTTGTGAGTTAATGGTATTAGAGGTGATAATTGGGGAAACTGTCTTGGTAATGGGTGAGATAGTTCAAATGTTTAAGTCCTTGTTGGCAAGTGTCGAATTTTAACATGAATTCAGAGGATTCCCTTTCAAGTGCAGATGTAAAAGGTCTTTGTAGCAGAATGCAGGTGGTCAAGTCATTGAGAGAGTGTCCTTTCTGGTTAAAATGGCAAGAAACTGTTTTCTCTTTGTGATCTTGTCTGATATCTGTTTTGTGGGCATTAATCCTTTGGCGAAGTTAACACTTGCCAACAAGGACTTAACAAACATTTGAACTATCTCACCCATTACCAAGACAGTTTCCCCAATTATCACCGCTAATACCATTAACTCACAAACATCCCACTCTCCCTACCTCTAATATCATCAATTCACAGACACTTACCTTCCTTCCTTCCCCCCCCCCCCCGCATCCTCCTCCTGTTCTGCAATGTGATTTGTCCTTTTCATATTTGTTCATTTTTTTAATTGTATCCTTTGGTATATATGGTTGTGACTACTTTCTTCCACTATTTGATCTGAGGAAGTGGGTCTGGCCCACGAAAGCTCATCATCTAATAAACCATCTTGTTAGTCTTTAAAGTGCTACATTGTCCTGCATTTTGCTTCAACTACCCCAGACTAACACGGCTACATTTCTATCACTGTAATGATAAAGTTGCCTTTCCTCTCTTCTCTTGAGTCACTTCCTGTGTCTTTGTCCCTTTTCCTTCAGGATGGACAACAGAAAAGCTTCTGGTTCTGAGGATGAGTTCTTTAATTGTGGTGGAGTTCAGGCAGGTAACCAAAGCTAGTCAAATACAGTGCTAAACTTAGATGCTGTCCACGATGCTCCTAAAATGCCCCCAGATGGGATGATTCCCATTAGCTAGTCCTATATAGCAGTTATGTTTCAGGATCTTAGACACATCTGCTGAACCGCTTTGTTATAGTGTACAGCATTGTAGCTTTAGTGTAGCCTTTATAGATACTTAGATGTGATTTGTAACTGGTCTTCTGATGATGTGCAGGGGGAAAAAGCTGTACTCTAGCATCTAATCAGGTGCATTACTGTGAGTTGAGAGCCCCTGTTGAGAATAGGTTTAGTCTTGGCCAGCCTGTCTCTATTAAAATCGACCCTCTTTGACCCTAAACCCCATCATTTTGAGGGCTTTTAGCTTGTTGCCACAGATATTTATCATCTGTGTTTTAGTACTAGGCAACACAGTATGGGAAGGAGGTGGACAGCCCTTGGTGCGGGAAGAACAGGCTAGGAACTATTTAGAAAAGCGAAACATACACAAATCTATGGCTCAAGGGTACTGAGGGAGTTGGCAAATGTCATTGTGGAGCCTTTGACCATTATCTTTGAAAACTCATGGAGATGGGGAGAGATCCCAGATAACTGAAAAAAGGCAAATGTAGTGCCCATCTTGAAAAAAAGGAAGAAAGATGATCCAGGGAAATACAGACCAGTCAGTCTTACCTCAGTCCCTGGAAAAATCATGGAGGGGATCCTCAAGGAATCCATTTTGAAGCATTTGGAAGAGGGGAAAGTGATCGGGAACAGTCAACATGGATTCATGAAGGGCAAGTCATGCCTGACCAACCTGATTAGCTTCTATGATGCGGTAACTGGCTCTGTGGATATGGGAAAGTCAGTGGATGTGACATACCTTGACATTAGCAAGGCTTTTGATATGGTCTCCCACAATATTCTTGCCAGCAAGTTAAGGGAGTAAGGATTGAATAAATGGACTGTAAGATAGATAGAAAGCTGGCTAGACTGTCAGGCCCAATGGGTAGTGATCAATGGCTCGATGTCAGGTTGGCAATCTGTTTCTAGCGGAGTGCCCCAAGGTTCGGTTCTAGGGCCGGTTTTGTTCAACATCTTTATTAATGACCTGGATGAGGGGATGGATTGCACCCTCAGCAAGTTTGCAAATGACACTAAGCTAGGGGGAGAGGTAGATACCCTGGAGGGCAGGGATAGAGTCCAGAGTGACCTGGACAGATTAGAGGATCGGGCCAAAAGAAATCTGATGAAGTTCAACAAGGACAAGTGTAGAGTCCTGCACTCGGGACTGAAGAATCCCAAGCATTGTTACAGGCTGGGGACCGACTGGCCAAGTAGCAGTTCAGCAGAAAAGGACCTGGGGGTTACAGTGGATGAGAAGCTGGATATGAGTCAACAGGGTGCCCTTGTAGCCAAGCAGGCTAATGGCATGTTAGGTTGCATTATGAGGAACATTGCCAGTACATCTAGAGAAGTGATTATTCCCCTTTATTCGGCTCTGGTGAGGCCATAGCTGGAGTATTGTGTGCAGTTCTATAGAAAGGATGTGGACGTATTGGAGAGGGTCCAGCAGAGGGTGACCAAAATGATTAGGGGGCTGGAGCACATGACCCGTGAGAAGAAACTGAGGCGTTTGGATTTGTTTAGTCTTCAGAAGAGAAGAGAGGGGGGATTTGATAGCAGCCTTCAACTTCCTGAAGGGAGGTTCTGAAGACTATGGAGACAGGCTTATTCATAGAAGTGATGGATGGTAGAACAAGGAGCAATGGTCTCAAGTTACAGTGGGGGAGGTTCAGGTTGGATATTAGGAAAAACTATTTCCGCAGGAGGGTGGTGAAGCACTGGAATGGGTTACCTAGGGAGGTGGTGGAATCTCTATCCTTACAGGTTTTTAAGTCTTGGCTTGACAAAGCTCCGGCTGGGTTGATTTAATTGGGATTGGTCCTGCCTCAGGCAGGGGGCTGGACTTGATGACTGCCTGAGATCTTTTCCAGCTCTATGATTCTATGTAGCACCTATAATCTACTAATAAAGGATCCCTGTTGCTTTGGGCACTGTACACACTGGCTGTGTCTAGACTGGCAAGTTTTTCCGCAAAATCATATGATTTTGCGGAAAAACTTGCCAGCTGTCTACACTGGCTGCTTGAATTTCCGCAAGAACACTGACGATCTCATGTAAGATCATCAGTGATCTCATGTAAGATCGTCAGTGTTCTTGCGGAAATAGTATCCTGCTCCTGTTCGGGCAAAAGTCTTTTTCCGAAAGACTTTTGTGCAAAAGGGCCAGTGTAGACAGCACAGTAGTGTTTTCCGCAAAAAAGCCCCGATTGTGAAAATGGCAATCGGGGCTTTTTTGCGGAAAACCGCGTCTAGATTGGCCACAGACGCTTTTCCCCAAAAAGTGCTTTTGCAGAAAAGCATCCTGCCAATCTAGACGCGCTTTTTCCGAAAATGCTTTTAACAGAAAACTTTTCTGTTAAAACCATTTTCGGAAAATCATGCCAGTGTAGACGTAGCCACTGTGACAGAGCAGGTGGGATAGAGCAGGTTAAAGGGCTTGGTGGAAGGGGAGAGAGACAGCTCTTGCAGCGGCAGCAATCCTGGCTAATTAGGGGCAGCTGAGACAGGGCAGCTGCAAATCAATTAAGGTCCAGGTGAAGCTGATTAGGGCTGCCAGGCGCCCTCTTTTAAAAACCCTCCCTGCGGGTGGAGGGGGGAAGAGTATTGAGAAGGAGGTCGGAGAGATTTGGAGTGTGGAGAAAGACAACTGGTGAGTCCGGAGGAGCCACGTGGAGGAGCCATGTAGAGCAGCAGCAGCCCTGATAAAGGCTGTAGGGAGATGCCAAACACCGAAACAAGGAGAGTGAATGTTATACTGCAACTCCTAAATTGTGGGACAGTGGCCTGACCAGGGGCTAGGGGCCCAGGAGTGGGATGAGCTCTGCCACAACACATAATGAAAAGATGGCTCCTCCCCCAAGGAGTTTATTATCAGTTTAAAACAAGGGTCTCAAACTCCTGGCCAGGGGATATCTGCATCCTGAGCATTTCTCCAATCCTGCCCACAAAATAGTTTGTATAAGTTATTTAATCAGGCCTGCAACGCAGGAAAAGGGAGGGCAGCGGTGTGAGGGGACTCACCCATGCATATGGCTCCCAGCAGCACTGAAGCTACCAGGACCTACATAGTCCCAACTGTAGAGGGCATCGCTTAGTCTGGGAAGCTGCACTGGCTGCCTCTGCCATGGCCAGCACATTGGCCACATTGCTACCCAAGGTGATGTGCTTCTGCACTTTTAGTTACTTCATGCAGCAGTGAGGGATCCCATCATGATGGCATGGATGTTTGCCAGGGATCCCAGCACGAAGATATGGAGGTGTTGGGGACTCAGTGTCTACTTCTGTGTCCAGGAGCCCAGATACAGAGCAGGAATCCTACAAAATACCTGAAACTATCAACTTACATATTCTGTATTGTCAACCTCAAGCGTTCAAAACTCATGAATCAGCCCCTATCCCCTCAAGAGTGACTTCTTGAAATTATAGATAAAAATACACGTGGAGATCTTTTTATCTGGCGTCTGAAGCTGAACTTGAGGCACATTTTCTAGCTTTTCTCCACAGATTTCCTTTAGGAAAAAAAATAAAAAGGCATCTGGGGTTCTCTTCTAATACCATGCCCCACACAAAAGCATAATTTGCTAAGTCAGTGCGATCACAGTTGCTAGCAGTGCATGAGGCATCAGGTAATGAAGTGCTCAGATCTGACTTCATTCTAATAACATTACCAGGAGGCTTGTGATCAAATCAGGAGAGTTGGCATCACTAATATCTAGTCAGTTTCACAAGATGAATTAATAGCGTCAAAGCTTACACCTGTGGACAGGATGACTCTGCGCACACCTCCCCTGGGCCACAGGGACAGGCTGGCAGCGGCATGGAGCTAGCAGCTGGAAGTCACTCTTGTCCTGATGTGCTCCAGTGGTGGCGGCAGGAGCCCCCTGGTGAGTTTCAAATTATCTGGGGCAGCAGACAGGGCTGGAGGTCATGGGGGAGGAAGAGAAATGCACAGAAACCCTTACCCGCCTTCACCGAGCCCTGCCAGAGGGGGTACCACTTAGGAGGATTTGAGGACTGGCACAGGCACTAAGGTACACTCAATGTGAGACCCCTGATTTAAAGCATACTCATTCACTCAACACGCTTAGCGTATGCAGCATTCGTCAACTCTGCCAACCCAGGGAGTTTGAAAGCTATTTTCACCCACCGGCAATTTTTTGTTGGTGTTTTTTTTGCCTAACTGTTCAGATAATTGTTACACTTGCCATTTCTAGGCTTGGCAGAATTCAATTTTCATATTTTTAAAATTTTAATGAATAGTCAAAGCTTATCTTTGAGCATTTTTTCAATTTTTTATCATTTTCAGTTTTCACAGTTTCAGGAAATCATGGAAGGGAGGAGTCAGACAATAATGTAATGATAGTAGATGTTGAGATTCAAAAAATTAAAACTTTATCACCAATAAAATGTAAATTGCCAATATCCTGTTAAAATACACAAAGTAAGTATCCTTGGAACAAACTCTAATATGCTCTAACCTGTGTTTTTCTTACTTGGCCTGTCTGTATACTTGGGTTATTAGTGGATATTTTGTTTTTGTCATTTGTGTTTGTACAGTCAAGTTAGCGACACGAGTTAAGTTTACACTGCCACTTTATTTTGCTGCAACTTTCTGGCTCGGGTGTGAAACTCTTTCCTTCCCCCCCCCCCCCCCGGTCCACCAGCAAGCAAGTTTCCATGTTGTAAAGAGTCTGTATATAAAGGGCTCCCAGCAATGTTCCCTCTAATCTTTCCTGTCCACATATGGAGTTTTTCATTCACGTGCAGAAATTATTTTATGTTCCCTGAGGCGTGTGCGAATGTGCGCCACCAGCAGAAACACAAACCTAGCAGTGGGTGCTCTGCTCATCAGCTGAGTGGCATCTGAATCTCTCCTGAGTGGCCGCACAAGCCCACAGCTTACCAGGAACACTGGCTCCCAGCACCGTTAGCTACTCCCCTCATGGTAGTTTACACAGAGTGCTGGCTACACACAAGTGTTAACCTAGCCAAGCTAAGTGAGGCAATAACTTTAATTGGACTGACATCTGCTGGGAGAGAGTTTTCCAGTTTACACAATTCTTCGTGTCTGGGAAATGTGCAGATTAGATGTGCACTGTAGCATATCTTATTTCTAGGGCCCATTCAGTGAAAAGTGTCCTGTTAATACCTTTTCAGTCGTAGTAGAAGTGGGGGATTGTGTTAATGGTTTACAGATTATATAATAACCCATACAGCCATTGCCTGCTTAGTCCATGATTTTTAGTATCCAGCCAAGTCATTAATTTCCCAGACTCATCTTTTGAAGGAGTTGTGCAGGTCTCTTTACCAAAGTTTTTACATTCTGCTGAATGACAGCTGTAGTGTGCACTCATTCACATTTCTGGATCATTGTTGGGTGAATAACTCATTTTTCAGTTCATTTGGCCATTCTGGAGGAATTTTTCAGTTCATTCGGCCTATCCAGGTCTTCTCAAAGGTCCTAGCAGTGATCGTAGCATACTTTCAGCATCAGGGGGTCATCATCTTCCCATACCTGGACAACTGTCTAATAAAGAGCTGTTCCAGAATGGAAACCAAGGATATGATACTAAAGACCAAACTTTTCAACCTTTTAGGTCTATTAATAAATTAGCAGAAGTCGACTCTCAATCCAGTTCAAGACTTGGAATTCATAGGGGTGCGACGAGTTAATATCAGCCTGGGCATACCTGCCTTGGCAAAGATTCGATGCGCACTCAGCATTGTCCCCACCCTACTTGTCAGCCCCAATATGACAGTGCATACTTGCCTTCAGCTCCTGGGCCATATGGCAGCCACCATCTATGTGGTCCAGTATGCGTGCCTACACTTCCGAGCCCTGCAGCATTGGCTGACATCAGTCTATACACCATCGCTGCATTCTCTGCACAAGACAGTTGTTATACTGAGACGTGTCCTGGAATCTCTCAGGTGATGGACATCCCCCAGCAATCTGCTCAAGGAGATACCCTTCTTTCAACCAGAACCATCAGTCCAAATCACAGCTGGTGCCTCACTCATGGAGTGGGGTGGACATCTACAGCCCACACAGTACAAGGCAAATGGTTACCACACAAAGCACTACTCCATATCAATCTTCTAGAGCTCGGAGTGGTCAGGAACTCATGCAAGCACTTTACCTCATCCATCACTGTCGGCCCCCCCCCCCCCCCCCTCCACTGGGGTGGCCGCCCTCATCCGGGGCATCCTCCAACCCGCTTGGCCTCAGCCTTTTTAGGGGAAATATGGCCCACTGGCCTCGTCCCAAAGTTCACTGCCCCTGCGGTAGGGGAAATACGGCCTCACGGCCTAGTCCTCAACACGCAGGCCCGGAGGCCTGGTCCCAAAGTTTGTTATCCCAGCCCCCACTCGCCGGGGTCTTGGGCAGCAGGGGTAGGGGGGCCCAAGCCCTCCCTCTCCACCAGGCCCCGACCCAGGGCCCTACGAGCAACGCCGCGGTCCCACCTGCTGGCGTTGGTCGGGTGGCTGTACTGGCACTTCCCCAGTCAGCGTCGGGGTCGGCCGTGTCCGGTCCGGTGCCTGGGTCCCAGGGGGTCGGTCGGCGGCTGGGGCCCGGCAGCGGCGCGTTCAGCTGTCCTGGCGACTCCCTCTCTGGCCGGTGGGCGCTAGCTCCAGCTCAGGCCGCAGTCTGTCCCTTCTGAGCAGGCCAGCAGCCTTTTATATCTCTGCTCCCCTCGGAGCATGCCCAGTAGGGCTGTGTGAGTGGGGCTCTCTCTGCCCCCGGCACCAGGTGGTTTCCCTGGGCTTGAGTGCGGGGCGGGGCCGCCCCGTCACAATCACCAACAGAACAGTCGTATCCTTATGGATAACAGGGCCACCATGTTCTACATAAACATACAGAGAGGAGCACATTCCCGATATCTCTGTGTGGAGGTGGTCTGCCTTTGGAACTGCTGCATCCAATGTGGGGTCACACTAAAAGCAGCATACTCACTAGGGCGAACAACACCTTGGCAGACGCTCTGAGCTGCAACTTCGCTAGTGAGCACGAGTGGAAATTCCACCCACAGGTATTAGATTCCATCTTTCGCAGGTGGGGCTATCCAACAATGGACCTTTTCGCAAATAGGAGGAGTGGCAAATGCCCTTGCTTTTGCTTCCAGGTGGGCCTGGGGAAGGGATCCAGAGGCGATGCATTCCTAATCCCATGGGACAAACCCATTTACTGTGCCTTCCTGCCAATACCACTGATCCCCCCCAGAATCCTGCGCAAGATCCGTCTGGACACAGCCTGGGTCAATCCTGGTCCAGACAGACCTGGTTCCCATATCTATAGCACATGTCCATCGAACTACCCCACTTGCTCCCTCAGTGGTGTGATGTCCTTTTTCAGAATGCTGGCAAGTTACTGCACCCAGCTCCACACACTCTTCATCTCCATACCTGGGTCCTGTCTGGTTTCAAGGCGCAGAAGTCGCCTGCTCAGAACAAGTAAGAAACATCCTCATGCATAGTAGGAGACAAACCACAAGAACAACTTACTAGCAAAAATGGAAACGCTTCTCATCTTAGTGGTGTCAGACAACTAAGTACAGACAAATTTCTGATCCACATGATACTCAACTACTTATACGACTTAAAGAGCGAAGAGCTACCAATGTCTTCCATATAAGTACACTTGTCAGCATTACAGCCTTTCATGACCGCATAGACGGGTCATTGGTGTTTGCACATCCTGTGATAAAGACATTCCTTAAAGGCCTTCAGAACCTCCACCCACCTTGTAGAACACCAACGCCCTTGTGGGATCTGAATTTGGGTCTGGAGACCCTTTCTGAGACCCATGGCCACATGCCCACTATTGCTTCTCACAATGAAGGTGCTTTTTCTGGTGGCGATCACGTCCGCAAGGAGGGTGAGCGAGTTAGGTGCTCTAATGATGGGCCCACCATACATGGTACTTACTAGAGATAAAGTGACTTTGAGATCACATCCAGCCTTTATACCGAAAGTCAACACCTGCTTTCACATTAATGAATCCATAGTCTTAACTGTGTTCTTTCCGAAGCCACATACATCGCCTACACATACCAGGCTTCATACCCCCGCTGTCAGAAGGGCTTTGGCTTTTTACATTGACAGAACTCAAACATTTTGCAAGTCCCCATGTCTGTTTGTTTCTATTTCAGACTACTCCAGGGGCAACCCAATTTCCACACAACGCATTTCTAAGCTAATAATGGGTTGCATCCTCCAGTGCCACTCCCTTGGTAACAAACAGCTGAAGATGGCACCAAAGGCATACTCCACCCGTGCTACAGCAACATCCATGGTGTTCCATAATAGGGTTCCCCTCAAGCCATTTATTGGACAGCTACGTGGTCATCGGACCACACGTTCTCAAAACATTATGCCATCATGCCCCGACTGGCTAAGGCAGTTCTATCTGCCATTACGAAGCAGTGACTTACAGTCCCACCTACCACAGCAAGCACTGCTTTGTAGTCATCTACAGTCCCTGTGGGTGCTCAACATCACCCGAAGAAGAAAAGGATGTTACCTTGTGCAGTAATGACCGTTCTTCAAGGTGTGTCCGCCATGGGTGCTCCATGACCTTCCTTTCCTCCCAATTGCTCTGCGATATACGAGGGAAGGGAGTCAAACCGCCAGTAGCGTGAGAGGCTCATTGCACATGTGCGGCCTGACTGCTGACTAACTGCTATGACAAAGTCTCTAATCCTGCAGCTCCAGGAAAGACCCATCACCTACAGTGGAGCACCTATAGAGGGACACACCTCGAAAAACAGTCATTACTGCACAAAGTGATTAACTTTGGGGGGGGGGGGTGGACGGAGGATGACTGAAGTATGTCATATGACCTAAAACAAATGTTCTGGTTGGTCTTAAAGGGCTAGGTACACAAAACAACCAGAAGAGGATGTTATTCCTTTCCTCTGTTTTGTGAATAGCATCTGAGCCTGGGGTGGAATGAGGGGAAATCATGTGACTTTGGGTTGATCAGAATTGCATCTTTTCAGAAAATTGTTACTTTTTTTTTGCCAAGCTATAATCTAGATTGAACACGGACCAACATCACCTACTCTTTGAGTTAGGGACAGTCCATACCCTGGAGAGCTTACAATCAGAATAGACTAGATAGTATTGGAAAGGAACCATTGCTACTTTCATTTTTTTACAGCTGATTAATCAAAGTACAGAAAGGTCAAGTGGCTTGTGTAGAGTCATGGAGGAATGTTGTGGAGGATCTAGGAACTGATCTGTCCATTTCTTTTCTTGTTAGTTATTTGTGGGCCTGTCATGGGGGATAATGGGGGAGCCACAGATACTGTAGGGTTTTGTTTCTCTCCATTGGGCTATGACTTTTCTGGGTGGTCTGAGGGAACAGGAGCCAAACTGCAGAATGCAGTGGTCACTCTGCAACCTTCTCCTACTATGTCCCATCCTTCAGGGGCAGAGCCAATCCTCTGCCGAGGGCTTCCACCTCCTAGGGGCAAGACCCAACACCACTCCTTTGTGATACTGTCACTCTGGTGACTTGAACATTTCTTCCTACCCCTATTACTTTTATTAAATATACTGTAAGCACTCTGATTTTTGTTTTCTTTTAAAAATGCCATGACAAATCTCCAGCCCATGTTATTTGGGGGGGGGGGGGAGGAGATTATAGAAACTCATGTTGAAATCCCAATTTTCCCCCATCTGCCATATTTCTTCCACCTCTTAATGCAACTGTAACAGATGAATATTGATACCAACATAGTTAGCTAGTTATAAAAGACCCAACTTCAGGATCAAGTGAGAGAACTAGGATTTATATGATCTTCGCATAATGTTTAACATTCAGAGTTAAATTTTAACAAGGTCGCATTGCATAATGAGGCAATCCTTCACAGACAGGTCCTAAACTGCTGATCCAACGTGTGAGCCATTAGTTTAACAGAGAGCTGCTGAGTATACTATAGGTTGGATAGTCAAGTAGCCAAGGGTACCTAGGCTCACCTTGCATGTCCCCAACGTATAACTCAGTAGTCTGGATCTTCCAGATGAATATAAGCAAATAACGCAAGTATGCATAGGCAAGATTAGAAAGGCAAAGGCACAAAATGAGCTGGGTAGGTCCATTGCTCAGTGAAGAGGGAGAAACAATAATGAAATTTGGAAATAGCAGAGGTGCTTACTGACTTTTTTGTTTCAGTTTTCACCAAGAAGATTGATGGTGACAGGATTCTTAACATAGTGAATGCTAGTACAAATGAGGTAGGTTTACAAGTTAAAATAAAAAAAATTAAAAAATTACTTAGAAAAGTTAGATGTCTGCAAGTCACCAGGGCCTGATGAAATACAGCCTAGAATACTCAAACTGATAGAGTCTTTAGCTATCATTGAAAAGTCATGGAAGTCAGGAAAGATTCCAGAAGACTAGAAAAGGGCAAATATAGTAGAACCCATCTATAAAAAGAGAAATAAAAACAACCCAGGAAACTACAAACCAACTTCTGTGCCTGGAAAGGTGGAGCAAATAATTAAGGAATTTATTTGCAAATATCTGGAAGATAATCAGGTGATAGATGATAAACAGCATGGATTTATAAAGAACAAATCATGTTAAACCAATCTGATAGCTTTCTTTGATAGGCTAATATAGTCTTGTGGATCAGGGAGAAGCAGTGGATGTGGTATACCTAGACTTCAGTAAGGCATTTGATATGGTCTTGCGTGACCTTCTTATCAATCAACTAGGGAAGTACAACCTAGATGTGGAACATTGGAAAAAATAATCCCAACTATACATACAATATGATGAGTACTAATTTAGTTAGAACTACTCAAGAAAATGATTTGGAATCATTGTGGATAGTTCTCTGAAAACATCCACTCAATGTGCAGCAGCAGGCAAAAAAGCAACCAGAATGTTAGGACTCATTAAAAAAGGGATAGAAAATAAGACAGAGAACATCTTATTGCCTTTATATAAAACCATATAAAAACATAGTCCACATCTTGTATACTGCATAGACACGTGGTCGCCTCATCTTAAAAAAGATATATTGGCATTGGAAAAGGTTCAGAAAAGGACAACAAAAATGATTAGGGATTTAGAATGGGTCCCATATGAAGAGAGATTAAAAAGACAGGGACTTTTCAGCTTAGAAAAGAGGAGACTAAGGGAGGATATGATAGAGGTCTATAAAGTCATTACTGATGTGGAAAAAGTGAATAAGGAAAAAATTATTTACTTGTTCCCATAATATGAGAACTATGGGTCACCAGATGAAATTAATAGGTAGCAGGTGTAAAATAAACAAAAACAAAGTTTTTCTTCATGCAGCGCACAGTCAACCTGTGGAACTCCTTGCCAGAGGATGTTGTGAAGACCAGGACTTTAACATGGTTAAAAAAAGAATTAGATAAATTCATGGAGGTTTGGTCCATCAATGTCTATTAGTCAAAATGGGTAGGAATGGTGTCCCTAGCCTCTTGTTTGTCAGAGGCTGGAAATGAATGACAGGAAAGGGCTCATGTGATGGTTACCTGTTCTGTTCACTCCCTCTGGGGCATCTGACATTGGCCACTGTTGGAAGACAGGACATTGGGCCAGATGGACTTTTGGCCTAACCCAGTATGGCTGTTACATACTATAAGGTGGGTGCATAACTGGCTGAATGACCATTCTCAGAGTAGTTCTTAATGGTTCTGTTATGCTGGAAGGACATTGCAAGTAGGGTTCTGCAAGGGTCTATTTTGGGACTAGTTCTGTTCAATATCATCTTCATGCCACTGGAGTGAATTTACATGTTAGCATTGATGAAGCAGTTAAATATCACCACTGTTTATTTTAAATATTGCTACTGTAATATTTTAATACATTGAGAAGGTGGAAACATTCATTTTGTTTTATTGTAGGTTGAGCATCTAAGTTGCTGCATTAGGGGCTTGTCCTCCCTGAAATAGGGCTATATAATCACTGTTGATATCAACAGCTAAGCAATGTTGTAACCCCTGCTTATTATACTAGTCATAATCATCTCTGTCTCCTATCTGTTTTTGTGCCTTATCTGCTGTCTCTTATTTGATACTTGGTGGTATCTGTCTCATTTTTTACCATCTTTTTTGTTAGGCATGTGCATAGGGGGTGCTCCTGATCCCTCACTCTTGGTGCTACTCCAGTACAAACTTCCTGGGAGTTCTGTGCCCACTGAATAGAAGCCATGCTATTATCTATTGTGTGTCACTGACACAAACCAGGGCTAGTTACTGTCACTGGGGCAGCAGGCGGGTGAGCAGGAGGCTCCTGCTGGGGTTTGGGGCAGCGGGCGAGCGGGAGGCTGCTCCGGGACTGGGGCAGTGTGGCTCAACCACTGGGGTGGGGATAAAAAAGGGTGGAATCAGATGAAGTGAGAGAAAAACTAGCATTTCTTCTGTCTTGAGTGGGACTGATTCTGCTGTCGCAGCTGTAAATCAGCAATCCTGAGAAAAAAGGTGTGTGACTAAATGTTCACACTTCTTTTAAAATAAAGAACAGAGGAACACAAAATAACATTTTGGGAGCTGTTTTACTCGAGTGCTTGTTTTGGAGCTTACTCTGTACATTTATATTCTGATGCATTAGAAATGGAATCACTCTGTTTTGAACTGTCCTTGAAGACAAACGTAGAGTTTTTACAGCTGTTAGTGGTATGCTTAGTGTACTTGATATTAGATTTCATTCTCCCATATTTGTACCAAATTAAAAGAATCTTTAAAAATGGAAGGAAAAAGAGGTTTGCTGTAGTAATCATAAGCAGTGGAATATGGAAAATTTAAACTTTCTTCAATATTGTACAAAGCAAAGCCATGGTCCATCTACAATAGACATCTCTGTATTACTCTTAGCTTTAACAAGAGTGTTGGGGTGAGGAGAAAGGTGGTCTGATTTTGAACCAGAAGCCAGAAGCTGCTGGTCGTGCTTCTAATACTAACACTAAGGCTGTGTCTACATTGGCACCCTTTTTCGGAAAAGGGATGCTAATGAGACAAGTCGGAATTGCAAATGCCGCAGGGGATTTAAATATCCCCCGCAGCATTTGCATGAACATGGCTGCCGCTTTTTTCCGGCTCGGGGCTTTGCCGGAGAAAAGCGCCAGTCTAGACGGGATCTTTCGGAAAATAAAGCCTTTTCCGGAAGATCCCTTATTCCTGATTTTAAGGGATCCTTATTCCGGATTTTAAATCCCCCGCGGCATTTGCAATTCTGACTTGTCTCATTAGCATCCCTTTTCCGGAAAAGGGTGCCAATGTAGACACAGCCTAACAGCGCAGGCAGGAGGTATGCTGTGCAACTCTTCCTTTGTATTCTTTCTTGAAACATTAATCATCTGAAATTATTGCTTGTTGGTCTGTGAGATGACCAACAGTGACATTTTTACTACTTAAATGCAACTAAAACTATTGTCAAATGCATTCTTTGTCTCCAGCACTGGCGCAAACATTATTTATCAGTTTACCATAAACTTGTTGTGCTTTTGCCATCAATTACATATGTCAATAATAGAACCCATTTCTGGTTACTCTTCCCAATACAGTCCAGAAGACACATTCCACTTTCTTCTATAGAAATAGTAAGTAAAAACAGTCCTGTTACATTAGTGTAATTTTGACTCTGCATGTTCCTTTGGACAACCCAATGAATTAACTGTAGATGCACACAGATAATAAATAGTGATAGGGATGTAGCCGTGTTAGTCTGGTGTAGCTGAAACAAAATACAGGACTATGTAGCACTTTAAAGACTAACAAGATGGTTTATTAGATGATGAGCTTTCGTGGGCCAGACCCACTTCCTCAGATCAAATAATGGAAGAAAATAGTCACAACCATATATACCAAAGGATACAATTTAAAAAAAATGAACACACATGAAAAGGACAAATCACATTACAGAACAGAAGAGGGATGTAGGGGAGGGGGGGAAGGAAGGTGAATGCCAGTGAGTTAATGATATTAGAGGTGGGGAAGGGGAAATGTCTGTGAGTTAATAGTATTAGAGGTGATAATTGGGGAAGCTATCTTTGTAATGGGTAAGATAGTTGGAGTCTTTGTTAATTCCCCTGCGGAGAGTGTCGAATTTTAGCATGAATGCCAGTTCAGAGGATTCCCTTTCAAGTGCAGATTTGAATGTCTTCTGAAGTAGGATGCAGGTTAGCAGGTCATTCAGACAGTGTCCTTTCTGGTTGAAATGACAAGCAACTGTTTTTTCTTTGTGATCCTGTCTAATGTCTGTTTTGTGGGCAATGATTCTTTGGCGAAGTGTCTAAGACGTTTGTCCAATGTACATAGCAGACGGACACTTTCGGCACATAATAGCATAGATTATATTTCTGGAGGCGCAGGAATATGTATTCTTGATCTTATAACTCACTTGGTTAGGCCCAATAATGGTGTCAGCAGAGTGAATATGTGGACAAAGCTGGCAGCGGGGTTTATTGCAAGGGAAAATACCAGGGTTGGTATTAGTGTGGTATGTCCTGTGGTTGTTGGTAAGAATCATCTTGAGGTTAGGTGGTTATGTATAGGAGACTATGGGTCTGTCTCCCAGAGCTTCTTGGAGTTTAGTGTCCTGTTCCAGTATAGGCTGTAATCTATTGATAATGTGTTGGACAGGTTTAAGTTGGGAGCTGTAGGTGATGACAAGTGGTGTTCTATTGTTGGTTTTCTTGGGTCTGTCTTGTAGTAGATGGTTTCTAGGTATTCGTTTGGCTCTTTCAATTTGCTTTTTTATTTCTCCAGGTGGGTAGTTGAGGTTTATAAATGCTTGGTAGAGATCCTGAAGTTTCTGGTCTCTGTCAGTGGGATCAGAGCAGATGCGGTTGTATCGAAGGGCTTGGCTATAGATGATGGATCGTATGGTGTGTGCTGGATGGGAGCTGGAAGCATGTAGGTAACTGTATGAGTCAGTGGGTTTTCTGTAGAGGGTGGTGTCCTCAGCGTTTCCTCAACTCCTGTCCCCTTTTACCCCTTGTCTACTTACGCTACATCGATGACATCTTTAAGATCTGGACGCATGGCCAAGAAACACTGGAGACATTCCACAGAGATTTCAACAACCTACACCCCACCATTAACCTCAGCCTGGACCATTCCACACGAGAGATCCATTTCCTGGACACCACAGTACAAATCAACAATGGAAAACTAGACACCACCCTCTACAGGTGGACATCTTCTCTGAGGATGCCCTGGCCCTGCTAGCTTTGCCCCTTAGCAAGACGGTGGCAAAAATTACAAACACCCTTTGGCAAACGCCGGCATCCTTAACTCCCTCCCTTAAGGGGGTCAAGAGACGTTATGTCCCACAGTTGGGGCATGAACATTTGTACTCTCAGCCTGCCCCCAGATCTCTGGTTGTCCAGGCTGCGGCGCAAAAGGAGAGGCTCCTGCAGCCAGGACCGACTCCAAAAGCCAGGGAACCTAAGTGCCTAGATCTGCTGGGGCGTAAGGTATATGCAACGGTGGGGGGGGGGGGAAGGTTTCAACTCCGCATGGCGAACCAACAGGCGATGCTGAGCCGTTACGCCTGTAATACCTGGCAGGCTATGGACAAGTGTAGAGACTAACTTCCCCCGGATGTGAGAAAAGAGTTCGGGGCTATGACCACTGAGGGCCGCATTGTTGCCTGCATGGTACTGCAGGCCTCCTTAGATGCGGTGGACTCAGCAGTCAGGACCATGGCATTGGGGGTGGTCATGCGCGGCAGTGCATAGCTGCAAGTCTCTGGCATACCACCTGATGTTCAGACCACAATACAAGACCTGCCCTTTGAAGGGAAGTCCCTGTTCTCGGAGCTTACAGACTCCAGGCTCCACACGCTGAAAGACACTAGATCAACTCTCCGCTCTTTGGGGATTCACATACCGGCTCCCCAACAGTGTCAGCTCCCCTACAGACAACAGGGGAGAATGCAGTCTCAGCCCCTCTGTGGAGACTACTGGAGGCTCCTCAGGCTCCCAGAGGAGACATGGGGGCACCGGCAACACCTACCTCTGGTCATGCAAGGGGACAGCCTCCAGGGAGTAGGGCAGCCATCCTCCCAACAGGCCAAACACCCATTTTGACAGGATCCTCGAGGGTCAAATACCAGTTGCCTCCCCCTTCCCCCTGTTTGGGGACAGGCTATCCTACTTTGCTGACACCTTGGCCGAGATCACGTCAGACGCCTGGGTGGTTGGGCTAGTGAGAAGAGGATATTCTATCCCTTTCCTGGGTTCCCCCCCTTCTTCCCCACCATCCCCGTTCCTTTTCAGGGACTCCTCTCATGAAGGGATCCTTCAGCAGGAGGTCCTTGCGATCCTCGAAAAGGGAGCAGTGGAAAAGGTCCCTTCACATAGACAGGGCAAGGGGTTTTATTCCCGATAGTTCATCATCCCCAAATCCAAGGGTGGGATCCGCCCCATTCTGGACCTCAGGAACCTCAACAAAACGGTGGTGAAATCAAAGTTCAGAATGGTGACCCTAGCCTCCGTCATCCCAGTCCTAGAGTTAGGAGATTGGTACGCAACCCTCGACCTTAAGGATGCATATTTTCAAGTGGCAATATTCACGTCCAAGTCAGCAGGTCCACCCTGGTGTGGTTCTTGGTGTACAGATGCAAATGGGGCCCTTGGGAATAAACTGTCCAGCAAGACTTGCAGGTGAAGGGAGCACGAAGTCACTGATTCAGCTAATTGGGTGTGTCTAGACTACAGGGTTTAGTCGACAAAAGTGGACTTTTGTCAACAAAACTATACCTGCGTCTACACTACTAGTGAGTTCTGTCAACATAACGTTGACAGAACTTGGCAGTTTTGTCGATGGCAGTAAACCTCATTCTACGAGGAATAATGCCTTTTGTCAACAGTTCTGTTGACAGAAGGCATTGCATCTACACTGTCTTTTGCGTCTACACTCTCATGTCGACAAAGTGGCTTGCTTTGTTGACAGAACTGGATGTAGTCTAGATGCTCTTTGTTGACAGTATCTGTCAACATAGCCACTGTCGACAAAAGCCTGTAGTCTAGACGTACCCTTGTGCTACGTCTAGACTGGCATGATTTTCTGCAAATGCTTTTAATGGAAAAGTTTTTCCGTTAAAAGCATTTGCAGAAAAGAGTGTCTAGATTGGCACGGACGCTTTTGCGCAAAAGCACTTTTTGCGGAAAAGCATCCGTGCCAATCTAGATGTGGTTTTACGCAGGAAAGCCCCGATCGCCATTTTCGCCAAAAGAACCCAAAATAACATTCACCTGTGTTCGATTGGTTGGGGGTGCAAAGGCCCGTAGGGCTTCAGTTTAGCTCTTGTAAATTCCCCTACCCTGGGCTCCCTAATATTCCACCAAAGGTTGAACTAATTGGGCTTTGTCTAGGAATGCCTTAAATCAATGATTTGTCAATAGTTGCAGTACCTGCAGAGTTTGAGCCTGCATTTCCTCACACTCCTTTCCCATTATTAAAATATCATCCACATAAGAGTACACCCACTCCTTGTCTGCAGCATCTAGGTTGTTAAGAACTGAAGTGATTGCTTAGCAGGCATATGTGGGACTAGAGTGAAAACCCTGTGAGACCCGTGTAATTCTGTTTATTCCCAAATGTAAAAGCTAATTGGTCCTGGTTCTCCAGGGCTAGTGGTAAAGCAAAAAAGCAGTTAGATAAGTCTACCATGGAGAACCACCGTGCCCCTAAGTGCAGGTGATCCAGAATGTTAGGGTGTGCAAAATCTTGCCACCTGTCTACACTGGCTGTGAGTATTTGCGCAAGAACACTGACTTTGTACTGTACAAAATCAGTAGTTCTTGCACAAATACTTTGATGCTCTCACTCAGGGATAAGCCCTCTTGCGCAAGTATTCTTTTGTGCAAATCTTGCCACCTGTCTACACTGGCCGTGAGTACTTGTGCAAGAACACTAACGTTCTAATGTATAAAATCAGTGCTTCTTGCGCAAAATATTCTGACACTTCCGCTCAGGGATAAGCCCTCTTGCGCACCTGTTCTTGCGCAAGAGGCCAGTGTAGACAGGCAACATCAATTTCTTGCGCAAGAAAGCCCAATGGCTAAAATGGCCATCGGAGCTTTCTTGCGCAAGAGAACATGTACACTGGCATGGATGCTCTTGCGCAAAAGCACATCTTTTGTGCAAAGGCACATGCCAGTGTAGACGCTCTCTGGCTGTGTCTACATTGGCAAGTTTTTGCACAAATACTTTTAATGGAAGAGTTTTTCCATTAAAAGTATTTGTGCAAGAGAGCGTCTATACTGGCATGTGCCTTTGCGCAAAAGCATCCGTGCCAGTGTAGACGCTATCTTGCGCAAGAAAGCTCTGATGGCCATTTTAGCCATTGGGCTTTCTTGCACAAGAAATTAACGTTGCCTGTCTACACTGGCCTTTTGCGCAAGAACAGGTGCGCAAAAGGGCTTATCCCTTAGCGGGAGCGTCAAAGTATTTGCGCAAGAAGCACTGATTTTGTACATTAGAATATCAGTGTTGTTGCGCAAATAATCGCGGACGGTGTAGACAGGTGGCAAGATTTTGCGCAAAATCTTGCCAATGTAGACACAGCCTCTTACTCAAATACTCTAATGCAAAAACTCTTGCGTTAAAGAGTATTTGCACAAAATCTTGCCAATATAGACGTAGCCTGGAAGAGCTGAAATCACTGTTGCTGTGGGGAGCCTGACGCTATATTGCTGAGCTACTAGCAGAGCAGATTGCGGGGACGACTGGTGGGCACAGGTGGCCAGCAGAGTGGCTGGCGGGGACAACGTGCGGGGGGCCAGTAGGAGTGGCAGCAGGCAGCCAGTGGAGCAGCTGCAAGAGAAACCAGTTGGCGGCCAGGGGCATGGACCAAGATGGCTGGCGGAGCAGGGCAGTTCGTGGGATGGCTGAGGCGTGGGAAGCCTCCACCTCACAGGACAGCAGCTGGAGTGTGGCAGAGTGACTTGTGTTGACGATGGTAGCAGAACCCTATGGAGAGGCAGAGCCATCGACAGGCCACTTAAGGTGTATCAACCCCCACCCCTCTCCAGGTCGGGATGGTAAAACGCTGCCTGATGAACTTTTGAACCCTGGGACAGCACTGACCCAGGGCAGAGATTTTTGGGGTGTCGGACTTTGGGACTTTGGGTGATTTTTTTGGGTTGCTGGACTCGAGACTCTTGGGGTATTGGACTTTTGGGGACTGGGTGATTCGCAGCTGGGGGATGGGTCTTTGCTCATGTTTGGTCTATGAATCTGAGTTGTGGTGTTTTACCAATTTAATGCTGAGGTCGGTTACCTCATGTTATTAAAGATTTGCTGGTATACCAAGGCTCTGTGCTTGTGAGAGGGGAAGAATTGCCTCTTTGAGGTGCCCAGGGGTGTATGTAAGATTTCCCAGGTCACTGGGTGGGGGCTCGAGCCAGTGTTGTATTACCTTGTTGGGAGGAGACCCTCAGGGTATGTCTACACTGCAAAGTTAATTCGAACTAACAGATGTAAGTTCGAATTAACTTTAATAGGTGCTACACATACAAACCGCTAGTTCGAACTTAATTCGAACTAGCGGAGCACTTAATTCGAACTAGGTAAACCTCATTCTACGAGGACTAACGCCTAGTTCAAATTAACTAGTTCGAATTAAGGGCTGTGTAGCCACTTAATTCGAACTAGTGGGAGGCTAGCCCTCCCCAGGTTGCCCTGGTGGCCACTCTGGGCACCACCAGGGAAACTTGTCTGCCCTCCTCCCGACCCCGGAGACCTTAAAGGGGCACGGTCTGGCTACGGTGCCCATGCCAGGTGCAAGCCTGCCAGCACCCAGCCAGCAGACCCTGCACCTGGCACGGCACGAGCCAGCCACCCGCTGCCACCCAGGCCTCCGCCTTTTCCCGGGACCAGGCTGGCGGCTCCCTGGAGCCTGCCCGGGGCCGCAAGAAGCGGGCACCCGCCTGGGCTAGTACGGAGATCGTGGACCTCATCCAGGTTTGGGGGGAAGCCTCCAACATCCACGACCTCTGCACTAGGCACAGGAAAGTGGCCATCTAGGGTAGGATAGCTGCCAGCCTGGCCACCCAGGAGCAGGTGTGCAGGAAAATCAAGGTGGTCCAGTGAGCTTAGAACATAAGAACGGCCGTACTGGGTCAGACCAAAGGTTCATCTAGCCGAGTAGCCTGTCTGCCGACAGCGGCCAACACTAGGTACCCTGGAGGGGATGGACCAAAGACACTGACCAAGCCATTTGTCTCGTGCCATCCATCTCCAGCCTTCCACAAACAGAGGGTAGGGACACCACTCCTACCCCCTGGCTAATAGCACTCCATGGACCCAACCTCCATGAATTTATCTAACTTCTCTTTAAACTCTGTTATAGTTCTAGTCTTCACAGCCTTCTGCAGCAAGGAGTTCCACAGGTTGACTATTTGCTTTGTGAGGAAGAACTTTCTGTGTGCTTAGAGGCACATACTTGGACAGCCGTTTCTCAGCTTCTACCTACCTAGGTAAGAACAAAAGGGAAAAAAATGATGCAGCACTTTAAAGGCTAACAAGAGAGTTTATTAGGTGATGAGGTTTCGTGGGGCAGACCCACTTCCTCAGACCATATTCTGCAAGTGAATTGGTATGACCACAAAGGAATACAATGAAGAAAGCAAACACATTATAAACCAGGTGTGGCCAAGAAAAAAAATTCTCACAAACCAAGAAAAAAATTGCAGCTCCTGATGGAACCCAGAACTGTTCAGGTCAGCTGCTCTCACGGCCGAGCTGCTGTGTGCCGCATGTGTGGTCACAGCCCACACTGTTCCGCTCACAGCCCCCAGTACACTGCGTCATATCCTGCATGTGTAGGCCGGATCACACACAGCGTCCCAGCCTGCATGCGCTAGCAGCCGGCTGCTGAGCGCAGGCAGTGGCGAGGGCTCTGGGTGCAGTGGGACCCGGGCATAAGATTAGTCGGAGAGGGGGATTGGGTTAGAGCGGGGAGGGGCAGTGTCTGGCTCTGGGGAAAGGGAGGAGAGGGGAGAGGGGTGAGCATGGCATGCCAGCCGTTCAGCACATGCGCCTCAGCACCTGGAGGGAGTGGCTGTAGTGGCAGTGGCTCCACCTCCAGGACCCGAGAATTAGGTTAGAGTGGGGGAGGGGAGGAGGAGAATTGGTATGGGGGGCAGTGCCTGGCTCTGGAGGGGGATTGGATTTGAGAGGGGGGGCATGTGCCTGGCTCAGGGGGGATTGGGTTAGGGGTGTATTTGCCTGCTCTGGGAAAGGGGAGGCGGATTGGGTTACAGCAGGGGGGGGTGCCTGGTTCTGGGGAATGGGAGGGGGATTGAGTTAGAGTGGGGGGAGTGCCTGAGGGAAGGGAGGGAAAGAGCAGCAAGCACGCTTCCTGAGACCCAGAATCCCCAGGTACTGGCCCCAGCTGTTTCTGTCCCCTCCCCCTGGCCGGACCCCTCCCACGAGTACCCTACCCCAGCACCCACCAGCACCCTGCCCCAGCGCCCTGTCCCCTGCTCCCACCAACACAGTTGGGGCCACATTAGTGAGGCTTGGGGGGTTTTGGAGCAGGGTTTTTTTTGCATGTCACTTATGTGGCCCCCGTTGGTGACCCCTGACTCAAAACAGGTTCCCCTCCCCTCTCATAAATGAAGACAATGCTGAAACGTTGTGTGTTTGACATAATATTTTATTTAAAAATGAAGCCTGGACAACACGCCCCCAATTGGGGCCAACCCCCCCATCTAACCACAGCATCATACCACTCCTACACTCCCCAGACCCCAAACTTGAGCCTATCATACACTGGAACCCCGTCCTGAGTCTCTCACATCCCCAAACTTCTGCACCCCCATATCCCCAAGTCTTCTGCCACAACACTCCTGCACCATCCACACACTGCAAATCTGTGTCCTGAGCCCATCATACTCCCAGCCTCCCTGCCCTGAGCCCCACATGCACCCCAGCCCAAATTCCTGCACCCTCACAGCCACAAGCCTGCAGCTTGCTGAGCACCCCAACCCTAACCTGACCCCAACACTCTCCAGCTTGGAGCCCCCTCCCTGAGCCAGCATCCTCTTCTCTACTTCCCCCTGCACCCAAATTCCCTCCCAGAGTTTGTACTTCTCACCCCTTCTCAGTGCTTTTTTTGTGATGTTATGCCCCGGGATGGTGTACCGGCACCTATTTTCCCCAAGCATGGTTTTTTTTCTCTCTCTAAACAACTCTCCTCCCGGCTGTTCGCACTCTATTCACCGCTGTTTTGGCTCTTAGTCAAACAGGTTGGCCACCCCGGTTACAAACTAACAAATCAGCTACTAGAACAGAAGGTAAGGAAGGGCACGTCTACACTACAGCGCTAATTCGAACTAACTTAGTTCGAATTAGTTAAGTCGAACTAAGCTAACTTGAACTAATGCATCTAGAACTAAAAACTAGTTCGAATTAGCGTTTTGCTAATTCGAACTAGCGCGTCCACACTGATTGGACGCAGGGGGGCATTTAAGGGCAGCTGAAACCGGTTCTGGCAGGGCATCAGGTCAGTAGTTGCTTTGTGTGGCTGCTGTCTGAGGCCATCTGAGGCTCGTGCTTAAAGGGACCCCCCTGGACAGCCGGTTCTCAGCTTTTCCTGCTTGCTTGCCAACCTCGCCGAGGGACAGCAAAGCGTCGGTCTCTGCGCCCGTGTGTGTCGGTGCTTCCCTTCGGGGACGCCGCCGCAGGTGGCAACATGGAGCCAGAGCTCGCCCTGCACCTTCTGGTGCACTTTCTGAACTTGCTGCTGCAAGCCTGCCAGCAATGGCTCGAGGCTGCCTGGCACCTCCTGGTGCACGTCAGCCCCCTGCCTCTCCACCTGGCCGCCCTGGGGGCTGTGGAGGAGCCGCGGCGGCGCCCCGGCACCGGCGTGCCCCGCCGCATCTGGCGTCTGGACACCAGCACCGACTGGTGGGGCCGCATCGTCCTGGAGCGCTGGGACAACCGACAGTGGACCCAGAACTTCAGGATGAGGGACACCTTCCTGGAGCTCTGCGAGTGGCTCGCCCCTGCTCTTCGCAGAAGGGACACTCACATGAGGCCCGCCATCCCCCTCCAGAAGCGTGTGGCCATCGCCCTCTGGAAGCTCTCCACGCCGGACAGCTACCGATCCATCGGGAACCAGTTCGGCGTGGGGAGATCCACCGTTGGAGTGGTGCTCATGCAGGTATGGCACTCGTCGGCCACTGCGCCGGGGGTGGAGGAGGGCTGCAAGGAGGGGGTGGGCCTCCCCAGGGACAAAGGGGGGGAGGGAGGAGGCGAAAGCGCCCCGCACCGGAGGGGTCGGTCTGTCCCAGCCGTACTACACGCCGCCAGGGGGGTTGCTTCCGGGAGTGGGGCGCGGGGCACTGCCAGGGCACAAATGCTCCCAGCCACCCGGGCGCCCCACTGATTGGCGCTTTGCTGTGTCTCTCTCCGCAGGTGGTCAAGGCCATCAACCAGGTGCTGCTCTGCAGGGTGGTCCACCTCACCGACCCGGACTCCGTCATCCGGGGATTCGGCGCCCTTGGCTTCCCCAACTGTGGGGGGGCCATCGACGGGACGCACATCCCCATCCGTTCCCCAGAACACCAGGCGTCCCGGTACGTCAACCACAAGGGGTACTTCTCCATCCTCCTGCAGGCCGTGTGTGACCACCGGGGACAGTTCACGGACATTAATGTGGGCTGGTCCGGCAAAGCACACGACGCACGGGTGTACCGCAACTCCTCCATGTACCAGCGGCTGCAGGACGGGACCTTCTTCCCAGACCGCCACATCAGGGTCAGGGACGTGGACATGCCCGTGTGCCTGGTGGGGGACGCTGCCTACCCACTGCAGCCGTGGCTGATGAAGCCCTACACGGGGCACCTCAATCCCTCCCGTCAGGCCTTCAATGCCAGGCTGACCAGGGCCCGCATCGTGGTGGAGGGGGCCTTCGGGCGACTGAAAGCCCGCTTTCGATGCCTCCTCACCCGTCTGGATCTGGGCGAGCACAACATCCCTCCCGTGGTGGCAGCATGTTGTGTGCTCCACAGTTTATGTGAGAGAAAGGGGGAGGCTTTCCTGCCAGCCTGGATGGCTGAGGCTGACCACATGGCTGGCCACTACAGTCAGCCCCGCACCGCCGCCGTCCGGGAAGCCCAGCGGGGGGCCGTCCGGATCCATGAAGCCCTGCGGGAGAGCTTCCAGGTGGAGGAGGAGGACTGACCTCTTCCTGCATGCCCCACTGGGGCCTTCTTCCACCCTACCCCCCTTCCCCTTTCCCCTCCCTACCTACTGTCAAATAAAGACACCTGTTTTTCAAACAAAAACGTCTTATTATTTAACATAACTGGGGTGGGGGGAGGGAGAAAGGAGGGTGGAAGAGGGGAGGGGGAAACCTGGGACGAGGGAGCTGGAAGGGGAGGGAAGGGAGGAAGGGAAAGGAAAGCTCAGGGGTGGGGGGGTCCGGCTGCCTCTCCTGTCCCGCAACACTGCGGGTCCGGGGGCGTCGGTGGGGAATGGTTGTGGAGGGTGGGGCAGGAGGGATGGGGTGTATGGAGGAAGCAGGAGCGGGAGCAGGGGGATCAGAAGGGGGAGCAGGGGGAGCAGGAGCAGGGGGAGCAGGAGGAATTGGGAAGCGGTCGAGCAGGCTCTGGAGGTGGCCTCGCAGGGCACGGCCCTGCTCCTCCAGTGCCTCCAAGCTCCTCCAGCGCAGCCTCAGGTCCTCCTGGATGCGGAGCTGTTGCTCCAGGAACCAGAGGTGACACCTCTGGTACTCCTCCTGGTTCCTGGCTCTCCTGCTGGCCCGGGTGCAGGTGGCTGCTGCAGGTGGGGTGGTGTGCCCTGCAGTCCCAGGTGCTTCGGCTGTGGTGAAACAAGAACAGCGGTCAATTACCCCAGGGGCCCAGGTGTGTGAAACCCAGCTCCCCTCTGCAAGGCCAGGGCCCCTGCAGGATCCCCAGCTGCTGCTCCGTGGTGGGCAAGGCCCAGGCGCACGGTCCCTGGGCTCCCTCTCACCCTAGCCCCCCCGTACACATAAGGGGAGCATGATGGTACTCACATGTGGATGCCTCCCCGGCCTCGGATGACACAGGCGAGCGGCTCTGTGGGGTGCCTCGGGGGTCCCGGGTCCTGGGCAGGCTGCCCTCCTCCTCCTCCGTCTCTGGGAGCGGTCCCTCTGCCCCAGGGTCTATCACGTCCCGGGGGGCAGTGACGGCATGAGCCCCCAGGAGGTGGTCCAGAGCCTGGAAGTGGGGGCACGCCTCCGGGTCAGCCCCTGGCAGGCAGGCCCGGGAGTAGGACTGCTGCTGGTCCTTGATTTTCCAGCACACCTACTCCCGGCTGCTCTGGTGGCCCCTGGCAGCCAGGCTGGCAGCCATGCGGCCGTAGACTGCCGCATTCCTGTGGCTAGTGCGGAGATTGTGGACATTGGAGGCTTCCCCCCCCCCCAACCTCGATGAGGTCCACGATCTCCACACTAGACCACGCGGGCGCCCGCCTCTTACCGCCCCGGGCAGGGTCCTGGGAGCCGCCAGGCTGGTCCCGGGAAGAGGGGGAGGGCTGGGTGTCATCGGGTGGCTGGCTCATGGGGTGTCAGCTGCTGGGTGTGCTGGCACGGGTGCTGGCAGCCTTGCAACTGGCACAAACTGTGTAGCCAGCCCGTGGCCCTTTAAGGGCTCCGGGGCCGGGAGGGGGGTAGTAGAGTTTCCCTGGTGTTGGCCAGAGTGGCCACCAGGGCAAGCTGGGAAGGGTTAGCCTCCCACTAGTTCGAATTAAGGGTCTACACAGCCCTTAATTCGAACTAGTAAATTCGAACTAGGATTAATCCTCATGGAATGAGGATTACCTAGTTCGAACTAAGCGCTCCGTTAGTTCAAATTAAATTCGAACTAACGGAGCGCTAGTGTAGCGCCTATGAAAGTTAGTTTGAACTAACGTCCGTTAGTTCAAACTAACTTTGTAGTGTAGACATACCCGAAGAGACAAGGAAGGAGGAAATAGCTTATTGTAAGCCAATAAGGGGCTAATCTGGAGTTACTACAAATATCAAAAGGTGGGGAGGCTGTCTTTGTAATGTGTAAGGTAATTAGCATCTTTATTAAGGCCCATTCATAACGTGTTGAATTTAAGCATAAATACAAGTTCTGAAGTCTCCCTCTGTAACCAGATTACACATTACAAAGTCAGCCTCCCCACATTTGATATACGCAGTAGCTCTAGATTAGCTGTTTATTGACTTACAATAAACTGTTTCCTCCTTCTTTGTCTCTTCCTTGCCCTTTGTACCCATCTTCAGTTCTAGTAGCTGATTTGTTAGTTTATAATCGGTTTACTTTCTTCATTGTATTCCTTTGTTATATGGTCATGCAAATTCACTTTCAGAATATGATCTGAGGAAGAGGGTCTGCGCCATGAAAGCTCATCACCTAGTAAACTATCTTGTTAGTCTTTAAAGTGCTATATACTTTTTTCCTTTTGTTTTACTAAGATCAGACTAACACGGCTACCTCTCTTCTACCTGCCTAGGTGTGCTCACTACCTCTCCGAGGGACAGCAAAGCATTTGCAGTGCGTGCTCTGGTTGACCTGCTTCAGGACACCACAGCACTCCTTGCCATGGAGTCAGAGCTGCATCTGGGCACGCGTGGCCCCACACTGCCATGCTGCAGTTTCTACAGGCTGCCTTCATGGCCCTGCATGAGCTCATCATTAAGAAGCTCTATCAGAGTGTGGGAGCAATGCCCTTGCAACTGCACCCGATGGTAGAGCTACACTTCTAGAGGCTGGACATCAATTCCAACTGGTGGGACCGGCTGGTGATGGAGCAGTGGGATGACCTGCAGTGGCTCCACAGCTTCAGAATGGGGAAGGAGACATTCCTGAGTTGTGTGGCTGACTTGCCATTGTCCTTCGTCGACGTGACACCCAGATGCGACTTGCCGTCCCCCTGGAGAAGCGAGTGGCCATCTCCGTCTGGAAGCTCACCACACCAGACAGTTACCAGTCTGTGGACAACCAGTTTGGTGTTGGAAAGTCCACTGTCAAGGCCCTCCTCATGGCCTGCAGTCCCTGAGGGGGGGGGAGTATGGGAAAGGGGAATGCTAAGGAAAGGGTGGTTGGCGCTTCGAGGGGTGGGCTTCGGGGGGGAAGCCCCATCCCCGGGGAGTTCTGCAGTTTCACCCTCACACAATCCTGTGGGGGGGTGGCTTCATAGGGGTGGCTCCTGGGTTGTTTGGGGGGGGGGGCGCAGGGACCTCTCAAGGGCTCAGGCATCCCCTTTGTTTTCTGTTTTGTGTCTTTGTCTCATTCTGCCGGTGATGAGGGCCATAAGCACCATCCTGCTGCACTGGGTCATCTGCCTGGGAGACCTGCACCCCATCATGGCTGGAGCTTCCCCAACCGTGGGGGGCTATTGATGGAACCTACATCCCCTTCTGCTCCCCAGAACACCATCCCGCCCAGTGCATAAACTGAAAGGGATATTTTTCAGTGGTCCTACAGTCCCTGGTCGACCACCACAGACAGTTCAGTGTCATTTTTGTTGGCTGTTTGGGGAGGGGGCATGACGCCCGGGTCTTCCTCAACTCCAGCCTGTACCAGAAGCTGGAGGCTGGCACTTTCTTCCCTGAGCACAACTTCAGATGCCATTGTGCATCGTAGGGGACACGGCCTACCCCCAATGCCATGGCTGATGAAGCCATAGAGCAGCCATCTGGACCCAAACAGGGATCGTTTCTATGCCCGCCTGGGCAGGGCCTGCATCTAGGCAGAATGCACCATTGGGCACTTGAAGGTGAGGTTCAGATGCGTCCTGCTCCTCCTCAATGTGGGGGAGCACAACATCCCCCAGGTAATGTCAGCTTGGAGAGGAAGGGGGAGGCCTTCCTTCCGGGGTCAAAGGCAGAGGCTGGCTGGGAGGGAAGGGCTTTTGAGCAGCTGCACACAGCTGCCAGCTGCCCGGCCTATCAACTAGGGGTGCGCATCTAGGAAGCTGAGGGAGTGTTTCTCTGAAGGACCCCAGTAACTCTCCCCAGGCCCTCCCCACTCAGGGCCTGTGCCTTGCCCCACTCTGCCTTTTCCACAACAACCTGCCCTTCCCCCCAACAACTCCCCTTCCCTGCAGACAAAACAAAAACTACTGTTTGGATTTTTAAAAAGTCTGTTTCCTTGTTTTATTTGGGATAAAAGTAATTGGGAAGGAGGGGGGGGCTGAGAATCTGGCTATGGGGAGGGGTGGGTAAGAACCTTGGAGGAGGGAGGAGAGGCTCAGAGCTGGGGCTGAGACTGGCATGTGGTTTGGGTGGTAGTTCTGCCTCTTGTGCGGAGATCTGAGGGGTGGGGGGGTCCTTGGAGAACAGGGGCATGGGCAGGACTGGGGGCTAGAGTGGGATCAGGCATGGCAGAGGCGGCAGGGCTGGCATGGTAGGGGGGGGCAGGGGCTGGCATGGCAGGGAGAGCAGGGACAGGAGCCGAGTTCATCTTCATTTCCCGGACAGTGGCACAGATGATGTGGCCCTGCTGCAGCAGCTCAGTCCATATCTGGGCCTGTGATTGTGCGACATTCCGGATCATCTGGGTGAGCATCTGTTGCATATTCATGAGGACGGACACATTCTCCCTCATTAGGTCCTCATGCACCCTCCAGTGCCTGTGGCTCCCCTGGGGTCAGGCAGCTGCCTCGTAAGCTGGTGATCGCCCCACAGTCATAGCTGGTCCGGCTGGGAAGAATAAAGAGAGGTAGTAGGTCAACCTGTCCCTTAGGCCTTGCCCTCATCAGCAAGCTGAGAGCAACAGTTCTAGGGTCAGAGGAGCAATGCCATTTGTCACCATGCTTCCCGCCCCTCCACCCCATCCCATCCCATAGACAAGCAGGCAAGGGAAGTGTCTGGCCACACTGGAATCCCATGGCTGGGAGAAGGACCTCGAATAGCCTGGCCTTCCATCAGTGCCACACACACACCTGCATCTGGCAGCCCTGTCCCCGGGAGCAGGTGGTGCCTTGAGCATGCAGGCATGCCTGTGTGCCATGTGCAGCACTCCAGAGTCTATGTGCGGGCATGCATATGCCCTTGTCTCCAGCCTCCTTCCAGCGGTGGCTGGAGGTGGGAGGGCATTCCCGCCCCCTCCCCGGGTCAGAAATGTGTCTGGCCTCCCCCAGAGCCAGTGATCAGGAGCCCAGGGATGCTCCAGGGCTGCCTCCTGGGGCTGCATGGTGTAGCCCTGGGATTTTGTAACTAAGAAGTCAGTGAGGGTATGGAATGAGGTGTACCGGTAGTTCGGAACAGGAAGCCTAAGCCGAACTACCTAGTTCGTGCCGCGTGTAGCCGCGGGCATGGAGTCTGAACTAGCGGACATTTAAAAATGGCAGCGCCCGGCAATATGCAAATGAAGGGAGCAGGAAGGAATCCATTGATCATCCTTCATGTAGGAACAAATGATATGTCTAGATTCTTGCTGGAACGAATTAAGGGAGACTATGCTAGGCTGGGAAGGATGCTCAAGGAAATTGAGGCTCAGGTGATCTTTAGTGGGATTCTGCCTGTTCCTAGAGAAGGGCAACTAAGATGTGACAGGATTATGATGATCAATAGATGGCTTAGGCAGTGGTGCTATAAGGAGGGCTTTGGGATGTATGGCCACTGGGAGGCATTTATGGACAGAGGACTGTTCTCTAGAGATGGACTTCACCTAAGTAGGGAGGGAAATAGACTTCTAGGATGGAGGCTGGCTCAACTTATTAAGAGAGCTTTAAACTAGGAATTTGGGGGAGACGGTTGGGAGATGTCCAGGTAATCTCTACGCTAGATTTTAACACTGAGAGGGAGGAAAACGAAGTAAGAAAGGATATAGCTGGGGGTGGGAGAATGAACATGAGGAAGGGTGGGGTGGATACTAGTCTAATAGGTCATTTTGGAGGTATAACGTCTGTGCCAAATTGGGTAAAGAATGTGAGTGAGGCCAAACAGCAAAAATTAAGATGTTTGTACACCAATGCGAGGAGCCTAGGTAACAAAAAGGAGGAACTAGAGCTATCGGTCCAGGAAGTGAAACCAGTTATTATAGGAATAACAGAAACATGGTGGAATACTAGGCATGACTGGAGTACAGGTATTGAAGGGTATGTGCTGTTTAGGAAAGACAGAAATAAGGGTAAAGGTGGTGGAGTCGCATTGTATATCAAAGATGAGGTAGATTGTAAAGAAATAAAAAGTGATGGAATGGAGAAGACAGAGTCCGTTTGGACAAAAATCACATTGGGGAAGAAAACTATCAGATCCTCCCCTGGGATAGTGCTTGGGGTGTGTTATAGACCACCAGGATCCAATTTGGATATGGATAGAGACCTCTTTAATGTTTTTAATGAAGTAAATACTCATGGAAACTGTGTAATCACGGGAGATTTCAACTTTCCAGATATAGACTGGAGAACAAGTGCTAGTAATAATAATAGGGCTCAGATTTTCCTAGATGTGATAGCTGATGAATTCCTTCATCAAGTAGTTGCTGAACCAACAAGGGGGAATGCTATTTTAGATTTGGTTTTGGTGAGTAGCGAGGACCTCATAGATGAAATGGTTGTAGGAGACAACCTTGGCTCGAGTGATCATGAGCTAATTCAGTTTAAATTAAATGGAAGAATAAACAAAAATAAATCTGAGACTAGGGATTTTGATTTCAAAAGGGCTAACATAATAAATTAAGGAAATTAGTTAGGGAAGTTGATTGGACTAAAGAAATTATGGATCTTAAAGTGGAGGAGGCCTGGAATTATTTTAAGTTAAAGTTGCAGAAGCTGTCAGAAGCCTGTATCCCAAAAAAGGGGAAACTATTTAAAGGCAGGTATTTTAGACCAAGCTGGATGAGCAAGCATCTCAGAGAGGTGATTAAGAAAAAGCAGAAAGCATATAAGGAGTGGAAAATGGGAGGGATCAGTAAAGAAAGCTACCTTATTGAGGTTAGAGCATGTAGGGATAAAGTGAGAAAGGCTAAAAGTCAGGTAGAGTTGGACCTTGCAAAGGGAATTAAAACCAATAGTAAAAGGTTTTATAGCCATATAAATAGGAAAAAAACAAAAAAAGAAGTAAGACCGCTAATTACTAAGGATGGGGTGGAGATTAAGGATAATCTAGGAATGGCCCAATATTTGAACAAATACTTTGCTTCAGTCTTTAATGAGGCTAATGAAGAGCTTAGGAATAATGGTAAGTTAACAAATGGGACTAAAGATAAGGAGGTAGATATTACCATATCCGAGGTAAAAGCCAAACTTGAACAGCTTAGTGGGAGTAAATCGGGGGGCCCAGATAATCTTCATCCAAGAATATTAAAGGAACTGGCACATGAACTTGCAAGTCCATTAGCAAAATTTTTTAATAAATCTCTAAACTCAGGGGTTGTACCATTTGACTGGAGAATTGCTAATATAGTTCCGATTTTTAAGAAAGGGAAAAAAAGCAACCCGGGTAACTATAGGCCTGTTAGTTTGGCATCTGTAGTATGTAAGATCCTGGAAAAAATTTTGAAGGAGAAAGTAGTTAGAGACATTTAGGCTAATGGCAATTGGGACAAATTACAACATGGTTTTACAAAAGGCAGATCGTGCCAGACCAACCTGATCTCCTTTTCTGAGAAAGTAACAGATTTTTTAGATAAAGGAAATGCAGTGGATCTAATCTTCCTAGACTTTAGTAAGGCATTTGATACAGTACCACATGGGGAATTATTGGTTAAATTGGAAAAGATAGGGATTAATATGAAAGTTGAGTGGTGGATAAGCAACTGGTTAAAGGGGAGACTACAGCGGGTCATACTGAAAGGTGAACTGTCAGGTTGGAGGAAGGTTACAAGCGGAGTTCCTCAGGGATCAGTTTTGGGGCCAATTTTAGTTAATCTTTTTATTGCTGATCTTGGCACCAAAAGTGGAAGTGTTCTAATAAAATTTGCGGATGACACAAAGTTGGGAGCTATTGCCAATTCAGAAAAGGATCGGGATATCATACAGGAAGATCTGGATGATCTTGTAAATTGGAGTGATAGCAATAAGATGAAATTTAATAGTGAGAAGTGTAAGGTTATGCATTTAGGGATTAATAACAAGAATTTTAGTTATAAGCTGGGGACACATCAGTTGGAAGTAACGGAAGAGGAGAAGGACCTCAGAGTCCTGGTTGATTATAGGATGACTATGAGCCGCCATTGTGACATGGCCGTGAAAAAGGCTAATACGATCTTGGGATGTATTAGGCGAGGTATTTCCAGTAGGGATAAGGAGGTGTTAGTGCCATTATACAAGGCATTGGTGAGACCCCATTTGGAACACTGTGTGCAGTTCTAGTCTCCCATGTTTAAGAAGGATGAATTCAAACTGGAACAGGTACAAAGAAGGGCCACTAGGATGACCCGAGGAATGGAAAACCTGTCTTATGAAAGGAGACTCAAGGAGCTTGGCTTGTTTCCTTTAACCAAAAGAAGGCTGAGGGGGGACATGATTGCACTTTTTAAATATATTAGAGGGATAAATACCAGGGAGGGAGATGAATTATTTAAGTTTAATACCAATGTGGACACAAGAACAAATGGATATAAGCTGGCTAGTAGGAAGTTTAGACTTGAGATTAGACGAAGGTTTCTAACCATTAGAGGAGTGAGGTTCTGGAACGGCCTTCCAAGGGAAGTAGTGGGGGCAAAAGATCTATCTGGTTTCAAGATTAAACTAGATGGGTTTATGAAGGGGATGGTTTGATGAGATAACATGATCTTGGTAACTAATTGACCATTCATTATCAGTGGGACATAGGTCAATGGAGGGATGATAGGAGTTACTGTAGAGAACTTTCTGGGTGTCTGGCTGATGAGTCTTGCCCACATGCTCAGGGTTTAGCTGATCGCCATATTTGGGGTCGGGAAGGAATTTTCCTCCAGGGTAGATTGGCAGAGGCCCTGGAGGTTTTTCGCTTTCCTCTGTAGCATGGGGTACAGATCACAGCTAGAGGATTCTCTGCATCTTGGGGTCTTCAAAGTATTTGAAGGCTTCAATATCTGAGATATAGGTGAGAGGATTATTCTAGGAGGGGTGGGTGAGATTTTGTGGCCTGCACTGTGCAGGGGGTCAGACTAGATGATCATAATGGTCCCTTCTGACCTTAAAGTCTATGAGTCTATGAGATGCTTTTCTGCAAAAAGTGCTTTTGCGGAAAAGTGTCCGTGCCAATCTAGACGCTCTTTTCTGCAAATGCTTTTAATGGAAAACGTTTCCGTTAAAAGCATTTGCGGAAAATCATGCCAGTCTAGACATAGCCAATGTGTGTGACATTAACTCGGGGGCAGAGAGGCTGGGGGAAGTGTTCCCTCTAAGGCTATGTCTACCCTCGCGGCTTCTTGTGCAAGAACATCTTGCGCAAGTGTTCTTGTGCAAGAAGTCTTGCGCAAAAAAAGTCCACACTGCCATGTGCGAGCTGTGCTTTTGCACAAGAGCGCCCATGACAGTGTGGATGCTCTCTTGCACAAGAAAGCTCTGATGGCCATTTTAGCCATCGGGCTTTCTTGTGCAAGAAATCCCTTCTGAGCGTCCACACTGCCCTCTTGCACAAGAGCTCCTGCACAAGAGGGCTTACACCTGTCAAAAAAGAGCATAGCTCTTGCGCAAGGAGCCCTCTCTTACCATGCCACACTGTAAATGTACTTGCGCAAGAGCAGGCGGACAGTGTGGACGCTCTGCAGATTCTTGCGCAAGAACAGCCGTACTTGCGCAAGAAACTGCGAGTGTAGACATAGCCTAAGAGTTTTCTCCCATGAGCACAATAAATGTTGTGTTGTGCACCAGTACTGAGTTTGTGGCTTGCTTGGATGTGCCACTGTGGCACCCAAATTATTAATAAGTATCTTATATACCTCTACCTTTCCCCTCTGCTGCCCTGTCTCCTCCACTTGCTCCATCAGCTCCCCTGGTGCCTGCTGCCTTCCCCAATGCCTCCCCCACCTTTGCTGTCCTGACTCCTGCCCTTCTCACTGCCTTCAGCCTTCCTGAGACCTGCCCCCCCCACCAGCCCTTCTCCGCACCTGTGCCCACTCCTCCAGTAGCCCCACTCTGATCATGTGAGCTACCCCTCCTCATCCTCGCTCCTAACACCTCCCTTTACACCCCTGCCCTGCCTCTCTCCTCTGGTGCTGGTTCCCCCCCGCAGGTGTCTGCCCTTCTGCTTCACCCCCAGAATCCCCTGGCACCAGCACCTTCCCTTAGCCCTGCACCCTCCTTGTGCCTCTCCCTTCCCTCACTGCCCCGATCCCTTTGCCCTCTTTTTCCCTGGTGCCCACCCCCTCACCACCCTCTGCCCCTGTTCCCCTCATGCCCCTCTGTGCCCTCGCACATGCCTTGCTCCATCCCTGCCTTCCTCATGCCCACCCCTTCTTTCAAGCCTTTTCCCAGAACCTCCTCCTCCCCCCTCTAGCCTCCAAAGCCCTTCCCCTCTCCTCTCCCAGCATTATCCTGTCCCCACCTCTCACTGACACCTCCCCTCCTGCCCTTTCCCTCATTGTCTCCACTTAGCCCCTTGGCATTTGTCTCACTCCTCCACTCTGTCCCTTGGTGCCTTCCCCTTTCTTCTCCTGACCTGCCCCCCTCCCCTCAGCACAAGCCCCTTCCTCTCTGACCCTTTCCTCCTATTTTTCCCTCCTCCTCCAGCAGCCGCCAGCTGGTCTGTAAGGGTATGTCTACACTACCCCGCTAGTTCGAACTAGGAGGGTAATGTATGCATACCGCACTTGCAAATGAAGCCCGGGATTTGAATTTCCTGGGCGTCATTTGCATAAGCAGGGAGCCGCCATTTTTAAAACCCCGCTGGTTCAAATCCCGTGCAGCGTGGCTACACGGGGCACGAACTAGGTAGTTCGAACTAGGCTTCCTAGTTCGAACTACCGTTACTCCTCATTCCACGAGGAGTAACAGTAGTTCGAACTAGGAAGCCTAGTTCGAACTACCTAGTTCGTGCCCCGTGTAGCCGCGCTGCACGGGATTCGAACCAGCGGGGTTTTAAAAATAGCGGCGCCTCGCTTATGCAAATGAAGCCCGGGAAATTCAAATCCCGGGCTTCATTTGCAAGTGCGGTATGCATACATTACCCTCCTAGTTCGAACTAGGAGGGTAGTGTAGACATACCCTAACAGAGTTCTAGGGTCGCCCTGACTGTCACCCTTCTGGTGCTCCCCCTACTCCGTCTTTCTAAGGTTTCTCAGCCTCCTTTTGGGCCACAAGCCCCCACCCCGCAGTCTCTGGTTCCCAGAGTTCCGGCAGTCTCCCCGACACTTGGTGCCTGCACTGGGTCCGACTTGTAGGATTGCCAGGTGTCTGGTTTTCTACCGGACAGTCCAGTTTTTGGACCCTCTGTCTGGTAAAAAAATTCAGAAAATACCCAACACATGCAATGTCTGGTATTTCCTGGTTTTCCGGCTGGGCGCCAGACTGAAGTCTGGCGGTGGTGGCAGGGGGAGTGACTGGAAAGTGGGGCACAATCAGCACTGGGAGCCTCTAGTTGAGTCTGACGTCTTGGGGAGGAGGAGAAGACCTGTCCCTTAGTATGTTGTGGAGCTGCAGCTGGTGGGGTTACCAGGTAGACCACTCCCAAAAAAACCGGACACAGTTGATCATGGACCAGTGGGAGAGACTGGAGGGGGGGCGATGGCCAGAAGGAAGGAGGTGAAGGAAGCAGAGCTGGGGGGGGTCGAGGAACGCTGGGTTGGCTGGGACAAAGAGGGTGGATGGGAAGCAGCTTTGGGGGGACGGGGGCTGACCCTGGCCCCTCCCTCCCTGGACCAGCTGCGCTGCCCCCAACCCCGACCCCTCCTTCCCGGGCCAGCTGCGCTGCCCCCGGGCCCTCCCGACCCCAGGCCAACCACGCTGCCCCCGATCCTGGCCCCCCCGGACCAGCCACACTGCCCCCGGGCTCCCCCGACCCCGGGCCAGGCCAGCCACGCTGCCCCAACCCTGGGCCCTGCCTCCCCAGACCAGCGATGCTGCCCCCGACCCCACCCCTACCCCGGGCCAGCTGCACGGCCCCCCGCCCCTACCCCTGTCCCTGCCCCAAGGCCTCCCTGCCCCGGGCCAACCGCACTGCCCCCGGGCCCACCCAACGCCAGGCCGGGCCAGCCGCACTGCCCCTGGGGCCAGCCTCCTCCCTTCCCGGGCCAGCTGTGCTGCCCCCAATCCCGGGCCCCCCAACTCCGAGCCCAGCTGTGCTACTCCTGACCTGACCCCCACACACACACCAGCTACACTGCTCCCGATCCCCTACCTGGGGCACACCGCCCACCTTCCCGCCCGGGGTTTAAACTTACCTCGCTTGCCTGGGAGGCGGGGTGACGATGCTGCTTCCTGCCGCCTGTTTCCGTGGGATACAAAGACCTTCAGGTTTTGGCCGCACATGGTCAGTTCCTCAGCACACCAGGGCGGTCCTTTGAAACATTAGGGTGAGCTTGGGCACACCTGGCACACCCGTGCACACGCCCATGCAGGCCAGGCAGCTTTGTTAACTTAGCTCCAGCTCTGTTTGATGTTAGCATGTTCTGATGTTCTGAACGGATGGAATATTGTAATGCATAGTGATCTTAATATTAGTCAAGGCCTTATAATAGATTAAAAAGAAGTTTAATGGTGAAAGATTTGGTAACTTTTTAAAAGTGACTAGAAGTACCCTTTGTTCCATGCTGCAATTGTGTAAATGTATTGTTTGTGTGAATGAGAGAGAAAATGTTTTAGGAGCAGGGGCGGCCAGTGCCTATAGGCGAACTAGGCAGCCGCCTAGGGCGCCAAGTTGATGGGCACCAAATTCCTGGACCCTGCAGCTACACTTTCATTTCCCCCTCCCGAAAATGCCTTACCTGCGAGGAGCACGCGTTCCCTGCACTACAGGGGGGTCACGGTCAGTCCTAGGAGAGGGGAGTGCGGGGGTGAGGTTCCCCGCACCTGTGGGGGCAGACACTGGCTTCCCCTGCCGCGGGAGTGGGGGTGCCGGTTTCCCCTGCTGCAGAGGGGGAGTTGGTGCCAAAGAAGCCAAACGCCTGCTGGCTTCCCTTGCCGGGGGGGGGGGGGAGGAATCAGCCACAGCAGGGGAAGCCAGCAGGCGTGTGCCTTCTCCAGAGAGCCAACTGATCCCACCCCGCGCCCCCTCCCGCGGCAGGGGAAGTCAGCCGGCGCTTGCCTCCCCGTGGGAGAGGTTGGCCACGGAGAACTTCCCCTGCCACAGGAGGTGGGGGTGGGGAATCAGCTGGCTCTTTGGAGAAGGTACACGCCGGCTGGTCGGCTTCCCCTGCCGCAGCAGAGAGCCTTCTCCAGAGAGCCAGCTGATTCCCCCCTTGCCGCCCCTCCCAGCAGGGGAAGCCGGCCAGCGCTTGCCTTCTCCAGGTCCGACCCCTCCCATGGGAGAAGGCAGAAGGCAAGCGCCAGCCAGCTTCCCCTGCCGCGGGGGCTAGGGGAGCGCCAATTGCATGGTTCACCTAGGGCGCCAGTTTCTGGCAGCTAGTCTAGGGCCGCCCCTGTTTAGGAGCGATAAGTGTGAAGGCCACTGCATGCCCAAATGGTCAGAGGAGGGGCTGGAGACTCAGAAGCACCAAATAATTATCAACTAAGTGAAAGCACACTGGAGACGCAAACTGGACCGAGGCAGATTGACGAGCCCAGATGTTAGTGGCAAACACCCCTTGATAGGGAACCGATAACAAGTTTTCCCAGACACTAACACCCAAGAGGGGATGTCAACACACTGATATCAGATGACTGCGAGAACAACCCCCAGATAAACATATGTCGCAGAAAAACTGATTGTGATGCTGAATGAACACAGAACCATAGAGCTGGAAGAGACCACAAAAGGTCATCAAGTCCAGGGACCAATACCAACTAAATCAACCTAGCCACGGCTTTGACTTAAAAATCTCTAGGGATGGAGACTCCAGTACTTCCCTAGGTAACCCATTCCAGTGCTTCACCACGCTCCTAGGCTGTGTCTAGACTGCCAAGTTTTTCCGCAAAATCATCTGCTTTTGCGGAAAAACTTGCCAGCTGTCTTCACTGGCCGCTTGAATTTCCGCAAAAGCACTGACGATCTCATGTAAGATTGTCAGTGCTTTTGCGGAAATACTATGATGCTCCCGTTTGGGCAAAAGTCTTTTTCCGAAAAACTTTTGTGCAAAAGGGCCAGTGTAGACAGCAGAGAGTTGTTTTCCGCAAAAAAAAGCCCCGATCACAAAAATGGCGATCGCAACAGAGGATGGTAACCTGGTACGTAAAGCAGTGATGTAAGTAGTTTATACCTGTCTATAACAGGACACCGCAGAGGGTGCTCTCCGGCCGACCTCGGGGGGGGGGGCACTAGGCACCTGAACAGCAGGTGTCACTGCCTAAACTTACAGAATGCACAGTAGCTTAACTCTGACTAACTGCTGTTAATATCTGTTATATGGCAATAGGCCTGCCCGGTGTTGGTACCTTGTCAACGCAGGCCATAGTGCCCAGTGGTGTAACATTGTACTGATCTCTGTTACCAACTGGTAGAGCTTCGCATTTGACAAAAAACTGCTTGATTGATTTCAAACCTTGCCTGCATCTGTCGTTTCTGGGGCCTCTCAGAGATCTCCTGTGTTGACCCAAGTGCACGGGGTCTAACACTCTAGATAAAGGGAGTACTGATTGTTACGCACGCAACCGAAAGTTTATCACCACCGATGGAGTGGAGGTCCTGTCAGGAGCGCGCCAAGACGACCCTGACCAGACGACGCTGACACTGACAGTCCAGACCACCGAAGGTACCAAGGTACGAAGATACCGAGGTACAACACCCCCTAATAATTTTTGTTGCCCTCCGCTGGACCCTCTCCAATGCGTCCACATCCTTTTTGTAGTGGGGGGCCCAGAACTGGACACAGTACTCTAGATGTGGCCTCACAAGAGCCGAATAAAGGAAAATAATCACATCTCTGGATCTGCTGGCAATGCGCCTCCTAATGCAACCTAACATGTCATTAGCCTTCTTGGCTACAAGGGCACACTGTTGACTCATATCCAGCTTCTCATCCACTGTAATTCCTAGGTCCTTTTCTGCAGAACTGCTACTTAGCCAGTTGGTCCCCAGCCTGTAACAATGCCTGGGATTCTTCCACAAGGGCTACGTCTACATTGGCCCCTTTTCCGGAAGGGGCATGTAAATTTCACCAGTCGTCGTAGGGAAATCCGCGGGGGATTTAAATATCCCCCGCGGCATTTAAATAAAAATGTCCACCGCTTTTTTCCGGCTTTTAAAAAAGCCGGAAAAGAGCGTCTACACTGGCCCCGATCCTCCGGAAAAAGTGCCCTTTTCCGGAGGGTCTTATTCCTAACTTTGAAGTAGGAATAAGACCCTCCAGAAAAGGGCACTTTTTCCGGAGGATCGGGGCCAGTGTAGACGCTCTTTTCCGGCTTTTTTAAAAGCCGGAAAAAAGCGGCGGACATTTTTATTTAAATGCCGCGGGGATATTTAAATCCCACGCGGATTTCCCTACGACGACTGGTGAAATTTACATGCCCCTACCGGAAAAGGGGCCAGTGTAGACGTAGCCAAGGAGTAACAGTTAATTCGAACTAAGGAGTTAGTTCGAATTAACGTTTAACTGCTGCGTCTAGCTGTGGGCAGTTAGTTTGGACTAAGGGGGATTTTAAAATGGCGGTGTCCGGGATCATGCAAATGAAGCCTGGGATATTTAAATCCCAGGCTTCATTTGCAACTCCGGTTGCCCTCATTTGCCCTCATTTGCCTACAAACGAGCTAGTGTAGAAATATTTTGCGGGAGTCAAAATCTGCTTTTCTGAAGTCCAAGGTGTGTATTTTACTACTCTCTTTTCTTCCTTTGGTCAGGATCCTGAATCTACCATCTCATGATCACTGCTTCCCAGGTTGTCACTCACCTCTACTTCCCCTATTAGTTCCTCCCTGTTTGTGAGCAGAAGGTCAAGCTGCGCACGGCCCCTGGTTGGATCCTTCAGCACTTGTGTCAAGAAGTTATCCCCAACATTCTCCAAAAACTTCCTGGACTGTCTGTGTATTGCCATATTGGTCTCCCAACAGATGTCAGGGTGATTTAAGTCCCCCAGAAGAACCAGGGCCTGCGATCTGGAAGCTTCTCTCAGTTGTCTGAAGAAAGCCTCATCTACCTCATCCACCTGATTCGGCGGCCTGTAGTAGACACCAACCACAACATCACTGTTTTTGTTTGCACCTCTAAATTTAATCCATAGACTCTCAACAGGCTTTTCTCCCTCTATATACTGGAGTTCTAAACAATCATAGTGCTCTCTTACATACAATGCAACTCCTCCTCCTTTTCTCCCCTGCCTGTTCTTCCTGAACAGTTTATACCCATCCATGACAGCGCTCCAGTCATGCAAGTCATCCCACCAAGTCTCTGTTATCCCAATTAAATCATATTTCTTGGACTGGGCCAGGGCCTCCAATTCTTCCTGTTTGTTGCCCAGGCTTCTCACATTGATGTACAAACACCTCAGACAACCAGTTGATCGCCCTATCTTCTCCATTCGAATCAGAGATACTCCTTTGTTGCTCGTTCCTCTTTGCATTTCTTCCCGGTATCCGACTTTCCCACTCATCTCAGCGTTTTGGTCACTTTCCCCCGACGAACCTAGTTTAAAGCCCTCCTCACTAGGTTTGCAAGCCTGCCTGCAAAGATGCTCCTTCCTCTCTTTGTTAGGTGGATCCCATCTCTTCCTAAGAATCCTTGTGCCTGGAACAGAGTCCCATGGTCAAAGAAACCAAAGCCCTTTCTCCAATACCGCCTGCGCAACCACGCATTTATTTTCTCAATTCGACGATTCCTGCTCAGACCTTTCCATTCAACAGGGAGGATGGACGAGAACACCACTTGTGCTCCGAATTCTTTGATCCTTCTTCCCAGTGCTACATAATCTGCAGTAACCTGCTCAAGGTCATTCTTGGCTGTATTGTTAGTTCCCACATGGAGAAGCAGGAACGGGTAGCGATCCGAAGGTTTGATCAGTTTTGTAAGCCTCTCAGTCACATCCTGAAATCAAGGTCCCGGTAAGCAGCATACCTCTCCAGATTCTAGGTCTGGACGGCAGATGGATGGCTCAGTCCCTCTTAGGAGGGAGTTCCTGACCACCACCACCACCCATCGTCTTCTTTTGGGGGTGGTGGTCATGGAACCCTCATCTCTAGGACTACGCATCCCATGCCTTCCAGGAGATGGTGTTCCCTTCTGGTTTCTTCCTTGTGAGGTCCCTTCCAAAGCATTCACCACCGCAGAGCCTGTGGAGAGAGCCTGGAAGCAATTACTTACCTCTATAGCATTGGGGGATTCCTGTGCTAGCCTTTTTCACCTTCTAGAAGTTACATGCTGCCAGTTCTCTTCCTGGTCACGTACTGCCCTCTCTGGCTCTTCTGCCTGCCATGCTTGCAGAATTAAATGCTGCCTTTTATCAAGAAAGTCTTCATCCTCTCTGATTGAGCGTAGGGTCGACACTTGGGCCTCTAGTCCTCTAATTTTTTCTTCCAAAATGGCGACCAGCTTGCACTTAGTGCAGATGAAATCTGTTCTTTCTTCCGGGAGGAAGACAAACATGGCACATGCAGTGCAGATAACAACAGCAGACCTATCACCATCCATACCTGCTGTTTTGGAAAAAGGATTTAAAAGAAAGGAAAGAGAACCTCACCCCCTTCCCTCTCCCCTTCCAAACTCCCTCTCTAAACTCTCAGTTAGCACTCACCTGTTCACAAGCTCTTTGGTTGCTTGCTCACTGCTTTATAAAGCCCTAGACAGCCTGAAAGTCCTTCCCCCTACCAAACCTCAGCCAATCAGCAGAGGCTTCTAGAATTCAAATTTTAATTAGAAACCAACAGTTTCCAGCTGCCAGTCACAGCACACACTCCGTGAAGGGGAGGGGGAGGGAGAAGGGGAAGAAAGAAAAAAAACCCCTCACTCACAAACATAGACGGAAAAGAAAACCTCACTCACAAACACAACACAACACACACTGCAGACAGCCACTTCCCTCAAGAGTCCTGTATCTGTTTGTTTTTACCTGGAGAACTCCCTCTCTAAACTCCCTGTTAGCACTCACCTGTTCACAAACTCTTTGGTCACTTGCTCACTGCTGGACCTGGATTACCTGAAAGTCAGTGCTATATTAAAGCCTGACAAGGCAAAATGCATAGACTTGCATGGAAGGAAAATCCTGTAAAGGATGAGGTTTATTTTATGGTTCTTCGGGTTCTTGTCCTGGCAAGTGGAGCATCAGTCCGGACTGACAAGAACCTGTCTCCTTTCTCACACCCAACCTATCTGGCCAATAGGTTGGGCAGAGCAACAGACAGGTAACTATTCCATCAGAGAGAGAGAGAGAGAGAGAGAGAAAGAGAGAGAGAGAGAGTGTTTGTGTGTGTGTGTAAATGCATATGTTACTTTGTTATATTATCAATATATGTGGCGTTATCCCCCTGAAAAAGATCCTGTGTGCTTCTTTTAAGCATAACAGTGGTGCAGACTGGCGCTGCACGTACATCCATGTTCATGGACTGCAGCACAAGGGCCAGACAGAGAAGGCTGAGTGATGATCACACCACAGCCCCTCAGTGCCTGCCACCCCTATCCTGTGATCTCCTGATAATCCCTCCCTGGCCTTGGAGGATACCTGTGAGACATCCAGGCCCTGGGGTACCGGCTCCAGTGTGATGGTGCTGGCTGTCTCTTCCTCTCCCTCCAGCTCCTTGTCCTTGTCCTCCTCCTCCTCGTCCTGGGCTGGGACCCCTAGGTGGGCTACGACGGGTGTCTCCAGCCCCAAGTCCACTACCATGGGTGGAGATGGGGCTGCACCGACCCCCAGGTTGTGGTCAATTCTATGTAATAGGGGCAGGAGTGGGGTCCTGTCCCGGTGTGAGAGCTGCACTCCCGCGCCCCGGCGTAGTCCTGCTGCAGCTCCTTCACCTTACTCCTGATTTGCTCAAGAGTCCTGGTGTCGCCTTTCATGGCCAGGCTGTCAGCCATCCAGCCATAGATGTCAGCTTTCCAGCATCTGGAGTAGAGATCCTGGATGGTCCCCTCTTCACCCCATACCTCCAGGAGGGTCAGGATCTCGGCCCCAGACCAGGATAGAGCACATCTTTTTTGGCTGCTGGCAGGCTCCTGGGAGCCCTGTGCATGCTTCCTGGGATGGGCAGGAGGCTCTTGTGGGACTTGTGGCTGGGACATGGATGCCCAGATGTGTGGCAGTGGCAGTTGTTTGGTGTGTGGAAGCTCCAAGGACCTGCTTCCTGCCACAAGCCCTGTCCCCAGTGTCTGAAGTTTTAAGAGTTGCCGGGAGACAGGAACTATACAGTTGTGATGAGTGTGGATGGAGTGGCCAGCAGAGCACCTGGAGGCCTCTTTTATTGGAAGAACTTCCTCTTCTGTGTCCACACACACCTTTTTCAGAAAAAGCCTTATTCCTCATAGAATAAGGTTTACTTTCATCGGAAAAAGCCCTCCCTTATTTCAACTTTTTGTCAAAATAATACAGTTGCAGCGTGGATGCAAATATTGTTTTTCAGGAATAACAGCTGTTATTCTGGAACAATACTGCAGTGTAGACGTACCCTGAGATGCAGGGATGGTTTTAGTGGCAATTGTTCAATGAGACTTTGGTTCAGAAACTGCTGATGGACAGATTAAGTGACAGACAGTGAACTGGGAGAGACTGGGAGTAGGCAATACAAATGTAGAATGACAGAACAAATTCCTATGGGTGAAAGTGCTCTAGGAAGTTAGGAAAGGAGTCAGGTGGATTCATGAGGCTTTCAGATTGCACCTTTGCGGTATATTTACATTCCACACTCAGGCTATGTCTACACTATGGGGCTTTATTGGAAAAAGGTATGTAAATTGCGCTCCCCAATTTGTGTTCCTTTTTCCGATAGTTTTTTCAGAAGAGGCTTTTCTGAAATTTTGCCTGTCTATCCTGGGCCAAATTTTGGATAAGCACCCTCTTTTGGAAGAGCCCTTGTTCCTTATGGGAGGAGGAAGACGGGGCTTTTGAAAGAGTGCATCTGCTTTTCCGCAAAAAAAAGCAGAAGAGCAGACGCATTCCCTGGATTTGGCGGAGTTTTTCCGATACCCTGGAAAAACTCTGTAGTGTAGACATAGCTTCACAGAAACTGTTTTCCATATATCCAGCTACCCGGCACTCTCTAATGCAGCTTTTTCCTTACATCGCTCATTGTGGCAATTACAAGCCATCTCTTTCCTTCAGCACTTCCCAAAATTGGCACCAAACACACTCCCAATTGCAAGCCCCAAGCCAGGCTACATGGCTTCAATACTCCTAGCAGTGGCTTTTTCAGTTCCTTGTGTCTGCTGCAGAGGCTGATTTCCCCGAATTAAATCCTAATTTCATAACTACCTTCCAATAAAGCAGACGGAAAGGCTGCCTGCCTGCCTGAGAGCATTAGGCGCTATGTCATAACATGGGAAACTCAGACAAAGAGAGACAAAGTGACCTATCCACAGTCACCTGGTAGATCCATTTCAGAGTTGGGAATGGAAAGGAGTTCAGGCTTCTTTTCTAGGGCCTTGGGCCCAGATCTTCAAAGGTATTTAAGCACCTGATTTCCACTGCAATCAATAGGGAGTAGGAGCCTTTGAGGATCTTGGCCCTACTCATTAGCAACTGCCCTCAGGATGTTAATACAGTAGCTTCCTGTAGCTTGGGCATGAAGTAGGGCTGCCTGTTTGGGCTGGACAGATTCCTGCAGCTTTCATCATATGCCATAATTTTCAATTAAAAGTTAATCTTTTAATTCCTAGAGACTCTGGGGCAATCCTGGGGGTTGGCAAGCTTAGCATACCTAGGTCAGCGGTTTTCAAAACTTTTTTTCTCATGACCCAGTTGAAGAAAATTGTTGATATCTGTGACCCAACATAATTCAACTAGAGTGTGGGCTCTGGGGTGGGGCTGAGGATGAGAGCTTTGGGGTGTAGGAAGGGGCTCCAGCTTTGGGGGGGAGTCAGGTCTGGGGCAGGAGGGGCGGAGCTAGTGCTCAGGGCAGGGGCAGGGTTCAGAGCCCTGTGCGCACTTCCCCACACACACACACACAGACCTAGGAGCTAGGCCGCCCCTGGTGCCAGGACAGGCAGGTAGCTGCCTTAACACCTCCACTGGTCACCTTATCCCTCTGCAGCAATGAGACCTAGTGCCTGACATTCCACCACCCAGTCCTGGGTTGCAACCCATGGTTTGAAAACCACTGCTCTAGGACATAGGCAGGTGTTTGACAGTTGCCCACCCAGACCCTGGGTCACTTCCATGGTGTGATGCAGATGGTTCCAGCAGAGGTAACTATAAATAGCTCTTACCAATATTGCTTCCCTGGCTGCATGCAGCATTTGCTGTACTTCAGCATTAAGTTGGATTGCCAGATCCTTCTCCCACATGCTCATTACTGGGAAGGAAGTTTAGGCAGTGGCCTAGCTAGCCTACTTTCCCGGCAGTGTTTGCTAGTCCTGTTGTTGCATCCACTTGATCTTGATTGCTGCCTCTAGAAGGCCCCCAGTGTGCCTAGCTCTTTGTGAGCTCACAGGAGCAGACCTAGCCATGGTGCTTGAGGGAAGCATACAGGGAAGTTATAGCAAAAGGAAAGGGTGGAGGATGCAGCCTGTGGAAGGGGATAGCAGATACACCCTGCTCTGTGGGGTTCATGAGGTGCTGTATTTCTGCTCTAGTTAGGTTCTTACAGCCCTCATCAATGTAGCATCTGAGCCCCTTTTAGGGCATTAGCATCCCTGGGATGATCCATTCTTTCTCTCTCACCCTGCCCAGGGAGAAAATGTTTCACCATGTGTAAATTCTGTTTTACACAAGTGACTGTGCAAGCTCACCTGGGCACACACCCAGCCAATACATCTTAAAGATGTTAAAAACTGTGGTAGGTGCTGAAATGTTTTATAATATTATAATTATAATCAGGGCATGACAAACTAGTAATCTACTCGCCTGTAGATTACAACCTGGAAGAGCCGGGTTCGGGTGATCTGCGCATGCGCAGATTGCCGGACAGCACGGCTAGTGAGCCCTGATTATAGTTATAATATTATTATAATTTTATAATGCCTCCTGATTGTAATAGCTAACACAATTTTTTTTCTTTTAACAAAATTCCATCCCCCACCCCACTCCTGATCTAGACAAGGCCCAAATCATTAAATCCAGATTTGCTGTTTCTCAAAGTTACTAGTTCCTGGGTTGACCATTTAAATGTAGGCATGGGCTAGCATGGGGCACCGCAAAGTCATAAACACGGTCATGCACTGCAGTATAGGGATAAGCCCTCCAAAACAGCTTTCCGACGGGTGCCGCTCACACAGGGCAGTTCCACACAGTACATTTTCCTGTTTTCACCAAGATCTTTTTTTCCCCCAAATATAATTTGAAACGAGCCTTTGCAGGGCTAGGAGAACAATGAATATGACATAAGCAAACTGAATCGTCTGCTGCTGCGGATCACAACAGTCTTAGCCTGCTCTTTTCATGCAGCTTTGGATTTTCTTTCAATATTAGGGTACGTCTACACTGTTCAGCTATTTTGGTATACCAGAGGTATCCTGAAATAGCTACCCTGTGTCTACACAAACCACCCATTATTTACAAATATTTTTCAAAATAACGGGCATGCTATTTTGCCATCCTGGTAAGCCTTATTGCATGTGGGATAAGGGATGACTCGAAATAGTGAGGTTATTTTGAAATTTGGCGCTGTGTAGATGTGCCAAATTTCTAAATAAGCTATTCTGAAATAGTTTTGAAATAAGATATGCAATTTTCATAGCGCCAATTGCATATCTTATTTCAAGTGTAGGGCACTGTGAGGAGGCACCCTCAGTTATAGAAACAGATTAACCAAGATTCCTTCTCACCACTGGACTTTCCATCCTCTTCTATTGAGTCTGCTCCTCCTTTATTGCCAGTAGTGGTGTGTTCCTATCCATGCAGTTTTTAAAAAACTCTTTAGTTACTTAGGAAGTTGTAACAGGTTTTAAATTCTGGCCATGACAAACCACTAATCATTACAATAGTGAGATTTTGTTTAGAGCAACATTATACAGTAATAGTCATCACATCTCCTGTGTTACCATGCTGCAGAGTTACCATCTTTACAGTTCCCAGGACTTGCTGTTACTAATAATTTCATTAAATTGGGCGAAATCCCTGATTGCATCTATTTAACCAACTAGCCATTTCTATTAAATGTTAACATTCAAAAATGTGGACAGGTGTGATGGTTTGTTTTCAGATGAATAGACTATGAATAAATATTAATCAAATATGTAAGTATGTATCTGTCCCCTATTTATAATTGGTGCATTACTTTTTCCATAGCAACTTTGTCTCATATTTTTCTTGTTTCAATGAGAAGCTATCTGTGTCCTTTCAGCTACTAGCAGATGAGAGATTAAAGGAAATGAAGAATTAATGTGACTGCTTCTGCCTGGAAGCCCCCAGAGGATTACCAAAGAATCCTTTGGTGACAAATATCCAACCATTTGTGGTATTTTGGTTAAGAACTGCATCCCAATACTTTCTGATGGGTGGACATGTCCAGCACCAATGTACAAAATCTCTTCTTTCACCACAGTTATTCCAACATTTATTTATACACCCAGTCTATGGCTGTGTCTATACTCGTGCGATCTTGCGCCAGAGCTATGCAAATGAGGCTCAGCGTGGAATATTGCCGAGCCTCATTTGCATAACTAATGAGCCGCCATTTTGCGGAAGAGGCTCTTGTGCAAGACGGAGCTGTCTACACTGCCCCTTCTTGCGCAAGAAAAATCCTCTTGCGCAAAGCCGTTATGCTGATTATTTTCAGGCATGAATGAATTATATGTATTTGTACTTGTACTGCTTGTATTCTGCATCCCAATTTAACTTCTCCATCAAAATACTTCCAATGCAGAACCTCTGTCATGGCCCACAAAGTGAACTGATTTATGGCACTCGAAAAGCCTGAGATCCTGCCTTGAAAACCCTCCTCAGAGCTCTTCTATAGTAGGGAGATTTGTTGCAGAAAATTGCAATGCAGCTGAGTAGCAGTTGAGTACATTGGCTTGTAACGAACTGGCAAAAAATGAACAGTGCCAAGGTTCTGTGTACTTCACCTGCAACAAAGTCAAGATGTCTGGACACCTGGTTCTAGCTTATTTCTCACACAGGACCTTAACTATGTTTGTCTGTCAGTTACTATTGAGCATACCTGACAATTTAGTCTGGTTTCAGAATACACAACACATTGGAAACATCAAGGCTGTGTCTACATTGGCACCCTTTTCCGTAAAAGGGATGCTAATGAGACACTTCGGAATTGCAAATTCCGCAGGGGATTTAAATATCCCCCGCGGCATTTGCATGAACATGGCTGCTGCTTTTTTCCGGCTCGGGGTTTTGCCGGAGAAAAGCACCAGTCTAGATGGGATCTTGCGGAAAATAAACCCTTTTCCGGAAGATCCCTTATTCCTACTTTCAAGTGCCAGTGTAGACATAGCCGTAGACAAGACCTTCAACTTGGGTGCAGTTAAAATGCAATTGGCAACTTCTGCCTTTCCTAATTCACAGCATACTGCAAAGGTTTTGCCTTTTAAGCCACAACCACAGAAATGAAGGATGAGAAGAGCCCTCAAGAGGCATCTAGGCCAGCCCATCTGCTGTTGCAGGATTCAGCAGGTAAACCTAGATCATTCCTGATAGGTGTTTATCTAACCTCTTCTTAAAACTTCTGATGATGGGGATTCCACAACCTCCTTACATGGCCTGTTCCAGGTCTTACCTCATTTTATAGTTCAAAACTTTTCCTAATATCTAGCCTAAATCTCCCTTGCTTCAAACCAAGCCTATTACTTGTTCTCCATGTCCACCAAGGGTAGGAGAACAATTGATCACCACTCTAACACTGTTCTTGTGTCCCTCCTTTCCCTCAATCTTCCTCTTATGTAGACTAAGCATGCCCAATTCTGTCAATCTTTCTTCACAGGCCAGGTTTTCTAAAGGTCTTATTTCTATTGCTTTCCTATGGTTTCTTTCCGATTTGCCCATGTCTTTCTTAAAGTGAAGTGCCCAAAATGGGAATCAGTACTCCTGTGGAGACCACAACAGTGCTGAATAGAGCAGAACAATTATGCCACGTGTCTTACATACAACACTCCTGTAAATATGCCCAAGAATGACATTTACCTCTTTTGTCACAGCATATCACTACAGACTCATATTCAATTTGCAAACTACTGTAATCCTCAGATCTCTTTCTGCAGTATTGCTGGATAACTATTTTTCCCCTTTTTGTGGTTGTGCATTTGATTTGTCTTTATTGAATTTATTGATTTCAGACTAATTTTCTAATTATCAAGATAATTTTGAATTCTAATCAAGTAATCCAAAGTGCTTGCAACCCCTCCCAGCTTGGTTTCAGCCACCAGTTTTAAAAATGTGTTCTGTACTTCTTCATCCAAGGTATTAATGAAATTATTGAATACAGATGCCTATAGGACTCTCAGTTTGAAAGAAAAAAATGACATCTCAGTTTGAAAGAAAAAAAAATCAGCAATTCTATGTAAATGAAAAATTGGAAAAATCCCATTTATTCCAGCAAGATCATAGCTTAAGAGTTACCTCATCTATCCTGATCCATTATCAGGGCAGGAGGTTGGATGCAGAAGTGGTCTGAGGGTAGGAGGATCTGGGTAGGAACTTGGGTACATGAGTGGGCTGAGGGTGGCGAGGTCTAGATGCAAGGTTGGGTGCAGGAGCGGGATGAGGGTCTAGATGTGAGGTGGGAGGGGGTGGGGGCGGGTCTGGCTGGGAGGTTAGGTACAGGAGCGGGCTGATGGTGGGGAGGCTCAGAAGGAGGGGATGCATCAGGGGGATGAGGGGTGCTTATCTGACTCCACACATCCTGCCCTTCCCAGGCACCACCCCCTGCTGCTCCTGCTTATGTTCTCCGATTCGCAATGTACGCAGTATGAGCCTGGGGTCTTGGGTTAACGTTCCCAGGTACATTCAGGATCATGGTATCAGCAGGGAGCTGGCTCTGTGTCTGCCTGTCCCTCCCCCATGTAACCGCTGACACTTTCAAGAGTTACATGATTACTTAAATGCCTTTTAACATCCCCGGACTCTGGAACTTCAGTAGGGCTGTCACACAAGTGTACATGGGAAGAATGAGTATTAGTGGCTGCTGCTGGAGGTTAGATTTATGACCCACCCCAAAGAGCAGAGCACTTAAGAGTTTACGACTTCCAGCAAAAGCTCTTTTAGCTCTGAAACAGTTTGAACTCGGGCCCTTCTCGGGAGCGGGGGGGGGGGGGGGGATTGCCCCTGCACTCACTGGTAGGAAGTGGATCGATGTGGCTGGGGGAGCAGAGTGAGCTAGAACCATGTTCCCACACTTCCCTTGACCCTGGGAGAAGAAATGGGGCGGGGGCAGAGCAAGGGCAGGGAGAGGCAAGGCTTGGGCTGGAGGAGAGTTGTCCTGGTCCTTCCCTGGACTGGGGGGAGGGTCATGTGGCCTGTGACACACTCCCATGTGCTCCCTCACCAGTTGCTACTGGTCCCCACATATAGTGACCGGTTAGACCCTGAGTGTGTAAGCAAGAAGCAGCCAGCCAAGTACTTGAGACAAAAAGAATGTTTTGTCACCTCAGAGCACTAGCTCTCCCACTCTAGTGTCCCATCTCCAGCCGTGGCCATCTCTGATGCTTCAAAGGAATACGATAAACTAAAACATTGTGGGTAGTGGGAATCCCTCTCTATTCTTTATGTCTGGTCATTTGTTATCTTCAAAGCATTGTTCCGAGATTTTCTCTGTGTTTCAATTTGTTTTCCTTAGTTGCTCTGTAACATCTAGCAACCAAGTGTGCTTTATTAAGTATATCTTTTGGTTTGTAATAAAAATCACTATTTTAAGGTGACAATTTGAATCTTGTGTCCTGGAAGGTACATGAGATCTGTCTGTCTCTGTGTGTCAGCATGCCTCAGACTGCAGCTTGTTTTCCTCTTTTCTTTTTTTCAAGCGTTTGTAGGGCAAATGAACTTGGGGAACTCCTGTGGGTGAATTCAAGTGTTCATGCTGGGTTTTAGGAATAAAAATCACTTGATGGTGGCAGCTACCCCCCAAAATCTGTGCATTTATGATTCTGGGGGAAGTTTTTGTAACCAGTGCCTGTAGTGGCAAGGTATATTTAAAGTCTTTGCAGGCCCCCAGCTTCTGCATTCGGAATGCCAGAGTGGCGAGTGGCCCTGACACCATTACTGCAATGAAGTTCAGATCCAGCCAGCTCCCTGCCCCTAGAACTGAAAACTGAAATTAGCCAGGGGACTCTGACTCCTTCCTCTTTATCTCCTTTGCATTGTCACATTCCCCTCCCCCTCCCCCCCCATCCTTTAGATTGCTGCCTCCTATGCAGACAGCTGCTCCACACAGTAGGTGAAAGTGTTCATCTATAAGCACAAGGAAGCTGACATCACAAGGAAGCTGCTCCAGGTGACATCAGCAAGCACTGCAGGGGCTCAGAATCAGTAACCTGGGATTGAGGCAAATATACATGGCTTTGAGCATCTTCTGCTTCCACCAAAGTCATTTGGCTCAATGTGGGTTCTGAAGAGGGGCTGAAGAGGGCAGTGGATCAATTTAGGGAGGCTGGTGCCTGGCTAGGAAATGGTCTTCTGCTTCTATCCCCATGTAATACAGAAACTGCTCTTAAGCAGGCACCCCCTTGGGTGTGGCTCCCGAGGCAGGGTATCTGGTAGAAATACACAGCCATGTATTGCACAACAGCTGGCTCTGGGCCAGCCCTCCATGATACTGTGTATGACACCCACAAGCCTGACCTGCTCCTGAGACTATCAGTTTCAGCAGGCTGACTAACACCCCTGGGTTTCGAAGGGTTACGTCTTTGTCGGGGGATACTTCCTGGTTTGCTACCTTCCTGGAAGGGATTGAGATGTGAGGGGCTTGTGAGGGAGCAAGTGAAGGAGGCAGGGGAGGGAGTTAAGGCTTTTATATGAAGGAGCCATGTACATTGTGGTTTGCATGTACTCAAAAAATAAATCATAGGAACAGATCTTCCACAACTGGGCTGCAAGAACCGTACACAGTAGAGGGAATAAGAACGGCAGACTTGCAATCTGAAAGGTCTTTAGAAAACAGCAGAGAGAGCACAGGATCTGTGAGTACAGTACTAAATCTGATTTGTCAGTTTAATAATGTGTTCATTTTTTTTCATTGTATTCCTTTGGGCTGTGTCTACACTGCATCCCTTTTCCGGAAAAGGGATGAAGATTAGACCAGTCGGAATTGCAAATCCGCGGGGCATTTAAATACCCCCCCGCGGCATTTGCATTTACATGGCTGCCGCTTTTTTCCGGCTTGGGGATAAGCCGGAGAAAAGCGCCAGTCTAGACGTGATTCTCCAGAAAATAAGCCCTTTTCCGGAGGATCTTTTATTCCTACTTTCAAGAATCTTGCCAGTCTAGATGCACCCGTAGTGTTTTTAGGAATATAAAAGAACAGGGCATGGAAGATCACACTTCCCCCGCTACAAACACTGCATCCTGGTGGTTAAGGCTGGATCCTAGAGGGGAAGAGACCAACTGATGTGAAAAAGACCCAGCAGGAACCAGGACCAAGCTACCATGGGTTTTGCTAATGTATCAGAAATTGGTATGTAACATGCCCAGTCTGGAAAACAGAATTAAGACTAGATCTACAGTCAGAACGATTTACAGGGAGTATTCCTTATTCCAGCCTCCTCGAGCAAAACAATCTCTACCCATCGATGCACAGGTTTGCATCTACACTAGTGACTTTTGCCAACATAGCTATATGTCGATCACAGATGAGATCTCCTCACATCTCTGACCAACCTATCTATGCTCACAGCAGCTTCTGTAGTGTAGACATGGCCTAAGAGCTGGGAGGGAAGAGGCTCTGTGAATGGTCGGAGAGGAAGATCAAAGAGTTAGGGAAGAGGAGCTGAAAAATGTAGGTGAATCCCTGTTTCATTTTTTCTAAGCCATCCCTGATTTTAAGAGATTAAAAATAAGCAAGTTCGGGGATTTGTCCCCTTTTTTTCACCTGCTCTGTAAATAAAGAGCAGTGGAGGTGAATGGCAGTGGATAGAGTTTCAATATAAATAGGCCCCAGACATAATTTTAAAATCTGGCTCCAGATCAGAGTTTCCCCAAAGTTTTGGAGTATTTGGAGAGATTCAGTCAATCCCACTGCACCCACCTGTTGTTAAGCCGTAACCTCTGACTATATGGACACAGCATAGTTTGAGGACCTTAACTCTGAACATCATGGCTTCGGCTCTCAGTTCATGCTTTTGTATTTAATGACCTCCTTTAATTCATTCATTTTTAAGAGACCCAAAAAAGAGGTGCTGAAGGCATTTGGATCCCTGAAACTGTTACCAAGTAAATGCCTTCCCTCAGCTCATCAGAGTTTAGCTGCACACAAAAGGGGTACTGCTTTAACAATTCCATTATTGTTAAACTGTACAACCTCCCTATTGTGGCTGCAGTGATATGAAGCTGTTTTATGCTGGCACAGCTCTTCTCGTACATGAAGGGGAGTCAGCTAAACAAGTCTAATTGGGGGTTTTCTCCTTTTTGCTCCACTCATCTGAAGAAATGGGTGCAATGAGTCTGGTTTAAAAAGTTACTCCTTACCAAAATAAGTGACACTGGTACAAAACACACTTGTGTGAGAGAGATCCACATATCCCCAGATTTGATAGGGTTTTGCGGAAGGTGGAAATAAAGTTTTTTCTGATGCTTTGATTTACTAGCTGGCTGGGTTCCTTTCTCATGCATAGGTGTTTACTTCTATGCTGCTGAAGGGGGTTGGTGTGTTCCTATACATCTAATTAATTGAGTAGCCAAGAACTTTTCTAGTTCTTGACAATCAATTATCTGCACCACTCCCCACCAGCGTGTGTGGTACCCCACAAGGCACTACCAGCTCCACGTGTGCCACAGGGATAGAGGCGCCAGCAGCAAGTCTGCAAGAGAAGGGAGCTGCGAAATGAGCCTTTCGCAGGGGCAGGGCCTCTCCAGCGGCTTTCACCTGCTGCCAGGAGGAAGGCGAGAGAGGGGAGGGGCCAAGGCGAGATAATCTCGTGTGATCGCAGAGAGAGACCTGGCCACACCTTGAAACTACCTGAGCCCAAGGGGGAGAGGAAAACTCCAGACAAACAAGGCAGGGAGGCGAAAAGGGGAACGACGGCCCAGGGCCCCAGTGGTGGGGTGATCGCAGGGGAAGGAAATACCCAAACCGCGGCCTCTCCGCTACTGGCCGCACCCGGCCTGCGAGTTTCAGTGACACCGATCGGCCCTGGGCCCTGGGCAACGAGGCCCGCGGGACGGACTTTGAACGCGGCACTAACTGCGCTGGGACCGAAAACTTCCACGAGTTCGGGGCCAACGTCACCCCGTCTCCCGGGAGCATGCGGAGCTCTCGGCTCTCCGGAGAGAGAGACACGAAGGAGTATCTGCCCTCCCCGGGAGCCGCGGACCCAGGGCTGAAGTACAACACTAGGAGAGAGGTGAGTCCGGGGCGCGCCGGCTCCCCCGCGCAGCCAGCGTCCTGGGGGTTGTCTGAGCAGTGACTCGGCGCCACTGCTCCCCCGGCTGGCGGGGCGAGCGAGCCGCCACTAGGACTGGGAGGAGGGGCGGGAAGTGGCGGTCGCTATTGCAGAGTGACTGGCTGGCGGGGCGAGCGAGCCGCCACTAGGACTGGGAGGAGGGGCGGGAACTGGCGGTCGCTATTGCAGAGTGACTGGCTGGCGGGGCGAGCGAGCCGCCACTAGGACTGGGAGGAGGGGCGGGAACTGGCGGTCGCTATTGCAGAGTGACTGGCTGGCGGGGCGAGCGAGCCGCGACTAGGACTGGGAGGAGGGGCGGGAACTGGCGGTCGCTATTGCAGAGTGACTGGCTGGCGGGGCGAGCGAGCCGCGACCAGGACTGGGAGGAGGGGCGGGAAGTGGCGGTCGCTATTGCAGAGTGACTGGCTGGCGGGGCGAGCGAGCCGCGACCAGGACTGGGAGGAGGGGCGGGAACTGGCGGTCGCTATTGCACAGTGACTGGCTGGCGGGGCGAGCGAGCCGCCACTAGGACTGGGAGGAGGGGCGGGAACTGGCGGTCGCTATTGCAGAGTGACCGGCTGGCGGGGTGAGCGAGCCGCGACCAGGACCGGGAGGAGGGGCGGGAAGTGGCGGTCGCTATTGCAGAGTGACCGGCTGGCGGGGCGAGCGAGCCGCGACCAGGACCGGGAGGAGGGGCGGGAACTGGCGGTCGCTATTGCAGAGTGACCGGCTGGCGGGGCGAGCGAGCCGCGACCAGGACTGGGAGGAGGGGCGGGAACTGGCGGTCGCTATTGCAGAGTGACTGGCTGGCGGGGCGAGCGAGCCGCGACCAGGACTGGGAGGAGGGGCGGGAAGTGGCGGTCGCTATTGCAGAGTGACCGGCTGGCGGGGCGAGCGAGCCGCGACCAGGACCGGGAGGAGGGGCGGGAACTGGCGGTCGCTATTGCAGAGTGACCGGCTGGCGGGGTGAGCGAGCCGCGACCAGGACTGGGAGGAGGGGCGGGAACTGGCGGTCGCTATTGCAGAGTGACCGGCTGGCGGGGCGAGCGAGCCGCGACTAGGACTGGGAGGAGGGGCGGGAACTGGCGGTCGCTATTGCAGAGTGACTGGCTGGCGGGGCGAGCGAGCCGCGACTAGGACCGGGAGGAGGGGCGGGAAGTGGCGGTCGCTATTGCAGAGTGACCGGCTGGCGGGGCGAGCGAGCCGCGACTAGGACTGGGAGGAGAGGGCGGGAACTGGCGGTCGCTATTGCAGAGTGACCGGCTGGCGGGGCGAGCGAGCCGCGACTAGGACTGGGAGGAGGGGCGGGAACTGGCGGTCGCTATTGCAGAGTGACCGGCTGGCGGGGCGAGCGAGCCGCGACTAGGACTGGGAGGAGGGGCGGGAAGTGGCGGTCGCTATTGCAGAGTGACCGGCTGGCGGGGCGAGCGAGCCGCGACTAGGACTGGGAGGAGGGGCGGGAACTGGCGGTCGCTATTGCAGAGTGACCGGCTGGCGGGGCGAGCGAGCCGCGACTAGGACTGGGAGGAGGGGCGGGAACTGGCGGTCGCTATTGCAGAGTGACCGGCTGGCGGGGCGAGCGAGCCGCGACTAGGACTGGGAGGAGGGGCGAGAACTGGCGGTCGCTATTGCAGAGTGACCGGCTGGCGGGGCGAGCGAGCCGCGACCAGGACTGGGAGGAGGGGCGGGAAGTGGCGGTCGCTATTGCAGAGTGACCGGCTGGCGGGGCGAGCGAGCCGCGACTAGGACTGGGAGGAGGGGCGGGAAGTGGCGGTCGCTATTGCAGAGTGACTGGCTGGCGGGGCGAGCGAGCCGCGACTAGGACTGGGAGGAGGGGCGGGAAGTGGCGGTCGCTATTGCAGAGTGACCGGCTGGCGGGGTGAGCGAGCCGCGACCAGGACCGGGAGGAGGGGCGGGAAGTGGCGGTCGCTATTGCAGAGTGACCGGCTGGCGGGGCGAGCGAGCCGCGACTAGGACTGGGAGGAGGGGCGGGAACTGGCGGTCGCTATTGCAGAGTGACCGGCTGGCGGGGCGAGCGAGCCGCGACTAGGACTGGGAGGAGGGGCGGGAACTGGCGGTCGCTATTGCAGAGTGACCGGCTGGCGGGGTGAGCGAGCCGCGACTAGGACCGGGAGGAGGGGCGGGAAGTGGCGGTCGCTATTGCAGAGTGACCGGCTGGCGGGGTGAGCGAGCCGCGACTAGGACTGGGAGGAGGGGCGGGAACTGGCGGTCGCTATTGCAGAGTGACCGGCTGGCGGGGTGAGCGAGCCGCGACTAGGACCGGGAGGAGGGGCGGGAAGTGGCGGTCGCTATTGCAGAGTGACCGGCTGGCGGGGCGAGCGAGCCGCGACTAGGACTGGGAGGAGGGGCGGGAACTGGCGGTCGCTATTGCAGAGTGACCGGTTGGCGGGGCGAGCGAGCCGCGACTAGGACTGGGAGGAGGGGCGGGAACTGGCGGTCGCTATTGCAGAGTGACCGGCTGGCGGGGTGAGCGAGCCGCGACTAGGACTGGGAGGAGGGGCGGGAAGTGGCGGTCGCTATTGCAGAGTGACTGGCTGGCGGGGCGAGCGAGCCGCGACCAGGACTGGGAGGAGGGGCGGGAACTGGCGGTCGCTATTGCAGAGTGACTGGCTGGCGGGGCGAGCGAGCCGCGACCAGGACTGGGAGGAGGGGCGGGAACTGGCGGTCGCTATTGCACAGTGACTGGCTGGCGGGGCGAGCGAGCCGCGACCAGGACTGGGAGGAGGGGCGGGAAGTGGCGGTCGCTATTGCAGAGTGACTGGCTGGCGGGGCGAGCGAGCCGCGACCAGGACTGGGAGGAGGGGCGGGAAGTGGCGGTCGCTATTGCAGAGTGACCGGCTGGCGGGGCGAGCGAGCCGCGACTAGGACTGGGAGGAGGGGCGGGAACTGGCGGTCGCTATTGCAGAGTGACTGGCTGGCGGGGCGAGCGAGCCGCGACTAGGACTGGGAGGAGGGGCGGGAACTGGCGGTCGCTATTGCAGAGTGACTGGCTGGCGGGGCGAGCGAGCCGCGACCAGGACTGGGAGGAGGGGCGGGAACTGGCGGTCGCTATTGCAGAGTGACTGGCTGGCGGGGCGAGCGAGCCGCGACTAGGACTGGGAGGAGGGGCGGGAACTGGCGGTCGCTATTGCAGAGTGTCTGGCTGGCGGGGCGAGCGAGCCGCGACTAGGACTGGGAGGAGGGGCGGGAAGTGGCGGTCGCTATTGCAGAGTGACCGGCTGGCGGGGCGAGCGAGCCGCGACCAGGACTGGGAGGAGGGGCGAGAACTGGCGGTCGCTATTGCAGAGTGACTGGCTGGCGGGGCGAGCGAGCCGCGACTAGGACTGGGAGGAGGGGCCGGAACTGGCGGTCGCTATTGCAGAGTGACTGGCTGGCGGGGCGAGCGAGCCGCGACTAGGACTGGGAGGAGGGGCGGGAACTGGCGGTCGCTATTGCAGAGTGACTGGCTGGCGGGGCGAGCGAGCCGCGACCAGGACTGGGAGGAGGGGCGGGAACTGGCGGTCGCTATTGCAGAGTGACTGGCTGGCGGGGCGAGCGAGCCGCGACTAGGACTGGGAGGAGGGGCGGGAAGTGGCGGTCGCTATTGCAGAGTGACCGGCTGGCGGGGCGAGCGAGCCGCGACTAGGACTGGGAGGAGGGGCGGGAACTGGCGGTCGCTATTGCAGAGTGACTGGCTGGCGGGGCGAGCGAGCCGCGACTAGGACTGGGAGGAGGGGCGGGAACTGGCGGTCGCTATTGCAGAGTGACTGGCTGGCGGGGCGAGCGAGCCGCGACTAGGACTGGGAGGAGGGGCGGGAAGTGGCGGTCGCTATTGCAGAGTGACCGGCTGGCGGGGCGAGCGAGCCGCGACTAGGACTGGGAGGAGGGGCGGGAAGTGGCGGTCGCTATTGCAGAGTGACCGGCTGGCGGGGCGAGCGAGCCGCGACTAGGACTGGGAGGAGGGGCGGGAACTGGCGGTCGCTATTGCAGAGTGACTGGCTGGCGGGCTTCGAGTGCTCTGCTCCGCCCGTGCCCGGGAGAGAAGCTGTCGCTTTTCACAGCAACACAGTTGCTGCCCGTTTTTGGTCAGGGAGGCGGCGTGAGGAGGACTCGCAGGACAGTGTTGGAGGGCTGGTGGTGCTGACGGTGCCTCCTGGCTGCGTTAGCAGCTGGTGGATTGTGCTGTCTCGAGACTTCGTCTGAGTGAGATGGCAAGGCCTAAGTCCATGTAACCCTTCTAGGCTTCTTGGGCAGCTTGTTCAGAGGTGGTCAGGGCTCCAGCCAGCAGCCTCAATCACAGCTCGTTGTAGGAAAGATTGTGTTCATGAGCAAAACTTGGTGGCCTTGCCTCTTGTGGGAACTGTATGGCTTGTCCAACCCAGAGCTGAGGATGCTCTTCACCAGAATAATCCTCATGGGCCAGCAGCATGCAGGCATCTGGCTGGTAGCACAATTCCAGTCTCTCCATTCCAATGAACTTTGGGTTGTTTGGTGACCAATTCACTGCAGGTTTCTGCTGTGTCTGATTAGCAGCTGTTTCTGCTCCTTCAGTGTGTGACTTCAACATGGGGCTTGGTAAGGCTACTGTGCTGACAACATGCAGAGCCATAGTTAAACCTACTCTGAGCAGGACGATAGACCCAAGCAGACACTTGGACTCGGAAACATTACAGCCAGAAGGACCATCATGATCATCTTGTCTGACCCTTGTGCATATTGCGGGTGAGGCTCTGTGGCCTGCACACTCCTGAATTCTGGCTGAATCACTGGCGTTCTCAGATCATAATTTGAATCCACCATTGACTCTAGTTCAAACCTGCAGGAGACCCATGTCCCATGTTGCAGAGGTAGGTGAGACCCTTCCTGTGGTCTCCCCCAATCTAGCTTGGGGTGGGGGATTCCTTCCTGACCCCAAATATGGCTTTCAGAACTCATGAACCAAACTATTTGAGACCTTTGCTATGCAAAGGCAAATTGCTCTGTTTATGGCTGGAAATGACTAGGCAGTGTTGTGAATTGTATTGAAGTGAATGCATAGATTGTATTGGACCAAATTTTCACAAATACAGTAAAACTCCAATTGTCCGGCATCCAGTGGTACGGCACTCCTGATAGTCCAGCACCAACTGGAACCCAGAAGTGCTCCGGACAATTGAAGCTGCTGTGAGCCACATGGGCGCTCACGGCTGGAAAAGGGAAGGGGGGAAGAGGATTATACCCCTGTGACGGGTCTGCCAGGACCCACACTGTGACCGGGTGGGGGGTGGGTGGGGAACGGCTCAGAGAGGGGCGAACCCTCCGCCATTTTGCAGGAAGGCAGGGCAAGCCCCGTGCCGCTGCCGAGAGTTTCCGGGAGGGGAGCGGGCTCCTCGGACTGCAGTAGTTATTGTTGAGCAGAGGAGTGAGGGGTGGCGCTGCGGGATCAACCTGGCAGCACCCCAGCTGCTCTGCTCTGCAGCTTCCCCAAGTCCGCTGCTCCTCGGTTTCAGCAGCGGCAGCAGTGGACTTGGGGAAGCGGTGGGGCGGAGCAGCTGAGGGGCTTCCGAATTGGTCCCGCAGCACTGCTCCTCACTCCCCTGCTCGGCGATAACTGCTGCAGTCTTCTCCCGCCTCCCTGCAAAATGGCAGAGGGTTTGCCCCTTGCCGTGCCATTCCCTGCCCACCCCCTGGATGCAGTGCGGGTCCCAGAAGACCCGTCATAACCCCCCGCCAGAGTACCTCCCGATACTACGGCATATCTGATAATCTGGCACCACCTAGGTCCCAAAGGTGCCAGATTATCGGAAGTCAACTGTACTACTTGGTATTCAACCAGATCTGGGAAGTGCACGATTTTCATCCATTGAAGGGTTATAGAGACATATATTCACTGGCCTTTTGAGTGAAGTCTTGTCCAATAATATGAGATCAAGAAAATCAAGCGGAGACAAGTAGCTAATATGAAGACAACAGGATGGTTCAACCAACACACACATTTGCCCTCCCTCTTCTTTGTAGGCACGGAAAAGTTTGTGACTGAAAGAAGGTGTGCGTTTGCCAATGGTGTTGGCTGGTAGCAATCCAAGGTGTGTTAGGCTGTGCTTTCAAGGTAAAGAGTAGTCTATTCAGCAAAGAGATTAGGGGATAATGAAGGCACAAACTAGATCTTTTGGGGGTAGGACTAGTTTTAGTTAACAAAGCTCCATGCTGATTAACTCTGGCTCTATATTGCAAAGCTCACTTTTGTCAAAGATCACTGTGAAAAAAGTACACAGGAGTGATACAGGAAGGAAACTTAAAATGCAGATACCCAAAGGATCTTTTTCATCCAGGAAACTCTAAATCCTGAGTCCTTTCAGTACTAGTCTGACAAATTGTGTGCCTACTAGCCTTTGGCTACAGAGAAAATGTTTGTCCAACAGGAGCAGTTGGTTTTGGTGTTACCATGCCTATCTGCTTCAGAATCATGATCCCTTCTTGCCATTAGCATAAAAATTATAAATGGTAAACGTTTTTGAGAGAGAGATCTTTCTGTTTTTTCAAAACTTTAGGGTTCCCTTTCAAGCTTATCTCTGCAATAAGGGGGTCTTCTAATAGGTGGTCTGAATCACAGAATCCTAGAAATAGAAGGGATCATGAGATGTCTTCAAATTCAGCCCCCGTGCAGTGATGCAGCACCAAGTATACCTGGATCTTCCCTGACTGGTGTGTCCATCCTGTCCTTGGAAATCTCCAGTGATGGGGATTCCACATCCTCTCTTGGAAGCCTGTTCCAGAGTCTAGCTACCCTTGTAATTACACAGTTGTTCCTAACATTTAAACTAAATCTTCCTTGCTGCAGATTAAGCTTGTTACTTTGTGTCTTACTTTCACTGGATGCAGATAAAAATTGATTATGGTACTTTTTATAACAGTCCTTAATGTAGTTGAAGACTGTTATCAGGTGTCTCCTTAGCTCTCCGTTCTCAAGAATAAATGTGCCTGATTTTTTTTTAACTGTTCCTTGTAGATCAGGTTTCCTAAACATGACCTATCTCATGATCCCTTCCATGTCTAGGATTCTGTGACTCAAACCTGTCCTTTGGGCTCTCCAGTTTGTCCTCATCTTCCCTACTGTGGCACCCAGAGTGGACACAGTCTATGTGGGGCCTTACCAGTACTAAGTAGAGTAATAATTACCTCCTATATCTTATATACAATGCTCCTATTAGCACATCCCAGAATATTTAGCTTTGTTGCCACTGCATCACATTGTTGGCTCAGACTCAATTTGTGATCCACAGATCCTTTTCATCAGGATGAACACATTGCCAGCTATTCCACATTTTGTGGCTGTGCATTTGGTTTTTCCTTCCTCGTTGTCGTACTTGTCACTTCACTTTTTTGAATTTCATCTTGCTTCATCAATGCTCCAATTGGCCAGTCTTTTTTGAATTCTGATCCAGTTTCCCAAAATGCCTGCAACACTGATGCCGCCTGCAAATTTTCTAACTCCCTCTCCATTATACAAACTGTTAATAAAAAATGTTGAGTAGTAGCAGATGCAGGGCAGACCTCTGAGGGACCCCGTGAGATGCACCCTCCCAGTTTGACTGCAAACGATTGGTAACAATTTGTTTGGAAAGCCATCAGTTGTGTACCCATACAATAGTAACCTCATCTAGACTCCATTTCTCTAATTTGCATATGAGAATGTCATTGTGGGTCTGTGTCAAAAACCTTGCTAAAATGAAGCTGTATCACATCTGTTGCTTCCCTGGCCAGTTACCCCAAGAAAGAAGGAAATTGATTTGGCTTGGGTGATTGTTCTAGGGATGTATCAAGTCATTACAAAATGTAACCATGAACACTGCTAAAATCCTAGTGGTTACAAGGTTACACAGGCTATGGACTCTTCAGTGTAAAGCTTAAATACAGCCTTTATACTGCAGAGCCCACAATGCAGCCAGCTCCTTGGGAATGGGGTGAGCAGCCAATGAGCCAGCGTGTAACTAATGCGCAGGGGTCTCCAACCTTTTAAAGCACAAGATCGCTTTTTGAATTTAATTGCAATCCAGGATCTTCCTCAAACACCTCTGCCCCACCTCCTTCCTTACCCCTTCTCCGAGGCCTTGCCCCATCTCACTCAGTCCTCCCTCCCTCCCCCATTCTCCCTCCCTTTCACCCGGCAAGGACAGAGGATTGGGGCACAAGTTCTGGTCTTAGGCTAAGAGATTTGGAATGTGAGAGGGGCACTGAGCTGAACCTGGGGCAGGAGCTTGGGGTGCAGGAAGGGGTTCATGACTGGGGCAGGGGATCAGATTTGGCTCCAGCTGGACACTGCTTATCTCAGGTGGCTCCTGGGTGCAGTGGGGCTAACACAGGCTCACCCCTGCCTTGTGACCCTGCACTATTCCCAAGAGCAGCCAGCAAACCCCCTGCATCCCAAGCCCTGTTGTGCCACCCTCCGTTCTGTGAAGATACAATACAGGCAGTCCCCGGGTTACGTACAAGATAGGGACTGTGGGTTTGTTCTTAAGTTGAATTTGTATGTAAGTCGGAACTGGTACATATTGTAGGGGAAACTCTAGCCAAACATTTCTCCAGAGCTCAGTTTTGTTCTCCCTCACCTCACTTCCCTCAGTCCTTTATTCTCAAGCTGAGCTGTCTGCTGAGAAAAGCCGCTCTGTGTCTCCCTGGTCTGCTGGGGGAGGAGGGGGGCGCTAGCTTCGCGTCTCCCTGGTCTGCTGGGGGGAGGGAGGGGCGCTAGCTTCGCGTCTCCCTGGTCTGCTGGGGGGAAGCAGCTAGTGCGGGGTTGCCTCACCCCGTTAGTAAGTAGGGATCCGATGTAAGTCGGATCCCTGTAACCCGGGGACTGCCTGTACAGGGTAGGAGCATCAATACATCAGTGCCCCCTCCTATCTTTTCCCTGCTCTGTACTATAGCAGGAGGCTCCCAGGGAGGGGCAGCTCCAAGGCAAAGGGCAGGAGATTTGCAGCAGTGGGGGGAGGGACAGCTGACGTGCTGCCCTTGATATCCTCTTGGCCAAACCCATCAGGATCACCTGTCAGAGGCTCTAGCATCTACCAGTAGATCCCAGTCTAATGGTTGGTGACCACTGCTGTAATGGAAACCAATAAACTGATGCTTATTAGTTAACTGTGTAACCAGTTACACTTTTACATTCCTAATTTGTACTTGATAAATCTGTATTGGCTAGAGTTATAATTCTATTCTCCTCTAGGTCAGTGGTCCCCAAGCTGCTTTTTTTTTGGTTTATTTGTGAGTGATACCTCTCCTCCTTCCCCACCCTCCCTCAAGAGCCATGGCCAGGAGGCAGTAGCAGAAGTTGGAGGGAAGTGGAGCAGAGTGGGATAGGATGGTGCTGTCTGCCTGCCCCCTATGAGTGTTGCCCTAGGTCAGGCACCACTGTGTCTCTGCCCCCCCCCCCCCCGAACATTCTGTTGGCCCCACAGCTTGGGGACTTGCAGATTGATTGATAGTTTCTTTTAGTATCTTTCTAGGTTCCAGGAGTTAGGCTGGCTGGATTATAATCCCCCCCCCCCCTCCATCCCCTTTAAGGATAGAGCAGAGAGTATCTGCTAAATTACCTGCCTTGAGGGGTTATTCTTTTTTTAATGACAAATTCTTGGGGGATGACACCAGATTGACTCAACTGTGTCCTTGGTGCTAGCCTGCTACAAATGATAATGGAGACTTTGCTATTGCTCTGAAAGCTACCATTTGAGCTAGTTCTATTGGGAACAGATTTCTTAAGTGTAAATCTCTGACAGCTGGTACAGATGGCACAAGGATAGAAATTCTATCTATTCTCTCTGGGTTGGTGTCTGATGCAAAGTGCTTGCATCAATCTTCTGCTGTTTGTATTAATGGATCTGAACTGGAACCTGGATACTTCCCTTTTAAAAAAAAATCTCTTTGGCAAAGTCTAGCCCTGACCTTCATTACTCATGGAGACCATTTCTAGGGATTGAATTGTTCTTTGTTTGGCAGTGCAAATGATCTGAACACCTAATCCGGATTGGCTGCTGTGTACATCTGTTGCCTTTTGTTACTGGTTAAATAGCATCCAGTGATTAATGGGGGAATATCATGAACATATTCTATCTTGGGGTGGGGTGGGGCACAACCAAGATTTATATTTATGCTTAAGAACTCGTAGAGGGTGCTTAGTGCGGGTCTCAACCAGGATGCTGCTGGTGCCCCCAGAAGCTTACATGAGAGCAGCATTTCCCAATTTTATTTGGCCACGGAACCTTTGGGGGGAAACTGGCCAATCCTCCCCCAAAAAAGTGAAAAAACTGTCAGCAAAGTAAATAAATAAATACAAACATGAGGGAAAACTGGTTGACCATTTGGAAAACACTACACTGTGTGCACCCTTTTAAAAAAGGCTCTCCTCCAACACTGCTGTACAAATATATTCCAACACAACTGTACAAACATATATTTGTACAGCAGTGTTGGAGAGCCTTTTTAAAAGGGTGCACACAAGTGTCTGGGCCTGCTGCAGACTTAGAGGTGTAAATTTGAGTTTTAAAGTTAAGGGCATTTCACTGAGTTAGATTGGAATCAGGATCATAAAGTGACCTTTTAATCTAAAGCATGTTGAAGCCTTATGCGAAGTTCTAATCACATGGCTAATGCAGCCACATCTGGGGTGCAGGGCCACAGCTAGCTGGCATGAAGCATGCTTACCAAAGACAGTTGAGTAGGTAAACCTGGCCTGGAGCACGAAAGCAAATCTTTAATGTCTATGCAGCACAGACTGAGCCCTTACCTTTGAAGTCTCTTCCATGAAAATCCTCCATGATGGGACGCAGTTTCTCATCTGACTCGGAAGGGCAATAAGGATGAACTGGCCATGTGGGGAAAAAGCAGCATCTAGGCATGGCACACTTGGTTCTTCTTACCAGATTTATACTTGTAGTGATTCTTACTATTCTATTTCCCCCTTTGCCAGGAAGGACAAGGATGCGCTCTCTTGTGTCCTGAAGTTAATTCCTTCCTTCAGTTAATCTCCATTTTATAAACTAATTGCCTTAACAAGGATTTGAGAAGGAAGAAAAAGTGTGACTGTCCTGAGGCTGTTAAGTTTCAGGTGTCCTATCTTCAAATGTGTTTGTTCTTATCAAAAGCCTATTCTAGCCCTGCATGAAAAGGACAGTAGATAACCACTTGTGTTATCCTTTGATAACAGCAGACACAGTTTACGAAGGACCTGGGTGCTACCCTGTTATTGAGCTGGTAGTTTGCTCTGTGCTAACAGCTGTTAGGTTTGGGTTCTGTAAAAGGAAACTAACCTCCTTTCTAGAGCCCTGCAGATCCATGGGTATCTGCTTTATATCCATGGATCATTTTTGCAGATACAAATTTTGTACCTAGAACCCTGAAAATTTGTGGATATCCACTTCATATCTGATGGTGCAGATAGCCACAAATCATTTTTGCAGATGTGGCTGCAGATACCAATTTTGTACCTGTGCAGGGCTCTACCCATTTCACTCCCATAACCCCTGCTATAATGTACAGGTATCAGGACAATTCAGGGGGTGGTGGCCACTAGAGAAGCTGCTGGTGGCCGCAATTTGAGAAAGATAGTATTAAAGTCAATATGGGAACACTAGTGCTTGTGTGTGTGAAATTTAGACCATTTTAAGTTATTCGCCCATTTTGCACATGTAAATTTTGTTAGCTTTTGAATTTTTATCAAGTCTAGGGATATGTAGTGCATTTCTTGAAGCCATATAGTTGTCTGAGAATTTTTGTTCTTAAAAATGATAAAGCTGAGATGCTAGCCTCTGTAGTTACCAAGAAAAGCTTGAAAATGTGTCCTTAAAGGCTCAAAAACCAGAGAGTAAATAATACATTGGGGAAGGAGGTTATTACATTGGTTTGTTTTAAATGTCATGATTTCGGGGAGTCTCACTCGTGAAGTTGTTTTTTGTGGGACTGACTATTTTTTAAGCAGAACTCTCTGATTTCAAAGGCGAATTCTGAAAACTCACTTTGGGATGCAATCCAATGTGACTTAACCACTATTATTGTTATAATGTACAATATTAAATCTCATTGTAATGTTTTTCTGATTTCGACTGTAAAGCTGCAGGATAAGGTTTTTGTGCTGGGCCATGAAAACCAGATACACTGATTTCACTTTAATAGAACCATAGAACTGGAAGAGACCTCAGAAGGTCATCAAGTCCAGCACCCTGCTTTAGGCAGGACCAATCCCAACTAAATCAACCCGGCCAGGGCTTTGTCAAGCCGAGACTTAAATACCTCTAAGGATGGAGACTCCACTACTTCCCTAGGTAACCCATTCCAGTGCTTCACTACTCTCCTAGTGAAATAGTTTTTCCTAATATCCAACCTGGACCTCTCCCACCACAACTTGAGACCATTGCTCCTTGTTCTGCCATCTGTCACTACTGAGAACAGCCTCTCTCCATCCTCTTTGGAACCTCCCTTCAGGAAGTTGAAGGCTGCTATCATATCCCGCCTCACTCTTCACATCTGGAGACTAAACAGACCCAACTCCCTCAGCCTCTCCTCATAGGTCATGTGCTCCAGCCCCCTAAACATTTTGGTTGCCCTCCACTGGACCCTCTCCAATGCGGCCACATCCTTTTTGTAGTGGGGAGCCCTGAACTGGACACAATACTGCAGATGGGACCTCACCAGTGCCGAATAAAGGGGAATAATGACATCTCTGGATCTGCTGGCAATGCTCCTCTTAATGCAACCTAATATGCCATTAGCCTTCTTGGCTACAAGGGCACACTGTTGACTCATATCCAGCTTCTCATCCACTGTAACCCCCAGGTCCTTTTCTGCAGAACTATTACTTAGCTGGTTGGTCCCCGGCCTGTATCAATGCTTGGGATTCTTCCATCCCAAGTGCAGGATTCTGCACTTGTCCTTGTTGAACCTCATCAGATTTCTTGTGGCCCAATCCTCCAATTTGTCTAGGTCACTCTGGACCCTATTGCTGTCCTCCAGCGTATCTACCTCTCCCCCTAGCTTAGTGCCATCCGCAAACTTGCTAAGGGTGCAGATGAAATCCGTTCTTTCTTCTGGGAGGAAGATACACATGGCACACGCTGTGCAGGTAACAACAGCGGACCCATCACCATCCATCGCTGCTGTCCTGGAGAAGGGATTTAAAAAGAAAGGCAAGAGAACCTCCCGCCCTTCCCAACTCCCTCTCTAAACTCCGTTAGCACTCACCTGTTCGCAAGCTCCTTGATCACTTGCCCGCTGCCTTATAAAGCTCTGGAGTGCCTGAAAGCCCCTCCCCCTACCAAGGCTCAGCCAATCAGCAGAAACTTCTAGAATTCAAACTTTAATTAGAAGCCAACAGTTTCCACCTGCCAATCACAGGCAATCACAGCCCCTACCAATCATAGCCAATCACAGCATAAACTCCATGAAGGAGAGAGGGAGGGGGCGTGGAAAAGCCTCACTCTCAAACACAGGGGAAAAAAAACAAAACCAAAAAACCACACATCAACCCTCACTCACAAACACAAGCTCAACACACAGTAATAAAGCCTCAATAACAACACACGCTTCCCTCAAGAGTCCTGTATCTGCTTCTCCTTTACCTGGAGAACTCCCTCTCTAAACTCCCTGTTAGCACTCACATGTTCGCAAGTGCACAGGTGCAGGGCTACTCAACATGCGGCCCACAGCCCATTTGCTGGTGGCCCGTGGTGCAGTTTGGGTTTACATGGGACTCAACACACAGCCTGCGGGTGGGATCCTGTGAACATGATTTCCACTGGAAACATGCTCCACAACAGTGAGCATCTCCCAGGTGAAAGGCGCAAGCGGACAAGCTGGCTGAAACTAGGGTTGCCAGATGGTTTCAACACTGGACACACTTGACATTACATCTTATTTAGAAAATACCAGACATTTATATTTTCTCATTTATATTTTCTCAATTTGTTTCCTGAACAGAAAGCTCTAATACTGGACTGTGCGGTTCAAAACCGGACACTTGGCAACCCTACCTCGAACAAACGGGTACAGGATGTTGGCGTTTCTAGCCCCTAGGGAGCAGGTTTCCGGAGTGCTGGGGGCATTGTGTGAAGAAGCTATTTGCATATATATTTTCACGTACATGCAACCACACTTAAGTTGCAGCCCTCAGCTCGTGCTGTGAGTATCATTGTGGCCCCTGGGACCTCCAAAGTTAAGTAGCCCTGCTTCAGTGGTTAGTTACTGACTAATCACTTCGCTTCCGGGCTCTGGGATGTAGCACTATAAGTGCACCTGTATAGGCTGCAGAGGATGAGCTATTTCAAAGGGATTGGGCTGCCTATTTCTCCTTCAAATGAATATGACTAGTTTAACTTGAAAATCATGCCCTTACTGGACCAAAAAGCCTGTTTCTGTTAGAATTGCTGACTCTGTGTGGGAGAAACCTTAGAGATAAAAATGCAGCTGTTACTCGACAAGTTATGGGAAGTTTCTTACTGCACATTTTGACCTGGTTGTCTAAAGTCTAATTCCTAGTAAAAACCAGGAGAGTGTTGCCATTGACTTCACTTGGAGCAGCACCAGACATTTGTGTTTCAAACACGGGCTTGGCCCTCATTTGTCTGGATGCGAGTCTTTTTGGAAATACTGTCTCTTGAGCATGTGTGTTAATTGGGAATTCAAGTGTGATCTGTTTCTTTAGTGGCTTGGCACATCCCAAGCCTGCCTGGGTTGGATGGCTAAGCGTTGAATGATGCAATGCTATTTTTGCCCCTTCTGACACCTGCCCCCGGTCAGGTCTGTATTACAGACTTCTGTCGGACCTTGATATGTTGGCGTGGGGTATGAGGAGATGCAATCCCCGACCGACATAGCTGTACCAGCCAAAGTCCTTAGTGCAGACACCATTGTACTGTCAGTTGTGCAGTTTGGCTTATACGAGCTGCATCCTCACTAGGAAAGCTTTGCCATTATCGCATACTAGCACAGCTGTGCCACCAAGACCTTCCAAGTGTAGATCTGGTTCTAGGCTGAATATCTGGTGTTAATTTTACCAACTGTTTTTAAACAGGAGTGATGTGGGTGCAGGCCCTTGGAGTCACTGGCTGAGAACTGGAGTTTAGAATTGAAAGCCTTATTTAGTAGATAACACACATCTTTCTTGAACAAATGGTCCTGAATCAGATGCCAGCTCCACTCCAGCAGTGCTGCTTGGTTAGGTGAGACCTGCCTTCTCCAGAGCTTTCAGCCAGGCCTCTGCCTTTCCACTCCTGATATGTGCTGGGCTCTCTCCTTGTCCAAACACCCTTGCCTTAGGGCAGGGCTGGTCAATACGTAGCCCACGGCGCATTTGTTTGCGGCCCGCGGTGCAGTTTGGGTTTACACGGGGCTCAACACCTGGTCTGCGGATGGGAGTCAAAACAAAAAGGAGTCAATATAATCTGTTGAAATGTGTTTTAAAAGTTAAAAATTCTTGGACTGTCATTGCTCATTAAAAGTGGTGGGTGGAAATTGGGGGGTAACTATTGCATTTTATTAATATCAGCAGAACTGACTTAAATGGAGCCTGTGTGTTGTGTAGTCTGGCCTTAATCTTTGCATTCATGTTCATCAGTGTAAAAGAAGCTGTTTGCATGTATATGCATAAGTTGCAGCCCTTGGCATGTGCTGAGAGTAACATTCCCCCCTCCCCCCCCCCCGGGCTTCCAAAGTCAGGTAGCCCTGCTTTAGGGGCTCTCTCGCTACATGCATTGCTAGCACCTCAGATGCTTGCAGCCATGTTCCTTGTAAACTGAGCATTAGTGCAGCCACTCAGGAGACATTCAAATGCCACCCAGCTGATTAGCAGAGTGCCAACAGCTAGGTTTTGTATCTACTGTATCTCCTTGCCTTTTGCCAGCGTGGATCTCATGTCTGTCCTCAGGCCTCTCTGCCTCCCTTGGGACATCACCAGCCACGTAGCTGGCCCTTATCAGAACTTTGGTGGGTGCTCTGCTGTGGTGCCGGGTTCATGGCTTGGAAATGCCATGTTCAGCTCCAGCTTGGGATTGGGGAAGAGGGACTTGTATAAAAATCCATATTCATTTAACTTCTCCTGTTCATGTTGTAAGAAGAGCTGGGGGAGGGGTGGCACGCAAAGACATGTCTCCTCCCCAAGTGTGGAGTCAGGGGGTGTCAGGAGCAGGTCCCCTACCAGCCTGGCATCACACACTAGGCAGCTGAATAGGTTATTGCATGTGTAGTGTCTATTCTTACTGTTGCTATGTCACATGGCCTAGCTGCTCAGAATTGTACAGGAACAGCTGGCTAGGACTCGCTGAGCCTTCCTTTCCTCAAACAGCCCTCTACCCACCTCAGCTAAAGAGAGTCCCCATTAGCTGCTGGCAGTATAGGGCTAATGTCACATAGTTGAGCACTTCTAATGCCATCCAGCAGAGGGCAGTGATGTGTGCAAACAAATGAGCCAGTTCATTTCCCAAACCTTGTGTAGGGGTGGGGCAGGGGGATCGTGTTTAAATCCCATTTGCTGTTAGGTCAGGTATTTGTCAAATTGTAGCAGCGTGTTGGCCCTAACATTGAGCAGTGGCTGCTTGCTCTGTGAGCATTCAACTGCGCTGCATACCCACCCATGGGTGGCCTGGCAGCTAGAGAGCTGATGCCTCTGATCTTGTACTTATCTGAGTCACCATAGAAAAAAAGCCTCATTCTCGAAATACAGCCTGAGTGGGGCATCCCGCTAACTCCCTGCCTGCCTGCGAGGGCGTCTCCTTTTCAATAAAACCTTCCTAGTTCCAGGACCTACCCCCTCTCCCTGCTGTCCAGGCTTGCGCAGCGTGAGTCACCGCTGGCTGCCCCTGAAGTTCTGGTTTTTCTAGACAGGCGACAATTCCTGTCTAAAAATACCTTGAGCAGCCAGATCTGGGAGAGGCTCGCTACTAAGGGAACCACATTCCTCCTCCTTGGTGCCTCATTTTACCAGCAATTGAATAGTTGTGCCGGGGGGAAGGGGAAAGCCCCTACCCTGCTGATGTTTCAGACCACAGCATGGTCCAGCACCCATCTCTGCTAGGGTGCACAGGGAATCGCATTTCCCTGCTTTCGGGTGTCTGAATGTAACTGCAAAGCTGGCTGGGCTTTCCTGGATGAGAATAGTGGCCAAGACAGCTGATGCAGCAGGTTGGTCTTGAGAGCTGGTTTCTCCAAAGAGAAACAGAGAGGGTCTTCAATCACTATTACAAACCGTTTACACTCCAATCCCTTTCCAAAGTGTGTGAGTCCCCTAATCTCCCACTTGGCCTTGGGGAAGCCTAAGCACAGAAGAAATGATTTGCCCAAAGCCACGGAGGGAGCTGATCAACCAAGACATAGAACCCAGGAGTCCTGACTGCTTTAATCACTAGGAGAGGGGGGCTGGAAGCCAGGAGGTTTTGACTCTGTCATATGTGCTGTAGTCAGTGGAGTTTACTCCAATCTCATAGTGCCCTGGGAACTCTACCACCAGAACCCTCTGCATTCCTGGGCCCCGTCAGAGACTCATTTCCTTCATTCTGAAGTTAGCACCAGGGAGAGGAATAAGCTACGTGAAAACTTTGTGGGAAAGTTCCCATAGAGATGGCGGGACTCTCCCTACTGGCACACCTCTTCTAGTCTAGACTAGGCAGGCCTCTAGAAACCTTGCAATGCAAATATGATTTATCTGGAAAGTGTTAACGTGATGGGCCTTAGAGGGGAAAAAGGGAAGATGAAATATACAGTAAGGAACAGTCTTTTGAGAATTTTAATCAAAGAGATGAGCCTTTTCCATCTCTGTCATCTAGCAGTTGTCTTCACATCTATCCTGTGTTCAGGAAAGGCTGGTTCTGACTAGTGGTGTTCCCAGGGACGGTGGTCAGCACTCTGAATGGGTTACTCCAGAATGAAGAGCAGGATTGGAAATGGCAATGCCAGCTGGGAAGGTGGTCCCCCAAAGAGCTCAGAATGCAATCTGCATAGTTTGAATCCAAATTTCTTCAGGGTTTGGGACGGGGGAGGGTGTCTTCAGATAAAGGGGGTTGACTTGATCCAAGGCCTGCTGGGAGATGAGGTGAGACTCCCTAATTCACACCAAGACATGCGACATATAACCACCCCTGACATCTGGTTTTTCAATGACCTCTAATGTGTTAATATTCCTACAGTAGTAGGAGGATGTAAAGTACTAACAAAGTATTTTTAACTATCACATTGCACTAGTGTTAGTCTGCAATCAGATTTACATTTAGACTGGGGTGTTAGAGAGTGTGACAAAGAAGGGAGGTGGGTCAATGTGAGAAGTTGGAGGCGCTGGAATCATTGATGCCCAAAAGCCCTGTTTTTGCAGCTATAGAGTCCATATGTCCACTACTATGGAATTGTGTGAATCTTTGGGGTCTGGCACACTGAGTCCTTCTCCTCCCACAATTTTTCAGTTTGGCCTCCAAACCAAAAAAGCAGTGATTCTCTCAGCTGTAATTTTGGGTGTTTAGTATTATTGACACCACCATTAGCATATACGAAGAAAGCTAGCATGATACCAGTATGATTTTCCTTGTTACAAAATCTGTTTTTCAGGGAAAGGAAAAATTGGGTTAGAAGACTTGGCTTGTGAGGGCTTTTTTTTTGGGGGGGGGGAGGGGGGCTAACTTGCTTTGATCTTGTTGAAATTTAATTTTGTGTGACCTCTTCCTTCCTGTTGAGGTAACGGAAAAGGAGGAGAAATTGTAGTTTTCTGCCTCCACAAAGAGGCCTGAAGCACCAAGTATGGATTAAAATGACAAATAGCCTTATGTCAGGGAAGTGGTGTGAAGGGTGAATAGGGCTTGGTGCCTTGCCAGGCTGCCCAGAAATTGACATGACACCCCACCAATGGCAGACCAATCCATCTATAGCGTGTCTAGCAGAATGTTCCCAGTCCTGTTGTTAAAAGCTGAGTTGTCAGGTAGCATCGAGAAATCAGATCAAATGAAAGCAGCCCACAGATTGCACAATAGCTACAGCGGACTTCTGACCATAAGCAGAGAGAGCTATAAAGCCAAGATTGGAACAGGAGAATCTGCTTCCAGTGCCTGAACTGAATGTACTTGGGGGGGGGGGGCTAAAATCCTTCCATTGAGCATTCATTGCATGGGAGCTGGTGAAAGTGCCCCATCACAGTGTCTATAACATGAGGCACAGAAGTGCAAGCTGCTTCACCCCTGCCTTACCATTACATAAAAACAGCCAGACTGAGTCAGACCAAAGGTCCATCTAGCTCAGTATTCTGTCCTCTGACAGTGCCTGATTCCTTGTTCTGTTCACTCCCTCTGGGCATTTAAAATTGGGAAACACTGGTCTAGAGCAACAATGGGCAAGATATGGTGCATGGGTCAGATCTGGCCCCACAAGCCTTTTAATGCAGCCTCCCCCTCAAAGCGACTGGCTGCTCCTGTGGCTGTGTGCTGCAAGGGGAAGTGGGAGAGGCTTTGCACGCTGTTCCCACCCCTAGCCATAGGAGCTGAGCAATTTTGCTGGAGGCGGGGTTAGCATGCCACGCTTCCCCGCAGCACAGAGCCATGAAACAAAGCGGTCTGTGGCTGCTGGCAGGCAGGGAAGCCTGCTTGAGAGTGCTGCTGGCTAGGAGCTGCTTAGGTAAGCGTCTCCTGGCCAGAGCATGCCTCTGGCACCCCACCTGCACCCCAACTCCCTGCCATCCCTGCTACATCCCTCCCCCGGGCTAGAATCCTCTCCTGCAACCAAACCCCCTCCTGGACCCTGCACCTCAACTTCCTGCTTCTAGTCACTACCCCCTACTTCACTCAAACTTCCTCTGAGACCCCATACCCTCTCCTGCACCCCAGTCCCCTATCCCAAGCTCTCTTGCATCTGACCTCCATCACAGACCCCACACCCCCTCCATAGAAAAGTGTGGTCCTTAACCATTTACAAATCTTGGAGTGGCCTCCCCATCAAAAATTAATACCCACCCCAATCTAGACTGCAGGGCTAAGGCTTAGATCTCTTGCCATGCCCTCTGGAGTGTGCAGGCTTGGGTAGAGATCAGTATATAACAGGGAACACAGCAAGAGTAAAACCAGGCTCCTCCTTGCTTCAGTGGCTCAGCGTATGGAGTGGGTGCAACCTCCGCTTGACCTGGGGCTGAGGAGAAAGCGAAGCGAGATGCAGGACATAGCCCATGCCCACTTGTTCCTCTCTGTCCCCCTCTTTCTGTGATCTCAGAAGGAAATTCACAGGCTGTTTCAGGGTCCTTTGGTGGCCTGGCTGAGTTACTTCCTGCAGGTGCGTGGGTGAGACGAGCTGGAGGCAGGGAGTGTGAGAGTGAAACGCTCTGTGTATTACTGAAACTCTCCTGGTATGTGACACCAAGTTCAGCAACGCCTCTCTGCAGCCTTTCAGTTTCTGTCTATTCATGCTGCAGCTGAGTCAGGCCCCAGAGGTCTTCCATGTACAGGAACCTTTCTGCTCCTTGACCCTGCTCTGGCGTGCATCTGTGTGGCATTCCTTTGGCATGTGTGAACCCAAGAATGATTCAGCTGGTTTGCTGAGCTACTGTGGGGTGGGTTGCTCAAAGACTTGGCTTAAATGTAGGCTGAAAAAATTCATAGCTTAACTCTTGGTGTCCTCTTCTTGGGTAGGAGATCCCTGTATGAATATCTATCGGCAAATGGCAGAAACAGTGATGTCTAATGACTGGCACTGGGAGGGCTCAAATCACAGCCTTGCTATTGCCTGACAAGTCACATTGCCCCTCAGTGCCTTGGTTTCCCCAGCTAAGAGAGGATGCAATATGCTAGCAAATTTTGCTACTACTAGTGCTCTTCTATTCTGCATCTGCTGCTATACATTCCTAGTGTCCCTGATAACCAGCTATGAATAACTAGCATCTGTCCTCTGGTCTCTTGTCTCTCTCATCCAGTTTTGTTTGGGGCTTGTTCATCCCCATGCAGCTCTGTGCGCATTGGAGGCGGCAGGCTGAAGAGTCATGCCTGGAACTTGAAGCAGGAAGTGGTGAGGTTTGGGATGGTCCTTAATGCCCATGGGGGTTTGTTTTGCCATCTCAGTCAGGCCCCGGCGGAAGCTCTGTCTTCTGCACAGGCTGGTGGTGATTTTATGTGCAGGCTGGAAGCCGGAAGGGAGACAGGATGAGAGTGCTCTGACTTCCTGCTATTACAGTGCAGCCTGCTCATATGGACAGAGCTCAAGGAACCACTCCGGCTCCATATGGCACCCACGCCCTAATGGAGTATCTGTCTACTGTGGTTCTGTGCTCTCGATTAGTGCGCTCCTTTGTGCTCTCCCAGCATCCCACATGAGTTCTTGTTGGAATTTATGGCATGAGTGTCTCTCTGAACCTAGAACATATTTCAAGTCTGTAGTCTCTTTCAACCAAGAATTTCAAAGCACTTTACAACCATCTCTCTCAAACTCACGATGCTGTCGTGGCGATCCCATTGCCCGGTGAGTGTGAGTAACTTGCCAAAATCACTAAGAAAGCAGGTGACAAAGGCCAGGGATCCTACTCCTGGTTCCCTGTGGTAATCACTATTTTCACTTTTTTCCATCCCCCTCTGAGTGCTTTAGTGGTCACATGTATCTCACCTTCTACATTTCTTTGGTCTCTCTTTGCACAACCACAGCTCCTGACTGATGGGTTCATACACTTGTTCTGGTTTCACTTTTGATTTCCTTGAATTGGCATTGGATAGACTTGAATTTTTGTGAATTCTGGAGCTTCTGCAACCCAAGAAGCACCTTGACTTTCCTGCTCCCGAGGAAGTGTTACAAGTTATTTATAGTTTGGTGCATATTGCAATATGCACCATGCTGTATGTGATGCAAGCATATTGCAAAATTGTTTTGCATAACTTCCTATTAGTTTCATTAGCTTGAAGACAAAGTTCTCATTTCTGTATATATTTTAGAACCACCTGTCTGTGTCTCTGCAAGTCCATTTGTTCAAGAACTTCTCCTAAACAGTAAGAGCTAGGACCACCAGTTTGGTATGCAGCTTCCCCTTCTCCTAACTTAAAGCAAGGTCAGGGTTTGGTTGTGCCAGGAAAATGGGAAGTGCCTGGAATAGCAGTTTTCCATAACATGGAAAGGGAAGGGGCAGAGAGGAGGGATGCGATAATGCACAGTCATGGCTGGGGGCAGTGAGCGCAGGGGACAGCTATACTGCAGAGTGACCACCCGGGGCAACCACACTAGGAAGCGAGTGCCAGCTGGGGACAGCAATGCCTGGTAAGTCTTCTAATACAGCTATAATGGAGTTAACTGCTTGATTTTCTGGCAGAGTGGATCTGATAGGGTATTCGTGTTCTCTTGGGCCCTAGTGGTTGTAGGCGTATTTCAGCAAGGATCACGTCAATGTTATCCCTGCAGTGCTAGCGAGTGACCTTTTTAATGATGGGTTGTATTATTGCAGCACTGCTGCGACAAGATGGAGGATCTTGGGGAGAAAGTGCTGAGTGCAGAACAGAGCTCAGGTTTCCAGCACTGAGGTGGGCTAGGAGAGGAGGTTAAAATACACCCCCATCAGTGGTGAGGGAGCATTTTCCACAACTGCTGTGGCACTGCCCAGGGATCATTACTGAAATGAGATGTGGGGGGAAGGGTCCGAGAGAACACCGTATTGACCAGCGAGATCCAGGAATTATATTATTGTTTCCCTAGGTAGAACTGTTGGCTGTTGTAACAATTAATGCTTTGTCTGGTCTCTGTCAGTAAAGTTATCGACCTGTTGAAACTTCCTAATTAAAGACATTGGTTAATAAATAAATTAGAGAACAGGGTCTTCTAGTGCTTCACTGAGGCTCTGAGACAGTGGTGGACAACCTGTGGCCCATGGACCCCGTCTTCTCCCATGCACCTCTCGCACGCTGGGGCACCGGAGCCCTGTACTTCCTACTTCTCTTCCTAGCTAGGGTTGCCAGGTGTCCGGTATTCATCCAGACAGTCCGGTATTTTCACTTCCTGTCCGGTAAAAAAAAATTCAGAAAATACTGGACACCTAAGATGTCCAATATTTTCTGGTTTTTTGTTTTTTTGTTTTTTTCTTCCTCCCCCATCCAGGAGGCGAAAATCTGGGCACCTGACAATGCTACAAACACTCAGCACCTGGCCGGCCCCCAACTCCTTCAGCCCCCGCGACCCCATGCTTACCTGATTCTGCAAGGCTGCTGGCATAAAATGGCTGCTGGCAAAAGACCATGGGGAAGCAATGACTCTGAGTCTTAGTGCTCAACCGCTCCCTTGTTCCTATCCCTGCACTCAGTCTTAAAGGGGACATGCTGTTTTATGCTAATTTTTTTTCTCAACTTTGGTCCCTCCCCCCCCCCCCCTTTTTTTTTTCTTCAACAGAATTTTTTCCTGGTGGCTTTTTTTGAGGGGGAGGGGGATGGGTGTTCGGTATTTTTGTTTCAACCATCTGGCAACCCTATTCCCAGCATTTGAGTACATTAATTGCCTGATTCATGCTCCATCTGCACTACTCCTGCTCCCTTAAAGAGCCTGTGCAACTGCACACAGCTGATTCACAATGTTCCAGCTCTGGGGAGGAGCAGGGATGGAGCACAAATCAGGTGATTTGCATCATTCCAAATGTGCTGGGAAGAAGCAGGAGGAGTCGGACGTGTGCGGCTCCAATGCCCCAGGGTGCAAGAGATGCATGGGGAAGAAGAGCACTGGGGGGGCCAAGGGCCCACTCTCTGTCTTTGGTTGCCCTTCACTTTTTCTGAGGGGAACCAGGACTAGAACCCACAGCTCTAGAGTTCCACTCCTGTCCCACTGCATTCAGAAGCTCTGGCAATGGGGCGTGGTGGGCCTGTAGCAATGGGCTCTCACCCTGTGTCTTCTGCTCCCCTTCCCAGGACATGAACGGCATGGAGGAGGTGGTGGAGTTCCTCCCCACCATGAATGCCAAGAAGGTGGAGAAGCGCGGCCCAAAGCGTTGGATGGTGGTGACTGCTGTGCTGCTCATCTTCCTGCTCATCTCCCTGATGGTGGGCCTCCTGGTGTGGCACTTCAAATGTGAGTGTGGGGCGTGGCAGCCCTGGATCTGAGGGCTTTAATTACCACACCTGCTCCTAAATGAGCTGCCCAGAGATGATGTCTGCTACTTTTTGGATCCAGGGGCCCCATTGTTTCGGCCCCTGCATAAACACCAAGGAAGAATCCGTGCTTGCAATCAAAGCTGGCCACCTCTCTGCTTGGTCTGTCCAGCACAACTCAGTTGCCCTGCCTGGGAGGCAGGTGCAGCAGCCGGTCCTGCCTGGCATTCCCCTCGTTGGTGGCTCCTTGGTGACTGACTCACGAGGTACTGTGGGTGAAAATGGGGGGCCATTCCGTGGGTATCTGGCACTGGAGCATCCCAGCCCCTCCTCTTTCCTGCCTCTGGCATGCAGCATTCGAGTCTCCTCTGGGCTGCACTTTGATGCCCATGTGGCTGTATGTGACTAAACGCCTGTTGTCAGACTAGATCATCTGGCGACGTTCTGGCCATAGCTCCATAGCTCAGCATGTGGTGGTTTTCCAGTGGTTAGAGTCAGAGGCTGGCTACCAGGACTCCTGGGTTCTCTTCCCAGCTCTGCCCCTGCCCTTTGTAAGCCCTGCTTCAGAATTTGGGCCAGACCCAAGAACCTCACTTCGTAAAACCAATTCAACCCACTGATGTGCCTGGGCTGCAAATTCCTTGGTGCAGGAAATGGGGGATACTCATCTCCCAGGCTCCCTTGCTCTGACTGCCACACAGACATCCCTTCTCTTTCTGACTTGGCGTTTCCCAGATCGGAGAGCTCCCATCCAAAAGGTTTACAATGGCCACCTCGTGATTCAGAACTGGAACTTCATTGATGCCTATGAGAACTCCAGCTCCCCACAGTTTGCTGCGCTCTCCAAGAAGGTGCAGCACACGGTAAGGGACTCACTCACTCAGCTCCACTGTCTTCCACCGCAGAACTTGTCTGTGGTGCTCGGTCCTGCACTATGCCCTGCAGCCCACGTGGCGCTTTCTACCCTGATCCTTTTGCCTGGCTTCAGTAACAGGCTTCTATGTGTCCACCCAAGCTCAGGGCTGTGGAAAGGGGTCATGGCTCCAGCTGTGTAGGACCCTGTTCCTCGGGTACCAACACCCCTTCCTCTACATCCAATTGTTGAAGGATCACCTCATACTGAAGTTCCTTTCTGAGACTTTGGAAGTGCCTAAATAAGGACTCTGGAGCCTTGTGTAGGTTCCCAGGCTTGCAAACTTTGGCTGTGAGGTTAGGTGCTTTGTTTTGTGTGTGTGTGTGTGTGTGTGTGTGGTTTGTTTGCTTGCTTGCTTGTTTGTTGGTTTAAACTGACTCTGTCCTTCTAATATCCAGACCTGCTAGGAATTGAATTGCTCCTGATTTGTTTCAGTGCTTTTCTCTGTTAATGTGTGTGTCTCCCCCCCTTCCCCCCCCCCTTTTTTTTAGATTGAAGAGATTTATAAAAATAACCAAGACATTGGCCCTTATCACAAGGAGACAGTCATAACAGCATTCAGGTGGGTGCTGCATCCCTAGTTTTGGGTCCTGGGAGCAGGGAGCTGGTACGCTCTAGAAATTAGGGGGGAGGTAAAAACTCACCTTTCCTAGGGTATTGAGAGACAGCCCCACCTCACTGCAGCAATACCCCTGGGCTTCCCCCATGCCTAGACAGCAGGTCTCTGGTGCAGCTGCCTTTTGTTTTAGATTGAGAGCAAGAGTGGTTGTAACCCATTGCAATAAGTCGTCTTTCTAACACATTGCTTCTCAATTGGAGGCCTCAGGAATGTAGCACCAGACAAAATGAAGGGGCATTGGTCTGTGATGGGCCTAGTTGTGGTATTGAGGGGCAGACTCTCTACGGGTGACTCACTCTGGCAGGGCTCTTCCCGGAACACATCTTCTGGCAAAGCCATATTCATCCTGTCTGTTCAGCTCACCACCTGCCCCAGGAGCCATAGAACCAGGCTGAGCAAGAGGTGAGCTGAGCGCCCTCCTTCCCTGCAGCCTCCACTCCTGGGCTCTGAATTCAGACTGGTCCAGGTGTGGAGCAGGGCGAGCAGGATGATCGGGGAATGGAGAACCTCCCTAGGAGAGGAGACACGAGGAGCGTGGTTTGCATTAACTGAACTAAAAGAGCACTCACCATAAATACAGCAGAAGCTTAAATGCCAGTGAGGAGTTATTGAAGGTGAGCACCCATACTAGCACTAGAACAAATGGCTTTAAACTGGCCATCAGCAAGTGTAGACTTGAAGTTAGAGGAAGGTTTCTAACCATTAGAGAAGCAAGTTCTGGAACAGCATCCCAAAGGGAGCAAATAAGAGAAAACAGGCTCAAGACTGAGATTGCTGGCTTTGAGGGGATGGTGGGATGGTATGTAGCCAGCCTACAACTGCTGCTGGCAAATAACACTGGCTTCTGGAGATGGGACAGGAGTTTGGGAGATGCGGAGTTACTACAGGGAATTCTCTCTCAGGTGTCTGGCTGACGGGTCTCCCTCACATACTGGTCACTGTATTTGGGATGAGGAAGGAATTTTCCTGTGGGTTAGATTGAGAAACCCTGGAGGATCTTTTTCACCTTCCTCTGCAGAGTGGGGCCTGAGTCACTTGTGTGTTTAAACTAGAGTAAATGGTGGGCTCACAGTAACTTGATTTGAGGGTGTCAATACCTCAGCCAGACACCCTCTGTTACAGGAGGGTCTGTTACAGGAGCAGTTGTGTGACTCTGGCCCGTGACGTGCAGAGGGTCATGAGGGTCCCTTCTGACCTTAAAGTCAGCGAGCCTGAGTTTTTGGATCCTGTCCCCCTATTCCCTGGCATCTGCACACTGTCAGTATCTTTTCTCCCTTTCCCCCTGCAGTGAAGGCAGTGTCATCGCCTATTACTGGTCAGAGTTCATCATCCCGGCCTACAAGGCTGAGGCCTTCGACAAGGCCATGGCTGACAAGCAGAGCCTGATCCAAACAGTGGAGTACAAGTCACGGAACCTGATGCTGCAAGTCAAATCGATTGTTGCTTTCCGTGAGTCCTGCCTCCATTGCCCTTCTCCCCAGGGTCAGGGAACAGCCATATTCCCCTGGGGATTCTAGCTCTGCAGGCTTTTTTGGGAGGTGGAAGAGATCCATGCTTAGAGGCCTGGGAGTTGTTCTGCTCTGAGCTTTGCCATAAGCTTGCTGGGAGTGGGGGGAAGCTCTCTTAAATGGGAGTTTATTTTTTGGCTTGAGAGCTCATGTTCCCTCGGCTGGGTGTGATGGGCCTGGGTACTGGGACTGGCTGGGACTCCCCCAACCCTAAGCAGGGTTAAACTGCATTTAATTTACTAATCGACGGAATTACCATCGGCTAGTCGATAAGGGGGGAAACTGCAGAGCCACAGTGGGGTTAGCTCTGGGAGCTAATCCTGTTGTGGCTCTATCTCTTTTAAATATATTAAGAGCTACCTGGCCCTTAATACATTTAAAAGGGTGAATCGCAGCAGGGGGACCAGGTATGAGCCAGGACAGTTGATTCCAGCTAATGTCCAGCCCCGCTCCTCCGTGCGTCTCCTTTTCAAATGTATTAAGAGCCTGGTGGTTAAGGCATGATTCCTGGCTCGTACCTGGTCCCCCCCCACTATGCCTCTGCCTCCCCTGCCCTCCATGGAGATGGTGCTGGGAGGAACCAGCTCCTGTTCTCTCTCTTCCCTCCCCCCTCCCCACCATTGCTGTCTCTGATAGAGGCAGCAAGGGAGGGGGAAGCGACAAGTTGAGTCACTACTCATCTGTCTGATGAGCTTATGCTTATCAGATCGTCAACTACTTGCTTACATCCTGAGGGCAGGCTCCAGGTTATGAAGGGGGAACCCCAGCTGGAATCAGGTGTTGCTTGCAGGGAAACCTAGCCCTTTCCCTTCTGCTGCTGGAGAGAGCTGGAGTTCCTCCTTCAGGACGAGACCTGGTGCATACATGCAGTGAAGTGCAAGGTCTCAGCGCTGAAGCATGTCACTTGGATTCTACAGCCGCCAGACCTGACCCTCACTCCTGTGATGTAAGGCACAATGCCAGAGTTGCTTGTTTTGGGGTCCGGGGACTACCTTCCCTGTCTCTTGCTGTCGGGGAAGATACTCTCCCCCTGTCAAACACAGGCTGGCTGGCTGCTTCTTGCTTGGCATCTGTGCAGTGAATGTGTTACTAATGAATTATGTTTCTTTCTCCTGTAGCTGCTGATCCGGATATAGTTCAATCTTCACGGGACAGTAAGTGTAACTCTTATTCTTTCCAGCATATATTGCCCCTGAATTGAGTTGTATGTGCTCCTCTTTTCCAGTAGGAGCATCCTGGTCTGGGCTGAAGAAGGTGGTTGTGTTTGCTAGGAGGGTTTAATTCACTGCCAGGAGAAACCTACAGATGCCTGTGATCCCAAATGCATGACTCCCTCTCCCCCACCCCTTTCCCTGTGAGTCTATCCAGGGGATTATCCAGAAGGAGCAAGTGGCCCTATCCTAAGTGGCAAGTTTTTTTGCCATCGGTAGCCCAGTTTTTTCCTATTTATCTAGAACAGTAACAACTTGCACTCATCACTGTGCTCTCTCAGAACAATAGGCATCTCCTCTGTAACAATTTCCAGAGAAACTGGGCTGTACATGCCAGGGAGTCTTTAGAAATGTAAAGGTGCACAAAGAAAAGTTGTTGGAGCTTCCTGGCCTCTTATCCCATCCCTGAAATTAGTGGGGGCAAGAAGGAGGATGCTGATGCACCTTGGTGCTTCTCATCTCTTGCAGTTTAAAGCAAGAATTCCCAGTTTACAGTGTCTCTGCTTTCCCTTCTGCGATACATTCACTGACATCTGGGCCTTCTCCTCTGCCCTCCTCTCTGCAGATAGCTGCAACTTTGCCCTCCATGCCAAGGAAGGTGAAATCACCAGCTTCACCACCCCAGGCTTCCCCAACAGCCCGTACCCGAACAACGCTCGTTGCACTTGGGTTCTGAGGGCTGATGCAAACGCTGTCATCAGCCTAACCTTCAAGACTTTTGATGTGGAGCCGTGCAATGCTGGGATCGACGTCGTCAAGGTCTACAACTCCCTGAGCCCTGTGGACCCCCATGCCCTGGTGACGTGAGTGACTTTGGTGGGGCTGCCTCTTTCCGGAGGAGGGAAGGAAGGTGGTGTCCATTCACAGGCTTCTGAAGGGTGTCTACTTGGTGACTGGAATCCAGTGAAGTGCCCCAAGGGTTGCTTCTGGGTACAGTTTTGTTCAACATCTTTATTAATGACCTGGATGAGGGGATGGATTGCACCCTCAGCAAGTTCACAGATGACACTAAGCTAGGGGGAGAGGTAGATACATTGGAGGGCAGGGATAGAGTCCAGAGTGACCTGGACAAATTGGAGAATTGGGTCAAAAGAAATCTGATGAGGTTCAACAGAGTCCTGCACTTGGGACAGAAGAATCCCAAGCATTGTTACAGGCTGGGGACCGACTGGCTGAGCAGAAACTCTGCAGGAAAGGACCTGGGGATTCCAGTGAAGCTGAGAAGCTGGATATGAGTCAACAGTGCGCCCCTGTAGCCAAGAAGGCTAATGGCATATTAGGCTGCATTAGGAGGAGCATTGCCTGCAGATCTAGAGAAGTGATTATTCCCCTTTACTCGTCACTGGTGAGGCCACATCTGGAGTACTGCCTCCATTTCTGGGCCCCCCCCCCCCGTTACAGAAAGGATGTGGATGCACTGGAAAAAGTCCAGTGCAGGGCAACAAAAATGATTAGGGGACTGGAGCACATGATTTATGAGGAGTGCCTGAGGGACTGGAGATTATTTAGGCTGCAAAAGAGAAGAATGAGAGTGGGGTTTGATAGCAGCCTTCAAATACCTGAAGCAGGGTTCCAAAGAGGAAGGAGAGAGGCTGTTCTCAGTGACTGACAGACTGAGAAGCAATGGTCTTACGTTGCAGCGGGGGAGGTCTATGTTGGACATTAGGAAAAACTATTTCCCTAGGAGGGAGTGACGCACTGGGATGAGTTACCTAGGGAGGTGGTGGAATCTCCATCCCTAGAGGTTTTTAAGTCCTGGCTTGACAATGCCTTGGCTGGGATGATTTAGTTGGGGTTGGTCCTGCTTTGGGCAGAGGTTGGACTCAATGACTCCTGAGATCTCTTCCTAGCCTATGATTCTAAATGCCAAGGAGCGAGAGGAATTGTTCAGGGTGGAGCAAAGGGGATAGGTAACAGTGATGCTGAACCACAGTAATCTTGTGCTGACTAACAAAGGAATTGTCCTGACAGCCCAAGCTGCTCTACTGGAATTAGCCTCTGAAGGAAAGTAGAATGCAGAGTCTTTAAGGCAGAGACTGAGTCTGGGACACAGTGGCGCTGCTGTCAGAGTCATCCCATAAGTCTGGAGTTCTGATTTAACAGAGTGTTGGGCTCAGCCCCAATACTAACTGAATGGGGTGAGGAAAGGGAGGGGGAGCAGAGAGTTTGCAAGGCGGAAACCAAGGTGGCAAGAGAGCTCTTGAATAAATAGGTCATTTGAAGCCTTCTTCCTGGGAGGATTAAGATAAGAATTGTGTTGAGGTGGCACTTAGAAGCCCCGGTTTGGGCTCTGCCCCATCTTGGCAGGCACTAGACAAACAGAACGAAGAGACAGCCCCAAGCTTCTTTTTAATGCATGTTCCAAAGGCAGCAGTGGGTTTTTGCCTGCTGAACAATCACGCTGCAGTTGTTTGCAACCTGAATATTATTACTGTAAGCCTCTGCAAGTGAAACTGGCTGTTTTGTTTTGGTCATTCAGGAGAATAACGCAATGAATGTGCAGGTACCTGGATTTATGTCGGCAGAGGCATGTAGATTAGACACAAAGGCAAAGTCAAATGAAGCCACGATTTAAATGATCGCGGCTTCATTAACATTTACATGGCTGCCGCGCTGAGCCGACAAACAGCTGATCACCGCGCTAGTCTGGATGCTCCCCTGCCGACAGGGCTTTGATGTCGGCAGGGGAGCATCCAGACTAGCGCGCTGATCAGCTGTTTGTCGGCTCAGCGCGGCAGCCATGTAAATTTAAATGAAGCCGCGATCATTTAAATCGCGGCTTCATTTGACTTTGCCAAAACAACAAATCTACATGGCTCCGTCGATGGAGCCATATAGTTTAGACGTACCCTATTTGTCCAGCTTCGGGTGGTGAGTCACGCTTTCAGGCTTTCACTGAGCTCTTCTTCAGTGACAACTGCAGTTGCTCACAAGAGAAAGTGGCTTTTGTTTCTTTCAATGCTATTTGATGACCCAGAGGAAGAACTGACTCTTCCACTCCCAGTAATGGGTTCCATGTGTTGTGGGATAGTTCCCTTGTCCCTCACCCAGGGGGCAGAGAGCCCCTGGGCCTCCTGGCATCACACCCCATGTCTCCTGCAACACAGATATGGCTATACCCCAAAGCGCCTCTTCCCTGGGTGGTACAGCCCCCCCCGGCCAGAATCTATAGCGGACACCCTGTTCAGCAGGGCAGTGTGGCTTACTGGCCAGAGTCTCTAGGAACGCCCCCTTCACCAGGGCAACGTGACCTAAGAGCCAAATCAGTAGTCCGGGATGGTGTCCCCTCCCTCTCCACAGGGTCCCAGTCCATGGCCCTGTCAGTGGTGGGCATGTCCCACCACTAGCTCAGTGGGGAGTCCACCCAAAATATGCTAAGCTCTCAGGGACTCCTGTTACCTTCCCTAGGCTACTTCCTACCCTGTCCAGGATTGCTGGCATCTTCCAAGCTGGGCCTTTCTATGTCCGGTCTCTGTTGACTGGCCTCTGCGGCAGCATCCGTCTGCTGCTCCTCCTCTGGCCGGCCGCCTGGTCTGGCCTCAGAGGCGGCTCGCCTGCAGGAGCTTGAGCAGCACGTCCTTCTTCCTCAGCAGACCACCCAGGCTAAGCCGCCTCCTAGACTTTTATACCTGGGCTGTCATCCGAGCATGCCCAGCAGGATGGTGGGGTCAAGACTTCTTCAGCCAGATGAGCCTGGTTAGGCTCCGCTTTTGCAATGCAGGGCTGGTACACCCTGTCACACCCTAATTTAGGGAACCACTGTAATGGATGGGGCAGTATTGCCTAGTGGACACAGCTGGGGATTGGACCCAAAGGGTACGTCTAGACTACAGGCTTCTGTCGACAGAAGTTTTGTCGACAGTATCTGTCGACAAAACTTCTGTCGACAAAGAGCGTCTAGACTACATTGAGTTCTGTCGACAAAGCAGCTTGCTTTGTCGACATGGTAGTGTAGACGCAAAGGACAGTTTACATGCAATAACACCTTCTGTCGACAGAAACTCTGTCGACAGAAGGCGTTATGCCTCGTAAAATGAGGTTTACCAGCGTCGACAGAACTCAGCGGTAGTGTAGACGCAGGTATAGTTTTGTCCACAAAAGTCCACATTTGTCGACAAAACTCTGTAGTCTAGACACACCCAAAGAGAGGTGGGTTCTCTTCCTGCCTTTTCTACAGACCTTGGATAAATTTCTCCCCTTTGTCCCAGCTTTGTGCTTCAGTGTCACCCACTGTAAAATGGGGATTACGATACGACCTTCCTTTTGGATATTATTATATGAATGAGCTAATGGTGTCTCTCTTTAAATCTGGGATTGCTTTTTCTGGGGTGGGGTTGGGACTAAACGAAGGGGAGTGCTGAGCTCTGAAAAGGGCATAATGTAGTGCTGGAGCTCTTGTCTCCACTCGGTTCTGTTGTGCAGCGCTCTCTGTGCTTCCTCCTCCCAGACTGTGTGGCAGTTACTTTCCATCCTACAACCTGACCTTCCTGTCCTCCCAGAACGTCATGCTGGTCACGCTGACAACTGACGCCAAGGGGCGGAACCCTGGGTTCAAGGCCGAGTTCTTCCAGCTCCCAAAGAAAGAAAGTAAGTGGGGGGGGGGGGGGGGGCCTCGGGAAAGTCCCATCTCATGAAGATGGGGGAGGGGGAGCAGGCCCTAGTCATGATGCTGCCAACTGCACGTGAGACCCTGACCCTTCCTGGCTCTCCGAAGCTCATGTTTTACCCACAATGCACTTGGATTCTTTAATGATGCCCCCTCAGGAAAAGAGGGGAGGAATTATGTTGGATTAGATGTGAAGACCACCTAACTGGTCTCCTGGGTCATATCCAGGCCTCTGGGATCTCCAGAGATCAACTTAACCTTGTTAAAGGTTGCTCTGCATGTCTGTTTCTGCCTTGGTAATAGCCCATCGCTGCCTTTGGAAGCCCCAGCATCTTGATTTCCCTTTCCCACTTCTCTTCTAGCCTGTGGTGGGACTTTGAAAGGAGGAAATGGGACCTTTACCACCCCTTATTTTCCGGCCCACTATCCGCCGAACTTGGATTGCATCTGGGACATAGAGGTGAGCGTGCTGGACAGACCTTTCTGCCTGTCATGGCTTGGTAGAGGCAGGAGGCCTGCTGGGGTCAGCTTAGCCCATTGTTTAAGCCACAGCAGGGAGGTCAGCTGGTGATCGCTGAGGCCAACAGGTTAGCAAGATGCACAGAGTTGACGCTTATCCTCTCCGCTGTGTTTTATATGAACAATAGCATTGGCTGTGGCTTTGCACAGGGCATCAGAGACCTCAGGGAACAAGCCAGCCTCTGATTGCTGGGTTTGGGAGGTAATAAAAACCTCTCCCTGGGTAGATTTTTTTTTTTTTCCCATTGTGGATGGTCCTGTACTTCTCTACCACACACCTGCTAGTGGCCACCCTCAGGGATGGGATGCTAAAGTAGATGGGTCCTGGCCTGACTTGATTTGTCCATTTCTATTTTGATTTCTCCTTCCTTCAATGTCTCCCTAATTTGCTTTGTTCAATCCTTGTTCTGAAGGACTTGGGGATGGGGGGTAGCTTCCCTGACCATGCATGTCTTTTCTCTGAAACTGAGCAGGTCAGCTGGATGATGGGGAACTCCTTAGCAGCAACTGGCTCCGTGTGGCTAGAACTAAAGATACGACTAACCTGGCAACTTGTGGGAATTATCCAGACCAGTAGTCCCCAACCTTTTGGGGCTACCGGGAGCCTGGGGGCGGGGCCGTGCATGTGCTGTGTGCCCAGGGCACAAGGTGCAAGAATGGCTCGGGTCAGCCCTGGTCACTAGGCGGCAGCACATAACTGCCCCGGCGGGCACCATGGTGAGGACCACTGAGCCAGAGCATACAGCTGGTAGACTGACTGTATGGCTGGCCAGGTCTCTGTGCATAAATACCTGAAATGCTCCCCCCTTTTGTAAACCCTCCCACTTCTGTGCAGGTGCAGTGTGTTCTCCTACCCACCTTCCTTATGGCCCAGCTCTGCTGTTGCGCTCCTGCCAGGGCCACTGCTTGCAGCCTGGTGGCAGAATCCTGGCTTCCACACAGTTGGCAGCTTGCACAAGAATTCAAAGACCTGCAGAGGCAAAAGAATGCCCCCCACTGAGACCCAGAGCACTGGGCAAATGCCCAAGAATGTTCTGCTTTGGCCTTTTGTCATGGACTCATGCTCCACCCCCTAAATCTTGTCCATCCTCCCACGCAAGTTGGTTGCTCCCTCTCTGTTTAGTCACTGTAGAAGGAAGGAAGAGAAACCAGTTCCCATGCTGACTTAACTGCCTTTTGTCTTGCCCTCTCAGGTCCCCTCTACAAAGAACGTGAAGGTGCGGTTCAACCTGTTTTATGTGTTGGAACCTGGCGTGCCTGTCAATACTTGTACCAAGGATTATGTGGAGATCAGTGGTGCAAAGTAAGTGCCGGGCACTGTGGCGTGACTCAGACACAGGTTGGGGTATGGTCAATGAAACTAATGGTGGCGAATGAAACGGGTCGAATGACAATCTTTTTCATGAAACGCATCATTAGACAATGGAACTCTCTGCCACAGGGTTATTGAGGGAAAAAATGATTCTAAATAGGATTGGGCATTTCTCTGGTTTACAAGAATATCCAGAGCTGTTACAAGCAGATCCTAGCAGACTCCAGAAGAGAGAGAACCTTTACTTCGGGGCTTAAGCCAGTAACTATTTAGGATTAGGGGGCAGGTTCTTACATCTTCCTAATGTTGGGCTCTTGCACTGTCCTTTGAAGCATCTGGCACTGGTCACTGTTGGAGATGGGATACTGGACTGCATGGACCTGCCTTTCCAATGTCCTGTGGAGAATGGTGGAGTTACACCAAGCCTGGGCGAAATACAGCCCGTGGGCCGCATCCGGCCCACCACGCCACTGGATCCGGCCCGCAGAGACAGTGGGGAGCCCCCCACACCACTTAGAAACACGGCTGCAGGGTGCTTTCTCTTTGAGTCTGGAGAGGAGGGGGGAAGATTCAGATGCTGCTCCCACCTCTAGCACAATCCTATTGGCCAATTTCTGTACAGAAACTGGCCAATGGGAGCTGCCTGTTTGAATGACAGGCAGCCACTCTCCTGCTCATTCACTCAGGAGCATGGCCAAGCAGGCAGAAACACTCTGGAAGCAGGCTGATTTGGCTGCTAAGTGGTATGTCTCCTGGCCAGAACCTACCTCTTGCACCCCAGCCCCTCCTTTTGCAAACCTCTGTGCCCCACACTCCTGCCCTGCTACTCCACGTGCACCCATACCCCTCCCAGATCTGTTACCCCAATCTCCTGCCCTAGGTCACATCCCAAAACCTGCACCCCAGTTCCCAGCCCTAAGTCCACAACTTCCTCCTTCTACCCAAATTCCCTCCCAGATTCCATTCTCCCCCCTGCACCCCAGTCCCTTATCCCAAGCTCTCTTCTGCACCCAACCTCCATCCCAGACCCTGCACCTTCTCCATTAATACCATGGAAGAGTGTGATCCTCAAGGACTTTACAAAAATCTTAAGAGTGGCCCCCCTGTCAAATTATTACCCACCCCAGGGTTACACTATAGCTGCTGTGAAAATCTGGCTCCCAGACTGGTCACTATAGCTTGGTATCTCTAGTTGACTTTGAATATCAGATGCTGTCTACAAAGCTTAAGACTGTCAGATGCCAGTTAGGATCCAGATAGGATTGATTTTTATCACTCACAATGAACAGCCCTGTGCTTTCAACCTCAGTAAATGTTCTAAAAGGGAAAAAGCCCATTGCTATGATGAAGAGGAGGTGTGCTCTGTGTTTCTGTAACTAATACGCAATGGCAGATGAATAGAAATTTAAAGCACAGTGTGCCGAAAGCCAGACCAGCTGTATATGCCACAAGGACCACTTGGTTATGTTAAGTTTTCCATTATTTTGCTGATGGAATTGAAAGCAACACCTGCTTGCTGCTTTGCAGTGCCACATAACTGTCTGTTGAATGCTTGGGTCAGCTCACTAAGGCTTTTGGAAATGTGTGGGGGATCAAAATCTAAACTTGGACCTAAATTGTACTGCTAGCCCTTGGGAACAGTTATATTGTGGGAGCATGCCAGCAGAGATTCAAATGCTGCCCTGCTGATTAGAAGAGTGCCCACAGTCTTTCACAGATGGCAGCATGTATTTATATTGGTGGTGCACATAGCATATACCTTGGTGCATGCAATAATTTTATTCTGCACATGGATGGAAAAATAAGAGCATTGCTGAGGTGTTCCTGCCATGGACCAGGAGCCCTTTGTGTCAGGTGCTGTATACACACGGGAAAAAGAGTCTGTGCCCCAAGGGGCTTACAATCTGAATATGAAAAAAGAGACAACAGGTGGCTCCAGCAGCCACTGGACCTCAAGAAAGCAATGTGATGACCATAGTGTTCAGTGGGAGGGGAAGAGGCTCTTATTCTTACTTTGAATACTTACTTCGAAGTAAGAATAAGAGCCTCCGGAAAAGGGCACTTTTTCCGGAGGATCGGGGCCAGTCTAGAGGCTCTTTTCCGGCTTTTTTAAAAGCCGGAAAAAAGCGGCAGACATTTTTTATTTAAATGCCGCGGGGGATATTTAAATCCCCCGCGGATTTCCCTACGACGACTAGTGAAATTTTCATGCCCCTTCCGGAAAAGGGGCCAGTGTAGACGTAGCCCCAGTGTTTAGAGTAAGTGCGAATGAAAAGAACCTGTTGGTGTCCTGGGCCAATGAGTGCGTGTGTGTGTCTCTCTTTCTCTCACTTCCATACTGTAACAGTTTCTAAATCTGTACTCTCCCCACCCCCAGGTACTGTGGAGAGCGCTCCAAGTTTGTGGTGGCAAGTACTAACAACAAAATCACAGTCCGGTTCCATTCAGACCAGTCATACACAGACACTGGCTTCTCCGCAGAGTTCCTGTCTTACGATTCCAGTGACCGTAAGTTGAAATCCACATGATGTAAACTTTCAGGGGAATTTGGTTTATTTTCTTAGCTACTGAGGAGCAAGTGACACAGTTGTGTTATTGCTCTGCCCTTTGACCTCTAGCAGGCATCTGTTTAATTGTTGCTTGGGCCATCAGTGAAATGAGTTTTGGGGCAGATGGGCTATCACAGCTCAGGGAGGACAACTCTTCACAGATTTGGCTTACTGCTGTAGTTGTCCTGTACATTGGGTAGCACACATTCATTGTTCACTGACAAAGCCCTGGGAATTCCCTAGGGATCTATTTTCATGTCCCATTTTTAAATAGTGCAGTTCTGAGGTACATGCAGGTTATTGTTAAAGATGGGCCTTGAACTGGACAGCCCCAAATGCTGGGAAGTACTGAGCCAGACTGAGTGTTGAGACTGTGAATGGGCTGAAGGAAACCCTGCTTGGAATTGAATGAGATCACCTCCGGTCGCCAGTGGGGCTAGAACACAAGACCTCAGGCGTTGGCAGTATTTCAGTGAAAGGATAGTCCCTGTTCACTGGGAGTAATTAGCAGATTGTAGTTGTCTCTGCACCCAGCACCAGTGGGAGACATAGAATCATGGAACTGTGGGAGTGTGAGGGACCTGCACTCAGTGCACTGACTCATTGAGCCCAGGAGGGACAGATACACTTGTGCTTTGTGGGAGCCTGAATCGGGATCCACTCTGTTGTTTGAATCTTGTCTCTAATGATGTTCTCACCTAATGTCTCACTTTGGCTTCTTCATGCCAAGTGCCCAGTGGGTGGAAACAGATGTGATGAAATGTAAGTAGCAGGCTTACTCAACTGCTTACCAGGTAGCTGGTTGGATGGCCAGCCCGGGCAGGGAGGAGAAGCCCTGGCTGAACCCAGCTGGCCACGCTAGGGCTGGCAGACAATGCCACAGACCCAGCTTTTCTGACTCAGCCCATGCAGGTCAGAAGAACTTTGGCTCCAGCTGTGCTGGGGCAGGCAAGCAGGACTCCCATGCTAGTGCAGTCTGGATGACTCAGTGGGACCCCAGTCCTGGGTACATTTGGGACAGACAGGTGGGACCCTACTGTCAGCTGTGCCAGGGTGAGCCGGTGGGACCTCAGCTGCTCTGGCTTGGCTTGGGTGGGCCGGTGGGGCCTCTGCCATGCCAGGTAAGCAGGTGGGACTCCATCCCCGGCTGTGCTGGCCTGGCAGGTGATGCCCCCGCTCAGACCACTCTGGGCTGGCGGAACCCTGGCAAACAGTTAACCAGTTAAAGGTTATAACTTTAGTTGTTTAACCAGTTAACTGTTTAAACTGTTGTTCAATCCCTAGAACACTCACCCATGTTAGTCCAGATGTGACCTCAGTGCAGCATGCATGGATAGAGAAATGGCCATGCCAAAAATCAAATGCTAGAAGAGCTGGTGGTGACTGGCAAGGCTCATGCATGTTGTACTTTTTCTTTTCCCCTCCCTTCTGCAGCCTGTCCTGGCAAGTTCACCTGCAAAACTGGCCGCTGCATTGACAATGCTATGCGCTGTGATGGCTGGGTGGACTGTACGGATGCCAGCGATGAGCGCTCCTGCAGTAAGTCCTTCCTTTCGATTCTCTTTGCAGGGCCCTGTGGTGGGAGGGAACTCTTGGTTTGCTCAGGGCTCCCCAACTGAGCAGAATGGGTTAATGCATCAGGGCTGGGGATTGATGGCCATGCTTGGTAGTCTAGCTGCAGGACTGGAAGTTGCCCGGATTGGGGTGTCTCTTAGCATCTGTGCATCCAAACCTGCAAGAATAAAGCCTAAGGAAGAGAGATCTTAGTGGGAAAATTGCTGGCCCTAGCAATGAAGAAAGGAATCATCTCATCAGAGCCACCGTCCTGCTGGAGGTGAATTTAGACATGGGTACAAATCCAAGGCTGACTGGATGGCTCCAGCAGCCAATTATGTGGCCCATGGAGTGCACCCCCAGCAGATCCCACCCTCCAGGCTTCTGAGAGTTTGGGTAATTGCACTGTTGCAGTCTTAAAGTGATATACGCAAGCTGCTCCAGCTCTTTACATGCGTAGCAACTGATGCAAAGGTGTTGGTGCTGGGTCCTGTAATTCAACAGGACAGGAGTGAAAATGGACCTGGGTGCTGAAGTCCATAGAGCAGCTACTTTCATCCCACCGCCCAGCTGAGTGGGTTGATCTGAACATCTTGAACAGTGCAGACGTGGGATGTCCAAAGATCAGGGCTTCTTGGTGCTGTGGCTTTTTGTTTGGGTCAGACTTTTTGTCTTGTTTCCAAGAAGAAAAGTCAAGCCCTGCTGGCTTGGGGAACTGTAGAACTGGGAAGAACCTCGAGATGTCATCAAGTCCAGTCCCTGCACTCATGGCAGGACCAAGCACCATCCCTGACAGATAACTATCTAACCTCTCTTAAATATCTGCAGCGATGGAGATTCCACAACCTACCTAGGCAACTTATTCTAGTGTTCAGGAAAAACTTCCTGTCAGGGTGGTTAATGTCCAACCTAATCCTCCCTTACTGCAATGTAAGCCCATTGCTTCTTGTCCTATCCTAAGAGGTTAAGGAAAATAATTTTTCTCCCTCCTGGTTGTAACAGCCTTTTAGTACTTGAAAGCTGCTTTTATCTCCTCTCTGTCTTTTTTCCAGACTAAATAAACCCTGTTCTTTCGGTCTTTCCTCAGAGGTCATATTTTCTAGACCTTTAATCATTTTAGTTGCTCTTCTCTGACTTTGTCCAGTCTCTCTCTGCTCTCTACATCTTTCCTGAAATATGGAGCCCAGGACTGGACACAATACTCCAGTTGAGGCCTAATCAGCACAGAGTAGAGAAGAGGAATTATTTCTCATGTCTTGCTCCCAACACTCCTATTAATGCATCCCAGAATGGTGTTGGCTCTTTTGGAAAGTGTTATATTGTGGGCTCTTATTTAGCTTCTGGTCAGCTAGGACCCCATGCCCCAACCAAATATCAGGAAGCTCCTGACGGAAACAGTTCCTCCCCCCAGCGCACTATAGACAAGGAAAAATCAGTGGTTTGATCAGTCTGGAATCCCCTTAAAGTTTGTGAGCCTCCATTTGTATGGTTATGATACTTCCTGCAACGAGCTAATGACGGGTGACTTCCATTCACTAGCTGCCCTCCCACCACTGCCCGTTGGGTGACTTCCTGCCATTTAATCCTCACTGATTCCATTTTGGGGTCCCAGTCACCTGGCATCTGCATGCCCTGGGGTCTGGCGTATCCTCATGCCCAGGGCACTGCAGTGTTCTTTATAGTTCCTTCCTGTTATGTGTGTTTGTGAATTGATTTTTCTCTTGGACTCATGGGTGATGGCATTAGCCATGGCCTAAAGTCCAGGAGAGGAGATTGGAGCCTCTGGGTCAGGTGTCATTGTGTTAAATGACTAGACTCCACTGCCTTGGGAGACAAGTAGGGTCCTGTCAGCCCATGGATGCTCACTGCCACCTCTCTTTGGCTTGAGGGGATGAGTGGGTGTTGGGTGCTCTCTCAATCTGAGGCTCTTTTCAGGTGAATTTTTTTCTTATGTTGAAAAATCTGTTCTCCAGTTCTTCTCTGCTCCCTCCCACAGATCTGTCTGCGCTGCTGAGCTTGACCAGTTAGAGGCACAGCAGCGCTGCACGTGTTTACTGCCCTCTCAGGAACTATGGCCAGCTGAGTCTTGTTTAGTTTGAAACACAGTTGACTTTCTATAATGGGTTTGGTTGGCCTTGCTTCCTCCCAGCTTTTCCAGTGCATTCCAGAAAGCATTTCTCCTGGTGCTTCTGGTGCCCGTCGGCATGTGTGCCTGCTGGGCATTTGTTCCCATGTTGAGGCTCTATGGGATAGCTCTCTGAATTTTTCCCAGAATCCCCTAGGACAAACACTTGGCAGGTGAGGATGCCCAAACTGAGTGAAAGAAGTTGCATCCTGGGTGCCACTCAGTCCTGCTTCTCATAACTTGCTCAGATTAAGACGTTGTGAACAGGCTACATAAAATATATCTGTGTGGGTAGCCAGGCTTTGGGGAATTTTCAGGACACCAATTTCCTATGCTATCTGTGAGGCTGGTGCCAGGTGCTGAGCTGACTGGGATGGCCTGGTGTTGCAGAATTTTCCTTCTCAGCCCCAGACGTTTTAGCCAATCTTGTCCCTATCGGATGTTGCAGTGACTCCTGTTGCTCCTTCTTAAGGTTCTTTATCCTCCTGGGTGTTCCCTGACTCCGGGGGCTTCCTGTGCAGTCAGTTGTTCTGGCTTGTGTCTTTCTCAGGACGGGTACCTTCCACTCCCATGGGTACAGATACAGGAAGGACTCTGTAGCATGTAGGGCCTTGTCCAAAGTGTTCTGTGTGCATCTCCAATTTAGAAGGACCTGCTTAAAGGCTACTGGCTGAAACCCAACACCAGCCTGTAGCTGTGAATCTTCCAGGTGAGCAATGGCACCATGCATCATTTCGCTCCCCTTCCTTCCTCAGACTGCACCGAGAACCAGTTCCAGTGCAATAATGGCTGGTGCAAGCCACTCTTCTGGCTCTGCGATGGTGTGAACGATTGTGGGGACCACAGCGACGAACTGCAGTGCAGTAAGTGACTCACCCATTGCTTCACCCTGGCCATTAAATCACAGCATTTAACCTCAAAAGGTTAAACCAGAACACCAGAGGCCACCAGGTCCAGCACACAGCTGGGGGGGAAGTAGCACTGAGAACCGACTGCCCTCAGCCCCGCTTTCTGAGGGTGTGGAGCCACCCCCCACACACACCTTGACCTGGAGTGGTGACCCTGGAGACAGGCAGAGGAGTCTGGCCAGGAGGGAGGGTGCAGGAGCTGGCTGGAGTCTTGGCGGGTGGGTGTGTGTGTGTGTGTGTGTGTGTGTGTGTGTGTGTGTGTGTGTGTGTGTGTGTGAAGAAGATGGGGGTACAGAGTCTGGGCATGAGAGGGATGTGAAAGCACCACCTCCTGATGCTTCCATTGACCTCAATTTGGCCAGTGGGAGTAGTGGAGAAAGCCTCTGGCAGTGTGTTCGTGCCCCTGGGGGCTTTCTTTCCCCACCAGCAGGAAGATGGCACTGGCGCTCCAGCCTCTGTGGTGGAGGAGGGGGAGTGTGAGTGGGACTCAGACCCATAATCCCATGTTCTGGAAGCTGATGCCTTATCCATTAGGGCAGTAGGCCCCACCAGAACATGGGGCTGATCTCCTGCCTATCCCAGGCTGCTAACATCTCCCCCTCCCACAAATCAGCAACCACAATTAGACCAAAATATTCTAGCCCCCCGAGAACAAGCAGGACCGGGACATGGATATGTGTGAACCACTGGTGGGCGGAGTGCAAGAGCTGATGAGGTGAGACCTTGATGTGACGAGGTGAAATTGGGGTGACTCTGACTTTAGTTTGAACAAAGAGAGGGAAAATCAGCTTTACCTACTCCCTCACCCCCTCAAATTAGTGTGACTGACTGGAGCTAGCTTAATATTTGCGCTTTTCCAACAAATAACTTCATTTAAAAAAATGAAGCTTTTCCTGTGTTCTGAGTGCCCTAACACAGTGGTTCCCAACGTTTTTTTACACCGTGGACCAGCAAACCCATTCACAAACTTTTGGTGGGCCAGCAACTTTTATTTGCATATTCATTAAATAAAATGTTACCTATCTGCCAACCACTCACCCACTGACCCTGTCTTGTCACTGCATACCTATCCCTCTGCCTCCAACCCCAGAACCCTCAGACCCTGTCCAGCCAACCCTGGTACTCTGTGTGTCTGTATTATTAAACCTGCCAAACCCATCATCTGATATCCCCCATATGCCACAAAACCCATTACCTCAGAGGTCTGTCTTGCCAAGCCTGTCATCCCAGTGTCCACCATCTCCCGCTTCCCAACACCCTCTGCTGCCAACTTCCTTTTATCAGCCACCTCTGTCCTGCCTGGTGCCTGTCCTGCATCCGTTGTCACTTCCAATCTTGGCACACTGTGTCCCAGCGATCCCTGATTTAAATTGACAACCTCTCAATTCCCTGGATCCTGCCCTACCACTCCAAGTCCTCCCTAATCCTGTCCCAGTACCTGCAGTGCCCCTTGCTCCATAAACTCCATGCCTGCCTGTTGTGCCAAACCCTGATCCTGCCTCACTGCAACTGCCTGTTGCACAAGCTCTGAGGCCCCCTGACCCTGCTCAGACACCCTCAGCTCTGCTGCCCCCTGAGACAGAAGCACCAGCTGCACCACACCTGGCTCCAACCACTGACCCACTGCAACCCACCCCCTTTTGCCCTTTGACCTCTAATCCCTGCCCTCCCCCCTTAACTAAGCCTCAACCCAGCTCCTTGCTCCCCAGTGCCTAACACCCTATGCCCCGTACCCTTTGACCCTTTAAACTCTGACCTCTACATCCCTCTTGACCTGTGACCCCACCACACCCCCTCCCCACTCCCACACTACCCAGAGCAAGGCTGCCCCCTTTAGGGACCATGGTTGTTGCTGCCATGTGGGCAGGGGGAGTGGCCATTGGTGGTACGCATGCTCCTTCCTCCTTGCCTCTCCCTTCCCAAGTGCATCTTGTGCCCCCGTGGGTAGTGGCAAGGGTGAGGGGGAACATGGAGCCCTGGCCGGGCCACCATCTTTCCTGGGTGGGACAAAGGAGAAGGGGAGAGGTGCCGCCTCCTGCCACAGCCTCAGCCCCAGAACTGCCACCAGGTAAGATCAGCCACTAGAGTTGCTGGAGCTGAAGCCAGCTGCTGTGCAGTGGCGCTGCTATGGCCCAGTGGCCAGCAGTTCACAGCCTGGCACCAGTCTGTGAACTGGCCGTTGGGATCTGCTGTCCTAACGTAATTAATTCATATCATTTATACTATTGTATTCAGTCCCAGCAGTATTAAAATCAGTTCTATGGGAACTTTGTTGCCTGCCAGTCACTTGCCCTTTCTGATTTAGGAAGCACACCTTCAGCCTTCTTCAGAGACCCTTTTAAACCAAGAGCACCTGGAAAGTTGCCAACTATATAGGACAAAGTGGGAGTAATATATAGTGCTGTGTAATGAATAAACTGGCTTGGAAGGACTTGATTTTTGTAAATATTGGTTAATGTCAATTTCACCATACACACAAAACACAAACAACTGTTTCCATCAAGGATGATCAAAATGTACAGAGAGGCAAAGTAAGAGAAAATGGTGCTTGAGAGTGGTTTTAATTTAGAGTTTTGATTCAAGGGTGCATTCCTTTGTATATCATTTGACAGGAGATGGTGACAATTTAGTTGTTTTTTTTTTTTTATAAAGCTTTATCTTTTTGCATCTCAAAGTCTGTTATTCAAATAACTATTGTCCATCTCTGGCTTCCAGCCAATGAAAATTTCAGCTGATAAAAATAGAAGAAAAAATGCTTCAGGAAGTAATTTTGCACACCTGCGAAAAGCAAACTTGATAAAAAGCTTAAAAATAAATGTCTATTACCCATTGAAATGTGTGTGTGTGTGGGGGGGGGGGGTTGTTTTGTTTTGTTTTTAAATGACAATTGAATTTGGCCAAGCCTCAGGATAACATGATGCTTTGTAGAAAAGGGCAGAAAAAAAGAGCTTCTGGAGATAGATTCCTAGAAGATGATGGAGAAATACACAGGAAGGAACTAGAATAGATGTGCTGGGTTGGAAGAGTTAGTCTAAGCTTTAGGGAGCCACAGGGTCTGAGCAAGTCCTGCAGCCTCAGTAAGAAATCCCCTCTCTATTCCTGAAAGCATGGCCCTGCCTTCTCCATCATGTGGCTCACTTAAAGCCAGATCCTTGGCATTTTGTGCCCTCCTTGCCTTTTCTGAGCTGCTGCTTCCTCTCTCTTCCAGAATGTCCAGATATGCACTTCAAGTGCAGCAACGGGAAATGCATCCTTGAAACCCAGAAATGCGATGGCAGGGATGACTGCGGGGATGGGAGTGATGAGGGCAGCTGTGGCAAAGGTGAGACTAAGTGCAGAAGGAGACCCGTGAGAAGGGCACAAGACCTGCGTGAGATACCTGCAGGCCCCAGGAAGGGGCTGCGAACAGGGAGTTCTACAGAACCACGACAGTGTGTCCAGGTGGGGTTCTCTGAGCCATGATATGGCACCAGAGGTGGGATTCCCTTTTCCCACTGGGGTGGCAAAACCATGAAACAAAGTGAGGGGCTCATGTCATTCTGAGGCCCTTCTCCTGGGAAGGAGCCTAATGGACTGTCCCAGCCAACATTGCTCCCAGCCTCGCCTCCTCCCCCAGAGCTAGTGCCTGGCTGGTTCCCCCACACTGTGCAATCTGGAGCTAACACCTCTCCCTTCGACTGCCTGCAGCGGAGGCCGTCTCCTGCAAGGATTACACCTACAAGTGCCGCAACAACCTGTGTGTGAGCAAGACAAATCCTGAATGCGATGGGGAGAAGGACTGTGCCGATAACTCAGATGAGCAGAACTGTGGTAGGTGATGCTCCTTCTCAGTGTGGGTGGGAAACATTTCTAGCACTCCCTTAAATTAGGGCTTCACTCCCGTGAGACCTCCTAGTGATTATATGAAGCTGGAAAGGAAACATGGGATAGTTTGGGCTCCAAAACAGGTACACTGTACCTTTTGGAACTGATTTTGCTATTTTCATTTTGTTTGACTGATTTTTTTTATTTGTTTTTTAAAATTAAAAATAGTTCATGTAGGACCTACACAAATGCTTTTATTCGCCCACTGCTGCCTCTGCCATTGCAGTTTGTAAATACTTCTACTGCAATGATTGCTCCAGTGATCAGTAGCCAAATTGATTGGCCCATTAGATTCCCCAAGGGATGGGGAGGGAGTTGGATGAAATTGGCAGCAGGTAACTAACAGGAGTGGGGTTTCTTTTTCCTCTGGTCTTTCGCTCTCTCATCTCAGACTGTGGGATCCGCTCTTACAGCAAGCAAAGCCGAATCGTTGGTGGGTTGAACTCCGAAGTAGGCGAGTGGCCATGGCAGGTCAGCCTGCATGCGAAAGGCCAGGGGCACATCTGTGGGGCATCGCTGATATCGGACACGTGGCTGGTGTCAGCAGCACACTGCTTCAAAGACGATAGACAGATGAGGTTGGTGTGTGCAGTGGGACTGAGTCTCTGCTGCTGTCTAGGGTCGGACAGCCTGGGTGCCATGTCAGATGGGAAGATGTTAATCATGATGGCGGATCAGACCAATGGGCTCTTGGGTCCAATATCCTTCCACCAATGGAGGCCAGTAGCAGCTGCCACCTACCCATCTAGGTCAGTGGTAGGCAACCTGCAGCCCATGGGCCACGTGCAGCCCTTCGGGGTTCTATGTATGGCTTATGAGACATTTTGTGTACAACTGACCAGATTCTGCTGGTCTCCATCCATGTGTAGGGTTTTCTTCCCCTATGAGCAGGGCTTGACAAATCATTGAATCTACTCGCCCATGGTGAGTAGATTTCAGCAGGTCGCCACGGTCACCGGCGGTGCGTGCATGCGCAGTGCGGGGCTGGCGAGAGGATTTCGCTGCCGTTTGTCAAGCCCTGCCTATGAGTATTACTAAAGTGACGCACACCTAAAAGCCTGAACATGTGAAGTGAGGTGCATGCTGACTACACACAGCATTGACTGTGAGAACCGTGTGCTCTTTTTGCATCCACTCACAGCGCTGCTATGGTCCAACTGGCACACCCTGCAAATTGTAGGTTCCCAAGCTCAGTGAGCAAAAAAATCTTGCAGCCCATTGAGATGGAGGGACGCTCATGTTGTCTATTCACTAGCCTGGGTTTCCCATCGCTGGGCTAGGATGCTGACTCTGGGGTGGGGATGCTTTTTTTTTCCTTTCTAAATGTTGAATGGACACTTTACATCCTGGGCTGGGCCGAGTCCAAGTAATGGCTCCTGCCCTATTGTTCTCAGATGGAAGTTTCTATGGACTGCCCTCTAGGTCACTGGGGATGATAGGTACACTGCTGCTAGTCATGCTCAGTGGCAAGATCCTCTGCTGCTCTCCAGTGTCCCATTATGGTGGATCATTCTTGGCAAGAGGTGATTCTGCCATTGGTGTGGTAGGGGCTCCCACAATTAGTGTTCCCTGTAAACTGGGTGCTTGCGCGGCTACCAAGAGAGGTTCAAATGCCACTCAGCTGATTAGCAGAGTGCCCATAACCTGCAGCAGATAGCAAAACTTCTTCCACATATGGATAAAAAAATTAGAGGGAACATTGCCCACCATGCTTAGAAAACTGGAAGTGTGTGAGGTTTATCGTGTCGCTGGTCACTGCTGTTGAAACAGAGTCTTGGCCTTCCCTACCAAGTAGTTGATGACAGGAAAGCAGCAACTTGAAGAACTAGTCCTGCCAAACAGCTGGGAGTCAGGACACCTGGGGTCTGTTTCCAACTCTGCACTTGACCATTAACGTGGGTGTGCCCACCAGGGAAAGAGGATATTACTCACACATGTGAAAAGCTCTGTGAAGTCTTAGGGTGAGATACTGTGGAAGCATATGGCATTGGTATTGTACAGTTCATATAATAGGGGGCTTTGCAGGGAAGCTCTGTGCTCTGCAGACTAGCCTGACAGCCCCAACAGTGCTTCATGGTATTGGTCAGAAAACGGGGCTTCTTTTCCCTTCAGAGAGAAGTTCAATTTTGGTGAAAAAATCAAAATGGAAAGTGGTGCTTCCTGGAGTTGTAGATTGGCTGCCATACACTCCTTTTTCTTCTAGGCTAGCCACCTTGATCAGACTACATCTCCCATGCTGCACCCCTCATCCTGAGAACAGTCTGTTGCATCATGGGAATCAGTGGCAGTAGTGTATTAATGGGAGATGTGGCTTGTCTGCTTCCAGGGGGCATCCTGACAGGATAGCTCAGAGTCCAGGTTCAGTTTTTAGTCACTCATTTGACTATAAAAATCAGAACTTTCCATGGAGAGTAGATGCTATTTTGTGGAAATGTGATTAGTTGAAAATCCAATTTCTTTTTTGTAATGGTTTTGATGGAAAACTTTTGTCCAATCTGAGCCCTACCCCAGAGCCGTCTCATTGTGCCCTATGGCATGTCTCTGTGCAGTTACTCGGATGCCACGTTGTGGAAAGCCTTCCTAGGGCTCCGCAACCAGGGCAACCAGAAAAACGAGAAGGTGCAAGAGCGGAGCATCAAACGCCTCATCCCCCACACCCAGTTCAACGAATACTCTTACGACTATGACATTGCCGTGCTGGAGCTACAGAGTCCTGTCACCTTCACCACCACCGTCCGGCCTATCTGCCTGCCTGATTCCACCCATGACTTCCCTGCTGGCAAGGAAATCTGGGTGACTGGGTGGGGGGCCACCATAGAAGGAGGTGAGGGGGTCATCTGGGAAGGGGGGTCATCTGGGAAGGGGTGTAGGAGTTGGGTGCCTATGGGTGCACTGGATGCCACTTGGCTGATCAGAGGGTAGCCCAAGCAGGGAGGGGGAAAACCCTACAAGGGCTTGGTAGATCCTTTTGGAAGCTCCTGCAACCCATAGGCCACTCTTGTGGGGGCCCTGTGCTCAGAGTGCAGGCATTTCCAGTGACACTGAGACAGGGTGACATGGGACTGTGCAGAGGGAGTCCTGTGTCTGCTGCCGGACTCTCCCCCCTCAGTCTGTGCCACACATGCTGCCCCAGCCTTTGTAGCTGGTTTCAGATCCCACGAGGAGCCTGGGACACAGCTGTGGGAGAGGTTGAAGTGTAACTGCAGCTGGCTGTCAGTGGTGGCATCGAGTCAGAAGGGAAGTAGGGGGTGTCTGTGGGGCACTGCTGGGTTCTGATGGCTGGAGTTTGGGATGGAAAGGGGAATGTGGGTCTGGCTTTATGGGAGGGTGTGAAGGAAGCCTTTTGGGGAGGAGAGCAATTCTCTCTCACAATTGTGTGCACACTGAGGATGAGGGGTTGGGGCAGGCGCTCTCCATCCCAGACTCTTTAGACATGGAGGGCTCTCCTGGCCTTAATGCTGCCCTCCCTGCTGGTTTTTGCAGGTCCTGGTGCCACAATCCTGCAGAAGGCAGAAATTCGAGTGATTAACCAGACCCAGTGCAACATACTGCTCACCGACCAGATAACGTCACGCATGCTGTGTGGAGGAGTCTTGACCGGGGGTACTGATGCCTGCCAGGTAGGGGCCTCTGGGATACCAGGTTGTGCTAAAACCCCAGGTGTGGGGGTTAGGCTGGGTCCAGCTTGGTGGCTTACTTCATATCTCCATAAGCCTTGGTGCACTCTGGGTTCATAGGGGCAGAAGGACATCTCTCTCCTTAGTGGAGATTTTATTTCCTTAGTGTTAATCAGAGGGAATCGCTGGTGTTTTGCTTTAACACTTGGTACTTTGGACGGGGTATGTGGGAACAGAGATGCTATTTGGCTTTGGATCCAGATTTCAAAACATGAGTCTCCACCATGTGCTTGTCGGTTCCAATCCAGCCCCAGCTCCTTAGTGCTGGAAAGCTGTTGCTGTTTGCCCATCTCTCCTCGCCTACCTGCCCAGAACCCAAGTCTCTGCCTGCTACAGCCAAGAGTTCCCCCAGGCTAGAGCCAAGAGAGTGTTCATTGCTACTGCCTGGGCTGCGTGCAGGTTATGTTCCGGGTTACCAATTCATTGCAATTCACCAGCACAAACGTCACTGATTCCCATTCCCTAAACACCTGCAAAGTCACAAAGAGAAGAGAAATCAAAAGGGAAAGTTAAGGAGCTTTAAAGATACCACCATCACCCTAGCCAACCTTGGAAATACTCATGTGAAAACTTCCGTAGTGTGGAGTGAAAGTCAGCTACCCTCAGACCTCCTACCTCCCACCCCTAAAGATACTTGGGTGGAACTCCTAGAGACATTCCACATCCCTTCCCAAATTCCTTGGCTGGGTAAATGACTCTACATGAGCATGTGGATATGCTGTTACACAGAGGGTGAGAATGAGGTGGTAGGGCAAAGAGCAAAGCCCTTCAACTCAAAGGAAATATGTTACTGTTCCCCCTAACAAGCCCTCATATTGCCTTGCAGCCAGGACAGAATCCTGCCTCATGGCATGCCAGGAAGTAGGGCGGTGTTGTACGTGTGGGGAACAGAGTGACTGGTCATAGGTACTTCCGATGAGAAGGTGTTAGTGTGAATGACCATTGGTCTCTTCCACCTGGCCGGTTCGAAGGCTTGGGAGAGGGGCGTGAGCAATCCTTCCCCATATTCATGCCTTGTTCTTCAGGGAGCTGTCCCTAATGTGAAACTACGTGTTGGTCAGTGATCCCAAGGTGGGAGCTCTTAACCTGTTCTGTTTCCATGCAGGGGGACTCAGGTGGGCCGTTAGTTAGCGTGGAGAAAAACAACAGGCTGTTTCTGGCTGGCGTGGTCAGCTGGGGAGACGGCTGCGCTCAACGGAACAAGCCTGGAGTATATACACGAGTCTCCAAGCTGCGGGACTGGATCAGGCAGCAGACCGGGATTTAGGAGGGCTCCAGTGAGGGGCTCTAGAGACCAATGGACATGCAAGGCAGCCGGCACCTCTCCAGTTCGGCTCTGGGTCTCTTTCAAGCCAGCAGTTGAAGATGCTCCCAGCTGATGTGAAGTGGATGGGTGGTTTTCTTCCTTCTCCCATCGTACTGGACCAGTGAGGCACCTGGCCGGTTTGAAGGCTTGGGAGAAAGGAGTGAGCAACTTGAATCCTTCCCCATATTCATGCCTCCTCTTCAGAGAGCTGTCTTAGTGAACCTAAGGGAGACCTAGGAATCTCACCTCCTCCCTGTCTCACCTCAGCATGAACTGTGAAGGACAGGCATTCTGGAGGGAGTAGGAAAAACCCCTGCTCATCGTACCCCAAAGAGTAGGGTTGGAGACAGCCACAGTGTGGTGCTGCACAAAAGACATGCTGGTCTGTATTTAAAGTAGGTCTGTATAAGTGTGCGTGTGCATGCGTGTGTGTGTTTCCAGAGGCAGAGTCAGAACTGTCTGACACCTGGCAGGTGACGTCACAGCTGAATCCTTTTTCTCCCTCCCTCAAATTGAGACGCTTGACAGACACAAGAAATTTCAATCTCCCATCTGCTCTAGATGGCCTGTTGGGTCTCGACACCTGCTGAGATGGCATGGGAGGGATATGCACCTTCCTCTCCGAAAAGGAGTACTTCTTAATCCTCCTAGACCTGCTTGGCAGCCCCCTGGTTCTGGTTATAGAGTTGTCAACTTTCTTGACTGGATGCTGTTTCTGCAAATGGCACCTAGTTGAAAGAATTGGCAACCCTAGGTTCGGATGGGCTTGTTTTTTAAACTGTGTCTAATTCTTTAGTTTCAGGAGCAGGTTTAATTGTTGAGGACCCCAATTCTCCCTGATGATAATGCTGCCTTGAGCTGGTTAGCTGTCGGGAGTGGTTGCCTGTTGTTGAATTATACCTGAGTGTCAGCAACTGACCCCGCTTGAGGACCACTAGACAGACCCAGCATGGGAGGGGATGGATCTAGATCCTGCAGCTCCTTTTGAGGCAGGCTGTGCCTAAAGCCTAAATTGGTGATTTGGCCCTCCAATTTCAGCCCGCTGCTCAGATCCACACAAGGCACTGCTTTCTGGGACTTGTCCCTCTGTGAGGTGGCTGACTCAGCTCCACAAGGAGTAGCGCACTCTAGCATCTGGGGGTTGCATAGCAGAACTCCCTGTGGGCCAGTTGCTATTAAGCTGTGGTCTGAGCTCACCCCATTCCCCTGTTCTCCCTGCTTTTCACAAGAATAGCTTAAATGTAGCCACTGGGGAGAGAGAGAGAGAGAGAGAGAGAGAGAGTGTGTGTGTGTGTGTGTGTGTGTGTGTGTGTGTGTGTGTGTGTGTGTGTGTGTGTGTGTGTGTGTGTGTGTGTGTGTGTGTGTGTGTGTGTGTGTGTGTGAGATCGAGATAGAGATAGAGATAGAGATCCATCTTCTGGCCTGTTTACAGGCCAGATTGGCATTGCCACAATGTGCCTTAACTGTAAGAAGTGAATTGTAACCTCGCTAACTGTCTGAAACCCCATTGCCCTATCTGCGGGACATCAGTCCTTTAGCTGGCTGTTCTTTAGTCCTTGCGAGAGGCTGCATCCTTCGGTGACCCGGGAGATCATGGAGATGAAAGGTCCCATGTAGCAGTTGCTCTTCAGGTTATCCAAAGTTGGCCCCATGCAGCATGCTGAACATGGAGTCAACCCTGTAGCCCTTATGTTGACCAGTGGACATACTGGGTGATGCAGGCTCTAGCATGAAACCCGGTACCGGTAGTGCCTGTGAGCAGGGCATTGGCAGGGTATGGACGGGGGGCTCCAATAGGCTTTCTGACTCATGACTGCAAGCCCTGCTTTCTGTGTGTGTAGTGTAATGTAATAGAAGCTGTTCTGTGATTGGCTAGCATTGCTGTGGGGACTGGGTGGGTGTAGGTGCCTATGAATGGCCCCCTATGCATGTGTGCTATTTCCCTCTTTCTGCCAGTTCCAGGCCCCAATCCTGGAGCCCAGGGCACCCTGTTGGGACTGGGAGGGGCTGATAAGAATGTAAAAGCTCAGTTGCTTGTTTGAACAGCTTGGCGCAACCCTAAAGAGAGTGTTGCCATTTTAGGAAATGCCTCTGCCTGCCTTTGGCCCTCGAGACAAGCTGGGCTGAGGGAAGGAAAGGCTTTTTAATCTTGGGTTTTTTGTTTGTTGTTGTTGTTGGTTTTTTAAAAGAATGTTGCAAAATTATTTCAAATATGCTGATTGATCCATTTTTTCCTTCTGTATATACTGTGCCCTGTGATAGTGTTGTACATATGTCAGAGTGAAGCTGAGCAGGGGCAGCCTTTTTTGTCGTCTCTTCCTTCTGCACTTCTTTGTTGTAAAGTCATTTTTGTAAAGATCCAAATGAAATGGCAAGGCTTGAAGAAAATCCATATTAAACTGGGGATTTTTGTATGACTGAATGTTTCCTTCATTGATGCCCCCAGAGATCTCAAGGTTCTTTGTAAGCTTCATTTGTCTGATCTCAAGGCCCTCTGCAAGGGAGGGATTGTTGTGCCTGTGTCAAAGCGGAAGAAACCAAAGCACAGAACAGTGACTTGACCCAAGGTTGTGCAGGAAATGGGTGGCAGAATTTCAGACCTAACCTGATAATGGGTCCTAGAAAGGAAGCATGGTACAGTGATTGGGGTATTGAATGGAGACCTGGGTCAAGTCTCTCCTCTGCTACAAATTTTCTGTGTCCTTGGGCAAGTCACTTAATCTCTCTGTCCCAGTTTCCCAACTGCAAAATGGGATTGCAGCTCTGTCCTATATCAGAGGGTATGTCTACACTATAGTGTTATTTCGAAATAACGCGTCTACACACAAAATGCATTTTGAAATAGCGTTTTGCTATTTTGAAATAGCACGTCCACACTGAGTGGACACTGAATCACATTTAAGGCCGAATGGAATCAGGTCAGGAGTTACTTTGTGTGGCTGCTGCCTGAGGCTATCTGAGGCCTCAGCTTTCCCTGCTTGCTTGCCTACCTTGATGAGGGGGACAGCAAAGCATTTTGTCTCTGCATGCTCTGGTTGCCCTCACTGGTTGCAGACACCACAGCACTCTGCAACATGAAGCTGGAGCTGCCTGTGGGCACTCTGGTGCTTCTCTTCGACGTGTTGCTGCGAACCTGGCTGCACTTTCTGCAGGCTGCCATCCGGGAGGTCCATTGGGGGGCTGTCAGTATCCAGGAGGCCCTGCCGGGAGAGCTTCCACCCTGAGGAGCACGAACAGTCTCCCTGGTCTGCCCCACTGGGGGCTTGAGCCTCATTCCTCCCTCACTTCCTTCCACTTATCCCCCCCCCCCCCCGACCTTCTTGATGTAAAATAAAATACACGTTTTTTCATAAACACAAACTTTCTTTATTTAACAGAACGGGGCGGGGGAATGAAACTCTGAGACTGGGGAAAGGAGGCAGGACAGGGGTAGAGGGAGGATGGGAGAGGGGAGGGGGAAACCTGGGAGGAGGGAGCTGGAAGGGGGAAGCTCAGGGCTCAAGGTTGGGGGTCTTGCTGAACCAACTTAATTTTCATGCAAACCTGCTCCTGGGTTCGTATGTGGCCTTTGGTGGCCAGGTTGGCAGCTATCCTGCCATAGACAACCGCATTCCTCCGTCTAGTGCAGAGATGACGAATGTTGGGGGCATCCCCCCCAAACCTGAATAAAATTCATGATCTCCACCCTAGTCCAGGAAGGCACCTGCCTTCTCCGGGCCCTGGCACGCTCCTGGGAGCTGGCAGACTGTGCGGAACTTCCTTGCACAGAGCAAAATGCAGTCGTTCATGCCCACTGACAAGATAACTTTCAGAAGCTCGTGCTCCATTTTGCTGCATGATCCCTCTTTTGAAAAGCGTTTTCAGCAAGACCAGTCGTGTTTATCACTGTGGTCGTTAGAAAACTGACTAGCTGCGTATAAAATTCCCCATTTCAGTTTTGCTTGCGAGACGCTTTTCCACACAGTGTCTTCAACTTGCTCAGAAATGAGTGAAAGTCCTGCCGTCCGTTCTACAAACCGCAGCAACTCAGTTTACATACAGATCAGCTCGAGACATTGGTACAGGAACCACAATGCTCATTATGTTTCAGGAGACGATTTTCTGAAGATCTAGCCCTGTAGGCAATGTCCCTCATAGAAGGAGTTGTTTTGAATTGATTTTTAGCTGTAGCTGAGATGTTTGCACCCTGGGCCATTTGAACACTGTGACCAGCTGCATACAACATTCCGCTAGATCAGTTCTGCTTACGAGACGCTTTCTCTCGAGGTTTCTGGTATTGCCTCAGAAATGTGTGAAAAGCCTTCCGCACGGTCTAGAGAAAGCAACAGCTCTGTTCAACTACATCTTTTGGGTGGGACTGTCATACATGGGGAGAAATTTTCCCGCAACTGAAAGCTTTCAAAAGCTCTGCATGAGCCCTCATCTGGAGACAAGTTCAGCAAACTGTACGGAGTTTGCCCATATGCGACTTAACAAACTGTGGCTAGCTAGAAACACTTCATTCAAGATTCCCCTACAGCACTTTTGATTACGAGAGGATTTTTCAAACCATTTTTTGCATTGCCTCGGAAAGGTGTGAAAAACTTGCCAGGCGCTACAGAAACCGCAACAACTCGGGTCAAGCCCATGATTTATATGGCACCTTCACGTAGAGAGAAAAAGTAAAGTTTTCATGCTCGCTGAGAGGAAAGTTGTCACAGGCACTACATGAGTCTTGATTCGGAGCCTTTTTCCAACGAAAGGTATGGAATTTGGTCGAATGTACATTAAAACACTGTATCTAGCTGCGTACATTTACGTTAACATTCCCCTATGTCAGTTTTGGTTACGATTCCGTTTTTCCTCCCCCCCCAATCACTTGAATACCTCAGAAATGTGTGAAAAGCCTTCCCCAGGTTCTGGCGAACACAACAACACATCTCAGCTACGCTCCACAGCCGGGTCACCGTTTTAGGCTTCAAAAGTCAATTTCGGCCATCCCAGCCCAGGGAGGAGTTTTTGGGCTCCAGATGTGGATTTCTGGCTCCACAGCCCGGGTCGCTGTTTTCGGCTTCAATAGTCAATTTCGGCCATCCCAGCCCAGGGGGGAGTTTTCGGGCTCCAGACGTGGATTTCTGGCTCCGCAGCTCGGGTCGCCGTATTCGGCTTCAAAAGTCAATTTCGGCCATTGCAGCCCGAGGGGGGCTTCTTCGGGCTCCAGACGTGGATTTTGGCCTCCGCAGCCCGGGTCACCATTTTGAGCTTCAAAAGTCGATTTCGGCCGTCGTGGCCCGGGAGGGCGTTTTCGGCGTCCGGATTTGGATTTTGGCCGCCGCATCCCGGGTCGCCCTTTTCGGCTTCAAAAGTCGATTTCGGCTAGGGGGGGCATTTTTGGACTCCGGAAGTGTCTTTTTACCTTCACAGCACGGGTCGCAGTTTTCGGCTTCAAAAGTCGTTTTTGGCCATCACTGCCCGGGGGGGGAGTTTTCGGGCTCCAGATGTTTATTTTGGCCTTCCCAGTTTGGGTCGCCGTTTTCAGCTTCAAAATTCGATTTTGGCCATCGCGGCCCGAGGGGGGGGGGGGGGGGGGGGACATTTTCGGTCTCCGGACGTGGATTTTGGCCTCCGTAGCCCGGGTCGCCGTTTCCGCCTTCAAAAGTCGATATCGACCATCGCAGCCCGGGGGGGAGTTTTCGGGGTCCAGCGATGGATTTTGGCCTTCGCATCCTGGGTTGCCGTTTTTGGCTTCAAACGTCAATTTCGGCCATCACGATCCGGGGTGGAATTTTCAGGCTCCGGATGTGGATTTTGGCTTTCGAAGCCCAGTTCGCCGTTTTCAGCTTCAAAAGTGGATTTTGGCCATCGCGGCCCGGGGGGGCATTTTCAGGCTCCGAACGTGGATTTCCACTCCACTCCCGGGTCGCTGTTTTTGGCATCAAAAGTCGATTTCGGCCATCACAGCCCGGGGGGGCGTTTTCAGGCTCTGGACGTGGATGCTGACCCATCCTGACATAGGCTGCACACCAGAGACTTTTAAGCTAGCAGCTTATAACATCTATGCTGAAAGCCTGCGTCAAGAACTGGGTGACTGGTACAAGTAATGTATTTTCTTTAACACCCTCGCTCTCCACCTTTTTCTTCTTTTAGGTTGTAAGTATCAGAAGTGTAGCCGTCTTATTCTGGAGTTGCAAAAGCAACAGGGAGTCCTGTGGCACCTTCTAGACTTTCATCTTGCATGCGTCTGATGAAGTGGGTCTTTGCCCATGAAAGCTTATGCTTCAATCAAACTGTTAGTCTAGAAGGTGCCACAGGACTCTTTGTCGCTTTCGATTTTAGATTCTAAAGGACTGGCCCAGCGTGATCTTGTGGGTAAGATCCATAGGGGAAACTGACCAAGAATCTGTGGCTGGTTCTTTGGGACTGGAAAGACCCGTTCAGAGTAGCTGAGATTGGGTTCCATAACCCCTCACCTGTGTGCAGGCCCAGGGCTAATTGTGGCACAGGGAAAGCTGGGGTGTCTGAGGGGTTTTGTTCGTGAGGCTTCCTGCTGGCTGGATTGGCAGCCGAAGTGCTTGGTGTGACCGGATTGTGGCCTGTTTGGGGAAGGTCTCCAGTCTGGGGCTGTAAGGAGCCCTAGTTTTGAGCAATTTGCCCTGAGCGGACGCCCTCAGCTGTGCCCAGTCTGTCACAGAGGCCAAGGGGGTAACTGTTACCCAGAGTGCGAGCCCCCTGTCAAGGGTCCAAATCTGTCGGTGGGGGCACAAAGGCGGAGTGTAGAAGAGTTTTTATTTACAACTGCTGTAATTGTTTCATCTCTCCCTGCCAGCCCCTCCCTACCGTAGATCACGATCGACTGGTGGATCGCGAGGCCTCGACCAGTTGATCGCGAGACATTCGGGTTCCCCCCACCCCCTATTTTCCCCCAACCCTGTGAAGCCCCACTACCTACCTCCAGCGTAGTATCAGCTTCCCGCGGGGTGGACGGAAGTCCTGCCTGCAGCTTTGCGCCAGTTCCAGAAGTGCGCTGGCTGCTCCCCTGCCACAGCTCTGTGGTGTGCTGCGCGCGCTGCGAGGGGGCGGCAGATCTTGGCTTGCCCTGTCATTTGAAAAGTGATCTTGGGTGTAAAAAGGTTGGAGATCCCTGCTCTAGCACATGGGGAAAAATGCAGCAAGCGCCTCACATGCAGCTGTGAGGAGAGTGTAGCGCATTGTGAAGATTTAAAAGTCTCAATCAATTACTACGTGATGTCTCATAACAGTTCAAGTATTTGTGTTATCTCTTGCAGTGTGTCCCTGAATTGCATTTCCCATCCTTCTAGCCCATTTTAATGGGAGCTTTGTTCCTTTAGAAATGTGATTTCCGTTGCAGGGATGCTCCTGGACTAGGGGATGGGAAAGGCCCCTCTGGATGAGAGGCAGGGTGTCCAGGCAGCCAAATGTGACAAGGTGAACCTCCATCTATCAGAATTGGCTTCCCGTCTCTGCTTGCATCAACAGCTAAAACCGTTAGAAGCCAGATCTAACCCCCACACGTGTCAGAAACCGCTACAGGGAGCCGATTGTGACGGCAGCTGTTTGTGATGTCACACCAGCCCCGCCCCGGGACTGGGGAATCATTGAGTAGCCGGTGAGAATTCACGAGGTCCGTCGACTGCTCCGTGAACCGATGTTGATCAGCCCCGCCCCCACCAGTTCTGCATTCCCTGGCCAGCACCCGTGCCTCAGTTTCCTGTCTCAACGCGTGGGCGTCCAGTGACGTTAACGGGCAGCTCTGTGGGCGAACGGCCTGTCACGAAGGGGCGTGTCTTTCCTGCGGGATCGGCCAATGAGCTTTCCGGAACGGACGTTAATAGACTGCTTTGTAGGCACGTGGGCAGTCACTATAGGGGCGTGTTCCGGCTCTGCTGGCGGCCAATAGGCTGTCCGGGGCATCTCCTGAATCTGAGGAGCCCAATAAGCTGACCCGGGATGGATCTTAATGGACTGGTCTGTCCGTGAATGGGATGTGACCGAACGGCGTGTTTGGAATCTGAGGAGCCCAATAGGCTGAGCCGGGTGGATCTTAACAGATGCTCTTTCCACGAATGGGCTGTGACTGAAGGGTGTGTCCTGACTCTTCAGAGCTCAATAGGCTTACCCGGATGTGTTTTAACGGATTGGTCTCCCAGTGAATGGGATGTGACTAAGGGGCGCGTCCTGACACTGCTGTCGGCCAAAGGCTGTCCTTGGTGGATCTTAACGGACTGCTCTGTCCGCCAATGGAGCGTGACTCAAGGGCATGTTCTAAGGGTGGCCAATAGGCTGTCCCGGACTGATCATAATAGACTGTTCTGTCCGAGAATGGGCTGTGAGTAAAGGGCGTGTTCTGAATCGGAGGCGCCCAATAGGCTGACCCGGCTGCATCTTAATGGACAGCTCTGTCTGCGAATGGGGTGTAACTGGGGGGCACGACCTGCCACTGCTCTCGACCAATAGGCTGTGTCGAAGGAAAAGCCTCACTCAGTTTATGCAGCTAAACAGACAGTTTTATTGGCCAATAAAAGCACAGTGAACCAAACGTGGTCCCAGCAAAGCCGGGCTCAGTAAGGCTGGCTAATACAATCAATCCTAGTATCTTTATACCCTTAGCCAAATAGTCTGACGTCAGGGCATCCAATTACAGAAATCCTCAATTAAACTTGGAAAAACAAAGCCTTATCAACAAGATGGCGGACAGGTACGAGGGAGTGCATCTCCTGTCCCAGCCAGCTCAATTAACACATCCCAATAGCTCATCCTGTAGGCCTCTTCACGGGGTGACAGAAAGTTCACTCTGGTCTACATGCTTGAGAGAAAAGCTGAAATGGTTTCTGTTATACAAGATGGCTTCTAGCTAAATATGAAAATGGTTTCTACAGCTTCTACAACTCCCCCTTTTAGCCTTTTAACCTTGAAGCCATTTCATGCCTCTATTTTCATCAAAGTCTTTATATACATTTCTTGTTCTTTTCTTGCTCATCATATTTTAACATCATGAGTTCTACATTCCCTTTGGTAGGGGTCTGTCTTGTGTTTTCCAGAATACAAGAAATACAGCATTTGATTAACAAGAAACAGCAATAAGCACAAAAGTATATAGCCAATACTAAAACTACTCCTTGCAAAATCCAAGTTCTCACATATTCAAACCAGCCTCCCAACCAACACCAGAGGGTCCAGTTTTCCTCCTGTCTTAGGCTCTCCACAGCTGTCCGGGATGGATCTTAATGGACTGCTCTGTCCTCAAATTGTCTGTGACTGAGGGGCATTTCCTGGCTGTGTGCCAGCCAATGGGCTTTCGGAAGACAGAGTTGGCGGAGGATTGTGTCGCCCAATGGGCTGTCAGCAAAGGGTATCCTGCCTCTGGTTCGGCCAATGGTCTCTCCCCAGGCGCCAGTAATGCACGGCCCTATCAGCGAATGGGCTGTCGCCGGGGAGCATTGGCTGACTGGGCGGCCGGCACCGCCATGACAGGAAGGTCCGAGGAGCGCGCGGGGGCGCGAGCAAATCCTGGGTCCGAGTGCGAAGCTGCACCACCCCTTGGTGGTGTCTGGCCTGGGGGAAGAGGCGGCGCTAGGGAAGATGGGGGAGCTGGCTGGGGGTGGGGTGTCTGGCCTGGGGGAGGAGGGGACATGAGGGAAGGTGAAGGAGCAGGCTGGGGGTGGGGTGTCTGGCCTGGGGGAGAAGGAGGGGGGTGAGGGATGGTGCAGGAGAGGGCTGGGAATGGGGTGTCTAACTTAGGGGAAGGAGGGGGGCGAGGGAAGGTGCGGGAGCAAGCTGGGGGTGGGGTGTCTGGCCTGGAAGAGGAGGGGGGCGAGGGAAGGTGCGGGAGCAGGCTGGGAGTGGGGTGTCTGGCCTGGGGGAGGAGGGGACATGAGGGAAGCTGAAGGAGAGGGCTGGGGGTGGGGTGTCTGGCCTGGGGGAGGAAGGGGCGTGAGGGAAGGTGCAGAAGAGGGCTGGGGTGTCTGGCTTTGGGGAGGAGGCGTGAGGGAAGATGGAGGAGCAGGCTGGGGGTGGAGTATCTGCCCTGGTTGAGGAGGGGGCACGCAGGAAGGTGAAGGAGCAGGCTGGGGGTGGGGTGTCTGTCATGGGGGAGGAGGGGGGCGAGGGAAGATGGGGGAGCAGGCTGGGGGTGGGGTGTCTGGCCTGGGGGAGAAGGAGGGGGTGAGGGAGGGTGCAGGAGAGGGCTGGGGATGGGGTGTCTGGCCTGGGGGAGAAGGAGGGGGTGAGGGAGGGTGCAGGAGAGGGCTGGGGGGGTGGGGTGTCTGGCCTGGGAGAGGAGGGGACGCGAGGGAAGATGGGGGAGCAGGCTGGGGGTGGGGTGTCTGGCCTGGGGGAGGAGGGGGGCAAGGGAAGATGGGGGAGCAGTTTGGGGGTGGGGTGTCTGGCCCTGGGGGAGGAGGGGGGGCGAGGAAAGATGGGGGAGCAGGCTGGGGGTGGGGTGTCTGGCCTGGGGGAGGAGGGAGGCGAGGGAAGATGGGGGAGCAGGCTGGGGGTGGGGTGTCTGGCCTGGGGGAGGAGGGGGTGCGATGGATAATTCGGTGGAATGTGCATTAAAACACTGTCTCTATCTGCATACGTTTAGGACAACATTCCCCTATGTCAGTTTTGGTTACGATTCCGTTTTTCCTCCCCCAATCACTTGAAGTACCTCAGAAATATGGGAAAAGCCTTCCCCAGGTTCTGGAGAACACAACAACGCATCTCAACTACGAGGTATGTGCGGATCTTGCTTGCACAGAGGAACATGCAGGCGTTCATTCCCACTGACAAGACGACTTTCACAAGCTCGTGCTCCATTTTGCTGCATGATCCCGCTTTTGAAAAGCGTTTTCAGCAAGCCCAGTCGTGTTTATCACTGTGGTCTTTAGAAAACTGACTAGCTGCGTATAACATTCCCCAGATCAGTTTTCCTTCTAGACACTTTTCCACACAGTGTCTTCAACTTGCTGAGAAATGCGTGAAAGTCCTGCCGTCCGTTCTACACACGGCAGCAACTCAGTTTACCTAGAGATGAGCTCGAGACATTGGTACAGGAGCCACAATGCTCATTCTGTTTCAGGAGACGATTTTCCGAAGATCTAGCCCGGTAGGCAATGTCCCTCATAGAAGCAGTTGGTTTGAATTGATTTTGAGCTGTAGCTGAGATGTTTGCACCCTTGGCCATTCGAACAGTGTGACCAGCTGTATACAACATTCCGCTAGCTCAGTCCTGCTTACGAGACGTTTTCTCTCGAGGTTTCTCGTATTGCCTCAGAAATGTGAGAAAAGCCTTCCACACGGTCTAGAGAAAGCAACATCTCTGTTCAACTACATTTTTTGGGTGGGACTGTCATACATGGGGAAAAATGAAAGCTGTCATTTTCCCGCAACAGAAAGCTTTCAAAAGCTCTGCATGAGCCCTCATCTGGAGACAAGTTCACCAAACTCTACGGAGTTTGCCCATATGTGAGTTTATTTTGCTGCATGATCCCGCTTTTGAAAAGCGTTTTTAGCAAGCCCAGTCGTGTTTATCACTGTGGGCTTTAGAAAACTGACTAGCTGCATATAACATTCCCCAGATCAGTTTTCCTTCTAGACACTATTCCACACAGTGTCTTCAACTTGCTCAGAAATGCGTGAATGTCCTGCCGTCCGTTCTACACACGGCAGCAACTCAGTTTACCTAGAGATTAGCTCAAGACATTGGTACAGGAGCCACAATGCTCATTCTGTTTCAGGAGACGATTTTCCGAAGATCTAGCCCCGTAGGCAATGTCCCTCATAGAAGCAGTTAGTTTGAATTGATTTTGAGCTGTAGCTGAGATGTTTGCACCCTGGGCCATTCGAACAGTGTGACCAGCTGTATACAACATTCCGCTAGATCAGTTCTGCTTAGGAGACGCTTTCTCTCGAGGTTTCTCGTATTGCCTCAGAAATGTGAGCAAAGCCTTCCGCACGGTCTAGAGAAAGCAACATCTCTGTTCAACTACATCTTTTGGGTGGGACTGTCATACATGGGGAAAAATGAAAGCTGTCATTTTCCCGCAAGAGAAAGCGTTCAAAAGCTCTGCATGAGCCCTCATCTGGGGACAAGTTCACCAAACTCTACGGAGTTTGCCCATATGTGAGTTTATTTTGCTGCATGATCCCGCTTTTGAAAAGCGTTTTCAGCAAGCCCAGTCGTGTTTATCACTGTGGTCTTTAGAAAACTGACTAGCTGCGTATAAAATTCCCCAGATCTTTTGGGTGGGACTGTCATACATGGGGAAAAATGAAAGCTGTCATTTTCCCGCAACAGAAAGCTTTCAAAAGCTCTGCATGAGCCCTCATCTGGGGACAAGTTCACCAAACTCTAAGGAGTTTGCTCATATGTGACTTAACAAACTGTGACTAGCTAGGAACACTTCATTCAACATTCCCCTATAACACTTCTGATTACGAGAGGATTTGTCAAGCCATTTCTTGTATTACCTTTGAAAGGTGTGAAAAACCTGCCAGACGCTAGAGAAACCGCAAAAACTCGGGTCAAGCCCATGATTTATATGGCACCTTCATGTAGCGAGAAAAAGCAAAGTTTTCATGCTCGCTGAGTATAACGTTGTCACAGGAACGACATGAGTATTGATTCGGAGCCTTTTTCCAGCGAAAGGTACGGTATTCGGTCGAATGTACATTAAAACACTTTATCTAGCTTCATACATTTAGGTCAACATTCCCCTATGTCGGTTTTGGTTACGATTCCGTTTTTCCTCCCCCTAATCACTTGAAGTACCTCAGAAATATGAGAAAAGCCTTCCCAAGATTCTGGAGAAAACAACAACGCATCTCAGCTAGTGCTATGTGCGGAGCTTGCACAGAGCAACATGCAGGCGTTCAAGCCCACTGCCAAGATGACTTTCACAAGCTCGTGCTCCATTTTGCTGCATGATCCCGCTTTTGAAAAGCGGTTTCAGCAAGCCCAGTCGTGTTTATTACTGTGGTCTTTAGAAAACTGACAAGCTGCGTATAACATTCCCCATCAGTTTTCCTTGCGAGACACTTTTCCACACAGTGTCTTCAACTTGCTCAGAAATGCGTGAATGTCCTGCTGTCCGTTCTACACACGGCAGCAACTCAGTTTACCTAGAGATGAGCTCGAGACATTGGTACAGGAGCCACAAAGCTCATTCTGATTCAGGAGCCAATTTTCCGAAGATCTAGCCCGGTAGGCAATGTCCCTCATAGAAGCAGTTGGTTTGAATTGATTTTGAGCTGTAGCTGAGATGTTTGCACCCTGGGCCATTCGAACAGTGTGACCAGCTGTATACAACATTCCGCTAGATCAGTTCTGCTTACGAGACCCTTTCTCTCGAGGTTTCTCGTATTGCCTCAGAAATGTGAGAAAAGCCTTCCACACGGTCTAGAGAAAGCAACATCTCTGTTCAACTACATCTTTTGGGTGGGACTGTCATACATGGGGAAAAATGAAAGCTGTCATTTTCCCGCAACAGAAAGCTTTCAAAAGATCTGCATGAGCCCTCATCAGGAGACAAGTTCACCAAACTCTACGGAGTTTGCCCATATGTGACTTAACAAACTGGGACTAGCTAGGAACACTTCATTCGACATTCACCCTACAACTTCTGATTACGGGAGGATTTGTCAAGCCATTTCTTGTATTACCTCTGAAAGGTGTGAAAAACCTGCCAGACGCTAGAGAACCCGCAAAAACTCGGGTCAAGCCCATGATTTATATGGAACCTTCATGTATAGAGAAAAAGTATAGCTCGAGACATTAATACAGGAGCCACATTGCCGGAGTTTTCCTGTTCCAGATGTAGATTTTGGCCGCCGCAGAGGCGGATTTCTCGGGCTCCAGACGTGAATTTTGGCCTCCGCAACCTGGGTCGCCATTTTTGGATTGAATTGTCGATTTTGGCCGTCGTGGCCCAGGGGGGAGTTTTCGGGCTCCAGACGTGGATTTTTGCCTCTGTAGCCCGGTCCGTCGTTTTCGGCTTCAAAACTCCTTTCGGCCATCGCAGCACGAGCGGGGCATTCTCTAGCTCAAGACGTGGGTTTCCGGCTACGCAACCGGTTCAACGTTTTCGGCTTCAGAAGTCGATTTTGGACATGGTGGCCCAGAGGGGAGTTTATGGGCTCCAGATGTGGATTTCTGGCTCCACAGACCCGGGTCGCCGTTTTCGGCTTCAAAAGTCGATTTCGACCACCATGGCCCCAAGGGGAGTTTTCAGGCTCCGGACAAGGATTTTGGCCTCTGCAGCACGTGTACTCATTTTAGGCTTCAAAAATCTATGTCCACCACCACGGCCCGAGAGGGAGTTTTCAGGCTCCTGACAAGGATTTTGGCATCCGCAGCCCAGATCGCCGTTTTTGGCATCAAATGTCGATTTCGGCCATCGTGGCCCGGGGGGCCGTTTTCAGGCTCCGGACCTGGATATCCACCTCCGCAGTCCGGGTTGCCCTTTTCGGCTTCATAAGTCGATTTCGGCCACCGTGGCCCCAAGGTGAGTTTTCAGACTCCTGACAAGGATTTTGGCCTCTGCAGCACGGGTACCCATTTTAGGCTTCAAAAATCAATGTCCACCACCACGGCCCGAGAGGGAATTTTCAGGCTCCTGACAAGGATTTTGGTATCCGCAGCCCAGATCGCCGTTTTCGGCATCAAATGTCGATTTCGGCCATCGTGGCCCGGGGGGCCGTTTTCAGGTTCCGGACCTGGATATCTGCCTCCGCAGTCCGGGTTGCCCTTTTCGGCTTCAAAAGTCGATTTCGACCACCGTGGCCACAGGCGTTTTCAGGCTCCGGACAAGGATTTTGGCCTCCGCAGCACGGCTCACCATTTTAGGCTTCAAATATCAATGTCCACCACCACGGCCCGAGAGGGAGTTTTCGGGCTCCAGACGTGGATTTCTAGCTCCGCAGCCCGGGTTGCCGTATTCGGCTTCAAAAGTCAATTTCGGCCATCGCAGCCTGATTGGCGCTTTTTCGGGGTCAAGACGTGGATTACTGGCTTTGCAGCCCGGGTCACCGTTTTCGGCTTCAAAAGTCGATTTCGGTCATCACGGCCCGAGCGAGGCGTTTTTGGACTCCGGACGTGGATTTCTGGCTCCACAGCCGGGTCGTTTTCGGCTTCATAAGTCGATTTCGACCACCGTGGCCCCAGGGGTTTTCAGGCTCCGGACAAGGATTTTGGCCTCTGCAGCACAGGTCGCCATTTTAGGCTTCAAATGTCGATTTCATCCATCGCGGCCCGGAGGGAGTTTTCCTGCACCAGATATAGATTTTGGCCGTCGCAGGGGCAGTTTTTTCGGGCTCCAGATGTGGATTTTGGCCTACGCAGCCCGGGTCACCGACTTCAGCTTCAAATGTCGATTTCCACTACCGCGGCCCCAGGAGTAGTTTTCATGCTGTGGACAAGGAAACTTCATAAGTCGATTTTGGCCATCGCGGCCCAAGGGGGGCTTTTTCGGGCTCCAGACGTGGATTTTGGCCGTCGCGGCCCATGGGGGAGTTTTCGGGCTCCAGACGTGGATTTTTGCCTCTGTAGCCCGGGTCGTCGTTTTCGGCTTCAAAACTCCATTTCGGCCATCGCAGCCCGAGCGGGGCATTTTCTAGCTCAGGACGTGGATTTCTGGTTCGGCAGCCGGGTCGCCATTTTCGGCTTCATAAGTCGATTTCGGCCACCGTGGCCCCAAGGTGAGTTTTCAGACTCCTGACAAGGATTTTGGCCTCTGCAGCACGGGTACCCATTTTAGGCTTCAAAAATCAATGTCCACCACCACGGCCCGAGAGGGAATTTTCAGGCTCCTGACAAGGATTTTGGTATCCGCAGCCCAGATCGCCGTTTTCGGCATCAAATGTCGATTTCGGCCATCGTGGCCCGGGGGGCCGTTTTCAGGTTCCGGACCTGGATATCCGCCTCCGCAGTCCGGGTTGCCCTTTTCGGCTTCAAAAGTCGATTTCGACCACCGTGGCCACAGGCGTTTTCAGGCTCCGGACAAGGATTTTGGCCTCCGCAGCACGGCTCAAATATCAATGTCCACCACCACGGCCCGAGAGGGAGTTTTCAGGCTCCAGACGTGGATTGTTGCCTCCGCAACCTGGGTCGCCATTTTCGGATTCAACTGTCAATTTTGGTCGTCGTGGCCTGATGGTGAGAGTTTTCGGGCTGCAGGCGAGGATTTCTAGCTCCGCAGCCCGGGTTGCCGTATTCGGCTTCAAAAGTCAATTTCGGCCATCGCAGCCCAATTGGCGCTTTTTCGGGGTCCAGACGTGGATTACTGGCTTTGCAGCCCGGGTCACCATTTTCGGCTTCAAAAGTCGATTTTGGTCATCACGGCCCGAGCGAGGCGTTTTTGGACTCCGGACGTGGATTTCTGGCTCCACAGCCGGGTCGTTTTCGGCTTCATAAGTCGATTTCGACCACCGTTGCCCCAGGGGTTTTCCATCCTGACCATCCTGCTCCCATGAATGTTCCAGTCCCTGTTCAATATCCCAGGAAACTCCAGGTCCAGGGAGTGGAAGAACAACCGAGACTGTATCCTCAGGGGGGTTCAGTGGAGAACCATGTGGGGATGGGGTGTGATTATGGCATGAATAGTATGTATAATCAGGCAGATACCTTAACCCAGCCTCAGAACATGCATGAGGTTTGGGAAGGGGATGAGTGTGAATCTGGGAAGTTGTCTGTGGCTAGTCAGTCCTATGGGGAGCCAGGTAAAAGTTTTCCTCAATGTTTGCCTGAGGGAGGGAGCTGTGTGTCTGTGAGTGAGGTTTCTGCATATCTGCCTGGAGTCTCAGAGAAGAGGCTGGTGTCAGATTTTTGGTCGGATTTTTGGGCTCTCCCTGCCCTGTTTCGGGAAAGGGTCCTTCTGGTGCAGTCTGGAGTGGCTGGCCAGAGTGAAAGCTTAGTTGGGGAAAAAGATCAAATTCTGGAGGGTGTTCAGTGTGAGCAACCTCTGTGTGTGGAGCCTGGCAGTTTGGCTGCTGAGGAGGGCAGTATGCATGTGGGGGAATGGTTTCTTCCCACTTCTTTGTCTACCGGAGGTGCCTGTCAGCCTGGATTGGCTGAGGAGAGTGCTGTGGGCCCAGATTTAGCTCTGGGGGCAGCTGAAGCCCAGAAAGGAGAGGGGGAGGTCTCTGATCTTTCCCCAGAGGAGTCTGTGTGTTTTCCTGAAGGGGGGTTGTGTGAAAACCTGCCTGTTCAGGGGATAGAGGGATCACAGGAGGAGTTGGTGGTGGCACAGCAGGGTGATGCTGCTGTAGAGCCAGGGGAAGATGAGCTTTTGCTTACAGAAAGTCATAAGGAAGAGGATCCTTATGGTGAGGCTGGCCAGCAGGTTGCTGTGCCTGAGGGGGGTAAAAGTGACTTGGGGATAGAAAGATCCTGTAAGGAGCAAAGGAATTCCATAGCCATTGTGAGCAGGGGAGCCACACCCAGCCAGGCCTATGTCTGTGTGGGAGGGAGTTCACAACCTAAACCCACAGGGCATGGGGGAGGGGCAAGACTTGTGTTTGCCCAGGAAGGTTGCAACTTTTTAAATGTAAAAAGCCAGAATTGTCAATGTACAGTTGGGGTGGATGAGTTCCTACTGCTTATGTTAACTTGCATAACCACTGTACTGCTGTTACTAAGAATGGTAACGATGTCCACTTTGCATGATTTTGTACCACAACCCTGGAAACTGTTACAAGATGTACCCAAGGATACACTGCATGTTCAAAAGCTTTGGGACCCTGGTATTTCACTGTTAATACTTGTAATTAGTGTTGGAGCTTCTCACCTGAGAAGGGGCATTCCAAAATTGATATGCTGTGTGGGAAGGGAAACTGAGGCACGACAACATTTTTGTGCTAAGGGACCCATGTAAGGTGTCTAATGAAAGCTTGTTCACTGTTGATTCTATGTATGAGACATGTGTACAGGTGTGATGTTTATATATAAAGGTTCTCATTAACAATCTTACTCTCAACATTTTCTTCCTTTCAGTAATGTATCTTTAGAGTTTAGATTCTAAAGGATTGGCCCAGCGTGATCTTGAAAATTGGCTTGGTACTGTGGCTGAGTCCTTTGGACCAGGAGGATCTGTTTGGAGTTGGTGAGTGGGTTTTGTAACCTCTCACCTGTGTATGGAGGCCTAAGTCTGGTGATGGCACCGGGAAGCTGAAGTGTCTAAGGGGTTTTGCTGGTGAGGCTTCCGGCTGACCGGGGAGGCAGCTGAAGTGCTCGGTGTAATTTGAGGGGTGCCTGGGAAAGGACCCCAGTTGAGGGCGGTAAATAGCCCTGGTTTTGTGCTCGGTGTAATTTGAGGGGTGCCTGGGAAAGGACCCCAGTTGAGGGCGGTAAATAGCCCTGGTTTTAAGCAATTCGCCCTGAGCTGACACTCTCAGTGGTGCCAAGACCTGGCCTGGTGTATGATAGTGATGTATTTCGCAAGAAACACAGAACCTGGTCAATTGAACTTTAGATCAAGACCCCACGCTATTCTAAATTTGATTTTGAGACTGAGCGCTTGATTGGTTAATGAGGCATTTCTGGACTCAACTACTTAATATTCTCTGTATAGCTGTGATGGTACTCTATGGATATGGAAGCCTTTGCTTACTTTTTATGCGTTTAGTCAAGTGTGCATAATGTATTTACTATGTTTTATCTTAGACCTACAGGAAGAAATCACAGCCAGTGTGGCCAGAGGCTGTCCAGCACCGTCTGTGATTTGGTGGGCATGTCATGATTATGAGGGTTAGCCAGCAGCCTGGGGATTAAGGGGTTAACTACACCTAGCCAGGTGGAGTGACCAATAGGAATGTAGGTGGGACTTTTCAAACTGGGACAAAGGAATTTGGGTTTTTTTCCTTTCTCCTTTTGTCTCTCTGAGACTTCTCTGCAGCTACAGAGAGGGACAAGCATGTCTCTCTCTCTCTCTCCAAGACATCATTCTTCATTTTCTGTAAGTAGGGTAAAGTTTAGGTAGTTTCGTTAGGTTTTATTGTGTTATGGATTGGGTATGGGATCTGAGATCTGGCACTGCTTAAAAGATGTTTTGGCTTTTCTTTGTAACTAAGTTCTAGGCCCATGGAGTTTCTACATGAGTATATTTTGTTACCTTCCTCTCTAGTCATTATACTTGCAACCAGAATATTGTTGTAATAATAAAAGTTCTTTCTTTTCTTTTATTAACCTGGCAGTGGTTAATTGTGTGCCCTGATTTTTGTTTTAGGGGGAAGATTTCCCAAATGATCTTTCCCCTGGTTTCTTTAGCAACATTTGGGTGGTGACAGCGGAAGTTTTATTCCCAAGACCTAGGGTTTTAAGATCTTGGGGGAAGTTTTATACCAAAGCCTGGTAGATAAGGCTTTGGGGTACACTTGCTGGACCCCACTTCTGCATTTATCATGCCAGAGTGGGGAAGGAGCCATGACAGTGGCCCGGGGGGCGGGGTGAGTTTTCGGGCTCCAGACGTGGATTTCTAGCTCCGCAGCCCGGGTTGCCGTATTCGGCTTCAAAAGTCAATTTCGGCCATCGCAGCCCGATTGGCGCTTTTTCGGGGTCCAGACGTGGATTACTGGCTTTGTAGCCCGGGTCACCGTTTTCGGCTTCAAAAGTCGATTTCCACTACCACGGCCCCGGGAGTAGTTTTCATGCTGTGGACAAGGAAACTTCATAAGTCGATTTTGCTCACCGCGGCCCAAGGGGGGCTTTTTCGGGCTCCAGACGTGGATTTTGGCCTCCGCAACCTGGGTCGCGATTTTTGGATTCAAATGTCGATTTTGGCCGTCGCGGCTCAGGGGGGAGTTTTCGTGCTCCAGACGTGGATTTTTGCCTCTGTAGCCCGGGTCGTCGTTTTCGGCTTCAAAACTCCATTTCAGCCATCGCGTCCCGAGCGGGGTGTTTTTGTGCTCCGAACGTGGATTTCTGGCTCCACAGTCAGGTCACCGTTTTAGGCTTCAAAAGTCGATTTTGGACATGGCGGCCCAGAGGGGAGTTTTTGGGCTCCAGATGTGGATTTCTGGCTCCACAGACCCGGGTCGCCGTTTTCGGCTTCAAAAGTTGATTTCGGCCATCGCGGCCCGAGTGGGGCATTTTCTATCTCTGGACGTGGATTTCTGGTTCCGCAGCCGGGTCGCCATTTTCGGCTTCAAAAGTCGATTTCGACCACCATGGCCCCAAGGGGAGTTTTCAGGCTCCGGACAAGGATTTTGGCCTCTGCAGCACGGGTACCCATTTTAGGCTTCAAAAATCAATGTCCACCACCACAGCCCGAGAGGAAGTTTTCAGACTCCTGACAAGGATTTTGGCATCCGCAGCCCAGATCGCCGTTTTCGGCATCAAATGTCGATTTCGGCCATCGTGGCCCGGGGGGCCGTTTTCGGGCTCCGGACCTGGATATCCACCTCCGCAGTCCAGGTTGCCCTTTTCGGCTTCAAAAGTCGATTTCGACCACCATGGCCACAGGGATTTTCAGGCTCCGGACAAGGATTTTGGCCTCCGCAGCACGACTCGCCATTTTAGGCTTCAAAAATCAATGTCCACCACCACGGCCCGAGAGGGAGTTTTCAGGCTCCAGACGTGGATTTTTGCCTCCGCAACCTGGGTCGCCATTTTCGGATTCAAATGTCGATTTTGGCCGTCGTGGCGCGGCGGGGGGGTGAGTTTTCGGGCTCCAGACGTGGATTTCTAGCTCCGCAGCCCGGGTTGCTGTATTAGGCTTCAAAAGTCAATTTTGGCCATCGCAGCCAGATTGGCGCTTTTTCGGGGTCCAGACGTGGATTACTGGCTTTGCAGCCCGGGTCACCGTTTTCGGCTTCAAAAGTCGATTTCGGTCATCACGGCCCGAGCGAGGCGTTTTTGGACTCCGGACGTGGATTTCTGGCTCCGCAGCCGGGTCAACGTTTTCGGCTTCATAAGTCAATTTCGACCACCGTGGCCCCAGGGGTTTTCAGGCTCCGGACAAGGATTTTGGCCTCCCCAGCACGGGTCACCATTTTAGGCTTCAAAAAGCAATGTCCACCACCACGGCCCGAGAGGGAGTTTTCAGGCTCCAGATTGGATTTTGGCCTCCGCAACCTTGGTCGCCATTTTCGGATTCAACTGTTGATTTTGGTCGTCGTGGCCTGGTGGGGGGAGTTTTCGGGCTGCTGGCGAGGATTTTTGCCTCTGCAGCCCAGGTCACCCTTTTTGGCTTCAAAAGTCGATTTGGGCCATCGCGTCCCGAGCGGGGTGTTTTTGGGCTCCGAACGTGGATTTCTGGCTCCACAGACCCGGGTCGCCGTTTTCGGCTTCAAAAGTCGATTTCGGCCATCGCGGCCCAAGCGCGGCATTTTCTATCTCTGGACGTGGATTTCTGGTTCCGCAGCCGGGTCGCCATTTTTGGCTTCAAAAGTCGATTTCGACCACCATGGCTCCAAGGGGAGTTTTCAGGCTCCTGACAAGGATTTTGGATATCCACTTCCGCAGTCCGGGTTGCCCTTTTCGGCTTCATAAGTCGATTTCGGCCACCGTGGCCCCAAGTTGAGTTTTCAGACTCCTGACAAGGATTTTGGCATCCGCGGCCCAGATCGCCGTTTTCGGCATCAAATGTCGAATTCGGCCATCGTTGCCCGGAGGGCCGTTTTCGGGCTCCGGACCTGGATATCCGCCTCCGCAATCTGGGTTGCCCTTTTCGGCTTCAAAAGTCGATTTCGACCACTGTGGCCACAGGTGTTTTCAGGCTCCGGACAAGGATTTTGGCCTCCGCAGCACGGCTCGCCATTTTAGGCCTCTGCAACCATTTTCGGATTCAAATGTCGATTTTGGCCGTCGTTGCCCGGGGGGGAGTTTTGGGCTCCAGGTGTGGATTTCTAGCTCCGCAGCCCGAGTTGCTGTATTCGGCTTTATAAGTCGATTTCGACAATCGCGGCCCGAGTGGAGGGTTTCTGGGCTGCAGGCAAGGAGTTTTGCCTCAGCAGCCCGGGTCACCGTTTTAGGCTTCAAAAGTCAATTTGGGCCATCGCGTCCCGAGCGGGGTGTTTTTGTGCTCCGAACGTGGATTTCTGGCTCCACAGTCGGGTCACCGTTTTAGGCTTCAAAAGTCGATTTTGGACATGGCGGCCCAGAGGGGCGTTTTTGGGCTCCAGATGTGGATTTCTGGCTCCACAGACCCGGGTCGCCGTTTTCGGCTTCAAAAGTCGATTTCGGCCATCGCGGCCCGAGCGGGGCATTTTCTATCTCAGGAAGTGGATTTCTGTCTCCGCAGCCGGGTTGCCCTTTTCGGCTTCAAAAGTCGATTTCGACCACCATGGCCCCAAGGGGAGTTTTCAGGCTCCGGACAAGGATTTTGGCCTCCGCAGCACGGGTCGCCATTTTAGGCTTCAAATGTCGATTTCATCCATCGCGGCCCGGGGGAAGTTTTCCTGCTCCAGATATAGATTTTGGCCGCCGCAGGGGCAGATTTTTCGGGCTCCAGGCGTGGATTTTGGCCTACGCAGTCCGGGTCACCGTTTTCGGCTTCAAAAGTTGATTTCCACTACCGCGGTCCCGGGAGTAGTTTTCATGCTGTGGACAAGGAAACTTCATAAGTCGATTTTGGCCGTCGCGGCTCAGGGGGGAGATTTCGGGCTCCAGACGTGGATTTTTGCCTCTGTAGCCCGGGTCGTCGTTTTCGGCTTCAAAACTCCATTTCGGCCATCGCAGCCCGAGCGGGGCATTTTCTAGCTCAGGACGTGGATTTCTGGCTCCGCAGCCAGTTCAACGTTTTCGGCTTCATAAGTCAATTTCGACCACCGTGGCCCCAGGGGTTTTCAGGCTCCGGACAAGGATTTTGGCCTCCCCAGCACGGGTCGCCATTTTAGGCTTCAAAAAGCAATGTCCACCACCACGACCCGAGAGGGCGTTTTCAGGCTCCAGATTGGATTTTGGCCTCCGCAACCTGAGTCGCCGTTTTCGGCATCAAATGTCGATTTCGGCCATCGTGGCCCGGGGGGCCGTTTTCGGGCTCCAGACCTGGATATCCACCTCCGCAGTTCGGGTTGCCCTTTTCGGCTTCATAAGTCGATTTCGGCCACCGTGGCCCCAAGGTGAGTTTTCAGACTCCTGACAAGGATTTTGGCATCCGCAGCCCAGATCGCCGTTTTCGGCATCAAATGTCGATTTCGGCCATCGTGGCCCGGGGGGCCGTTTTCGGGCTCCGGACCTGGATATCCGCCTCCGCAGTCCAGGTTGCCCTTTTCGGCTTCAAAAGTCGATTTCGGCCATCGCAGCCCGATTGGTGCTTTTTCGGGGTCCAGACGTGGATTTCTGGCTCCGCAGCCAGTTCAACCTTTTCGGCTTCATAAGTCAATTTCGACCACCGTGGCCCCAGGGGTTTTCAGGCTCCGGACAAGGATTTTGGCCTCCCCAGCACGGGTCGCCATTTTAGGCTTCAAAAAGCAATGTCCACCACCACGGCCCGAGAGGGAGTTTTCAGGCTCCAGACGTGGATTTTGGCCTCCGCAACCTGAGTCGCCATTTTCGGATTCAACTGTCGATTTTGGTCGTCGTGGCACGGTGGGGGGAGTTTTCGGGCTGCTGGCGAGGATTTTTGCCTCTGCAGCCCAGGTCACCCTTTTTGGCTTCAAAAGTCGATTTGGGCCATCGCGTCCCTAGCGGGGTGTTTTTGTGCTCCAAACGTGGATTTCTGGCTCCACAGTCGGGTCACCGTTTTAGGCTTCAAAAGTCAATTTTGGACATGGCGGCCCAGAGGGGAGTTTTTGGGCTCCAGATGTGGATTTCTGGCTCCACAGACCCGGGTCGCTGTTTTCGGCTTCAAAAGTCGATTTCGGCCATCGCGGCCCGAGCGGGGCATTTTCTATCTCAGGATGTGGATTTCTGGCTCTGCAGCCGGGTAGCCATTTTCGGCTTCAAAAGTCGATTTCGACCACTATGGCCCCAAGGGGAGTTTTCAGGCTCCGGACAAGGATTTTGGCCTCTGCAGCACGGGTACCCATTTTAGGCTTCAAAAATCTATGTCCACCACCACGGCCCGAGAGGGAGTTTTCAGGCTCCTGACAAGGATTTTGGCATCCGCAGCCCAGATCGCCGTTTTCGGCATCAAATGTCGATTTCGGCCATCGTGGCCCGGGGGGCCGTTTTCGGGCTCCGGACCTGGATATCCACCTCCGCAGTCCGGGTTGCCCTTTTCGGCTTCATAAGTCGGTATTACATGGGAAGATTTAAATAGCTGTAATACAAAGTGATCCAGGGTTTTTTTCGGTGGGAGGTGGGGTCAAAACTCATTATTAGAGACACTGTCTCATGGTTCCACACACACACACACACACACACACACCCCATTCCCTGGCATCTGGGCCCATGTCCCCCCCATTTCACATCACCCCTTGGTTCCAGCCTTCACTGCTAGTCTGAGTTTATCCCACAGTTACTCCAAGACCTTCTAGGCCACTCTGGCTGTGAAAAGGGGTCTTAATGTGGGTACTTACCTGGTCCCAGATAGACCAGTCCTGCTGGCGTGGAGCTGCTGGAAGGGTCCCTCGCCAATGTTCCCTCTAATGTTTTCCAGCCGTGTGCAGAATGCCCTGTGCACTGAGGCATGTGTGGATGTGCACCACCAATAGACACACATGCTGCTGTCTGTGCGCGCTCTGCTAATCGGCTGGGCAGCATTTGAATGTCTCCTGGGTGCTCACCCAAAGGCTCAGCTTACAGGAACCCTGCGCAACAGCCTCTTCCCAACTCCCACAGTAGGGGCAGAGCAGGGTGTGTGGCTAGAGCACAGTGCACCATGGGAATTCTCTGCTCTCCAGGGCCCAGATGGGAGCAATGGGTTAGGCAGAGCAGCCCCAAGGCTCCTTTGACCATCCCCCTGGAGCCAGGCAGGGCCCAGCCCCCGATTGCAGGGAGCACAAAGGGGATTCAAGGGGAAAGTACAAACTGGAGATGGAAGAGTGCAGTCGATCAACCGACAGGCAAAAGCTTATAGGTGAATGCTCTACACGACACGCATTTCCCCCTTCCCTCTGCCAGTGCATCGTTTAGCAGGATGCCCAGCAGCCCGGCTCAGTTCTGGCTCATGCAGGGTCCAGGACCTACCCCCGTTGTGGCTCTGCTTTTAAAGAGTATTAGGAGCTGGGTGTGCAGGCAGCTTGCACCAGGTCCAGGAGCTCAGATTCCTGCCATGCCCCCAACCCCTGGACAGGGACTGCTGCTGTCCCAAGAGGAGAGCTGGTTTTTAAACGGGTTCCCCTTGCAGACCTGCTCCCGCCTGGCACCTCTGCTGCTGCCTCTGATACAGAGGCAGCAGGGTGGGTGGGCAAGGGGCTCCTCGGGAGTGGGGCCGGAGCGCACGGGCAGCTGACTATAGAATAATCAAGTAAGGGATACGAATTCATGCAGTTACTCGACTGTTCAGTTAACCGCTATGGAACATCTCTAATTCAAACCCATTTATCCCCATCCCTGCCCGTCACAGGAAGGGGGTAGCTGGGAATGAGCCTCAGAGCACTAATGGTGCCCGTGTCTTTGCAGGGGGCGCCGGGTGCAAACTCTGCCCCTCGGACTGGCGGCTGCGCGGGGACAAGTGCTACTGGGTCTCCACAGAAAATAAAACCTGGAACAAGAGCCGCAGCGACTGCGCCGCGAGGGGCTCCCAGCTGCTGGTGATCCGGGACCGGGAGGAGCTGGTAAAGGGGCCGGTAACCCCCTGCTGGGGCTGCCTCTGGCAGGCTGGGCCTGGGTACAGAGCCTGGTTAGACACACTTGAGGACTGGGAGTTTCACAGCTGCCCAGCGGTTTGGTTTGGACGTCCCTGTTCCCATTACTGGTTACTAAGGGGGGTCCAAACTCCTGAGGCAGCTTTGACAGGCCCAGCAGAAATCACTAGTCTCAGCGACAGGGTAGGTGACAGAGGCAGCTCTAAGCCATTGTTAGCCTCCCCTGTGTGCGTGTGCTGAACCCCGCTCAGCTGGGAGTGCGAGTGGGGCTCTGTCTAGACTGCAGGCTTCTTTCAGAAGAAACTTTTCCGGAAGAGATCCTCCGGATAACGTCTTCCGAAAGAGAGCGTCTGCACAGCACAGAGAGCTGTGTGGTCAGTGTAAAGATACTGTCCGCACTGAACGGACGCTCTCTCCCGTGTAAGCTGGGATTGCTATGGATGGAGTGGTCACCAGGGCACCTGGGCTTCTTCCTCTTTCCTCTTGTGAAAGAACTCCCTCTTCCCCGCCCACACACGCCTTTATGCAACAGAGCTCTTTCGGAAAAGGGCTTCTTCCTCGTAGAAAGAGGATTTCCAATGTCAGAAAAACCTCTTTGTTTCGATGATTTAAAAAAAAAATAAACACAGCTGCAATGTAGATGTAAATGAAGATTTTTTCAGAAAAATGGCCATTAAAAAAAACACCCTCTGCAGTGTAGACACCCTGAGAGAGACAGAGCCATCCCTTCCAGTGCCTCCCGACCTGCACCTCCCCTCATTTGGGGCAGGGGCTGTGCTCAACAGCTGTGGGGGCCAGAGTGTGGGGGGGGGCAGTCCCAGGGCTGAAGGGGAGGCAGATAGCAGGGGCCCCAGTCTGCTCTGCTCGCCAGGCTCCTAGAAGCATGACTTGGGGAAAGGGCGGAGTCACCCCCTCACACACACACCCCCTGGTCGCTGGTACCAAGAAGCAGTTGGGAACTGGTGGAGCCATGTGGTCTGGGGAGGGGTCGCTTCGCTGCTGGTTACTAAGGGGGCAGGCTTGACTCCTGCTGCTGTTCTGGTGCTACTAAGCCCCCAGGCCATTTCAATTGGGGGAAAGTGGTGGAATGGGGGCAGGAAGGGGTGGAGAAATGGGGCCAAGATGCTGGGGAGCTCAGCATCCCCCAGTAACGGCCCTGCTGGGTGCAGCTTGTAAGAGGTCAGCTGGAGCTGGGGCTACCATTTACGTGCCATGTGGCTGCCTAGAGCACCATGAAATCAGGGGCAATTTGGTGCCACAGGTTTCGTGGTGCCCCACATGGCTGTGTAGCTTGCGTATTGGTAGGGGTGGCCCAGGAGAGAGGGAGGGGGAAAGAGAGATGCAGGTCAGGGCTACACGTCCTGTAGGCCACATGTGGCCCGCAGCCTGTTTGTTTGTGGCCCGCAGTGTAGTTTGTGTTTACGCAGAGCTCAACGTGGGCCCACAGGAGGAAGCCAGAACAAAGAAGTAATCGATGTCATGCTGTTCTGCAGCTGCGCATTTTCGGAGTTAAATTCCTGGACTGTCATTGCTCAGTGAAAGTGCTGCCATAGGGGTGGGGCCTGCGTGTTGTGTAGTCTTTGTGTTCATGCCTGTCAGTGTGAAAAAAGGGATTTGCATGTCTATGAACCACGCTTAAGTTGTGGCCCTCAGCATGTGCTCGGAGCATCACTGTGGCCCCCAGGGCTTCCAAAGTTGAGTAGCCCTGATGTAGGGGGACGGATGGAGGGAGGGTCTACATGGGGATTGCCAGGCTCACAGCCCCATAATTCTGGTGCTGGACTTGATGACGACTTGGACACGAGAGAACATTCTGGTCACCAGGTGCCTGTCACACTCCCTGCAGGAGGCCCTCCAGGACCTGACGCAAGGCCCCTCTCAGCTCTGGGTGGGACTGTCCCACCCCTCCCCGGAGAAGGCCTGGACCTGGCTGGATGGATCCCGGCTGGATCAGACCCGGTGAGAGATTCCTTGAGTCACTTTCCCTGTGTGGGCAGAAGGGGACAGGGACGGGGAGGGCAGAGGAGGAGCAGGGATGTTCAGGGTGAGGTGACGCTGAGGTTGTCCATTGACAGTCTGTGGAGGGAGCAGAGCAAAGGGGTGAGGCCGGAGCCTTGGGGATCCCCAGAGAGGGGGGCAGGAGAGGGGCAGACATGGACCAGACAGAGGCAGGAGGGGACCAGGAGGGGCAGCGTCGGCACAGCCCGGCAAGGAGGAGCCGTGGGGCAGGAGAGAGATGGGCAGGGCCTAGCGCAGCAGGGAGGAGGGAGCTGGAGCTGGGCTTGGGCCAGGGAGAGGCCGTTAGAGTCCCTGGGCTGGCCCTGGCAGTGGTGGGGAGGGGCAGCCCCAGGGCAGAGCTGGACGGGAGAACAGGGCAGCTGCGGATCCTGTTAGCACAGGGAAGAGCTGCTGCCGAGTGAGTGTGATGGGCCCACAGGTGCTGACAGGGGCCTTTCCTGTGTGTCGCAGGCTCCCGGTGTCAGGCCCAGCTGAGGGCAACAGCTGTGCGATGATGAAGGGGAATCAGATTCATTCACAAGGCTGCAGCTCTGCACATCAGTGGATTTGCCAGTGAGACGCCGTCCCCCTCTGAGCAGGGTATGGAGGAGACCTCAGAGCACGGCTCCATTATCCCCGTGTCACACCTGGGGAAACCGAGTCACAGACACTCACCTGCCCAAGATCACACCGAGAATTGGTGACAAAATGGAAAATGGAACCCAGGAGTCCTGGCTCCCAGCCCTCCCTCAGTCTGTAGAAGCGAGTCCAAGCTCCGGTTTTGTTGTTCCAACAGGGCTAGGCTGAGGGGTGTCACGCTGTGCTGAGCCTTGGGGACGGTTATCTCTAGTCCTCTCCCCTAGTACTGGGGAGAGAAGAGTCTGCCCCAGATCCCCAGCTCACGTAAATCAGCCCAGATCCAGAGTGTCCCAGCTGGGCATCTGGCCAGTGACTCCAGGGGAGCTTCGGCTCCATTGGCACCAGCTGGGGATCTGGGTTTTCCCCTCTATTTCACCCCTTTTCATTTCCTGGCACCTCTGTCAGGTCCCACTCTCAGCTCTGTTCCCCGGCCCCTCCATTGCTGCCATCAAGCCTGTGACCTGACACCCCTCTGCCCATCCTGCCCTAACCGATCGTTAACTCCTGTCACTAGGCTGCTGGATAGGATGCTAAACACCTGCTGGGTGACTAAGACACTTTCCCTCTCAGTGCCTCAATTTCCCCATCTGTGAAATGGGGATAATCAAACTGACCTGGCTGCAGCATTTCAAGATCTCCTGCAGCAGCCCCTCAGTCAGCAAGAAGCCATGAGGGGCAGGGTGTTTTCACGGGCAGGCCAGCTTTGGGACTCTGCAGTCCAAGGGCCCAGCCCCACCCTTTCAACACACCCAGCTCAGAGCTGGAGGGAACATTTTTAGGTTTAAACTTTGTGAAACTTCAGAGCCAGAAGGGAAAGTAACAACCCAACCTATCCCCCACCCCACTCCAGCAGCCACAGGGTGCATCTACATGGCAGGGTTTTTATGCAAAAACAACACTTACGCCCACACTGCAATTGCGTTCTTGTGACAGGTAGAACAGAGGGTTTTTTCTGACAGTAGTAAACCTCATTCCAGAAGGAAGACGCCTTTTTCAGAAAACGACGTGTGTGGACAAGGAAGAGGGAGTTTTTTTGAAAGAAGAGGTCTCCAGGAAAAAGCATAGGTGCCCTGGTGGCCACCCCGTCCACAGTAATCACAATGCGAGAGTGTCCAATCAGTGTGGATGCTCTCTGTTGAAAAATCAGATGGTTGTTTTGATGCACTTTGGCCATGTGGACCCGCTCTTTTGAAGAACACATTTGCGCCGTAGGTCTAAATCAGTGTTTCTGAAACTTTTTAAGACCGAGAAACATCAATCATTTTTTTTTATGAGGAACACCAAGATCTGCAGGAAAATATGCAAATGAGATTGTGGCTCATGCAAATGAGTCCCTTAGTAGTATATTTTTTGCAGAGAAAACTCGTAGTGTAGACATGGCCACAGTGTATGTGTCTGGCTTTATAAAGCAGATGCTCACTGCTTCTCTAGTATATTCTCAATTAACACAGTGTGTTGCCTTCTCCCCTGAAAAAGATCCCGTGTGCTTCTTATAAGCATAACTAGCTTCATCCGCTGACACCCCTGCTCCCTCTGTGCTGTTGGATTTTATTGTGGGAACAGGTCAATCCCACTTCTCTAGCCACGTGTTTCTGCACCTTTCGTTCTTTGCTAGACGCCCCTCAGATCCCTTGGTAGCTGCCTCGTCCCTAAGCTGGACAGCCTGATGCTCTTAGTTGCTCCTCCTATGGACCCATTGCCTGGGCTTTGTCATCCCTGGTCCCTGGCTCTGAATGTTTTCCTGTTCCTCCAGGGCCCTTTATTATAAGTCACCAGCCTCTAGATGCTGAAGAACCCATGCTGAGAGGGACACTAATATGGTACTTCCTGATCGAGGGGTACATGTCCAGCCCTGGATTGGGATTCAACAGACCTGGGTCTACCACTTTCCAGTGGGGTGACTTTGGGCAAGACACTGTCCCTTTCTGTGCCTCAGTTTCCCCATCTGCCGAATGGGGATAATGAACCTTCTTTCCTTTGGAAAGTAGGTTGAGTGCTGCTGATGAGACAAGCTAGAGGTGCTTTGCCAATATATCAACTGTCGTTAATGTGGGGGAAGGAAAAAACTACCAGGGAGTCGGTCCCACCTGTGTGAAAGAGTTTCTAGCAGGAGCTGATTCCAGCTCAGGACCAACATTAAAGACTAGGAAGAGAAGGGTCCTTTATAGTGTCCATGCTAGTGCTTACACCAGTCCTGTTAACAATTCCCCCCTCCCCCAGTTACAGTGGCCTAATGTCTGAGGTGCTGAGGGAGGGGCAACCTTTACTGACCCACAAATGGGCTTGTCTGGCCTTGCACTCTGCTAAGGACCGACAAGCTGGGTGGGGCCGAGGGAGCAGCCCCTGGGGCATTAGTGGCCAGCCCGCTCGGCCCCAGACCCAGCTGCCATTCAGTGGGGCTCCAGGGGAACCCCTCAAACACCCAGAGGGGCCGGCCAGGGCCAGGTCATCAGCCTTGCAGGGGAGGGGGAGGTGGAGCAAAGGCCTGTGGCAGGACCTCAGCCTATCGGGGACAGGGATGACCTCACAGAGAGACTCTGACAACAGCCACTCAGGACAGAGGCGCAAGGCCGGGGCAAGCTCAGAGATTCCCGCGGTTTGGCAGCAGCGCGGCCCCTTCCCAGGGTCTCTGCGGGGGCCAGATGGAGAATTGGGACCGAGGGGCGGGGGCAAGAGGAGCCTCATCGGCGTTTTCTACTTCCCTGCGGCCGGCAGTGCCGGACCCGGAGAGACAGTGGGAGCCTCAGAGAGGTTTGGAGCCTGCTCAGTTTGGTTCCCCTTTGCCCCCTCCCCTCCCTCTGTCTCGCCTTTTTCTGCGTCTTCCCCCCTTTCCCTGCCCCACCAAGCACGGTGGGTGGGTGTTGGGGCGGTCGGAGGCCTCACTCAGAGCTGAGCTGGCAGAGCGCTGGGAGCTGGAGGTGACCTGGCCCGTCCTTTCGGACATCTGTTGAGCCCTCTCCCCTCCCCCTGCTGCCTTGGAGCTCCAAGTCTCGCTGCGGATTGGTCGAGTGGGTGGTTACTGACAGGGGAGACTCGCGGCCTTTTGTTCTCTTTAAAACTGTTCTCGGTGAGTAGTTATTAATAGTTCCCAGCCATGCTGGAAGGGCCTAACACGTGGGGCTCTGCAGGGGTCTGTTCTGGGACGGTTCTCTTCAATCTCCATCAGTGATTTAGATATTGGCATGGAGAGGGCGCTTATTAAGTTTGCAGATGATACGAAGCTGGGAGGGGTGGCAAGTGCTTTGGAGGAAGGGTCAGAATTCAAAGTGATCTGGACAAACTGGAAAAATGGTCTGAGGTAAATAGGATGAAGCTTAATAAAGACAAATGCAAAGTGCTCCACTTCGGAAGGGACAATCCACGTCACACACACAGAACGGGAAGTGACTCTCTAGGAAGGAGTCCTGCAGAAAGGGATCTAGGGCTCAGAGTGGACCACAAGCTAAATAGGAGTCAAAAGTGTGACACTTGCAAAAAAAAGCAACCGTGATTCTGGGAGGCACTAACAGGAGTGTGGTGAGCAAGACAGGAGAAGTCAGAATTCCGCTCTGCTCTGCGCGGATTAGGCCTCACTTGGAGTCGTGTCTCCAGCTCTGGGCACCATGTTTCAGGAATGAATTGGAGAAATTGGAGAAGGCCTGGAGAAGAGCAACAAAAATGTGGAACAGTTTAGAAAACATGAGAGTGAAAGAACTGGGCTTGTTTAGTCTGGAAAGGAGAAGACTGAGAGGGGACATGAGAGCGGTTTTCACGTACCCAAAAGGGTGTCACAAGGAGGAGGGAGACAAACTGTTCCCCTTGGCCTCTGAGGACAGGACAAGGAGCAATGGGCTGAAACTGCAGCAAGGGAGGTTTAGGTTGGACATTTGGAAAATGTTTCTGCCTGTTGGGAAAACTTCCTGTCAGTGTTGTGAAACACTGGAACAAATTGCCTAGGGAGGTTGCGGAATCTCCATCACTGGGGATATTTCAGAGCAGGTTGCACAGACACCTGTCAGGGATGATCTAGACGGAGCTGGGTCCTGCCGTGAGGGCAGGGAACTGGACTTGATGGCTTCTCAATGTCCCTTCCCATTCTACTGTTCTGTGATTCCAGACCAGACGGATCAGTCCCAGACCAGCAGGGCTTGCGGGGGAGGTGTGTGTGTGTCGGCAGGAGGTGGTGCTCAAGCTGTTTCTCTCCCTACCTGTCTCTGGGCAGTTCCCGAGTCTCTCTAAGGGGCAGGGCTGCTCACACACTTGCTGACGGTGCCCATGAGCAGTGGTTGGGCTGTGGCTGGTTGTACAGCTCTGGGCTCTGATTGTCCAAGTGTCCCAAGGTGCTGGCTGGGGGCAGGACACCAGCCGTGTGGGGGGAGGGGAGGTTTCCCAGCGGTGACCCCGTCTCCTCTTCCTTTGCAGGCTCCGCACGGCGGGGTCTGGCCTCGGGCCGGCCCTGCGGGGGGACCTGCGGGCAGAGCCCCACACGGGCGCTCAGACAGCGGGGAGGTGAGCATGGGCGAGCAGGGGGAGGCTGTTTTCCTTTAGCACTGGGGGGGTGGGGGGTGAGAAAGGGGAGACTGGGGACCCTTGGGCAGGGCTGTGTTGGGCCCTTCCCCCTCCAGGGTCAGGGCTGGGAGTGGAAGTTGATCTCAGGGCCTGGCTGGTTCTGGGAACAAGAACCTCAAATCCCATCCCCTCCCCCTCACAACTCCCCCCTCTCCCACTATGGGATCCATCCACATTGCCCTAGCCTGGAGAGACAAGGCCCTTCCCAAGAGCCAGGCCCCATGGATCCGACTCGCTCCCCTGAGCACCAGGGCCCAGCCCCGGGGATGGGGATGGGGGCTCGTTGGCACAGCCTGGGCTCGGGTCTATTGACCTGCCCCCCCTCTCTCCTGCCAGCGTGTCAGCTCCTGCATCGTGCCCAGAGTGTCCCAAGGGAGCCAAGGCCCCAGGGAGCATCAGAGCCCGGTTGTAATTGCCCCCCCGCACCCGGCATGGGAGGTGAGTGACCTCTGAGCCTCTCTGGCCCCGGGGTGAGCAGGCGGCTCCCACAGGCTGCAGGGCGGCTGTGGGCTGGGAGTGACCCCTGGGGAGGACAGAGTCAGAGCCGGGCCTGAGCCAGACTTGGGTCCAGCTCATCTTCTCCTGGCTCAGGGGAGACCCGGGGACGATAAGGACCCATGATCCGGCCTGGGCTCCAGCCAGGTTCCTTTCTGGCCCTGGGCCCCTCCTTGTCCCCTGGTAGGGTTACCAGATGGGTTTGAAAAACCTCCCAGACACACGTGATCTCAGAACGGGAAGGGGGGGACTGGCTGGGAGGGGAGTGAGGCTGGGATGGGGCTGGGGGAACGGGGCTGGTGCAGGGAGATCGGGGGTGGGGGAGACCGGCCAGCGGGAAGCAGGGCTGGCTGGGAGGAGGTCGGGAGGAGCAGGGCTGATGGGGGGGGGGAGAACTGGGAGCAGGGAGGGGGGGAAGGGACCAGCCGGCGGGAAGCAGGGGCCTAGCCGGGATGGAGTTGGAGGGAGCGGGTCTGGCCAAGGGGGAAGGGGCTAGTGGGGAGGGGGCTGGCCTGGGCGCATGCAGATCCCGGGGCGCTGCCTGTCCTGCACACGGTCCCGGCGAAAGACGAGAGAGTCCGGCCCCAGGATTCCCTCTCTCCCCGGCCCCCCCTCCCCCGCTGTGTAGCTACGTGCTGCCTGGCTGGTACTGCCCAGTCCAAACCCTGCAAAACCAGCTGGGGGTGCAAGTCCCCATGGAGGGCCCTGCCCACCGCCCTTCGCCCCAGGAGATGGGGGGCCCATTAGCTCCTCTCCCCAGTGGCTCCAGCAGGGGGACGTGGGGAGGGGGGCTCCTGACCCAGGGGGGTTGGGAGCAGAACACTGATGGGCCCCGTCTCCTCCCTTCCATCCCAGCTCAGCACAGCCCCCCTTAGGGAGCTCGGGGCCCAGCTGGGACGGTCCCTTGGGGGCCCAGCCGAGGACACCGGCCGGCCGGCCAGGGAGGGGGCTGACCCCTCTGCCCACTGCTGCTGCGCCAGAGGTGAGGGACCCCGCTGGGCAATGGGCCGCTAGAGCAGACACCGGCAGATGCCAGGCCGGGGGCCCTGTGGAAATGACCCGCCCAGGCTCCCACCTGCAATGGGAGTAGGGTTACCAGGTGAGAAAAAAATATTGGACACACTTGATCTCAGATGAGGGTGGGGGGCCGGGACAGGAGGGAGGCAGGGCTGGCCGGGGGAGGGAGGGGGGTTGGGGCGGCCAGTGGGAAGCAGGCCTGATGGGGGGGAGAGGGGAACAGGTGAGGGACAGCGGGACTGGACGGGGGCCCAGCCGGAAAACCAGAAAGTCCCGACATTGCTCATGCCCGGTGAGTTCTGACTGTTCTCACTGGGCAGGAGGCCCAAAAACTGGACTGTCTGGTCGAACACTGGACACCTGGGACCCTGAATGGGAGCCCTGGGGCAGCCGGATGCTTTGGGGGAACAGCTGGCATGGGGGGGGGGAGGCGGTAGCAGCTCCTGCAGTGATAGGCCAGAGGGGTCTGGCCCTGGGGGCCCTAGAGAGGCGCCGCCCAGGGCCAAGCCCCCACTGCCCCCTGGGTCCCGGGCCCCGCATATGACAGGCCCTTGCTGTCTTGGGACAGGAGGAGCCCGGTCACGGGGATGCACGAGCTCCCCCACCCCCAGCTTGGCTCCAGGGCCGGTGTTGCCTGCAGGGAAGGAGCTGCCAGCGGGAGTAGGAGCATCAGTCGGAGCTTTTCCTGCTCACGCCGGGACTGGAGCCATGGACCCGACCCGGCCCTGGACCGGGCACCAGGGGAGAAGGAGGAGCTGCCCCTCCCACCCGCGGGGGAGAGAACCTCCCCTCCCCCATCTCCTGTCCCTGGACAGGGACCTGCACAGCCCAGTGAGTCAGGGCCAGCTTATGGACTGTAGCCATTGGGCTGCACTGCCCTGACTAAAGGGGCAAGGTACCGACACTGGCCATTGGGCCACACTGGTTGGACTAAAGGGGCAAGAAACTGACCTTGGCCATTGGGCCAAACTTCCCTTAGAAAAGGGGCAATTACTGACACTGGCCATTGGGCCACACTGCCCTTAGGAAAGGGGCAATTACTGACACTGGCCATTGGGCCACACTGCCCTTAGGAAAGGGGCAATTACTGACACTGGCCATTGGGCCACACTGCCCTTAGGAAAGGGGCAATTACTGACACTGGCCATTGGGCCAAACTGTCCTTAGAAAAGGGGCAATTACTGACACTGGCCATTGGGCCACACTGCCCTTAGGAAAGGGGCAATTACTGACACTGGCCATTGGGCCAAACTGTCCTTAGAAAAGGGGCAATTACTGACACTGGCCATTGGGCCAAACTGACCTGAGAAAAGGGGCCAGTACAGACTCTACCCACTAGGCCGCCCTGCCCTAAGGCAAGCTCTGCCACAGGGAAGCTGGGAGCCTGCAGGCTTTGCTGCGGGAGAAGCTGCCGTCCCCTCGGAACCAGGCGCGGGCTGGACCCAGCGACCCGACGGAGACGATTCCAGCCCAGAGACGGGGAGTGTCATGGTGCAGACTGAACACTGAACAACCCGCCCAGCAGCCAGGACCAGGCGAGGTCACACACGGGACCAGGGCAGCGGAGGAGGAAACCGGCCGGCCAGGGCAGAGAGGGACCTGCTGAACCTCGGGGACCTGCTGTAGCTGGATCAGACCAAGGGGCCTCCCCGTCGCACCGCTTCCCCCAGAGCCTGAACTCGGGCTGCCAGTGCCCTTCAGCCAGGACGCCGGGTACAGAAGCCCCAGCAACTGCGGCGCCTCGAAGCCCTGCCCTGGGCGTCGGAGGCCTGGCCAGGCCCTTCCCAGGGAGACTCCCATCCAGTGCAGATCCCTACGGCGGGGGTGGGGAACCTCAGGCGTGGGGGCCGGATGCAGCCCCGGCTTGCGGGGATCCGGCTCCTGAAGGTCGGGGCTCCCCCCTGCATTGGGGGCCCACGCTGGGGAGAGGAGGGGGGCTGTTTCTCACTTGTGTGCAGCCCCCCCATAGATTTCTCTGTGGGTCAGTGGCCCCGACCCAGCAAAGGTTCCCCACCCCTGCTCTGTGGGGGGTAAAGGGCCCTGGGAACCTGACTAGGGCCCCACCCATTTCACAGATTAGAGCTCCCCACGTGGCGAGGGGCCTGGGGCGTCAGCTGCTCCCTGACCTGGCTGGGATGGGACAGGAGTTGTCCTGCCCCAACACGGGCACTCTTGGAGGGGGCAGATCAGAGCCACCCTGAGGGGCAGGGAGAAGTGAGGGTGAAACGGCTCTAGCCCTCCATGCAGGCTACTGGGAAGTGAAATTGGCACTCTTGGGGTGCCCCCACCCCCATTGCACACTATCCTAGTTTGGGCCAGGACCCAGCCGGTCAGAGAGCCGGGAAATTTCCCAGGGAAGCCCCCGGGAGTGTGCCAGGGAGCAGCGTGGACACGGTCTGGCTGTGAAATGGGCGAGGTTGCAGGGGGACGCAATGGGACCCTAGTTCCGGCGTATTCCCTGGAAGTTGTGGGAAAGGGTCTGCCAGAAACTCCTGGCCCTGTTGGTCTCCAGGGTCTTTGGGGAATCCCCTAGTGCAGCCTTTCTCCAGCTGGGGCTCCCCACCCAAAAGGGGGTCCCAGGGCCAGGGGAGGGGGCTCGCGAGCAGGGTCACTGGCCGCCTGGGTTTTCCCAGCCATGACCTCGTCTTCAGGCCCCAAATCTTCCTCTGGGCAGATGTTTGGAAATATTAAAAACTGTCGGATTTCTCCCGGCTTTCCCAGCTGAGTGGCTGGAGAGCAGCGGCTACTGTCTGGCCATCCGGTTTGGGGGCAGCCCCATTGACAGCAGCAGCACAGGAGGAAGGGAGGCCAGGTCCGGTGTTGCCACCCTTCCTTCTGCACTGCTGCTGGCGGGGGGGCTGCCTTTCCATCTGGGTGGCTGCAGAGCAGCGGCCCCTGGCAGGTCACCCAGCTCAGAATTCAGCGCCAGCACCAGCTGCAGCGCAGAGGGAAGGGGGCATGATAAGGTCTTGCCTCCTCCCCTTCTGCACTGCTGCAGGGTGTGGGGCTGCCTTCTGACCCGGGTGGCTGGAGAGCAGTGGCTGCTGGCCAGGGGCCCAGCTTAGACGACGGCGTCCCTGCCAGCAGCAGCGCAGAAGCAGGGTGGCTCCGTGTTGTGTCACTCCTACTTCTGCACCACTGCTGGCGGGGGCCCTGTCCTCCGAGCTGGGTACCCCAGGAGCAGCCACGACTCTCTGGTCACCCGCTCGGCCGTCAGTGCTGCCCCAAGAGCGGTGCAGCAGGAAGTGCAGGAGGGGCGGGATTGCAGCACTTCCTTCAGCACCGCGGCGGGTGTCAGCCCTGCCTCCCACACCGGGTGACCAGAGAGCGGGTGCCACTGGCCAGGGGCTACCTCAGAGGGCAGCGCCGATACCAGCAGCAGCACAAACTAGGGGTGTCAACGTGTGTAGCTGGCTACACGATTAACCGATACGTCTGGGCTTATTGGTTAATCCTGTCGCCTCCACACACCCCTCCCCCGGCTGCCTCAGGAACAGAAGCAGCAAGAGGGGGGGAAGGTGGGAGCTGGTGTCTGCGGGGATCCAGCTATTAAGCTGCCTCCCCATGAGCACCAGATCCCATGGAGCTGCCTGGCCCGCACCATGGGCTGCTGCCTCTCATAGAGATGCAGCCACACGGAGGGTGAGGGAGTCAGGCAGGAGCTGGTGCACACGGGAAGCAGCTTTTAAGACAGCTCCCCATGTGTATCAGCTCCTGTGGGACCACGTCTCACCCATCCCCCTCCACTGCTGCCTCCCTATCAGCGTGGGGGCAGGGCAGACATGAGGTGAGATGTTCGGGGAACTATCTTCTAAGCCGGCTCTCCACACAGGCCAGCTCCATGGAGCCCCCTTTCCTCCCTCGCTGTCTCACATAGAGGAGAGGGGGATGGGGGGTTGCTCGGGGGGAGCTGACTTAAAATCTAGTTCTCCGTGAGCACCAGTTCTGCGGAGCTGCCTGCTCCTGCCTCTCTCACTCCAGAGGAGGCTGCTGCAGAGCAGCCTCTGTCCGGGGCTGGCACAAGCTCTCGTCACACAGAGGCTGCTGTGTGGGATGCCGGTGCAGCCTCTGTCTGCTGTGTGGGATGCCGGTGCAGCCTCCGTCTGCTGTGTGGGATGCCGGTGCAGCCTCCGTCTGCTGTGTGGGATGCCGGTGCAGCCTCCGTCTGCTGTGTGTGATGCCGGTGCAGCCTCCGTCTGCTGTGTGGGATGCCGGTGCAGCCTCTGTCTGCTGTGTGGGATGCCGGTGCAGCCCCTCATTGCTGACTCAGGCACCAGGGACTATCGAATAATCGTGGAATTGCTACAGTTTGATGCAGTGACATGATTGTTCAGTGACTCCCGGTCTGACATCCCCAGCAAACAGGGAGGGGGCCCTGGACGGTGCTCCCCTCGTCCTTCTCTGCCATCGCTGGCAACAGGGCCGCCACTCCCGCCGGGCAGCTGGACAGTCCGTGCTGTCTCCGGTAACAGTGCAGAAGGCAGGTGGGCTGCTGCAGCTTTGCCTCTCTGCCTTCCGCGCCGCTGCTGCTGGGTAAGGATGTTAAATAACGATTCATGGACAAGTTGAGGAGTCGATGGAATTTCCAGTGGCTACTCGACTAGTCGATGGGCACTTTCTGCACTTTGAACTGGACAAGGGCCCCAGCAGGGCCTCCTGTGCACTTCAAAACGGGAACTCCGTGTGCAGCCCGGGGCCAGCAGGAAGTCCCACTGACTCGGCTTTACGAGGGTCCTTCCGCTTTGAAAGGCTCAGGATCCTGGAGGCTCTTGTGCATTTCTGAGTGGAAGCACCTGCATGGAGCCTGGAGTCACGAGGGGACTCAGACCCCTGGCAACCCCGAGGTCCATGCGGCGCTGCTCCTTTGGAGAACCCCCTTTTCACACCTTTTCCCATGAGCAGGCAGCGCCAGCACCACCAGCAGCGCAGAAGGGAGGGCGGCCTGGTGTGGCGGTGCCTCCCTTCCCTCTGCACTGCTGCGGGCAGAGGCTCTGCCTACTAACGGGATGGCTGGGGGCAGTTATAAGGGGTCAGGTGCCCAACCTGGATGGCAACCCCACCGCCAGCAGCAACGCAGGAGGGAGGGGAGCTGGTCTGGTATCGCCACCCTCCCTGCTGTGCCGCTGCTGGCCGTGCCTCTCACTTCTCAGCTGGGCAGCTAGAGAGCGCAGGCACCATGTGCACAAGGCCGCCTGACCCAGCAGAGCCACCCTCCCTTCCGTGCCACTGCTGGGGGCAGCCCTGCCTGCCACACTGACGCTACGTCTAGACGACAGGCTTTTGTCCACAGAAGTTTTGTCGACAGATACTGTGGACAAAGCTTCTGTCAACAAAGAGCATCTAGACTACGTCCAGTTCTGCAGACAGAGCAAGCCGCTTTGTCAACATGACAGTGTAGACGCAAAGGGCAGTGGAGATGCAATAGCGCCTTCTGGCGACAGAACTCTCTCGACAAAAGGCGTTATTCCTCGTAGAATGAGGTTTACAGCTGTCGACAAAACTGCGGAGTCAACAGAACTCAGCAGCAGTGTAGACGCAGGTATAATTGTGTCGACAAAAGTCCACTTTTGTCGACAGCACCCTGTAGTCTAGACACACCCTGAGTGGCCTGCGAGTGGCCCATGCTGGCAGGACACCCAGCTGCAAAGTCAGCGCCAGCAGCAGCGCAGGAGGAAGGGAGGCCTGGTCTGGTATCTCAGCCCTTCCTTCTGTGCCGCTGCAGGCGGTGGCGCTGCCTTTGGACCTGGGCAGCAGCAGAGCAGCGGCTGCTGTTGTGGGGCCCAGTTCGGAGGGGGCCCCACTAGCAGTGAGTGAGGGGTGGTCACTGACGGGTCCCCCAGCTCAGAAGTCAACGCCGCCCCAGCAGCAGCGCAGAGGCAGGGTGGCCTGGCATGTTGTTGCCACCGTTCCTTCCGCACTGCTGCTGGCAGGGCTGCCTTCTCCGCTGGGGACCACAGAGCAGGGGCCACAGGGGAGGTGCCCAGCTCGGAGGGCAGCTCCGCTCCCAGCAGCAGCGCAGAAGGAAGGGGGAGTGGCTGCCATTGCATCCTTCCCTCTGCCCCCTGCTGGGGGCATCGCTCCCTTCCAAGCTGGGTGGCCAGAGCGAGCGGGATCCCAGCTGCGGGGTCAGTGCCAGCAGCAGCAGCAGCGCAGGAGAAGTGGAGGCAGCGATGCCGTTGCCACCCGTCCGTCTGCGCCGCTGCTGGCCAGGTTGGGGGCAGAGAGCAGCTGCCCCTCCAGCCGCCCAGCTGGGGAGGCCAGGAGAGATCAGGGACATTTCTTCTTATTTCCAAACTCCGCCGGGATGGGGACCTGGGGACTGAACACGAGGCCACGGCTGGGAAAGCCCAAACGTCCGGTGCCCCCGTGAGCGACCCTCCTGCCCTCGCCTTGCCGCCCCCTTCTGGGCAGGGACCCCCAGGGGGAGAAACGCTGCACTAGGGGATTCCTCTACGACCCCGAGGGCCCCCACGGCCAGGAGTTCCCGGCAGCCCCTTTCCCACCACTTCCACGGAGGAGGCGGCAGGTTCTCAGGGGAGGTTTCCCCGACTCAGAGATCTGCCTGGATGGAGAGTGGAGGAGCAAAGGGAGGGCCTGGCCAGGAACGCCCAGGGCCAGGGCAGGGCTCACACGGCAGCACCCGCGGCAGGGAGTGGCCAGAGACTCCTGGCAACAGACGGGTGTGAAAAGAAACCTGCTGCTCAGCCAGGCCCAAAACTCTGTGTCTGCCGGCCACTGGAGCCAGCCCAGATGTATCCAGCCTCCCGCTGACTCTGGAGTCCCTGCTGCCTTCTCCTGCATTGCGGGGAAGAGGAGAAGTGATTCGTGGTGTCCGAGAGATGCTCCTTCAACGCCAAAATCTCCACCCACCTCAGGGGTAGCAACAGCAGGAGCCAAGTAAAAAAATTGTGAGACTGGTTTAAAATAAAGAGATTGAAGAGAAATCAACCAATAATGGATTGTATGAGCTTTGATTTCTGGGCCTTAAGCGCACGCGCGGGTGGGTCTCAGTCATTCCCTGCAAACCGAAGGACTTGAAACACTTTTCCCATGACAGCCGAGGGGGCGGCTACACCCCAGGGCCTGTGGGGCAGAGCGGTGCCAGCAGAGCCCCTCACTGGGATGCAGCCCACAGGCACAGCCCCCTCCCCAGGCAAAGCTCTCCCAGACTCCTGGCTGGAGCAGTCATGCCTAGGAGTCAGAGCAGGGGCTGTGGGTCATAGCTGGGGTCAGGAGTCCCAGAGCAGCCCAGAGGCCGGTCTCATGGGCTCAGACTTGAACGGCCAAAGGAACCATCATGAGCATCTGGTCTGACCCCCTGCACCTTGCAGGCCTCAAAACCTCCCCCACCCCTCCGGCCCCAGCCCCACTTGCCCTCCAGCCCCACTTGCCCCGGCTGTTACTGACGCCCTCACGTCACGGCTCAGCAATGGCAAGGGATGGAGAATCCCCCATTGCACGACTTGGTCTCTGCAGAGGGAGGCAGCCGCATCCACCCAACCCCTACGGGCTCTGCCCGTCTGACCCCTTGACAAGCCCTTCCCCCCCCAACACGGGGTCAGTCGGCGCAGGCGTGTTCTGGCCGGAGCCCCCAGCCACACGGCGGGGAAAGAATTGTCTGAGCAGCTCAGCACCGGGGAGCCCACGTTTCCCTCTGCGGAGCGCGGGGCAGCCGGTCCAATTCCTCCCACCCATGTCAGTCCAAGGGCCGCCGATGGGAGCTGGCAGCACAAACGCTCCCATTCCCGCCCCGTCGCCTGAGCCCCTGTGTCCTGGGGCCCAAGCCCTGGGCCCTGCTGGCCGAGGAGCAGGGACTCCGACCGCCACACGCTGAGCCCCCAGGAACAATCCCCGCCCTGGGCCCCTTCCTAGCAGCCCTGGCATCTCTCCCCTCACACGGCCTGTGGGCACGGCCCGTCCGAGGGCCTCCCTGGCCACGGCTGCTGCTGGAGGCTCCTGCCCCCTCGGCGCCCCTGGGCCCGGAGCTCCCTGCGCATCCTCCTCCTCCTGCAGTCGGCCCGGCCTGAGCGGCTCCAGAGGCTTTTCTACTCCGCTCCCTCGGGGGGCAGGCCCAGCAGGACTGGGGGGCTGATTCTCCGGGCAGGGTTGATGCCCCCCCAGCCCCCGGTCATCTGAAGCAGGGGGCTGAGCCCGCCAAAGCTCATGATCCCACCTGCATGTTTTATTGGTCTGTAAAGTGCTCCCAGGCCATTTGTTGTGTGACCAGAGCGAGGGCTGAGGAGGAAGGTCCGGCCTGGGGCTCACAGCCGGTTGTGCTGGGGGTGGGTGAGGCAGAGGATGCAGGCCAGGCAGAGGCCTAAGAGGGTCTCTCCATGGCCAGAGGGGATCCCAAGGAGCGACTGTCTCGAGTTGCAGCTGGGGAGCTCTGGGGTGGGTATTAGGGGAAACGATTTCACTGAGGCTGGTGAAACGCTGGAGCGGGAGGCCTGGGGAGGGGGGGGAATCTCTGTCCTGAGAGGATTTTAAGGCCAGACCTGACACAGGCCTGGCTGGGGTGAGTGAGTTGGGCTGGGCCCTGCTCTGAGCAGGAACAGGACGAGCTGACTCCTCAGGGCCCTTCCAGCCCAGTGATTCTAGGACTCTGCAAGGGGCAGAGAGGGGGGTCCCAGGAGAGGTTCCCAGCAGCACCAGGCCTAGAGGCTAGAAGAGGGATGTGAGGGGTGCACTGGGCACTGGAACTAGGACGTGGTTTCTCCTGGGCGTGTGTGTTGCTTTTGCTCACACTCAGCTGAACGGCAACATTTCCTCCATCATCATCATCAGACTAGTGAACACAACAGCCCCGACCTGCTCCCGGGGGGATGCTCAAAGGAAGCACCATTAACCACGTCGGCTGGTCCAGCTGCCCCCGAAACACAGGCCAGGGGTGAAGATTTTCTACCCGTTAACTCTGCATCCTGTGTCACCAGTGCACACACAGCCCAGCACTGCCTGTGCCCCCCGTCCAAACCCCACCCCCGTCTCCCGCAGCCTAGAAACTTCCCCACCCAGACACCCCCATGAGACCAGCTAGTCTCCTATTATCAGTCATCAGCCTCCCCATGTACCTGAAAAACTGCCAGTCTGTGCCCCACACACAGAGCCCCCTCTGCCAGCCACTGCCCCACATCCCTGACTAACTGCCAGTCTGTGCCTTAGAGAGCCCATCGTTCCAGCACCTATCCCATGTTGCTGACTGCCAGTCTGTGCCCCACACACAGAGCCCCCTCCCCCCCACCAGACCCGGTGGTACAGGGTGTACGAGGCTCGTGGGCAATTTGCCCTCCCCCCTGGCTTCTCTCCATGGCTGCTGAGGGGCTCCCCCTGCACCCTCCCACATTGGGCCCAGCTCCCAGGGCCAGGCTGTGATGGGCGACGGGATCACCGCTCCCTGCTGTGTCCTGTCCAGCCGCAGGCCGAGGGGGAGCCGCACCTGGCTCGATTCCTGCTGCCCTGAGCCAGAGCTGAGCCAGGGGGTCAGACGCTCCCTGCAGCCCCCAGCGCCCAGGAGAACATGGACAGTAAGTGGGGTTGGGGGCCATGGTTGTGGGGAGCTGCCGCTCTCAGGGGAGCTGGGGAATTCCCGGTACCTCGACCCCCAGCGAAATCTCCCCCGACATTCCCAAGAGGAGCGGGCAGGGAGAAATCTCTGCTGTCCTGCTCGTGGGCATGGAAACCTCAGCCCTGTCCTCCCCCCCCCCACACACAGTGGGGACCCCAGAGTCATCTCTGCCTCCCCTCTGTTCAGTCCCTTCTCCCTCCCAGCCTGAGTTCCTGTCTCCCCTCCTCTGCCAGGCTGTTCGCTGCCTCTTCTTGTCTTTGCAAAATATCCTGTGAGGCAGAGACTTTTTGTGGGTTTTCCTGCATCCAGCCACAGTTTGGGGGCCTCTGGATGCCCCTGTCCCTGCCCCGCCCAATGCAGGATGATTTAGCCCATTGTAATATGTCACGGTGTCAGCCTGTTTACCCACCTGCACCCCTGAGAGCTTTCTAGATCCCCCCTCCCTCCAGGGAATGTGGTTCCCAGCCTTGGGGGCTCAGTGCGGATTCTTGCCATGTCCGCCTGTGATGTCTGAAGGGAAGTTGTGACGTTGTGGGGGCTGTGTTCACTCTGTTGCCTTGTGGTGCTGTATGTGATTCTACTGTCCTGTGCTGTTCTGTAATAACTCTCTGTGTGTATGTGCCTCAGTTTCCCTGGGCTCTGCAACACGGCTTGGCTGAGGAAGGGAAAGGTTGGACATGACTCACTGTGGAGGTAAATGCATCTGTCCTGTCTTGAGTCTTGTGTCCTAAGGACCAGGGGACTGCACCTTTGGCCAGGAAGGGAAACAAAGGGGAGTGGTGCTGGCTGGGAAGGGGAGGGGCTGGAAACAGCTAACGGGGGGGGGGGCAACGGGGCTGTCTGGGGGATGTGGGGGGGCAACAGGAAGCAGGGCTAGTTGTGGGGGAGGGGTTGGGCGGAAAGGGGCTGGCTGTGGGATATCAGGGGAGGGGGACTGGCCAGGAGGGGGGCGGGGCTGCCGGGATGAAGTTGGGGGGCAGAAAGCAGAGCTGGCAGGGTGTGTGCAGCGGAGCTGGCTGGGGGAGATCGGGAAGAGGAACTGGCCAGTGGGAAGCAGAGCTGGAGGTGGGGGATTGGGGGCTGCAGGGCTGGCTGGGAGGAAGGGGGAGCAGGAAGCAGAGCTGGTGGGGTCCGGGGCCACGGTGCTGGCCACGGGAGATCAGGAAGAGGAACGGGCCAGCGGGAAGCAGAGCTGGGGGGAGGGTCAGGAGCCGTGAGGCTGGTTGGGATGCACGAGCGAGGAGGAGGTGCCGCCCTCCTCCTCACACTCCTCCTCACCCCCACTTCCCCGCCTCCTCACACTCAACCAACCCAGGGCTCCTGGAAGCAATCGCGGCCCGTCTCCCAGCTGGGACCCCAGCCGCTCCCCGTGGTGCGCAGCTGGAAAAATCAGAAAATAGCAGACCTTGCAAGTGTTCGGTATTTTCCGATTTTTTTTTTACCAGACAGAGCAAATACCGGACTGTCTGGTCCAATCCTGGACACCTGGCAACCCTATTGGTAGGAGGATGGTGGGAAAAGTCTTTAGAGGGGAGTCACATGAGACCTTTGAATTCTGGTCCTGTATCCCTCTTCCCCAGAGTGTTAACTCGAGGCCCGGCTAATGGGGGTCAAAGTGCACTTTAAAAGATTCTCTGGGTGCACCCCCTGCTGAATGCTGCACGCGCCTGTGGATGGACTGAACCCCCAAGAATGTGTCTAGTTCTCTTAAACCGTGTTCCCCCCCCGCCTGTACCGCCCCGGGGGCACAGCCTGGAGCCCCGCCCCGCAGCGCAGGATCGCACCAATCCCGGGCTGGCAGGACACGGGGGTGGGACTCGCCTCCGCGTCAGCCGCCCTCGGGCTGGGTCCGGGGGTTCGCTCCGTGCTGCGAGGGGCTGGTGAGAATCCGGGCTCGGGGGTGGGAGTGGGACCCAGGTCCGGGCTGCGGGGCGCTACGGGGGGCAGGGGAGGAACTGGGGCTGGAAGACGCGCGGGGGGCTGGGGAAGGGCAGGGGGGCGCGTTTTGGGGGCGGGGCTCACGCGGACCCCAGGATAATGGGGGGGGGGGTTGCTCTCCCAGGGGCTGGGCCCGAGCTGCCGGGAGCGGAGCTCCACTTGGGAGGGCGTGGCCAGGGGGGCAGCCCCACAGGCAGAGGGAGAAGGGAGGGGGCGAGGCACAGAGCGCCCGGGGGCTCGGCCCCCGCTGCCTCCCCCGCGGCGGGGTGGGCGCCGATCCGAGCCTGGTGCGGGCGAGCGGGGTCGAATGCGCTGCCCCGGGGCTGATGCTACTCCAGCAATGCGAGATCAGGGGGAGCCGGGTACCGCAGAAAATGAAACCCTCCTTTCTCCAAGAGGGGAACGCGCCGCGGTGCCTTTGAGCCAGGACCAGGAGAAACCGGGGGACACGCTGTGGCAGGGAACTGAGCCCCCTACAGCATCCCTGGGCGGTACAAGCCCCCCGAAGATCATCAAACCGCTCAGCGGGACCAAAGAGGTGGGTTAGTTTCCCTTCAAAAATGGCTCCTCGCTGACAGCCCCTCCCGCCCTGTGTCCTGTTTGTCCCGGGGCAGATGGAGCTTTTCTTACCCCATTAAAGCCCCAAATACATTGGAAACAAAAACAGGACTTTGCTTCTTGTGCAATTGTGTTTCATTCCACAAGTGGGCTCTCACTGTTCTCAGAGATGTCAGAGGGAAATCGTCACAAAATGACTTCTGGTGTTTGGAAAACAGAAAGCAATGGGGAGGGGAAGGGAGATGAATTCTGTTGTGCCTCATACTTACAAGGGGGAAGGGAAAATTATTTCCTGGGTGAATCAAAGCAGAAACTGGCATCTTGCTCTCAAGGGTGTGTCTACATAGCACCCTTAACTGGGAACAAGCTAAGCAATTTGAGCTAAGCAAATCACAAAGCTTATTTCAATCTGATTTCTAAGTAAAGCGTTATTCTGGAATGTCCCTTAGCCTTTGTGGAATGAGGGTTACAAGGGCCTTGGAATAGTGCGCCTGTTATTTTGAAATAAGGGGTTAAGAAGACATGGAATAGCTCTTCAGGGATCCCGGAGGTAACCCAACATAGTGCGGCTGTCGAGAGGTTGCCTTCCTGAAGTGGGGGAGATTCAGCAGGCCCCTGGAGCAGGCTTGCCATATCTTAGTCTCCCAAAAAGAGGAAATTGCTGGGGGGGAAGGGTGCAACAAGAGTGAGGGAGAGAGACACAGGAAAGGACATCGAGGAATTTCACCCCTCAAAGGGCTGTTTTCCTTTGGCAATGAGGGGCTAATGAAAACATCCAACACTCAGGGTGGATGAAAATAGGATTTGATTTTTTAATAACTTAAATAAACACTTGAATTTAAACTTGGACTTTTAAAGCAAGTTTTTTTTAAAAAAATAAGTAATTTCAAAATTTTAAAATCATAACAATCCAAGGTAAATGATAAAGATCTATACTCTTGTAAAATCATTTAAATTAAATATACATAAATTAATGTGCAAATAGTACATGGGTGCCACAGAAGTTTTACACAAGCCACTGAACTGCTAGAAATTACTGACTAAGCTCCTAGAACTGTTATGCGGACACAATTCTGTCATTCAGACACTCTGGGGGCACCCACTGTTACCCATCTTTGGGCTCAGGCATAACCTTACACTCTATGGGTTTTTAGGGTCTTTTGTCAGTAAAAGCACCTTACACAGTAATATCCTCCTTAATGGCTGTTTATGAACCGTCCCCCAGAACAGACGGCACGCACTAAGCATACAATGCTCAGCCCTCCCAATAAAGCAGAGGAGCATTTCTGAATGGCCAGTCTGGATCAGGTCCATTTGGGGCACTGCTGAGCCTGCATTTTATCAAAGCACAGAGTCAAGGTTCAGCTGCTGTGGGCTTGGAACTGTGTCTTGGGGCTGCTTCCCAAAGAGCTTTCTTTTGGAGCCCAGTTTATACAGTGAAATTTGAGCCCTGCTTAGCTATATAAAACCAGGATAGCAGTTTTCAGGTATCTAAAAGGGTGTCATAAGGAGGAGGGAGAAAACTTGTTCATCTTGGCCTCTGGGGATAGAACAAGAAGCAATGGGCTTAAACTGCAGCAAGGGAGGTTTAGGCTGGACATTAGGAAAAAGTTCCTAACTGTCAGGATAGTTAAACGCTAGAATAAGTTGCCCAGGGAGGTTGTGGAATCCTCATCTCTGGAGATAGTTAAGAGCAGGTTAGATAAATGTCTATCAGGGATGTTCTAGACCCGTGGTCCCCAACCCAGTGCCCGCGGGCACCATGGCGCCCGCCGGGCCCTTTACGTGAGCCCGCGGAGCAATCTGGGCTGGCCCCGCCCCCGGGCATGCGGCAGGTGCCAGCCCCGGGCGCATGGCCGGCCCCGGCCCCGGGGGCGCCGCGCGTGTCCTTGCCGGCCCCGGGGGCGCCACGCGTGTCCTTGCCGGCCCCAGCCCCGGGGGGCGCCACGCGTGTCCTTGCCGGACCCAGCCCCGAGGGGTGCCGCGCGTGTCCTTGCCGGCCCCAGCCCCGGGGGCGCCACGCGTGTCCTTGCCGGCCCCAGCCCCGGGGGGTGCCGCACGTGTCCTTGCCGGCCCCAGCCTTGGCTCCGGCCCCGGGGGGCCCCGCGGGTGTCCTTGCCGGCCCCGGCCCCGCGCGTGCCCTTGCTGGGCCCGGCCTTGGCCACGGGGGGCGGGGCCACTCATGTGCTTGGCCCCGCCCCCAGTCATGTAGCCTGTGAGTGGCCCCGCCCCCATGCGCCCAGCGTGTGAGCGGCCCCGGCCCCAAAACGTTGGGGACCACTGCTAGACAGTAGTTGGTCCTGCCATGAGGGCAGGGGACTGGACTTGACCTCTCGAGGTCCCTTCCAGTCCTAGTGTTCTATGATTCTATGATATGTGAGCTAGTTATTTTACTGCAATTTTACTAACCAATCACACCCCACCACTTTCATTGATTTAGACCTAGGAAAATTAACCATGCAACAGACAGAAACAATTAGAGAAACGAGATCGTACAAACACTAGGGGAGAGGGGACCGTAATGACAGAACAATAAAGAAATGAGGATTTCACAACCCTAACTCTTGATAAGCGGTTTGTTGCCAGCCAAAGTGCAGTTTCACTAAGTTTTCTTTACTCATCTTGAGTTCTGTTTCTTTATCTACTGATACTGGGTGTCATTAGCACAGGGTCTCCTTGTGGTTCTAAAGTGTTATCATATAGATCACTCAGGGTATGTCTACACTACAGTGTTATTTCGAAATATCTTATTTCGAAATAGTTAATTCAAAATAGCTTGTTTTGAAATAACACATCTACACACAAAATGCATTTCAAAATAACATTTTGCTCTTTCGAAATAGCGCGTCCACACTGAGTGGACACTGAATTGCATTGAAGGCCAGCCGGAACCAGGTCCAGCAGGGAATCAGGTCAGGAGTTTATTTGTGTGGCTGCTGCCTGAGGCTATCTGAGGCTTGTGCTTAAAGCGACCCCCACCCCAGGCAGACGGTTCTCAGCTGTCCCTGCTTGCTTGCCTACGTGGATGAGGGACAGCAAAGCATTTTGTCTCTGTGTGCTCTGGTTGCCCTCACTCAGGACACCACAGCACTCTGCAGCATGGAGCTGGAGCTGCCCCTGGGCACTCTGGTGCTTCTCGTGAATGCATTGCTGCCAATCTGGTTGCACTTTCTGCAGGCTGCCATCCAGGAGGCCCATCGGGAGGCTGTCAGTATCCAGGAGGCCCTGTGGGAGAGCTTCCACCCTGAGGAGCACTAAGATCCTCCCTGGTCTGCCTCACTGGGGGCTTGTGCCTCATTCCTCCCCCACATTGTTCCACTTACCCTCCCAGCCCCCCTTCCTGATGTCAAATAAGATAGACGTATTTTCATGAACACAAACTCTTTATTTAACAAAACAGGGGGAGGGGGGATGAGACTGGAGAAAGGAGGTGGGAGTGGGCGGGGGAAACCTGGGAGGTGGAAGGGGAAAGCAAGAGGAAGAAGGGGGAGGGGAAGTTGAGGGTCTTGCCAGACCAACTTTATTTTCATGCGAACTTGCTCCTGGGTTTGCATGTGGCCTTTGGTGGCCAGGATGGCAGCTAGCCTGATATAGATGGCTGCATTCCTCTATTTAGTGCGGAGATCATGGACGTTGGGGGCATCCCCCGCAAACCTGAGTAAGGTCCACCCTGATCTCCACCCTGGACCAGGAAGGTGCCCACCTTCTCCAGGCCCTGGCAGGTTCCTGGGAGCTGGCAGACTGCTCCTGGGGAGCAGTGGAGGGCTGACTGCCAGTGGCTTGCTGGCTCATGTTTTGGGGCCACTGAGTCTCCGCTTAACATGTTTTCGTGATAGCACGATTTTTTTTTAGAGAACATTTCTCGCACAACACGACCGTCCCCGAAATAACATGATTTTCCCAAAAAGCCGGACGTTTGCCAACAGCTACATGGGGCTTCCCCTGCCATCTTGCGTCTGGCGAGGAGAGGTTGCCGGGGAACAGCACGGCCAGCTGCGAACCTCCGCCTCTTTGCAAGGAGGCAGGGGGAGCTCTGCGCAGCTGCCGGCAACCAGCCAGCTGGCAACCATTCCTCCTGCAAGGAGGTTTAACAGTAGTTCGAATTAGGAGCTTTAATTCAAACTACCTAGTCCGTGCCACGTGTAGCCGTGGGCAGGTAGTTTGAACTACAGGGCATTTAAAAATGGCGGCGCCCGGGGACCTGCAAATCCCGGGCTTCATTTGCAAGTTCAAATGCCTACATTAGCAGTGTAGACATACCAAAACAAATTTGGCCTTTGCCCCCGGGCACAAAACACCCTCGCTGCGTGCTACGCCTCTGGTACAGACCTGCTTTCACAGCCGTGCTCCACCTGGAGGGTCTGGGAGAGTGGGGACTTCCCCCCACCCCCATGTTCCTGCTAATGGGAGCCAGAGCTGATGCGTGGACTTCAGTAAAATTAGCCCCACGTGGCCCAGCTCCAGGCCCGGCATGTGGTCTGGAGCCCCACAAGCAGCTGGGTCCAGGGCTGTGGGGACTTCTGGGGCCCGACCACAGACTCCAGCCTCACAAACTGGAAGGCAGAAGGTGGGGGAGGAGAACGGTGAAATATAGGGGGAAGGAGAGGGAGAGGAAGGGGCTTGTGCTGAGGGGAGGGGGACAGGTCAGGGGAAGAAAGGGGAAGGCACCAAGGGACAGGGTAGAAGAGAGACAAATGCCGGGGGGCCACGTGGAGACAATGAGGAAAAGGGCAGGAGGGGAGGTGTCCGACGGGGGGGAACAGGGTGATGCTGGAGAGGAGAGGAGAGGAGAGGAGAGGGGAAGGGCACTGGGGGCTAGAGGGGAGAGGGGGAGGTGCTGGGCGAAAGCTTGAAAGAAGGGCTGGGAATGAGGAAGGGGGTGATGGAGCAAGTCATATGTGAGGGCACAGGGGCATGAGATGAACAGGGACAGAGGGTGGTGAAGGGGTGGGCATCAGGGAAAAAGAGGGCAAAGGGGGCGGGGGCAGTGAGGGAAGGGGAAGGCACCAGGAGGGTGCAGGGCTAAGGGAAGGTGCAGGTGCCAGCGGATTCTGGGGATGAAGCAGAAGGGCAGACACCTGCAGGGGAGGGACCAGCACCAGAGGAGAGAGGCAGGGCAGGTGTGTAGAGGGAGGTGTTAGAAGAGGGGATGAGGAGGGGTAGCTCACATGATCAGAGTGGGGTTACTGGAGGAGTGGGCATAGAGGGGAAAGAAAGGCTGGTGGAGGGGGGCAGGTCTTGGGAGGGCTGAGGGCAGTGAGAAGGGCAGGAGTCAGGACAGCAGAGGAGGGTGAGGGATTGGGGGGCAGCAGGCACCAGGGGAGCTGATGGAGCAAGGAGAAGAGACATGGCAGCAGAGGGAAAAGGGAGAGGTTCATAAGATCTTCATTAATAACGTGGGTGCCACAGTGGCCCATCCAAACAAGCCACCTGAACTCAGTACTGGTGCCCAACACAAAATTCATTCTGCTCATGGGAGGAAACTCTTAAAGGGAACACTTCCCCCAGCCTCTCCACCCCCGAGTTAATGTCACACACGTTGGGTTAATGCAATTGCAGGATAGTTGCATGAGGGGGGTTCGCTGGGGGCCAACTAATCCCTATTGGTCGGAGGATGGTGGGAAAAGTCCTTAGGAGGGGTCACATGACACCTTTTACTTCTGGTCATGTGTCCATCTTGCCCCGAGAGTGTTACCTCCAGAGGCCTCGCTCATGGGGGTCAGTAGCATGGTTAACAGGGGTCGGGGTGTGTGTGGCTAATGGGGGCCAAAGAGTAAATTAAAAAACATTCTTTGATGTGAAAAAGTGGGCCGTTCTCAACCCATTTCCCGGGCCTATTTTGATTGCCAGTCAACCTCTGTCTGGCAACCCTGGTTTCCATGCTGACGTTCATGGCAATGGCAATAATTGGTAGTGAGTAGAATGCACTGGTGTCTATAGCACCGGCCTCCCCGGGCCCCAGGGAGCAATTGGGGCCCCGTGGGGCCAGGCACCCTATGGACAAGCCAGCCAGAGAGAGCTCCTAGCCCCAGCCACAGCCTCATGCACACGACCCGCAGCAGGCGGGTAAAGAAAGAAGCAGGGGTGGGAACGGGGGAGGGGCACTGAGGATTGTTTGCAAACACCTGCAATCGCCAGAGCTAGGTCATCACGGGTGGCTGCCAGGCCAGATTTCCACCCTGCACCTGCCTGGCTGGGTCCCTCCTCTACACCTCACTCCCCACCCCCATGCACCCTGGCTTCTCAGGACATCCCCGATGCTCTCAGTGTCCCTCCTCTCCTCCAGCTCCCTCCCCTGCGATCTCCCCCACCCCTGTGCATGCAGCCTCTGAGTATGTGACCCCAGCTCCCTACGGTAACAAGGTCTGACAATTTCAAACCCTCTGAAAACACTCCCAGTGTCTATTACTGTGACTCTGTCTCTGATCTCATAAACCTGCCGGGCCCTGCAGTCGTGAGTAGTGTGTGGTCGTGCTGGGCCAGCTCCCCTCCCTCTAGTCCTGAAACTAACAAAAACAGAAACAAAACTAAAAACCTAAACATCTTCGCTGGCAGGACATTACAGAAATGGGTTGAACCAAAAATGATCTATTTTTAAATTATTAGCAAATCTCACATTTGATTTTTTGCTTAGTCACATGAAATATTTCTGCGTCTGCAGGAAAGGCTCCAGGCCCATCTGAAGACTCTGAGAATCAAGAGACAAAAGCTGCTGGGACTGAAAGTGAACAGGGAGAAGACCAGCCAGAAATACCTGGTAGGTACTTAGTATTATGACCCTGCCTTTCTAGCGAGCCAGAGGGAGCTGATCCCGAATCAGACCTAAGGAGCAGCCAGGACAATCTAGTGACCAGATTATTGTTTCCCTTGATCAGCCGGGGAATGAGCACCCAGAAATTATAATTCATTGTTTTAGCAGGATCCCTCCTTAGAGTTGGGCCCTAAACCAGCCACTTCCACCCGCTGGCTACGTCTAGACTGGCATGATTTTCCGGAAGTGCTTTTAACAGAAAAGTTTTCTGGAAATTCTTTTAACAGAAAAGTTTTCTGTTAAAAGCATTTTTGGAAAAGATCACCTAGATTGGCACGGATGCTTTTCCACAAAATCACTTTTTGCGGAAAAGCGTCCGTGACTAATCTACACGTGCTTTTGCTCAAAAAAGCCCCGATTGCCATTTTCACGATCGGGGCTTTTTTGCGCAAAACAAATCTCAGCTGTCTACACTGGCCCTTTTGCGCTAAAGGGACTTTTGCCCGAATAGGAGCAGCATAGTATTTCCGCAAAAAGCACTGATAGGAAGTCAGTGCTTCTGCAAAAAGTAGGAAGTCAGTGCTTTTGCGGAAATTCAAGCAGCCAGTGTAGACAGCTGGCAAGTTTTTCCGGAAAAGCGGCTGATTTTCTGGAAAAACTGGCCAGTCTAGACACAGCCTCTGTGAATTTGTGGACTTCTTTAGAAGTGTCAAAGGGAGGTTCTGTGACCCCTTTGAAAATTGATTGTCTGTGTGAACAGCTGAATTCTATCCAGTGCTTTTTAGTCCAAGCCTTTTACTGACATGGTCCATGGCCCCAAAGGCACACAGACCACAGGTCGGAAACCACTGTCACACTGTAAACTGAGGCCTCTGGGGATAGTCAACTTAGCCTGTGTGACGGCGCGTTGGGGGTCCCCCGTCTCCTGCACCCCGAAATGGCACAAACAGACTGCACCAGCCGGTGGAATAGAGGAAGTTTATTGCCTCTCCAGGATACAGCACAGCACCGATGGAATCTGGTCACAGAGCTGGGCTAGGATGCCTCAGGCCCCCTTGAGATGGGGGAGACTGGGCCCCTAAACTCCAGCCCCTTTCCCTAGGCTGTCTCCTCCATGCTCTCAGACAGCAACTAACTAACTCCCTTCCAGCCCTGCCCCCCAGCCAGGGCAGCATTCCACCTTCCTTTGTTCCTCTCCATGGGGGGTGTCTGGCCATACTGGTTTGCATAGTGACTCATCCTGTTTTGCTGGGTCGTGGTACCCACGGCAGCCAGTGGGGGTTACCCCAGAGCCAGCAGCATAGAAACCAGCCAGGTACCCCCACTACGTCACAGGGGGGGCTACGCTGGTGAGTCGGGGCAGCGCGGGGAGGGACGTGAGGTGCAGGGGGAAGGGACGTGGGGGGCCGGTGACTCTGACCCCCCCCCTCCAGTGATGCTCAAGCCGGGCTGTCTGTGCCGGCGGCCTGTTGGTGGGGAGGGCGGAGCGGAGCAGCGTGGGGAGCAGCAACCCCAGTTCCAGTTCATCTTCCCGCTGCCGGACGAAGCCACCCTGAAGGCTGTCGCCTCGGTCCTGAAGTCCCTGGACAACGAGCACACCCTGGAGGAGCTGTGAGAGTGGGTCGGCCAGAGCGGGGGTGAGAGCAGGCCCGGAGGAGGGGGGGTTGGGGTGCAGGTGGAACAGGGAAATGGCCTTTGAAGCCCCGCCTGGTCCTTCTCCTCTGGCCTGGGACGTGTCCCCTGGACTCTCGTGCCTGGATCCAGGCCCATCTGGTCTGAGGGAGATGCCCCAGTGTCCCCTCTGCCTCATGAGGCCCTTTCAGGAAATCTCCCCTCCCCCGGGGCTGTAAGGCCCCAATCCAGCCCCTGCCCACACCAGGGCCCTGGCCTTGGTGCCGCTCGGTCCCTTCCAATTCTAGCTGGGTGGGGGCCGTGGGGCAGGTGCGTCCTCACCCCTGCACTGCCGGACTCTCCCCCCAGCAGTGCCCTGGGCCAGCTCTGGTGCGTGGACCCCTCGTGCTGGGGGGGAGTGGTCCCCCGCCCTGCTGAACCCACCCGTGCCTGGCCCCTTCCCCTCTCCAGCGGGGCCGGCTGCTCCCCACGCTTGAGCAGAGGACACCCAGCCCCCCCTTCCCCTGGCAAGTCGGGGGCAGCCGCATTCCCTGGACACGGCAGAGACCCCCTGGAGAAAGTCTGCAGGGCAGACGGAGTCTTGGAGACCCGCATCCCCCCCAGGGTCCCAGAGCCGCCTCCCAGGGGGGACCAGCCCAAATAGTTCCCAGAAATGGCGCAAACAGCCCTGGGGTTTGGGAAGCCAAATGCTGGGCTCTGGGCACGGCTGTCTGCCAGGTGGGAGCGGGACTCCTGGGGTCTCCCCCGGCTCTGGGAGGGGAGTGGGGGCCAGTGGTTAGAGCAGGGGGCTGGGAGCCAGGATTCCTGGGGTCTTTCCCTGCCTCTGGGTGTGGGGGGCAGTGACCACACGGGGGTGGCAGGTCTCCAGACTGGGCACAGACAGGACCATGGGGCCCCTGCCCACACACTAAATGCGCCGGGCGGTGGGTGAGTGGGGGGAGCCCCAGCAGGGTGTTAATTGCTTGGGCATTAGTGGCTGGGACCAGCTCCTGTGCCTGGCGAGGGCACTGCTGGGGGGAGGGGCGTGGGGCGCCAGTGGCTGGGAGTGGGGAGGTCCAGCCCTGCCCTCCAACTTTCTCCCCCAATCAGTGTTCAATGGCTGCTTGGGGGCGGGGCCCGGTGGAAGCAGGGGGCGGGTCCGTGTGCGCCGAACAGCTGGTCTTGGGATTCCAGGCTCTGCCGGGTTCCCTTCGGGGTCTGTGCTGAGACCAGGTCTGTAGCCCAGGCGGTGCAGGGGGCGATGTCGGGGGCAGGGTGGGAAGGGGGGGAAGGACGCGGGGGCTTGGTGTTGGTGGCTCTGACCCCCCCGTCTCCCTTCAGCCAAACGCAAGGCCGAGGCAGAGCTCCTGTGCAGGCAGCATAGAGCCGGGGAGATCAGCTGGTCACCTGAAGACATGGAGCTCTTCCTGGGTGCACTGGAGAGCGCAGGTGAGAGCAGAGCCACGGGATGTAGCTGGACCAGGGACATGGCCCTTTCCGGCTGAACTGCACCCTCTGCCCCCCCCTCCACCAGACGGAGCAGAGCACTTGGAGGCGGGGTGATGGCGGCTCAGGCAAAATGGCGCCTGCTGCAGCTGCCTGGCACCTCCCCTCCCCCCCGGCCCCTCCGCGCTTGCTGGTGCAGTCCCAGCAGGGGATGCACAGGACCTGGGGTCTGTCAGCAGCCCCCACACCTGAGCTGCCGCACGGGGCAAAGTGTCCCAGGCCCAGAGTTGCCCCCAAGGGGGACCAGACCAAATAGTTCCCAGGAATGGTGCAAACAGCCGTGGGGATTGGGAAGCAACACACTGGGCTCAGGGCATGGCTGCCTGCCGGGTTGGGAGCGGGACTCCTGCGGACTAGTGGTTAGAGCAGGGGGGCTGGGAACCAGGATTCATGGGGTCTTTCCCTGCCGCTGGGTGAGGGGAGCAGTGACCACAGGGTGGGGGGCAGGTTTCCGGCCCGGGATCAGCAGGGCACAGACAGGACCACAGGGCCCGTCCCGCTGAGTGACACTGAGTGGGGGGTTGGTCAGTAACACCCTGCAGGCTGCTCCCTCGGCTGCTCCGAGTCTGTCACTGAAAGGGGCTGAAGGTGGTGGGGGGGCCCGGTCCAGCCCTGCCCTCAAACTTTCTCCCCCAATCAGCATTCATGGGCTTCCCGGCTGCCAGCTGTGAGCGTCTGGTGCTGGCAGCCACATGGCCCTGGTGGTACAAGGGGCTTCTTGCCTACAAGGGCGCCCTGCTGACCCAGTTTCTCAGATCCAGGTTTTCATCTCGTGAAATCCCCAGGGTCTGTTCTGCAGAACTTATCCCATCGGTCCCCGGCCTGTAGCAATGCTTGGGAATCTTACTCCCCATGGGCTGGACTCTGCACTTGTTTCACCTCATCAGATTTCTTGTGGCCCAATCCTCTAATCTGTCCAGGTCACTCTGGACTCTATCCCTGCCCTCCAGCATATCTACCTCTCCCCAGATTAGTGTCACTCCGCTAGAAACCGACTCCCAACCTGACATCGAGCCGTTGATCACTACCCGCTGGGCCCGACAGTGTAGGCAGCTTTCTATCCATTTTACCGTCCATTTACCCAAACCACATTCCCTTAACTTCCTGGCAAGTATATTTCGGGAGACCGTATAAAAAACCTTGCTAATGTCAAGGTATATCACATCCGCTGACTTTCCCATGTCCACAGAGCCAGGTACCTCATCATAGAAGCTAATCAGATTGATCAGGCAGGACTTGCCCTTGGTGAATCCATGCTGACTATTCCTAATCACTTTCCCCTCTTCCAAGTGCCTCAAAATGGATTCCTTGAGGATCCCTTGCATGAGTTTTCCTGGGACTGAGGTGAGGCTGACCGGTCTGTAGTTCCCTGCATTGTCCTTCTTCCCTTTTTTAAAGATCCAGTCATCCAGGATCTCTCCCAATCTCCACCACTTTTCACAGATAACAGCCAAGGGCTCCGCCATGACATTTTCCAACTCCTTCAGTACCCTCGGATGCATTAAATCTGGGCCCACGGATTTCTGTATGTTTAGCTTTTCTAAATAGTTTCTAACTTGTTCTTTCCCCACCAAGGGCCATCCACCTCCTTCCCATACTGCTTAGCCTAGTGCATTCATCTGGGAGCTGACCTTGTCTGAGAAGACAGAGGCAAAGGAAGCCTTGAGTACTTCTGCTTTCCTCACATCATCTGTCACTGGGTTTCCTCCCTCATCCAGGAAGGGCCCATCCCCTCTCTGATCCCCCTCTTCTTGCTGACATGCCTGTCGAAACCTTTCTTGTTCCCCTTCACATCCCTTGCTAGCTGCACTTCCAATTGTGCTTTCGCCTTCCTGATACCCCCCTGCATTCTCGACACAGGGATCTGCAAACTCTTCCAGCAGAAGCCCAAAGTGGACAGTGACCCAAAGACAGGGGTTAAGCTCCTCAGCCAGAGTGCAGGTGAGTGCGGGGCCTTCGAGCGGGGGGTCTGAATGGGGCACCGGCTGTGCAGGGGGGCTACATGCAGGGCTAGCAGAGGCTCAAAGGGACCCCCAGTGGGTGGGGTGTGGGGGTGTGGTGGTGTGAATGTGGAACCGGACCGAGGGCGCGGTGCCCATGGGGGAGGTTGTGAGGGGCTCAGAGAGGCTGGGAGAGGGGATGTGAGGTGCCTGGTCTTAGCCCTCCAAGAGAGCAAGTTTTCTCAAACTTTGGCACCGTGTACATGGGCTACGTTTGGGAAACACGCGTCCCTTCCCACCGAGCTCTGCAGTCGGTTCAGGGCCTGAGCCCGCAGCAACGTCCCCAGCACTGGCCCAGGACTCCCTGGGGAGAAGTTGTAGACTCAGGGGAGACACCCCGGCATTTCCTCTCCCTCACGGGGCCCTTCTTGGCCGGAGGCGTTTGCACATCCGCGTGGTTTAGCCAGGCTAGGGCCGAGTTCACGTGCCAGGGGCTGCATTCCTGCTCCTGGCCCAATTCCTACTCACTTGGGTTCAGGCCTCAGGCCTCACCCCAGTCCCCTGCTTCAGGCTCTTTCTCCTCTCCCTGCTGTGCCCAGTTGTAGGGGTCAGAGCGGGGAGCCAGGCCGAGCCCCATGGACAGGACTCCCCAAGGCAGAATGGCTGGACAGGCTTTGCTGTCTGTTCCATGGCCCCTGGGACCTGCCCCCGGCTTCCCGCACTCTGGGGATGGTGCTGACCACGTCTCCGTTTGCACCTGGCCCCTGAAATGTTGCGGGGTGGGACTCCCTAAACTCCCTTACAGCTCCGCTCACTCCACGTATTCCCTCCTCATCTCCCCTCCCTATGAGCTCTTGGTCTGGGGCTGCTCAGGCGCCCCACTCCCCAGCCGGTCAGCTGAGCTCCCTGCCATTGTGGGTGCTCTGAGCCTCTGGGAGGAGCTCACTAAACAGCTGTGCAGCCACGCAGCTTCCAGGGCACTTAGCTGTCACCTCCCTTGGGATGGGCCGTGGGCATGGAATGAAGCTAGGTCCTGTCCCGGGAGTCTCCACGCTCACTGCTCTGCCTTGTCTCCCTCCACAGGGAAGTAGCGATATCACGGCAGACAAGCCGCGGGTGAGTGCTGAGTCGTTCCCCTGTCCCTGTGCTGCTCACTGTGCCCCCTGGGGCTCAGCAGTCTGCCCCCCACCCCTTCTGTCAGGTGCATCTGGCCAGCTGTGGCTCTGGAGGTGTCTAGCCTGGCTCCTGGCCTAGTGGCTGGGGGTTGGTGGGACATGCCCGACACTGACGGGGGTGTGGAGGGGGGAAGCAGGAGCTTCAGCCCCACTGATTAACTGGGGTTTGAGCTCCTGAGTTCCCAAGGTGCTTCAGAAAGCCCCATCCCCGTGTGCCCAGTCTTGGGGCAGTGCAGGGTCTTAGCCCAGATAGAAGGTATCTGCCCCATGTGTAACTCTGCCGACTCCCGCCAGCTCCCAGCGTCGCCCCACACCTCAGGGCTAAGTGCATCCACTCACCTAGGACAGCCTTACACCCACCCTGAAGCAGGGGGATGCTGGCACGAGGGACTGGGGGGTCATTGCCAGAGACTCTAACGCCAACTTGCCCTTCGCCCACCAGGCAGTAACCAGGGTGCAACCCCAGCACTCAGGGGAAGTGAGGGCGGAACGGAGAGGGGGAGACTCAGGAAGAGCCCGGGTCCCTTTCCAGAGTCCCCCAGGCCCTGCCCCTCTGACCTGCCGGCTGGGGAGCCAACCCCTGGTCGCCCACAAAGACGGGTCCCAAGCAGGGTGGCTGCTGCACGGGGGTGGGTGACCGGCTTGTGGGGTCCGTTCCCTTCCACGTGGGCCCCGGTCAGAGCCCCCCCTCCCCTGAGCACCCGTGAGCCGTACAGTGTGACCGGCCCTGCCCGCCTGACCCTGCCTCTCCCTGCCCAGTTCCTAATGTCTGACGGAGCCGTGGGCCCTGCAGCCGCGGAGGGTCCCGACTGAATCTCCTGCCGGGCTCTGGACTCTCCCTCGCTCCAGCCTGCTCAGCGCCAAAGCTCCGCGCTCGCCTTTGTAACCCAGCCCTGGCCCGGGGCGGGTCCCCCCATGGGGACATCACTGGGGGACTTTTCTAGCTGGTCGCTCTGCTTGCAACAGGAGTGTTGTGGTGCTGACTGTGGTGCACTGGGCAGCTGTACCCTTGGGACATCCACTGGTGGCGGTGTGGGCTGGGGGTGACCCCTACTGGCCGGTGTCGGTAGCACGTCCCAGCAGGACGGCTGCCTACGGTCACCGTCCTAGGCCAAGACCCAACCTGTCCGACCGGTGGAGGGCAGGGAGGGGACAAAGGAGGGAGGTTTTGGGGGGAAGGGGCAGTTGCTGGCTTGGAAACATGAAGGGAACAACCGAAGCTGAGGGCGAGGGTCCAGGGACGATTGACCCCCCACCCCAAGGGGTCTGAGGCTGCCTGGCCCTGACTCCTGTAGCCACATCACGTCTGTGCTGGGCTGTACCCTGGAGAAGCAATAAGCCCCCCTGTTCTACTGGCTGGCGGAGCCTGTTCCCACTGCTACGGGGGGCAGAATCGGGAACCCCCACACGCCGTCACCATAATAAACGTTCTTTCTCGTTTCTTTGTATTAACCTGGCATCGGTTAATTGTTGTGTCCTGGTTTTTCCCTTAGGGGGGAGATTTCCCAAGTGCTCTCCCCCAGGTTTTTTTTCTCATCACTTGGGTGGTGGCAGCGGATTTTGTCCCCCAAATCTAGGTTAAGTTTTTGAGGGGAAGTTTTTACACAGCCTGGAGAGATCAGGTTCTGGGTACTTTTGCAGGCCCCACTTCCGCATTTATCATGCCAGAGTGGGGAAGGAGCCTATGACATCCGCACCCCCCAGCCCTGGGCAAGCACGTCCAGCCCTCCACAGTGCTCCAGCTTCAGCACCTCCAAACCCGTCCCGGGACACGAGATAGCGACAGGAGAGGACACCGCCCGTCAAGGGGTGACCCTCCCCCGGGAGCTAACAGATCTGGCAGCCCCAGATTAGCCCCACCTCCAGGAGCCCCTGTCAGGGCTATACCCCACTTTGGCACAATAAATGCAGAAGTTGGGGGCCAGCAAGAGCACCCCAAACCCTGCCTCTGCAGGCTTCCCCAAATCCCCAAAACCCAGTTTTTGGGGGACCTGCTGCCACCATCAAGTGTTTGGAACCCACAAGTGGGGCGGACACTGGAAACCAACCCCGGGGCACCCCAAACTCTGTGTCCCCCAAAGAGCTTGTGAGAGGCGAGAGAAAAGCAAGCGGCCGCCTCTGGTACTGACCTCTCTGGCAGACCCCCCCGTCCTCCCCCCCGAGAGCTCTTCCCGGACACAAAGTCCAGCCAACACCAGCCCCACTGAGCTGCTCCCCCTCCCCCTGCTTTTATAGCTGCCTTCCGCTGGAGCATGCCCAATAGGGATCTCAGGCGGGGACCCTCGCTCAGGGAGCCAGGTTGAACCCCTGCAGCCCCAGAACGGGGTGGGGTACTCATCACACTGCCCACGTTCCGCTCCCATGGAGCCCTGCCTGCAGGAAGCAGGACGTCCGCCCGTCTCTGGTCCACGCCCACCCACCCACCGGGGTGCTTTGAACAGACGCACTCATTGCAGCAGTGAGCATGTCATTGGGGGCAGGACAGCCAGGCCCTTAGCCTAACTGTGCCCCCTCCCTGTGCCCAGCCAGCTGGGGGTGTGGGGGTCTCCAAGCAGGCAGCAAAATCAGTCACAAGCCCTGAACTCCAGCTTGACCCCCGCTAGGGTCCTGCCGCCACCTGGTGGCCAAAGACACTCACTGCACCTGCCCTCTAACTCCCCTCCCATTCCTGCCCCTGACCCCTCTGGACACTCACCCGCCCTCCATCCCCTCCACCCCAGAGCCTGCTGTGACTCAGGCCTCCATCGGCTGCCAGCTGCTCCCCACAACCTGCACACGGAGATGCAGCCACCTCTGGGGAAGAGGTGGGGCTGTTGGTACAGGGGCCCCTCGCCCAGCACTGAGAGGCAGCCATCCCATGGGCGCAGGTGTGGGGCTTTTTAGCCAGCGTCGCTCACCTGGGACAGAGATGCAGCCACCGCTGGGGCGGGACAGGGCGGTTGGTGCAGGGACTTCCTGGCCTGGTGCCAAATGCAGCTGTAGCTGGGGTGCAGCGCAGCAGCCACCTCCTAGACACATGGCACAGCAGTTTGGGACGGGAAGCGCAGGGGGTCCCGGCCCCACTGGTAACAGGACCCAGGGGGTCAGGACCCAGCTAGGCAGGAGGGGCCCGGGTGTGGGCATTGTCTGTTCTGCATCAGCAGCTGGGGCCATTGCTGTTGCACACGGGGCCCTGGCTTGTGCCAAACCAGACGGAGGCGCAGCAGCCTCCATCGGCAAGAGGAACTGGAGTCCTGGAGGTCCAGGCATGGGTGGGGGCGCATGGAGGATGCTGTTCAGCCCTTTTCTCCCCAGGGTGAGATGTAGATAAGGAGCCCAAAGCTCATAAAGCGGGAGGGTTTTGCAGCAACCAGCCCAGCCCAGCCCAGCCCCAGCAAGTCCTATTGAGATTTGAACTCAGCTCACAGGATTCAGGGTTCTGAGTGCTGCCCCTTACACCATGGGACCTACATGAGCCAGCAGTGACTCAATTAAGCTGAACTAGAGTTCTGGCTCATGCCCACTGGGCCCAGCTTTGCTTGTTTTCCTTCCACCCAGAGCCCCCTTCTTCTCCTGGGCTGCAAGGAGCCTCCCTGGGATGCCCTGAGACAGGCACAGGACTCTGCCTCCCCATAACCAGCCCCGCCCCACCCAACTGGCTTTGGAAGAACAAAGCAGGGGGGCGGGGCTAGCTAGACTGGTCCCTTCTTACACACTTCAAAATGTCCATCCTTTAACAGGCCAAGACTGTGTGACCTAAAAGATAAGACACCTGCCTTTGGGTCAGAAGACTGAGGGTTTGAGTCCCTTTGCAGTTGTGTTGATTGTGCTTGTGGCTTTTCGTATCTCGTGCTTGGAAAGGTTCATAACAATATGTATCCTTTGGAAGGCCTCTAGCTATTTGGCAGATCTAAACTAAAGCCTTCTGCAGGCAGAGTGGCAGCAAATAATTGTAGAGCCTGCGCTCACATTCCATCTAAATGGCATTTCAATAGGGTCAGGCTAGGCTGTGAGAAGGGGCTTTGATCCTAATGACACCCACTGTTACCTAGTAAGAAACAGATCTCAAGGTGGGTGGAGAAAGCTTAGTTAACAGCACTTTGTCTGGCAAAAAACTGCTTATCGATAGTTGTGTTTGTGCAATTGGCATTCTATGATCATTGTCCTCACTTTCCTATTGTTTGTCTGTGTGTTCGCTGTCTGCATTGTAACTGTTTCTGTCTGCTGTATCATTAATTTTGCTGGGGGAAAATCAACAAAGGCGGTGGAGTATGATTGATTAGGAAAATGATAATAGTATGTTATCTTTGGTTAGTAACATTAAACTAAAATAATTGGTTAAACAGGACTCAATTTTCACTATATAAACTGGGGTCCGAGAAGGAGACCAGGGAGAAGAAGGAAAAGGGGAAACGAGAAGAGGAAGAAGGAGGAAAAGGAAAAGGAAGGAAGAAGACCAAGAAGGAGGAGGGAGACCTGGAAGCAGAACTCACCTCCGAGGCAGCCTCAGACCAGAGCGCCCAGGACCCTTCTGTACGACCGTTGAAATGGTTTGCTGTGTGAATTCTGTCAGGTGACGTCAGGCCTGGGCACTGGGATTATTTACCATTTTCCCTGAGCTGGTAGGACTCACATCTGTGATGGCCGAGTGGTTAAGGTGTTGAACTAGAAATCTAATAGGACTTCCCTGTGCAGGTTCAAATTCTGCTCACAGTGAGGTTTGTGTTTTGGCCACACCCCTTCCTAGGGCAACATGGTACCCAAACTCTGAGACCCCTGAGAAGAACGTGCCTGTCCCATCAGAAGGGACACCTGTGCTATGTTTACACTTGCAGCTTCTTGCATGAGTAATATGCAAATGAGGCTAAATGTGGAATATTGCTGAGCCTCATTTGCATAGCTAAGGAGCCACCATTTTTTTCAGAAGAGGCTCTTGCACCAGAACAGGGGTGTCCAAACTTTTTTCAAAGAGGGCCAGATTTGATGAAGTGAACATGCGTGAGGGCCGACCATTTTGCCTGACATTCTTTGAACCATTAAAATTAAATGCAAATTAACTATTTTATGCAAAGTTTATTGCAAACGGCAAACGACATAACACCAACTATACATGTTGTGTCCAAATATATTTATAACTGATTTAGACCAACTGACATTAACTGAGATTTTACAATGTATTCATCTCAATTGAAAAAAAAACTTGCCTACACTAATGTGAAGGGTGAAACTGAGATCTGGACTGCAGTACATAGGCTAGGTCTGGTTCAAAGGCAGTGGTTTTGATGCGCAAAATGTCACGCAGGTGAGAGTCACTTAGTCTTGTCCTCACGCGGTTCTTGTTAAAGTTCATAGCAGAGAATGTCTTCTCACACATATATGTTGAGCCAAACAAGCTCAGCATTTTCTTAGCCAATGTTCGAATCTCTTGAAACCGGCTCTTATCCAGTTGGCGGTAAAAGTTCACAAGAGAGAGCTGTTGGTGACGACTGCGTAACTCGCTGTCACAATGCAGCTCAATGAGCTCGAGCTGCAGCTGATCTGGAGCATCCTCGGGGTCAACAGAGAATGGAGAGGAGAAAAGGCTGATCTCCTTTTCAATAGCTGCAAAGTCCTGAAAGCGCCGTTTAAACTCCCCAGCCAGAGATGCAATGTCTGCTGCATACCTGCTCGTTTGCGCACTGATATTGTCCTGTGGAAAACTGTTCATTATTTCCTGCAATGCTGAAAAATGTATGGTATTGGGCTGTGTTTGTGACAACTGCCTTATGAAAAGTTGCAGCTTTGTCCCAAAGGCTTTGAGGTGTGAATAAAGCTGGTTCACCGCTGCATCTTTCCCCTGAAGACTCGTGTTCAGTACATTCAGATGCTTTGTTATGTCAACTAGAAACCCCAAATCAGCCAGCCAAATAGGATCAGATAGTTCTCGCATTGGTTGTCCCTTTGTTTCCAAGAATTCTCCGATTTCCTTTCTGAGAGAGTAGAAACGCTGCAGTGCAGACCCCCGACTGAGCCATCTTACATCGTTGTGATATAAAACATCTTCGTATTCAGCCTGGATGTCCAGTAGAAACTGTTTAAACTGGCGGTGGCACAGGGCTTTAGAGCGAATAAAATTAATAGTCTTTAGCACCGGTTTCATAACATGATCATATTTGAGATGTTTAGCACAGAGAACTTGTTGATGAATGATACAATGGAGTTTAATAGCTTTGCCTCCTTCTTCGATCACCTTGTTACAGATTAGGGTTGATAATCCACTTCGTTCACCAGCCATGGCAGGTGCCCCATCAGTAATAATCCCAGTAACTTTGTTCCAAGGCAGTTTCATGTCATCTATGGCGGAACTAACAGAAACAAATAAATCTTTTCCTCTTGTTTGGTCCGTAAGGCTCTGGAGGTCAAGTAGCTCTTCAGTCACATTCATTTCATCGTCCACCCCTCTCATAAAAATCAGCAACTGAGCTGTGTCAGATAGGTCCGTGCTTTCATCACAGGCTATTGAAAAGAAGTCAAAATCCACTCCTTTGGATGTCAACTGTCTCTTAATATCTGATGAAATCTCTTCAATTCTCCGTGCTACAGTGTTACGAGCCAGGCAAATGTTGGCAAACTCTTGCTTCTTCTCGGGACAGATATTCTCAACCATTTTCATAATGCATTCTTTGATAAAGTCACCCTCAGCAAAAGATTTGCAATTTTTAGCAATTAATGTTGCCACCTCATAGCTCGCCCTTGTGGCATTTTCATTTGACTCACGGGCTCTTATGAAAAATTTCTGTTGTGACATTAAAACAGCTTCAAGTTGCTTCAACTTTTCACTGCGGTCGTGCCCTGTTAGCTTGTCGTATGTGCTATGTCTCGACTGGTAGTGTCTCTTGACATTAAATTCCTTATAAACAGCCACAGTCTCTTGGCATATCAGACAAACACAGCGATTCTCTATTTCAGTGAAGAAATATTCCACTTTCCACCTGTCCTGGAAGCGGCGGCCCTCACTGTCAACTTTCCTTCTCTTATTTACGGTCGCCATTTTTTTAAATTGACCAGAAGGGGAAAGGATCATGTGAGCACAGTGCCAGAGGTTTAATACACTGCCCAAGTAATACACTGCACTAATACACTGCCCAACAAGAATTCTCTTGCCTTTGTGGCTGTTTGTGGCGAAGTCTCTAATGTTTGCAGCTCCACGTGCCTGAGCCCGCCAGGAAGCTGACAGTGCGCAGGGCCAATCACAGATACTGAGCTTGAGCAGCTGCGGAGTCCGTCCCTGCACTCTCAGCCCCAAGGTAGAGGGCTTGCAGGGTCAGAGGCGGGCGGAGAGCGCAGGGCACGCTGGCCTCACGGCGGCCCGGGGGCAGGGCGAACCCGTAGCCAAGCGGGGGAGCGGGGCTGCGGACGTGCCCTACATGGAGGACTTTAGGACCGCAGCGGCCGCCATGGACGGCGGCGGCGCGGCCAGAAGCGGCGCCAGTCAGAGGAGCGCCGGGGAGCCAGGAGAGGGGGAGGAAGCGGGGGCTGTCCCTGCACTCTCAGCCCCAAAGCGGAGTGCAGGGGCAGGGTTTGGGACCGCGGCGGCAGCGGCCCGAAGCAGCGCGCTGAGCGCGCCAGTTAAAAAAAGCACCGGGGAGCCGGGAGAAGCGGGGGGCCGTATTAAATCCGACCGCGGGCCGCATTTGGCCCGCGGGCCGGACTTTGGACATGCCTGCACCAGAAGGAGCGTCTACACTGCCCCTTCTTGTGCAAGAAAAACCCTCTTGCGCAACGCACTTACACCTATTACTTTTCACTAAACACCATTATCAGACTACTCGGTGCACATTCCTACCTTCCTTTGTGCGCACACCATACCTGGGGCTCTAATTACTGGCCACCTGCCTTTCACACAGATCATTGATCCTTGTGACTTTCAGGTACATTCACATGGCAGCTGTTTGAACATAATGTGCTTCTATTGCATGATCAGCACCAGAGTCTCCGGTTGTGTCTACACTGTGAGTTTTCTCAGCAAAAGACGTGCTCATGAGCAGGGCTTGCCAAGCAGCGGGGAGCTCTGCTCGCCAGGCACGTGGTTTCGCATGGTTCTGTGCACACGCAGATCGTTCTGCACATGTGCAGATCGCTCTGCTCCAGCTCTTCCGGGATGTAATTATTTACATCCATGGGCGAGTAGATTCCATTATTTGCTGAGCCCTGCTAATGAGAGTCTCATTTACATGAGTCATTATCTCATTTGCATATTTTCTGACAAACTGGTTTTGTGCTGGTGTTGTTGTGCAAAAACAAACAGCATGAAAGTTTTCTGTTTGTGCAAAACCCCCTTTTTCTGCAAGATCAGACCCTTTTTCTGCTCCTCTTTTTTGGGAGCATAAGAATCTTGTGGAAAAAGGGAAAATTGTGCAAAAAAAATGTTCACTGCTTGTTTTTGCACAGCAATCCCATTGGCAGAAAATATGCAAATGAGATTGTGACTCATGCAATTGAGTCCCTCATTAACATATTTTTTACAGAGAAAACTTCTAGTGTAGCTGTAGTCTCTATGAGCCTCACTAAATCAAACCCCTAGGGCACCTCCTGCTCTTTGCTATTATCCTACTCCCACTGTGAGGGCACCACCAAGCTCAACTGAAGGTAAAACCAACTCCAGGTACATGTTGAAGAATGGTGGGAAGAAAAGACCCATTGACCTGGCAACAAGGCACCACTGGGAGTTGAACCCAGGATCTCCTGCTTACTAGGCAGGCACTTTAGCCAACTAAGCCACGGTGCCCTCCTTGGAAGCAGCCCTAAAACTGTTCTACTTTATGGTTCCAGACACCCCCTTCCCATTCCTAAGTGCAGCCGTTCCCCATTCCCCTCCAGCTCTTGCCATGACTCAAGGTCTGCGCAGCCCAAGACATTTGATTGGCAGCTGGTACCCAAAACCTTTTTGTCAATTGTAGCCCCAGGCCCCAAAGGGACAGACCCAAGGCAGCCGCCTGGTCCTAAGGCCGGGCCTGCAGCCAGGGGGAGGGAGAAGAATCTCTCCTTTCAGCTGGAGTTGAATCAGCCACCTAAGGGCACTTGCCGAGCACCCGCTACAGGCCTCTGCTCTGCCAGCTGAGCTATGGAAGGTGCCTGGGGCAGGCTTCTTTGCCCAGTTTGGCCCTTGGATGAGTGTCAGGGCAAGATCCCCCGAAGGGGACGGCCTCCCAGGGGAGGGGCAGAGGAACCCAGCAGCACAGGGGTGTCACAGGCGCTTCACCCGCAGAAGGACCCTTGAGTGATCCCGGCAGAAACGCCGCGTCTCGCTCCCTGCAGCTCCCCTTGCTGCCCTGGCAGGCGCTGCCCCTTCTCCCACCGGCCTGGGCCTGGCCTCCCTCCCCGCCCGGCACCACAGAAAGCCCCTTGGCGTGAGCCTGGGCAAGCCAGAGGCCTCAGGCCTGTCCCCTCTGAGGGGCTTGTGCCTCGGCCTCCTCAGCCCTTGGTGCCGGCTCTCCCGGCTGCCCCCTGAGCGCTGCTGGGCAAAGGAGGCAGCAAGGCAGGAGGGAGGGGCAAGCTTAGGCCCTGGGCTCTGGGGCCAGCCCCGTTGTGGGTCAGAGCCCCCTGGCCACAATGCTACTCCAGGGGGCCTGGTTCCAGGGCCTCCTAATCCCAGGGACTGGGGGGCTGGAGGCCTTTGCCCTGGAGCCTCAGAGCTCCCCCAGTGCCACCTTCCAGGAGGGGGAATCTCCCGCAGGGCCGGTGCGATGTAGAAACCTCTCCCAGGGCAGTGCCCCCAGCCCAGTCTCTGCCCCTTGCGGGGGCAGGTAAGAGATACCCCCCCCTTCCCCAGAGAGCAGCCCCCCAGGGCTATAGGGGGCGGATCTGGCCCAGGGCTGCTCCCAGCAGAGGTGGCTTTGATCCCAGCCTGGGTCCAGGGAAACTGCTCCCAGCTCCCAGCATGTGCGAGGTTGGGGGAGCGAGCAGATCAGCGTTTGCAGATACAGGCAGTCCCCGGGTTACGTACAAGATAGGGACTGTAGGTTTGTTCTTAAGTTGAATTTGTATGTAAGTCGGAACTGGTACATATTGTAGGGGAAACTCTAGCCAAACATTTTTTTTAGTTTTGGATAGCATAGGGAAAGGTTAACTCCCCTCTAATGTTTGTTTTGCTGTCTGTTCCCCTGTTCAGAAGATTTCACATCTATTTCTGCCCCTGTGACAAACTCAGGACTAAAGGAGTAACTCATCAAATACCAAACAGCTCTGCACCATGCTTTGAGCTAATAGCTTTATTTCCACACACCACCCAGGGTTCTAGGAGGAGGGTCCTTTTTTTGCTAACACAATGAGGCCAGCACTTTGTTTGTTTTGGTGGAGTCTTTGTTTGCCCAGGGAGCCCAGCATGTATAGGGGGAGGAGGGGCGGAGAGGCTGCTTTTGTCTGCTGTTCGGCAGCCTGTTGCTCAGGGGAGGGGGCAGCCTGTTGCTGGCGGGGGGGGGGAGGCGTGCAGGATGCGAGGCCGCGGGGGGGGGCAGCGGGCGTGGGGAGGCACTTTTCCTCTGCCCGGCAGCTCTGCGGGATCCCTGTCCCTGTGGCCAGCTGCTGCAGGCAGAGGCCAGTTGGAGCCGGCCGAAGAGGAGGAGGAGGTGGATTCTAGGACCCAGGTGAGCGAGCCCCGGGAATGCTGCTGCGCATGTGCGGGAGTTTCCTCACCCCGTTCGTATCTAGGGATCCGACGTAAGTCGGATCCACGTAAGTCGGGGACTGCCTGTATTTACACTTATTTGCATAATGCGTATGCAGATATGCAGGGCTCGGCAATTAGGGCAATCTACCCGCCCGTGGTGAGTAGATTTTAGCCCGGTGCGGCGCTCAGTGCAGTCTGCGCATGCACAGTGATATGTAAATAAAATGTTACTGGTCTGGCAAAAGTTTGTGAATGGTTTGTCTGTCCATGGTATAAACACAAAGGCTGGAAACACTGGCCTGATCCCTGGGGGCTGGCCGAATGCAAGGCAGGGAAAACATTGGGTGAAGGGAGGGGGCATATTTTCCCCACCAGGCCTTTGTCCCTCGGAATCCCTGGGGACGTTGGGTTTTGTCTCATTTTTCTTCCCTTTTCCCTGCTTCCCTCTTTGCTGTGAGGAGGGGGCAGCTCTCGCCCTCGCGGTGGGAAGCCATGGTACAGGGATGGGATGGGCACATGCTCTGAGAGGGAGTCCCTGGGCTGTTTGGGGAGAAAAGTTTCTCATGTCTGCTTTCCTCCACACCACCAGGATGGCCGAGTGGTTAAGGCGTTGGACTTAAGATCCAATAGATGTTTGTCTGCGTGGGTTCAAACCCCACTCCTGGTAGCTTCCCTTCTTTGGCGAGACATTGATCAGGATGGTGTTTAATCCTGCTGTGAGGCAGGGGACTGGATTTTGTCTCTGAAGGTCCCTTGGGCTATATCTGCACTGGTGGGTTCTTGTGCAAGAACACATCCATGCTGGTGTGTGTGAGCTGTGCTTCTGTGCAAGAGCATCCATGGCAGTGTGGGCGCTCTCTTGTGCAAGAAGCCCTTTCTTACCACACTTTACTATAAAACTTCTTGCACAAGAGCGAGTGGGCAGTGTGGCCCTTCTTGCGTAATAACCGACCAGTGTAGACACAGCCTTCCAGTTCTAGTCCCAGTTCTGATTGGCTGAGCAGGGGCCAGTCACAGGGGGGAGACTCAGGACTTTGTTAAAGCGACGAGGAGTCCTGTGGCACCTTATAGACTAACTGAAGTGTAGGAGCATAAGCTTTCGTGGGCAAAGACCCACTTTGTCAGATGCATCTGACGAAGTGGGTCTTTGCCCACAAAAGCTTATGCTCCTACACTTCAGTTAGTCTATAAGGTGCCACAGGACTCTTTGTCGCTTTTGCAGATTCAGACTAACACGGCTACCCCTCTGATACTTGATTCAGGACTTTGTTGTTCTCCTTAAGTCCCAGCAAATGAGCCAGAACCAATCGACTGCTGGGGGAATTGTTCTGCTTCTCGCCAGTGGTTGTCTCTGAGCAGCTCCTGAGTCTCTCTGTGTCCTGGTGCTTCTAACCCACTGGCTGAGCCATCCCTAGGCCGGGCTGTGGGGCTGTAGCTCCTTTGAGGCACTTTATTCTGATCCATCAGGGTGTGAAACTCCAGACTGAGGGGGACTTTCAGCATCAGGCTTCTGGGTCCTTTTCTTCAGTCCCCACCCCACTCAGTAACCCACCCCCAGCCTCTTCCAGCACAGCCTGCCCCACCTTCCCCTATAGGGCTTCCACAGGGACCTCTGTCCCAGGGGGAATGGGGAGCCCCTGCCCCCGGCACCCACCCAGCCTGCTGCTGCTCCCACAAGAGCAGAGGATTCACCCGACACAAGTAAGTGCCTCTGTCCCCCCTGACCCGCGCTGCTGGTTTTCCCTCCTATGTAGCTTGCTGGCCTAGGTAAGGTCACATGAGACTGCTCATATCACCTCCCACCTCTCCCCCGCCAGCACGGAGCCCTGGGCAGCCGCCCTGGTCATTCAGGTCTCAGGCTGGCAGGGCCTGCAGGGATACTGGGTTTGAATGACAAGGTGTTGGAGCAGCTATTAAAAGGCTTCTTCCTTGGCAGGGGCATTGTGCTTGTGGATTGGCTGTTTCTTGGATGACTGGTGCTTGCACATGCAGCTGGGCTTTAGCAAATCAGAATGATGCAAGTCGTGAGTAACCCAGCGCCTCTGGAAATGGGAGTGGAGTAAAAAGTACAATATTGTCTAAACAAAATAAAATAACTTGAATAAAAATCAAAGTGTGACTAAAATAAATGACTTGAGTAAAGTACAAACACCCAAAAAAGGTCTTGAGTAGTGTGATCAAGTATTTCTACTTAGTTACTTTCCACCTCAGCCCAGCAGGCAGGGGTTCTTGGCCCCTTGCTGGTCTGTGGACTGGCAGTTTGTTACCACTGACTTAGAGGAGCCCCAGGAACTGCAGTTTCAGGAAGAAACAGCAAGAGATTTTGATTGGCTGCCAGGTGCTCCACATGCTAATCAGGAGGCGTGTTGCTGTAAACAGGGACATGGAGCATATTCTAATATACAGATTTCTAAACCTGGTGGAATGTGTTTGAATGGGACAAGCATTTTGCTGACATTATTTCTGTTTCACACAGATGTTGTGTGAAAACATTCCTCATGAGGAGAAAGTGAATGCACATGAATGTGGGTGTGTAGCGAGCAGGCTGCTGTTAAGACTGTGCTTTCAGGGATCATTTCTATAGTTGGTAACTAAAGAAATACAGTTGAAAGTGGTTGGTCTCGCTAGCCATGAGGATGAGTGATAGTGTTCTCTTCTGAGCATGAAGCAAGCAGACAGTGTTGTTTTAATGTAATTGCTGTCTGCTGTTGATGATTGTTCCTTCTTTCCTGTTGGGAAGCTGGAGGAAGAGAGCAGAAGCTGAGTGGTTGGCTACTGTCAAAATGTTTAAAATTAGTTTTCAAGTCAAAAGGAGCAGGGATTTCACTTTATAATCCTGTCCTGGCTTTTCTTGAATTCCTGGTTTTACATGTGCTACCCTGATCCTGATGTCTTCATGTTGTTCTCTCACCAGCTTTTGGGACTTTTTCCCTGAGCTTCTCACACTCAACTTAGCTAGTCTCTTAGATCTGCTTCATGCGTTGTCCCTCATCTGTTCCTTAGTGGCCCTGGGAGAGACAGATACTAGGTGCAGCCAGGTATTAATTATCCCTTGGGTTAGTGTCTTTCTCCCATAACTTGTAGCTAAGATATTTGTTAGTAACTGGCAGAGGCCGCTGGGGCTCACCCCCGAACAGGCGCCCACAGACTCAATATTGGTGCACAAGATGAAACTCACCCTGCTCCTGGAACAGAAACACTGATGAGCAGTGAGGCCCCTCCCTGGCAGCACCGAGCAGTGAGAGCTGAGTGAAGGGGGAGGCAGGCCCAGGGGGAGAAGGCTCCATGACTGTGTGAGAGGGAGGCTCTGCCCTGGCCAGTGGGGAATCGTTGCCTCTCCGAGGGGCCCAGGCCTGGTGGGTCATTTCCCCAGGTTACTGAGTGGGGGCTGGAGCCAGTTCTGGGTTGTCTCCTTCAACAATCAAAGCAAACCAATGGATCTTGTGCCGACCTGACTGTGCTGGGCTAGTGCTTTGTGTGCCACAGAGCTTCCTGCAGGGCTGCCCACACAGCAGAGGGGAGGGGCAGTTTGAGTCACCCATCTCTGCCCCTTCTGAAAATGGCAGGTGCTGTCTTAGCAGTGAGGGAGAGGTGGGAAGGAGCCTGAAGTAACCTCTTGGGTCACAGCTGCTGTAACGTGTGATAGTGAAATAAAAGGTTAGGCAGTTGTCCAGAGGGTAAATTGACCAGGGATCTGTGGCTGGTTTCTTGGAACCAGACAGGACTTGTTCGGGGTAGGTGGGATTGGGTGCTAAGACCCCCCACCTGTGTATTAGGCCCGGGGCCATCTGGGGCATGGATATTGCTGAGGTGTCGGAGGGGTTTTGCTCGTGAGGCTTCAGGCAGGCAGCTGAAGCACTCTGAGACTGGTTTGTGGCCTATTTGGAGAGGTCACCAGTCTGGGGGCTGTAAGGAGCCCCAGATTTGAGCAATTCGCCCTGAGCGGACGTCCTCAGCTGTGCCCAGATACGGCCCGGTCCATCACAGGGGACCATTCTCCCTTGTCCAGAGGGACAAGAACAGCCAAACAGAACATCAAAGCAGTCAGACTGGGCCATGCCAGTTGTCCAACTAGCCCAGAATCCTGTCTCAGGACAGCAGACAGTTATTAAGTGATCCTTCCCATCTCCCATTCCCAGCTTCTGGAATGCACCAGCTAGGGACACCTGCCCTGTCCATCCCGGTTAAATGCCATTGATTGACTTTTCCTGCATTAAATTATCCAATTTTGTTTTGGGCCTTCTGTGACGTAGTGGGGGGTACTTGCTGGGCTGTGGTGACCCCTGCTGTCTGGAGCAAGACCCAGCAGGGAAAACCTCATTATGCAAAGCTAATGCCAAACTTGTTGAACCAGTGGCCAGACACCCCCCATGGAGAGGAACAAAGGAAGGTGGAAGGCTGCCCTGGCTGGGGGGCAGGGCTGGAAGTTAGTTAGTTGGTGGCTGGCTGTCTGTGAGCATGGAGGAGACAGCCTAGGGAGAGGAGCTGGAGTTTAGGGGCCCAGTCTCCCCCCAACTCAAGGGGGCCTGAGGCATCCTAGCCCAGCTCTGTGACCAGATTACATCTGTGCTGTGCTGTATCCTGGAGAGGCAATAAACTTCCTCTATTCCACCGGCTGGTACAGTCTGTTTGTGCCATTTCGGGGTGCAGGAGACAGGGGACCCCCAACGCGCCGTCACACTGGTGTCAGAAGTGGGATGCACTGCACCCCGTGGATGGAGCTTCCAGCGGCAAGTGACAAGGCGCAGTAGAAGCAAGAGCCCTGGAGCCAGGCATGCTGGAGACAGAGCGAAGCGGTTCCTGGGAATCGTGGGGCGCTGCAGCACTATACTGGTGAGTCTGCACCGAGGGGCCCAGTGGGCAGATGGCCTACGCCCGACTCTTGAAGGCAGAGCTGGTGGGGCTGTGCAGAGAGAGGGGCTTGCCTGTGCGGAAAGCAACCAAGGCCCAGCTGATTGCCCAGCTGGAAGATAATGACCAGCCACAGGGCCAGGATCTTGTCCCCAGGGGAAGCAGCCAGACCTCCCCTGAGAGTGTGTCAGGCTCAGAGAGGGGGAGGAGCGCTGGGACCCACCGGAGAGAGGAGACAGCGTCTCCCGGGAGGCCTGCAAGTCATAGCCCATCTAGGGCAGGGGCCCAGCTGCGGATCAAGGAATTGGAAGTAGAGGACCGAGAGAGGGAGCGCCAGGACCGAGAGAAGGAGCGCCAAGATCGAGAGAGGCAGCGGCAGCATGAGCTGGCCATGGCAGAGCGGAGAACCTGCGGGGCCACGGCTGCGCCAAGTGCAGATGGGCCCCAAGGTCCCAGGACTGCCAGACGCTTGGAGAGGCTCGTGGTGGCCCAATTGAAGGACATGGGCGACATAGACAGGTTCCTCAGTGCCTTTGAGAGGGCCTGTGGACTGCAACGGGTTCCCCCAGCTGACTGGCTGCAGGAGCTCATCCCTGCACTGAACCAGGAGGCGGCCGGAGTGCTCAGTCAGCTGGAGGACCTACAGCCAGGGGATTACAACCGAGTCAAGGAGGCCCTGCTGCACAAGTTCGGGCTGACCCCCGAGATGTACAGGAAGAAGTTCCGGGGGGTACAGAAAGGGCCATGGGAGACCTATGTGGACCTGGCCGCCCGCCTGGCGCAATACTGCCACAAATGGGTGTCTGGAGTCGGAGCCCAAACCGCAGAGGAGCTGCTCAAGCTGGTCATGATGGAGCAGTTCTATGAAGCGTGCACACCCAAACTGAGGCTGTGGCTCAAGGACCGGAGACCAGAGAACCCCCAGGAGGCCGGGAGGCTGGCGGATGAGTTCACGGAGAGCCGGTCCGGGTGTGAACCGGAGTCCCGGAGAGAGAGGGAACCGCGCAGAGACCGGATCTTGGCTGAGCAACGGAGAGAGACACCTCCGAGGCAAGCCCCAGGGACCAGGACCAGTCATCGATACCCCAGAGAACCAGCCAGGCCCTGGACAGAGACAGCCCAAAGCCTAACTTGCCATCGCTGTGGGCAAAAAGGCCACAAGAGGGCTCAGTGCACCAGGTCCCAGGACCGGGGACTTTCCAGGGTTAACTGGCTGGGGCGGGAGGAAGGGCAGGCTGCCCCAGAGGCAGGGGCTGGCAGGCAAACCTCAGCTCAGAGAGAGGGGAAGGATGCTCAGTGCACCTCCCCTGGGAGGTCTGACCCTCGGGAGGCGGATTTCTTCGTGTACCGGGTGGGGGCAGGACGGCCCCTGCGGAGCGAGTGCCTCATACCCCTGGAGGTGGATGGTAGGAAGGTGAAGGGCTTCTGGGACACGGGGGCGGAGGTGACTCTGGCCCAATCCGACATAGTGGCCCCAGAGCGGATACTACCCCACGCGTAGCTGACCCTGAAGGGCATAGACGGGTCCCCGTTTAAGGTGCCTGTAGCCAGGGTGCATCTGAAATGGGGGGCGAAGGAAGGCCTCAAGGAAGTGGGGGTGCACCCGCACTTGCCCACCGAGGTGCTGATGGGGAATGACCTAGAGGAGTGGCCCCATGAATCCCAGCGGGCTCTAGTCACCACCCAGAGCCAGAGCCAGCGGGGGGCTGACAACCTGGGTCCAGGGAAGGACTCCGGGCATCGTCCTCAGGGTCCCATCCCAGTGGACACGGGGTCCAGCCAGGCTGGGACTCCGGACCTAGGCAAAGGTGGGGAACAGGTCCCGATCTCTGCCTCAGCAGCTGAATTCCAGGCTGAGGTGCAGGCAGACCCCTCCTTGCAGAGGCTGAGGGACCAGGCTGGCCTCCGTGCAGCTCAGCCCAGGGGGAGAGGTGGCCAGGAGAGATTCCTGTGGGAGCGTGGACTCCTGTTCCGGGAATGGCTTCCCCCCAGGAAGGTGAGGACATGGGGGGTCCAGCGGCAGCTGGTCGTCCCCCGAAAGTATCGCCTCAAGCTGCTGTATTTGGCCCACAATGTCCCCGTTGGGGGCCACCGGGGGATCCGGAGCACCTGGCTGAGGCTGCTCCAGCACTTCTATTGGCCGGGAATCTTTACAGCCGTGCAGCGGTACTGCCGGTCCTGTGACTCCTGCCAGAGGGGCGGGAAGGCCCAAGACAGGAGGAAAGCGGCTTGGGGGTCTCGACCCCAGATAGAGGACCCTCTGGGCTTGCTGAGAGAGTTATGGGAGGGGAAGCCCCCCCTGGATGGAGCATCGGGGATGGAAGCCGCCCTGGCTGTCCAGAGAAGGCTCACTGGGCTCATGGCCCCGGCCCGAGAGACCCTGGCCAGAGATCAAGGCCAGTGGAAGGGTGGGAGTGACCCCCGAGGACAGGCCTGTGCCAGTCGCCCTGGAGTGGGGCGGCGAGTGGACAGAGGGAAGCCAGCTCATGTGGGTCCTCACCACGGCCGGCCCGAGTCAAGGGGAGCACCCATGTCCCCAGGGCGGGTTCCCACGCAGAGGACCCGAACTTCCCTAGGTCACGAGCGGAGTGACCCTGCTCAGTTCGCTCTCGGAGGGGGGAGAACTGTGACGTAGTGGGGGTACTTGCTGGGCTGTGGTGACCCCTGCTATCTGGAGCAAGACCCAGCAGGGAAAACCTCATTATGCAAAGCTAATGCCAAACTTGTTGAACCAGTGGCCAGACACCCCCCATGGAGAGGAACAAAGGAAGGTGGAATGCTGCCCTGGCTGGGGAGCAGGGCTGGAAGAGGGTGAGTTAGTTGCTGTCTGTGAGCATGGAGGAGACAGCCTAGGGAGAGGGGCTGGAGTTTAGGGGCCCAGTCTCCCCCCAACTCAAGGGGGCCTGAGGCATCCTAGCCCAGCTCTGTGACCAGATTACATCTGTGCTGTGCTGTATCCTGGAGAGGCAATAAACTTCCTCTATTCCACCGGCTGGTGCGGTCTGTTTGTGCCATTTCGGGGTGCAGGAGACAGGGGACCCCCAACGCGCCATCACACCTTCTTGCAGATTTCAGTTTTGCAACATCCTCTGGCAAGGAGTTCCACTGGGTGCAAAAATGCTTCCTTTTGGTCTATTTTTAACTTGGTTACTTATCAGATTCATTCTCTCACCCTGGTTCTTTAGTAGGAGAAAAAATAATTTCTGCACCCCTGTCATCATCACATAAACCCCTGTCCCATTGCCCCTTGCTTGTCCCTTTCCCAAGCTGAGAAGAAGAAGTTCCATGAACTCCTGGGAGCTGCTGTTCCAAAGAAGAGGCATTTCCCGTGGAGAAGATGCCAAGCCCAATCCCCTACACAGCGCCCCAGGAAATACAAATGGACATTGGGAAAGCTCCCTCTCGGGCACAAAGGCAGCACTTTTCCAATGGAGCTAATTCTGCCCCACCTGCCCCCTGCCTCCAGTGTTCCTGGCACTGCCTGGCCCAGGAGGGCTGGTGTCCAGCAGCTCTCTGCCCCAACGTGGCTGGCTTTTGGGGAGAGCAACTAGGAAGTGGGGGAGGTGGGCTAGGGCAGCCACTTAGCCCCGGCTGGCTCTGCCAGTAAAAGGATGATGGTGATGATCTCCTAGAACACTGGAGAATGTGGGCATTGATCCCATTGCCTCTCGCATGCAAAGCGAGCGCTCTACCACTTGAGCTAATTCCCCTGCTGTGTTCAGTTTGGCCTTCTTGGAGGCTCTTCCCTTCTCCACAGGGACGTCTGTCTTCTAGGTCAGTTAGTCGTGGGAAAGGAGAAGGCTCCGAAAAGGCCACAAGGGCAACTCTCAGGAAGGAGACTCCCTGCAGCAAAGCCTTGGGCGGGGAGGGTAGCGGCAGGGTGTGGTCTCTTTGATGACCCCTGCCCTGCAGCCTGTCCCACCTGGTCATTGTCATGGACTCTCTGTGAGGTCATCACCTCCCAACCTCCTTTAGCCAATAAGCTGAGGGGCTGCAAAAGGCCCTTGTGATGTCACTGCCACACCCACCCCTGCCCTCCAGGGCTAATGTCCTGCCCCAGGCAGCCCCTTTGCATGGCTGAGCTGCTCCCAGGGGTGAAAGTGACACATTTCTTACAGGGGCTGTTCTATTGGGCACCACCCTTTGGGGGGGGAGGAGGATCAAGGCAGGAAGTCAGGGGAGGGGTTGTGATAGGACCGTACCTGTAAGAAATTAAAATGTGGAGTGTGGGCGACTCAGGGCAGGGATTTGGGGAGTGTGTGAGAGTGGGGGGGAGGGGCTCAGGGCAGGGGTGAGGATGTGGAAGGGTAGAGAAGTCAGGGCACACGTAGCCTTTGTTACTCACTTGGCTTGGCTGGCAGCTGACACTCTGTTCCTTGCTTCCCTTCTGCTGCTTCATCTCTTAGGGTGCCCCCCGCCTGTCCCGTGCTGAGAGCCAGGCCCAAGCAGGAAAGAGGCGGCTGGGCCCTCTTGGCGTCAGGGTCCCACCCCCCATCTTCCCACCATCAGCAGCCACAGCCCCTGTCAGCCACTGGGTCAGCCCAGGAAGGGAGGAAGGAAATGGGGCCAAGTAGTGAGTTAGGGTATGAGGGGCAGGCAAAGCTCATCTTGCCTTGCAGGGCCACCAGCAACAGCATGTGTCTTGTGCGCTGCTGTGGAGTAAAGCATCCCTGAGGGAGAACCCTGCCCCCAGGGCTACGTCTAGACTGGCCCCAAATTCCAGAAAAGGGATGCAAATCAGGTAAGTCAGCATAGGGAAATCCGCGGGGGATTTAAATATCCCCCGCGGATTTAAATAAACATGTCCGCCGCTTTTTTTCCGGCTTGGAGAAAAGCCGGAAAAAAGCGTGTAGACTGGCCCGATCCTCCGGAATAAAGCCCTTTTCCGGAGGATCTCTAGGAATAAGAGATCCTCCGGAAAAGGGCTTTATTCCGGAGGATCGGGCCAGTCTAGACGTTTTCCGGCTTTTCCCCAAGCCGGAAAAAATAGGTGAAGCTACAGAAGCTGACGGGGACAATCAGCGGGCGGAGGGTTATTTTTTCTCCTCCCTGGGCTGATGTGGCTAGAACTGAGGAGAAGAAAATCCTCTTCCCTTCTCCTCAGAAGATGGAAATTGCAGTTGGTTCTCTCTCTGGTTCTACTAAAGCTGGACCCCAGGACTAGACTTTTCTTTCTAAAACCCTGGTGAAAACTAAGAGCCAATTGCTCACAGGCTGAGAAAGTGAGTTAAAGAAAGTTATCACCAAGGATGGGGCTTGAACCCATGACCCTGAAACTAAGAGTCTCATGTTTTACCCACTGAGCTAGCCAGGCTGTGTGCAAAACGTTTCCTAATATCCCATCACAGCATAACAGGAGCCAAGTGTTCTCCACTGACTGACTCAAGGCTCTTTCTTGACCCTCATGTGGGGTTCTGGTCTGTGGAGAGGTTTGAACTCGAACCCCACTCCCGACACACCCACTTCTTTCCCCACAAGGAACAGACCCATTTCCATCTCTCCAGGGACAGGAGAAGGGCTCTGGCCTGTTCTCTGCAAAATGCTCAGCCTGTTTCATTTTCTGCAGGAACGAGTGGGATCCATGCGCCCTGTTCCCCAGTGAGAGGTATGTGTCCTCTTCCCCCCTTTCCACAGACACAGCAGGCCAGGGGGTTGTGCACCTGCAGTGGCCCCTTCCTACTTGACCTCCCACAAAGCTGGGGTGAAAAGCTGCTAGACCCCAGCCCTCCTGGGCCAAGCCATGGCAGAGGTAGCAGGATTCACTCCCATCTTCTCCTGCCTGCGCCCTGGTACTGAGGGGCTGGCCCCATTCCTGCTGCCCCAACTCTTATCCCCACAATGCACTTTGTGCAGGGGCCATTGGTCTTTGTGCCAAGGTGCGTGGCTGGGAGCCAGGACTCAGGACCCTTCCCCCAATCCCCCCTCTGACCCACTCACACTGTCTGGCTGCCTCCAGCACAGGCTGAGCTCAGGGGTCAGGTGGGTGACCTGCCCTGCAACTGTGATGGCATCAGGCCCTTCCAGCCCACCTGCTCAGTCTGGAGATGGAGCTCCAGTGGCCTCAGACACCCAGCAAGAGGAACAAAAATCTCATTGTTGAACCTTAGTGCATGGAAGCTGAAGCACCAGCACCTTGTAACAACCAGCAGAGTCTTAGCAGGTCCCACTGAGATTTGAACTCAGATTGCAGGATTCAGAGTCCTGAGTGCTACCCTTACACCATGGGACCTTTGATGTGAAAGTGCAGTGGGCACCTCTGACTCTCAGCTCTCAGGCTGGCCTCTGCTCTCCTGGCTTCTCTCCAGCTGCTTCATCTCCCAGGACTCCCTGTAAGAAATGTGTCACTTTCACCCCTGGGAGCAGCTCAGCCATGCAAAGGGGCTGCCTGGGGCAGGACATTAGCCCTGGAGGGCAGGGGTGGGTGTGGCAGTGACATCACAAGGGCCTTTTGCAGCCCCTCAGCTTATTGGCTAAAGGAGTTTGGGAGGTGGTGACCTCACAGAGAGTCCATGACAATGGCCCGGTGGGACAGGCTGCAGGGCAGGGGCCATCTCAGAGCCCCCCCATGGCTTTGCTGCAGGGAGTCTCCTTGAGAGTTGCCCTTGAGGCCTTTTCGGAGCCTTCTCCTTTTCCAAGACTAACTGACCTAGATGACAGACGTCGCTGTGGAGAAGGGAAGAGCCTCCAAGAAGGCCTCTGTAAATGTAGCAGGGGAATTAGCTCAAGTGGTAGAGCGCTTGCTTAGCATGCGAGAGGTAGTGGGATCGATGCCCACATTCTCCAATACAGTTCAGCTTTTATCCCTTATTTTCACTGTCAGGGGCTCAGTGGCCTCCTCCCTCTTCCTACCTGCTCTCCCAAAAGAGACAGACCTGGCTCCCCTTCCTTTGCTACCAGCAATTGCCATGCTGCAAAGCAGAGAGTGGAGATATCAGGCTCTGTGGTGCAATGGAAAGCATGTTGGACTTTTAAGCTGCAACAAAATACAGGACTATGTAGCACTTTAAAGACAAACAAGATGGTTTATTAGATGATGAGCTTTTGTGGGCCAGACCCACTTCCTCAGATCAAATAGTGGAAGAAAATTGTCACAACCATATATACCAAAGGATACAATTAAAAAAACCGAACACATATGAAAAGGACAAATCAAATTTCAGAACAGAACGGGGATGCGGGGGGGAAGGTAAATGTCTGTGACCTAATGATATTAGAGGTGATAATTGGGGAAGCTATCTTTGTAATGGGTAAGATAACTAGAGTCTTTGTTAGGACCCCGCCGTAAAGTGTCGAATTTTAGCATGAATAACAGTTCAGAGGATTCCCTTTAAAGTGCAGTTTTAAAAGGCTTTTGAAGCAGGAGGCAGGTAATTAAGTCATTGAGATAATGTCCTTTCTGGTTGAAATGGCAAGAAACTGGTATTTTTCTGTATTTTGTTTCAGCTACCCTAGACTAACATGGCTACTTTTCTATCACTCTTTTAAGCTGCAGTGATTCATGTGAGCCCAGCTAGACATTCAAAGTTTGTGGGTTCAAGTCCCATGAGTCTCACTTTAGCTGCTTTCTCATTTCCAGGGCGCAGCTTTTACAGAACAGGCAATCCTTAGGGTGAAACTGGGGTGGGCTTGAGTCCAGACAGTTCCCAGCAGACCCCAGTGAGGATGGAGGGAAGGGCTGGTTCTTGTGGCTGGGGCTGGGCGTTGTTCTGAAAGGCTTCAGGTGCCATTAGATCGTTTTATCCCTCCCTGTCTCCTCCCAGTGCTGAGCAACACTCAGGCTATGTCTGCCCTACACTGCTCTTCTGGGAAAAGCTACGCACATTTCAAAACCCAGTTTGTGCAGCTTTTTCTTCTGTTTTTTTTTTTTTTTTTTTTTTGGAAGAGGCTTTTCCGACATTTGGCCTGTTACACTGGGCAAGTCACACAAGGGAGGCAGCAGGCAGAGCTGGCCCAATGCACCAGCCTCCGAGGGCAGGGAGGCCAAGGCACAAGCAGCTGCCTGGCCTAATTTATCTGGCTTCCCCAGGTTGGCACCCAGGGGCATTATCAGCTGACGTTACCCCCCCCCCCCTGTCACATGAGCGTTGGGCTCATCAACAGGCTGGTCAGCAGCAGCTGCAGTTACCTGGGCACCGCAATAAGAGAAGACCCTGTGTTTCTGCCTGGCTTTGAACCAGGGACCTTTTGCGTGTGAGGCAAACATGATAACCACTACACCACAGAAACACATTTCAAGGCATGGAACTTGGCTGACTGTTCTGTTTCTAGCTCTTTCTAACACCCTGCTCTGCAGGGGAGGGGGATGCTCCTTGTGAACACTCCACCTCTTGTTCTCAGGGAAGCACCTAATTTCCTCACCAGCACCTTGAGATTTGTAGCTCAAAGCTGGAGCTGCTGTGGAAGGAGGTGAAGCTACAGAAGCTAACAGGGGACAATCAGCGGGCGGAGGGTTATTTTTTCTCCCCCCTGGGCTGATGTGGCTAGATCTGAGAAGAAGAAAATCCTCTTCCCTTCTCCTCAGAAGATGGAAATTGCAGTTGGTTCTCTCTTTGGTTCTACTAAAGCTGGACCCCAGGACTAGACTTTTTCTTTCTAAAACCCTGGTGAAAACTGAGAGCCAATTGCTCACAGGCTGAGAATGTGAGTTAAGGAAGGGCACCGCCCAGCATGGGGCTTGAACCCATGACCCTGAAATTAAGAATCGCATGCTCTAGCAACTGAGCTAGCCAGTCTGCCTGCAAAAAAGTTCCTAATATCCCATCTCAGTGTAACAGGAGCCAAGTGTTCTCCACTGCCTGACTCAAGGCTCTTTCTTGCCCCTAATGTGGGGTTCTGGTCTGTGGAGAGGTTTGAACTCGAACGCCACTCCTGACACACCCACTTCTTCCCCCACAAGGAACGGCCCCATTTCCATCTCTCCAGGGACTGGTCCGTTCTCTGCAAAATGCTCAACCTGTTTCATTTTCTGCAGGAATGAGAGGGATCCATGCGCCCTGTTCCCCAGTGAGAGGTATGTGTCCACTTCCCCCCTTTCCACAGACACAGCAGGCCAGGGGGCTATGAGCCTCCAGAGGCCCCTTCCTACTTGGCCTCCCACAAAGCTGGGGTGCCAGAGGCAGGCTCTGACTGGGAGACACTCCCAGCAGCCAAGCACATTTCTCAGGCAGCCCCTTCCCTGCGCAGGGGGCACAGGTCACACGCCTGGGTGAATAAGAGCTTGTGGGGACTGGCCAGGGCTTCAAGCAGGCAGCTCCCATTGGCCACAAACAAGCTTGGAGCAGGGACCAGGCATGAAGCCTTTTCCTCTGCAGCTGAGAGACACAAAGGGCCCAGCAGCCCCTTCTCTCAGCTGTGCGTGGGGGCAGGGCGAGCAGGGAATCTGCCTGAGGCTTCTTGCTGCCATGTTGGGTGGCTTCATGGGCTGGATCCAGCCCGCTGGCCTGTATTGCCCAGGCCTGGCTTAGAGGGAACCTTGGCTCTGGCTGTGGGGGAGAGGCGCTGTGGAAAGGCCAGTCTGGCCTTCCTGGGCAGGGCATGACGACATGCGGCAAAACATCCCGCACAGAGAATTACAGGCCAGACAGGACTCTTATCACAGCCAAAGTAGCTCAGTGGGGAGAGCGTTAGACTGAAGATCTAAAGGTCCCTGGTTCAATCCCAGGCTTTGGCATGCTCCCATAGGGGCTAATTACTTCAAGTTGATGGTTTTGCTTAGAGCTGTTATCACAACCTGCACTGCAGGAGAAAAGGGGAGATGAGCTGCATCCTGGGGCTCTTCCTGCTTTCTCTTGGCCCTGGGTCTCTATCCTGCCACAGGGCAGGTACAAGGGCTACAGTTGGGGGGAATCAGGTGACACCACAAAAAACACTCCCTGTTGGCCTGGCTGGAACATGGCACCACATGAGCATGTTGCTAACACCCATGTCTCCCCCCCTCAGGGCCACTAGAGATGTCCTTGCACCCTGGAGTTGTCTGTCTGGGCCATACACTCACACACACTGGCCCCTCCCTTTCTAGGGCAGGGCTCCTGTAGTTCCTTGCTTTACTCAACCTGGGAGTTGGGCTTATCCCAAGCAGCAGGGGCTGTGTTTACCTGGGGAGCCACAAATAGCAGCAGAACCCCCTGTTCCCACTTTTTGCTTGGCTTTGAACCAGGAGCCTTTTGCACATTAAGCAAACACGATAACCACGATAACCACCACCCCACAGAAACATGCTTGTCAGTTTTTTTCTGTACATAAACTTGGACAAATATTCTGTTACTAATTCTTTGCCCAAGGCAGAGCAAGAGCAGGGAACAAGACCCCCCCCCCCAATACTTCTCTAGACCCTTTGCTCCCAACACAGGGAAGGGGGGGGGGGCTGTGCACCTCGGGAGGAGTGACCCACATCATATCCCCAACATTTCTGCCCTTCATGGATGGACCTTTGAGGGAGGCCCAGATGCTCCATCCTCTCACTCAACTCCTATCACACACTGGAGCAGGGCAGCCCCCAAGGGTAGGGCTGAGCCATGGGGTGCTGGGCAAGGGGCAGAGGCTGCAGGAGCTGAGAGTTTCCCCAGAGCCCAGGGACCCATAAGGAGGCACCATGCTCTGTGTCTCTCTCAGAAGGCACAGAAAGGGATTGACTGGGGACAGGGAGAGTGGCTCAGGGGTTGTGCAGCTTGTTGTCTGGTTAGGGGTGTGGTCAAAACACAGGCCTTGCTGTGAGCAGGATTTGAACCTGTACAGGGAAACCCTATTGGATTTCAAGTCCAACACCTTAACCATTCAGCCATCACAGCTATGAAGTCAGCAGTGCCACAGGGCCAGGGAAACTGGTAACTAATCCCAGTGCCCAGACCTGATGTCACCTCCCCCACCGAATTCACACAGCAAACCTGGCTCCCCGAGAACAGAGGGAGCTTCGGGGCTCATTGCTGGGCCATGGAGTGACGCATCAAACCAGACCCCTCCTGTGGGCCTGTGAGTGTTGCTGTCCCTGCTGTACAGACAGGGCCATGGGGCCAGGGAGAGATTCACTGAATGGGCCAAGGTCACTCAGTGAGTTAGAGCCCAGCTCTGCCCCCAGCTCCCTGCCCCACCCACCGACGTGCTGACTCCCTCGCTGCCAGGGGGCTGTTTGCATTGGCCTCTTTTGTTTTCTTTTCTGCTGTGAGACATTGGGACAGTTGGCCAGGGCATCCTGCAGTTGCCATCTCCCTCTGTGCAGGTGCTGTCCAGAGCCCCGACTAGCAAACGCTGATACTGCTGTTGGGTCCAGACCAGAGGGGAGTGTTTAAGGGTTATTTCAGAAGAAGAGTTTTCTCCCAAAATAACTGCATCTAAATGTTGTTTTTTATTTCATAATAAAGTATTTTGAAACAGCGCCCAGACGCGATTATGCAAATGTAGCGCTGGATATTTAAATCCCAATTTCATTCACAATTTCGAATGTCTCCATTTGCATCCCTCTCCTGAAGGAGACTGCAAGTGTCGACATGTCCTGGGTGTTGCAACCTCCCAGCACTCACCTGATGTTCCCTCCCCACTGCCTGAAGCCATTTGGGAGTCCTCCTGTGTCTCCTGGAGCTGCAGGTCATCAGCGTTGTCATCCTGAAGCTGCAGCTGCTGCTGCCCAGGTGTCTCCATCCCAGACTCCACAACTCTCCCTGGAGACAGGGGCTCCCCACACCCCAGGATTCGGTCCAGTTCCTCACAGTATGCACAGTGCTGCGGTGCTTCCCCAGAGCGGGACCTGCCCTCACGGGTCCTCACGTACCCCTCCCGCAATTCGTTGACCTTGGGTCTGACTTGGTCTAGGATACAGGACGGGGGAGGTGGCCTTTCTCTGCAAGGCCATCAGCCATTCGGCCATATGTTAGATAATTTCATGGAGGTTAGGTCCATAAAAGGCTAGTAGCCAGGGGGTAGGAATGGTGCCCCTGGCCTCTGTTTGTCAGAGGCTGGAGACGGATGGCAGGACACAAATTGCTTGATCGTTGTCTTGGTTCACTCTCTCTGGGGCACCTGGTGTTGACCAGTGTCAGCAGACAGGCTACTGGGCTAGATGGACCTTTGGTCTGACCCACTATGGCCGTTCTTATGTTCATATGTTCACAATGTCCACATTCCCTCCTCCTGGACTGACAGGCCTGCAGAGATTCCCCCTCGGATCACAGCTCCAAAAGGATCTTTATCTCTGGCCCAGATACTGACAGTGCCCGGTGTTTGCTGCCCCTTGCTTGGTCCTGTGATGTGTCCCTGGAGGAGTCTCTGGCGGCTTATGCTGTGACATGGCTCTCCGGAAGGCAGAAGCGCTCGATCTTAGCCAAACGACCCAGAAACAACACTTTACGGCCAATAACACAAGGACGGCTCTTGATCCGCATCCCCGAGCCACACAGAGTCTCCAGAAGTCAATTCCCCACCTCTCCCTTGGCTGCTCTAGAGCTTAGCCCAAAGGCCGATAAACTCTGCTCTCCCACCCAACAACCTCTGGGACTCCTCTCCTGCCCAGCTCCTCACACCATGGAGAGTGCAGGGCAGCCACTACCCCAGCGTCACCACTTCTGGTCTGTGCCTAATGGCCAAGAAGTTCTGCTTTACCCAAACCACACAGGCACCCTCTCGCCTCCAGCTAGCCTCATGGCAGACGTGGGCTTCCCTCACTAATTTTCCCAGCAGCTTTGCAGGTAGGCATTGGAGGTATAGTGGTGAGCATAGCTGCCTTCCAAGCAGTTAACTTGGGTTCAGTTACCAGCCAATGCACTGTGAAGTGGGTGCATCAAAGCTCCTTGCTGAGCTTTTACTTGAACCCTGAAAAAACAGGCACAAATGGGTCCTGCAGCTCCTGGCTGCCTCTCACCCCTCTTCATCCTCTCCGAGAGCATGCACAGTAATGTGGTCCCTCCCTCACATACCCCTGCTGCAATTCCTTGACCTTGGCTCTGACTTGGTCTAGGCTGTGGGGGTAGGAGGGAGGTGGCCTTTCTTTGCTAGACCATTGGCCATTCGGCAATAAATGTCCACATTCCTCCGCATGGACTCCTCTGACCACAGCTCCAAGAGGGTCTTTATCTGTGGCCCAGACAATGACAGTGCCTGGTGTTTGCTGCCCCTTGCTTGATTTGATTCCCAGCCAATGCAAGGTGGGAAGGGAACAGGCAACCTCCTGGGGGAGATCTTATTTAACCCTGAGCAACAGGCACAAGTGAGTCCCACAGCCAAGGGCTCCCTCTCACCGCTTTTTGGGGGTTGCAGCCCAAAAAAAAACTAATTTGGCTGTTGGGGGGTCTGCATGGGGCTTGTACCCGTGACCTGGGCATTATTAGCATCAAGCTCTAAACAGCTGAGCCAGCAGGCCCAGGAGTAGCCCCACAATAGAGGGAAGAGAAGAGTTTTCCCTGCTATTGGGGAAAGCAGGCCAGGCCAAGGGCCTGTTAGCCCCTGGGTCTGTGCAGACTGGAGCCTCCTCCTACCAACTCTCTGGTCTGTTTCCTGAAAAGCCTCAGCCTTTTGCCTGTTTCTGCTTCCCTGTCCATAGCAGGCAGCTAAAGGGAGGTAAAACAGTCAGCACAGCAAACAACTCCGTGGCCAGCATGGGGCTTGAATGCATGACTTTGGCATTATCAGCACCATGCGCTAACCAACTCAGCTAGCCAGCCAACCAGAACACAGCTCACAAATGGCCCTTTCAGAAAGGCGCCTCCAGCAGCTGAAACCTGTCTCTGCAGCTGCCAATGGCTCTTCTCTGATAGGGCCACTAGCGACTGTGATGTGGGCTAGCTCGTCCAGCTGGTTTGAGGTTTGGTCAAGGTGGCTGGCAGCTGGCATGGCGCACTGAGACCCAGGGCAAAGAGGCAGCTGGAATCTCTTGCTGTCAGCACCTTGCCTCCCAGGTCCTTCCCTGTCAGCAGCAACCGCAGCCCCAGACAAACCTGGGTTCAACTCCTAGTGGTGCCTTATTACAGCCTTTGCTCACATTTTCCTATGTGTTTCTGGGACACAGAAGAGGCCTCCCCTGGCCACCCATGGAACTGCTGGTTCAGGAAAAGGCTGATTGAGGAGGAGTGTTGGGAAGAAGGAAACCACAAGCCTGGAGCAGGTGCAGAGGCTGCCATGACTGGCACTGGCAAGGCAAGGCTCTGACTGCAATTTCTGGGACAGGAAAGCCAGCATCACATGCCCTTGTGATTCCCTGGTGGTGTTCATGCTCAGAGAGCCTGAGGTGCAACCTCTACAGCTCCTGCAGCCATGGAGAGTGAGGGTCTGTGGGCATCAGGTGCTTCTCACTTGTGGTTTCCTTCTTCCCAACACTCCTCCCCAATCAGCCTTTTCCTGAACCAGCAGTTCAATGGGTGGCCAGGGGAGGCCTCTCCTGTGTCCCAGAAACATATAGGAAAATGTAAGCAAAGGCTGTAATAAGGCACCACTGGGAGTTGAACCCAGGTTTGTCTGTTTATAAGGCAGGTGCTTTAGCTACCTAAGCCACGGCATCTTCCTTGGCCTGACAGCTGTAATTGCTCTACCCTATGGTCCCAGACAACACCTTTGACTCCCAAAGTGCAGCAATTTCCTTCCAGCCCTGGCAGTGTCTGCGGCTGAGATGCACAAAGGAAGATACAAGATCATCTTGCCGGATGAACGTTCCTGAGGAAAGACACTGGAACTGCAACTGACACACAAAAGGGAACGAGGGACAGTTTGAGTCACACACACGGCAGGCGGCGCAGCACAGCCAGGGACCTTATCCACTCACAGAGCACCCCAGCTTCTCCACCCCACCAGGCAAACTGCCCCATGGGCCTCGCCCACACCATGCTCAGGGCCTGGGGATTTTCTGTCACTTTGCCAGACCAAATATCTAGTCCTCCCCTCCGCACGGCTCTGGAGTCTCTGCCTCTCATGGGCCTTCTCATCCTCAGGCTCCGCTTTGTCTCCCAACAGACCCTGCTCTGCTACAGCCACCTTCCTCCGGCAAGGTCCTTTCTGAGAGCAAAAGGGCATAAACTCCTTGTCAGTGAAAGGAAACTGTCAGCCCAGGTGGGACTTGAACCCACAATCTTTGACTTAGGAGGCCAGTGCCTTCTCCATTAGGCCACTGGGGCAAACAGAAAATGTTCTCAGGGAAAGAAATTCACCCTTCTAAATGGTCCTTCTTCAACTTTTAGCTCCTGATTAAGCCCCTTTGAAGAAGCCAGATACACAGGAAGGGCTGATCACACCCCTCTGAAAATCAGCTTTCCATGGGTATCAGTAGCTGGCTCTGAGTCATGGGCCTTGACATCTTGTCTCCCTCCCAAAACCAGGGAAGTGTCTCCCACCGCTGCAGCCTCATGAGGCTCTATGGCCGTGTCTGTACAGCAGGGACAGCAACACTCACAGCCCCACAGGAGGGCCCCTGGCCTAGCAATGTGGCCCCCTGAGCAGCCTCTGATGTTCCCTGCGTGAGCCCCAGAACCAGCCCTGAGTGACGGGGGCAGAGGGGGGAGCAGCTCACACATGCCAAGGGGCTGGCCAGGGGCAGGACATGAGCCTGCAAGGCAGCAGTGACATCACAAGGGCCTTGTGTAGCACCTCAGCTCATTGGCTGGGAGGCAGTGACCTCACAGAGGGACCATGGCAACAGCCAGGTGGGACAGGCTGCAGGGCTGGGGCATCTCAGAGACCCCCATGGCCTGGCTGCCTGGAATCTCCTTTGTGAGGTTTCCCCTTGAGGGCAGAAGGGATTGAGGGTCCCAGCTGGGAGTGTCGCTGTGGAGATTTCCCCTTTCCCCAGGCTGTATTGGGAGGGGCTGGGGCAGGCAGGGGTACAGGAGGGGCTGGCACTGAACCTCTGGGAGAGGCTAGAGAGAGGGCTGCAAACACATTGTGAGAATGGGATTTGAACAGTCCATTGCCTTAACCACCTTTCAGGTGCGGGGGTTTGGCTAAAGTCAGCGCTTCAGGGAACCTTTGTGCCACTTCCTGGCTGGCCGGGGTCACCCAGGGCGGGAAGGTTTTGCCTTTTCACAATGTTCCCTGGGCTGTTGTACAAAGCTCAATGCTGGTAACAAACCCAAACACCCCCTGGCTACATCTGCCCTGCAGGCTTCTTGCTCAAGAACTGTTTTGTGCAAGAATTCTTGTGCAAAGGTCTTGTGTAACAGTGCGTCCACACTGCCATGTGCTTTTGCACAAGAAAAGTACTTTTATGCAAGAGAGCCCATGGTAGCGTGGACACTCTCCTTCCAAGAAAGCTCTGATGGGCATTTTAGCCACAGGGCTTTCTTGAGCAAGAGACCCCTGTTGCCTGTGGATGAGTGATTGCGCAAGAGGGCTTATTTCTCTTGGGGAGAGGAATAACTCTTGCACAAGAAGCCCTGTTGTCTGATGCTGAACTATAAATTTACTTGAGCAAAAACGTGCCTGCAGTGTAGACACTCTGCAAGATTTTGGGAAAGAACAGCTGTTCTTGCACAAAAAACCTGCAGTGTAGACGTAGCCTTGCAGTGTAGATGCAGTCTGACAGAGACAAGCAAAGAAAGTAACCAGAGCCTCCCCCCAGCAGGCTGGCCCTCAACAGGCTGGGTGTGTCTACACAGCACCTCACCTTGAAATGAGCTGTGCAATGTGAGCGGGCTGCCAGGGCCCCCAGGGGAAGGTCTGTGGGGAGTTTCCAAGGCAACAACAACAACATTTCATAATGTACAGTCATCTGTCTCTGAAGGGATGAGAAATGCAGGGCCCAGGTGCAGGGAGTCGGGTCACATTCTCCTACCTGAGTCTCAGTCCTGGCTGAAGCCTGGTTGCTGAGAGAAGAGGCCAATGCAAACAGCCCCATGGCAGTGAGGGAGTCAGTACATGTGTGGGTGGGCAGGGAGCTGGGGGCAGAGCTGGGCTCTAATTCACTAGGGGTCGTCCCATAGCTCAGAATAAGCGAAGTAATTTTGTAGTTTATTTCGAGTCAATTTTGAAATAGCTTATTTTGTAATTTGGCGCTGGCTGCACAGCACTTAGTTCCAAATAAATCGCTATTGCGAAATGTCCCTCACTCCTCCTGCCATGAGGTTTGCAGGGACGTTGGAATAGCGAGCCCGTTATGGTTTGAAATAAAGGGCTTGCTCTTAAGACGCGTCAGTGTGATATGAGCACCACGTCCTAAACCTCTGAGCTAGCCGGCCCACGGGTGTCAGTCCCACAAGTGGCCCTTTCAGAAAGGAGCCTCGGGCAGCTCTGGAACAAGGTAGGTGAGGCAGATAGATTTTTTTCACAAGTAGGAGAGCTAGCTCAGCTGATAGAGCACTTGCTTAGCATGCAAAATGCAGTGGGATCAATGCCCACATTCTCCAGGTGTAGCTCAGTACTTATCTCTTATTTTCCCTGGCGGGGGCTCAGTGGCCCTCTCCCTCTTTCTACCTGCTCTCCCAAAAGAGACAGACCTGCCTCCCCTTTCTTTTCCCCCAGCAATGTACATGCTACAAAGCAGAGTGGAGATATCAATCTTAGCAGTCCATCAAGTTCATGGGACTTGAACCCACAATCTTCAAATGACTTGCTGGGTTCGCATTAACTACTGCAGCTTAAAAGTCCAACAAATTTTCCATTGCACCACAGAGAGTGCTGAATTTGATATCTCCACTCTCTAGAACAGAGGCTGGACTTGATGGCCTTCTGTGGTCTCTTCCAGCTCTACAGTTCTATGACTCTCTGCTTTGCAGCATGGCAATTGCTGGGGGAAAGGAAAGGGGAGCCAGGTCTTTCTCTTTTGGGAGAGCAGGTAGGAAGAGGGAGGGGGCCACTGAGCCCCGACAGTGAAAATAAGGGATGAGCACTGAGCTGCAGTTGGAGAACGTGGGCATTGAGTGCTCACTTCACATGTGAGAAGCAGTGGGATCGATGCCCACATTCTCCAGTGGTAAAGATTTGCTCTTTCTTTTCCACAGAGAGAGCCAGCCAGGGGCTGTTTCCAAGGGCTCCTTCTCTTCCCATAAGGCAATGGGCTGGTTTCTGCAGTGTAGGGGATGTCACATTTGCCTCACTTGGAGCAGTTCCCTGGATAAAAGTCAGGCAGGCAATGTCCAGCCTGTAACACCCAGCGGAGGGGATTCGCCTGCCTGGGGAGGGCAGGAACAGACCAGCACTTGGGAGCTTGGCTGCCAGCTGCTTAGCACATCTGGACACAGAAGAATCCTAAGACTTGGTTCTGCCAGGCTCCAGTTTCCCCTCTTCTGTTTCTTTTTAGCTCACTGTAAACTGCCTCCCAGCTGTGGGTGAGGCTGAGTGTGTGTGAAACCAGCTGCACTTTGGCTGATTTTGTTAATTGTTTAAAAAGCCTCAGGCACCTCTTCTGCCTGGGGAGGTGTCTGTAATAGACGCCTAGTGTGACATCACCCTGGGGTTTTACCCCTTTAACCTCACCCAGAGAGTCCCAATGAGGGGGAAATCTCGCTCCCCTGGGGTACAGAGCCCCCAGAAGGGTCCGAGACAGGAGGTCAAATCAGTGAGGCAGGAGAGAAACCTAGAAGGAAAAACTTTATGATGCATGCATGCAGGCTGTCACTTCCAAGAGTGAAGCAGCAGCAATGAGAGACAGATTCAGGTATCCTATATACAGAATGCTTAGACAGCTCAGTTGCTGATTGTTCTTCTTTAACATATCAAAGTCTCAGCAGAAGTACTCTGAGACTTCTGTTCACCCCAGGAGTGCTAGAAGTAAGTTTTTACAGTACACAAAGCCACATGAGAACTTGAGTGGAGAAGTCTACAAGACAAACTGTGACAAAGATAAGGGTTTACATGACAAATTGTGACAGACTAGGAGTATCCATGAATTTGAGATAGGAGGCATTGTAAGGGTCTTGATTAGAGCTAATTTGATTTCTCTCTGTTACAGGGAGAGAGGTCTGGAAAACTTTTAACCCTTACAGCAGTTTTCTTTCAGAGAGTTTTGATTTCTGCACAGTCCCCCCTTTGACACAATTGGAGTTATTTGATTTTTCTCCCACACCGACAAGTCCACTCTTGTGTCAAGTGTTCGCATGTTTCATATCTAAGGAAACTCCTCCTCCCTTTTTCCTGCCAGTCCTTCCCGAGTAAGCTCTACCCTTCTGTGCCAATATACCAATAAAGTGTATTATCCTACCAAGTCCCTGTGATACCAACTTCCTGCTTATTACCCATAGTTCCCGTGTGTCTATACCAGCATCTAAGACACAGATTAGATTTTGCCCAGGCCTAATGTTACCTGTCCCCACACAATTCACACAGCAAACCTGACTCCCAGAGCACAGGGGGAGTCTGTGGGCTCATTGCTGGGCCATGGGGTGAAGCAGCAAACCAGCCTCCTCCTGTGGGGCCTGTGAGTGTTGCTCAATCTGGGCCCCTGCACCTGGGGGAATGGCAAACAGTCTGGGGGCCACACAGAGACCCCGCGGGGCTGAGCAGGAAGTGGCTGGGACTTTGCTTTGTCTTTGCCTGTGGGCTTGTCTGTCTGCAGCCTGGAAACCTCCTGGCTCCTCAGACCACTGGTCTGGATGGGGCGTTACAGACGTCGGAATAATGGAATTGCTGTGTAGACGCTCCCATTGTTATTGCAGTGTAATGGCCGTTATTCCCAAGGAACGCTGCTGTGTAGATGCAGCCTAAGAGAAATGCTTTGAACCCACTCCTCCATTTGGAGACCAGAACACCCAACTAAGGGAAAGACAGATCCTTGAGTCTGGCCCCTTAGACCACTCGGCCATCCTGACACCCATGCAGACACCTTCAATGGCAGTTTTCTTACATGTGTGAGTTGCTCGGGAGGCAAAGGGAGCACCTCTCTTTCCCCATCTAACAGCCGCTCTACAGCCCAGCTGGGTTTATCCCCACTCACCCTCATTTAACGTTTTGAGGTGTTTTGCAGGGAACTGACAAGAAACAAAAGAGGAGAAAACTCTGGCCGGCAGAACTGAGGCTTGGGATTCTTCTGTGCCAGGGAGTCTGTGTCAGTGCCTGGGGATCCTGAGCTTGGTGGCTTCTGGGCTTGTTGGCTCCAGACCAGGGGTGTCTCTTCTGCAGGGCGATGCTTGTTCCCGGGGCTAACGCTTATCCCTGGGACACACTTTGTGCAGGGACCGTTGGTCTTTGTGCCACAGTACGTGTCTGGGACGTGGGAGTGAGGAACCTGCCTCAAATAGACACGTATCCACCCCCCACAATGTTCTGCTTGAGACCCCGGAGCTCTGGCTTTGACTGGTGCCTGGCACATGGGGTATTAGATCTAGGGGGAGATTTCTAGAGCCCCACAACAGCTGCTGTTCACATGCAGATGTGCACATCTGTCTGGGGTTACTGGGCACCCGGCCTGCTTTCTGTCCCTGCCAACCTGGGCAAAGTGGCATCACTGGCTCAGGGGTTCCTCTCCTCAGCGCGCTTCAGAGAAAGCCCTTGTGTGTTAAAGGGCCTCAGGGAGCCCGGAGCAGAGGGAGCTGGGAATCTAGTCCCACTGATCCCTTCAACACCCACTCACAATGCCAGCCCCAAGCACCCCACAGCCCTAATCCTGTGCCCTGACTTCTCTACCCTTCCACATCCTCACCCCTGTCCTGAGCCCCACCCCCAACACACAATCCCCAAATCCCTGCCTTGAGCCTCCCACACTCCACTCCACACTGTAATTTCTTACAGGTACTGTCCTATCACAACCCCTCCCACAACTTCCTGCCTTGAGCCTCCCTATGCCCAAGGGGTGGTGCCCAGTAGAACAGTCCCTGTAAGAAATGTGTCACTTTCACCCCTGGGAGCAGCTCAGCCAGGCAAAGGGGCTGCCTGGGGCAGGACATTAGCCCTGGAGGGCAGGGGTGGGTGTGGCAGTGACATCACAAGGGCCTTTCGCAGCCCCTCATCTTATTGGCTAAAGGAGGTTGGGAGGTGATGACCTCACAGAGACTCCATGACAATGACCAGGTGGGACAGGCTGCAGGGCAGAGGAAACCTCAGAGACTTTGCTGCAGGGAGTCTCAGAGCCCCCCATGGCTTTGCTGCAGGGAGTCTCCTTCTGGAGATCTGCCCTTGAGGCCAGAGAGAGAATGAGGGTCCCAAGCACAAGTGTGAGGAGGAGCCTCGTTGGAGCCTTCTCCTTTCCCGCCATTAGCTGACCTAGAAGACAGACATCTCTGTTGAGAAGGGAAGAGCCTCCAAGAGGGTCTGTGTTGCTACAACAGGGGAATTAGCTCAAGTGGTAGAGCGCTTGCTTAGCATGTGAGAGGTAGTGGGATCAATACCCACATTCTCCACTAAAGGGGAAATTTCCCCATTTTTTGCTCACGAAGGTAGAGCCAGCTGTGGGGCTAAGTGTCTCCAGTAGCCCCCTCCTGCTTCCTACTTTCTCTCCCCCAAAACCAGCCATGCTGGGGCAGAAGGCTGCTGGAGCTCAGCCTGGCAGTGACAGATGCAATGGTGACAGGCCCCAGGGGGCAGAGTTGCCCTGCTGGGAAAGTGCCGGCTACACAGGGGAGAGGCAGCGGCTCCCTCCACATGGTGTCCAGCCAACTCCCTGGGGGTGGGGTCTTGGCTGCTTCCTTATTGACATAACAAAAGAGCTCATTGACCCACCTCCATGATCCTCATCACAAAGCTGATTGGCTGGCTGAGAATGCCACTCAAGGGCACAATCGCTCAGCTCCCTGGGATGCACTGAGTGATGGAGCAGACTGAGGGGAGGTGTTGGTGGAGCAGGTCACCCACCTGGCCCCTGAGCTCAGCTCATGTGGGAGGCAGCCAGGCGGCTGGGAGGGAGCCAGAGCCGGGCAGGACCAGGGGACGGGAAAGGGGCGAGTCAGAGAACAGAGACGGGAGCAGTAAAGAACATCCACAAACCCAGCCTAACTCCTTGCCGGCTGCCATGTGAACCACGACTGCATCCACCGCCAGCCCACAGCGCTTTCCCCGCCCAGCCCCCCAGCTCCTTAATGAGCCCTGCCCAGCAAGGGGCTCAGGACTCTGCCCACGGAGCTGCCATGTCCTCTCCAGAGCCCTTAGGTTGACACCGGGGAGGCTGAGTCCAGACAGTGCCCAGCGAGGGTGGAGGGAAGGGCTGGTACTTGGGGGTGGGGCCGGGGGCTGTTCTGAAAGGCTGCAGGCATCATTAGACCCTTTTGTCCTTCCCTGTCTCACCCCAGCGCTGAGCAACACTCAGTGTCGGTCTGAGCATCCGTCCTGCTCTGGGACGTGTCTCTGTGGCAGGAACCTGCTGAAGGATAAACTTAACTGTTGTCAGTACGTCCCCTGCTGTTAAAGTCTGGTCTTTGTAAAGAGTTACGTGCTTGAACACAGGTATACAAAAGGAGGGGACAGGTGAAACTGGTTTGAACCTGTTGTAAGGCCTGCAAAATGACAGTGAGGGGACAAATGATGATTGGAGGGAATTTGGTGCAAAGGGGCATGACCTGTATATGCAATTGTAACTGTTCAGTCAAAGGGGGGTAATTACCATGTAAGAAAGTACAAAAGACCTTGCCTTTTGTTTGGGCATTGGCAGAAACTTTGCAGAAACTTTTTTTCTCCTGAGTATCCTGGAGGTTTTTGCCCTGGAATGCATTCCCGAATAAAGCTGGTTGCTTAAGAAGGGTGTCTGGAATTGATTTGGTAGGGGTTTTGGGCCCCCATCCGAACCCTCGGATTAATTTCTCTGTCATTTATGGTGTCAGAAGCGGGATGGATCAGGACACCAGGTGATTGTGACGAGCCGGACCGGAGAGACTGAACAGAAAGGCGCCATACAAATCGGTAAGAGATCCGTGTTAAAAATCTCACTGTTCTGTTCCTCTCTCCTTGTCCTGAACGGTTGCTTTCACTGGCGGTGAGCGTCCACCCTACGTTAAGAACATCCTTCCCAAGCAACTGTAAGTCTTTCTCTTTTCTTTTTCTTTATTTATTTTTTTTGTTTTGAAAATAAGTTTGTTTAAAAGGGGACTGTGGGAAGACACAGAAACAGGGTCAGCTCAGGCTTGAAGCTGAGAGGAAGGCAGGTTAGTGCCGGATTGGAACTGTCTTATAGGTAATAGGACAGGGATTATGGGGAATAAAGGATCTAAGATAGAGCCAAAAACCCCATTGGGTAAAATGCTGCAGATTTATAGTCAGCCAGGGAAATTGCCAGCAGGTCTTAAGCTCAGGAGGCTGGCAAAGCTCACACACACGTGGAATGAATATACTTATGTAGAATCAGAATTGCAATTCCCAGTTCAAGGTACCTTTCCATTAGAGAAATTAAATTATTTAAAGGGTGTCTTAGAGTCCAGTCACCCCTCCCAGATGAATTATTGGCACCTCTGGGATGATCAGGCCTCTAAATTAAGAGATAAATCCAGAATGGCTAGCCTAAAGGACTCAAATGAAAAACTGAAAAAACAATTGGCAGAAATAAAGGAGAAATCTGACTCCTCTAAAGTTTGTCCACCTCCGTACGTTCCTACACCAAGCGCGCCCAGCGGAATCTACCCATCCATCTCGAAACCACCAGCTCCGCTGCCAGACCCACCTGAAGATCTATTGGACCTGTGGGTCCCCAATTTCCCGCCTCCCCTTCCCACCGACCTGCCCCAGCATCACCAAATATTGCTTACCGATCATTCAGCTGCATCAGCCCAATTTGAATCCCCCGCACATACTCATACCTCTGCAGGGGCAGTGGGGAATGTCAACCTGGCCAATAAAACTTCAGATTGTGAGCATACTCAGAGTCCAGTAATTCTGAAGCGGTCAGAAGTCTCCTAAAAAATGCTGCAGCGGACATTGGCAAAAGACTTAAAGGACCTGGGGTTTGTTATAACTAAAATAGATCCCGAAAATAACTCAGTGACTATAAGTAATGAAGTAAATAAGGATGTGATTATTGAAGTTGGACCTAAAAGTTTCCCTGGACTGTTTAAAGAGAATATTAATCTTTTCCCAATCAGACAATTTCCTAATCCAGCAGGGGGTGCCCCAGCACTTATCCATGTCCCCTGGACACCTAATGACATCATGAATTTTAGGCTTACTCTCCCAAAAATAAGAGAGGATCCTGTGGGCTTGCAAAGGGAGTTGCGCCAGATTTTTGAAGTTTATCAGCCTACCCATAGAGACATTGACATGCTACTCTCGGGAATAATGAAACCCCATGAGAAGCAAACTCTTTACACCCAAGCAAGGCGAGGCCCAGGGGATACTCCGGCCCACCTGGGTGAGCAATGGCCCCAAGATTTGCCAGGAATTCCTGCTACTGCTGCAGAACGTACCGGGCTAGCAAATGACCGCACAGGTCTCCTGAATGCAATTACCGAAATGGTTCCAGTGCAAACTGATTGGTCTAAAGTATATAACTGCAAACAGAAGCCAGATGAAAGCCCTGTTGATTTTCAGGCAAGGCTCTTTGCAGCCATTAGAAAGTATAGCACCTTTAACCCAAATGATGCCAATATGCGCACTATGGTAGTAACCACCTTTGTGCAGAATTTAAGACCAGAAATTGGGGACAAGATTATTAATAATATGATTGGATGGAAAATGGAAACTACTAAGAAAATTTTGGAAGCTGCAACTCAGTTCTTTGACAACTTGCAAATAGAAAAACAAAAGAAAAAGGAACTTAAAAATACCCTAATGGCACTACAAATACAAGATTTACAAGGCCACGGGCAACCAAAAGGTCAGAGGGAAGGCCCAAACAGACCCCGGCATGGCCCCCAACCTAATGATGTGTGTAATTACTGTGGTGGGTTTGGCCATTGGAAAAATGAATGCCGTAAAAGACGACAAACTAGATTTAACCAGGGCCCCAACAAACAGTCCGGACCATCGCCACAAGAACAGAGGTGGCCCAGTACTAACCCCTTTCCAGCAGGTGCACCCAACAGAGACTACCCTCCGGAGGACCGACAAAGAAGTAATCCATTCTGACTATGCCCAGAGGTTACTGATAAAACATTGCAATGCTCTCTGTTACCTTCTGTCTCTCTTTCTGCTACACCTGATGCCTTAGTTTCATTTTCCGTTAATGGAAACAAACATGAATTTCTAATTGATACTGGTGCCTCTCTTTCCACAATAAGAGAGGATGCAGCTCCCAGTCTGGCCAGAACTGGAGAAATAGTAAATGCTGTGGGGGTGGGGGGAGTAACTATACCCCATGCAATGAGTGAACCGTGTTCCTTAACCATTGGGCCTTTAACAGAGGAACATGCCTTTCTGTTATCTCCCACTACGCCTGTAAAGTTGATGGGTAGAAATCTGCTGTGTAAATTGAATGCTACAATTTATTGTTCCCCTGAAGGGGTCTTTGTTAATATACCCCATAATCAGGCACCAAATTTCCTCATGATGTTAACAACAGACGGACAAGGTATAGACCCAGACTCCAAACTGGAGAGTGTGGAACTGGACCAGGTACCAACGTCTTTGTGGGCTTCTCACTCCAATGAAGTTGGGAAACTGTTAACAGCAGAGCCTGTACGGATCAGGTATAAACACGGCCGGCCTTACCCTCGAGTGTCTCAGTACCCCTTGTCCCAGGAAGCATAGGAGGGCATATGGCCTGTAATCTCCTCCCTGTTGGAACAAGGAGTGCTCATAAGGACACAGTCTGTGTGTAATACCCCAATACTTCCAGTCAAAAAGGAGGGGAAATTTGATGATCAAGGGAGACAGATATATAGATTTGTGCAGGACCTAAGAGCTGTAAACCAGTTTGTTATCCCCAGATTTCCTGTGGTTCCTAATCCAGCAACAATATTGTCCTCTATCCCTGCAGGTGCTAAATGTTTCTCTGTCATAGATTTATGTTCAGCCTTCTTCTCCATTCCCATTGATAAGGATTCAGTTTTTGTTTGCTTTTTCCTATAAAGGGGAGCAGCTGACCTGGACCAGACTTCCTCAAGGGTATACTGAAAGTCCCACCCTTTTCTCACAACTGTTAAAAAGGGACCTTGATTCAATTTCTTTGCCAAAAGAGTCTACCCTTGTTCAGTATGTTGATGATTTATTGATAGCCTCACCTAATCATGAAGCATGTAAAACGGATACTGTTCATTTGCTGTGTGAATTAGCAAAGAGAGGTCATAAAGCCTCCAAGGCAAAACTCCAGTTCTGTAAAGCAGAGGTTGAATATTTGGGTCACCTCATATCCCAAGAAGGGCGAAAGCTTACTGATAAACACATAGTTGAAGCAAAATGCAGGACAATGTAGCACTTTAAAGACTAACAAGATGGTTTATTAGATGATGAGCTTTCGTGGGCCAGACCCACTTCCTCAGATCAAATAGTGGAAGAAAGTAGTCACAACCATATATACCAAAGGATACAATTTAAAAAAATGAACAAATATGAAAAGGACAAATCACATTGCAGAACAGAAGGGGGATGCGGGGGGGTGGGAAGGGGGAGGAAGGAAGGTAAATGTCTGTGAATTGATGATATTAAAGGTAGGGAGAGTGGGATGTTTGTGAGTTAATGGTATTACAGGTGATAATTGGGGAAACTGTCTTGGTAATGGGTGAGAAAGTTCAAAGACTTGTTAAGTCCTTGTTGGTAAGTGTCGAATTTTAACATGAATGACAGTTCAGAGGATTCCCTTTCAAGTGCAGATGTAAAAGGTCTTTGTAGCAGAATGCAGGTGGCTAAGTCATTTAGAGAGTGTCCTTTCTGGTTAAAGTGGCAAGAAACTGTTTTCTCTTTGTGATCTTGTCTGATATCTGTTTTGTGGGCATTAATCCTTTGGCGAAGTGTCTGAGACACATAAGCTCTGTTCTTTCTCTCCCTCGCCCAGTAACTAAGAAACAGGTTCGGTCTCTCTTAGGTGCTGCTAGCTATTGCAGACAATGGATTCCTAATTTCTCTGGTCTTGTAAAACCCCTTGTATCTCTGACATGTGACAAGGTGAAGGATCCCGTCCCGTGGACAGAGGAGGAAGAAAAATCCTTTCAAAAAGTGAAAGCTGCTTTGGTCTCTCCACCCTCTCTTGGGCTCCCTGATTATGATAAACCCTTTACTCTTTTTTGCCACGAACAGGATCAGGTCGCTTCGGGAGTATTATGCCAGCCATTTGGAAATCGCCTTCGTCCTGTAGCTTATTTTAGTGCTCAGATTGACCCAGTAGCAAAGGGTTTCCCCCCGTGTCTTAGAGCTGTGGCCGCAGCTGCCGTACTATTAGAAAAAAGTCAATGCCTGGTATTGGGTCACCGCCTAACACTTGCTGTACCCCATGCAGTGCAAGCTTTGTTGAATAAGACTAAGACCCAGCATTTGTCAATGCAAAGACTAACTATGAGAAAGCCCTTTTAGGAGCCCAGAATGTCTCTATAGTACGCTGTTCTACTTTAAATCCTGCCACCCTTTTTCCTAACCCTACTGATGGAGAGCCCCATGAGATGGAACCCCATGATTGTTTAGCATTGGTGGACCTCACTTGTACCCCGCGATCTGATCTAAGGGACATTCCTTTGTCCAATCCTGATTTAGTGTATTACACTGATGGGTCATGTAAAAGGGATGATAGGGGAAACCTTATAAGCGGGTATGCTGTTGTTTCTGATCATGCAATAATTGAAGCTCATTCTCTTCCAGGGATAAAAAGTGCACAAGCAGCTGAACTAATTGCTCTCACTCGTGCCTGTATTTTAGCTACTGATCAATCTGTTAACATTCATACTGACTCAATGTATGCTTTTAATATCTGTCATTCTGTAGGTCAGATTTGGAAACATCGAGGATTCTTAACATCCTCGGGAAGTGCTATTTCTAATGGATCCTCTGTTAATGACCTCTTGCTTGCTATTCAATTACCTTTTGCTATTTCTATTATGCATTGCAGTGCTCATACTGATAAAACTGATACTGTATCAATAGGAAACAGACGGGAAGATTTTGCAGCCAAGAATGCAGCTGCCTGTGGACCTCCAGCTCCATTTCAAATCCTGGTTGCTGTTTCTGTTCCCCTGACTCTAAATGATTTATCCCTGTTGCAATCTAGGGCACCTGAGAAGGAACAACACAATTGGTACAAAGCTGGGTGTCGTATTCAAGATAACAACATTTGGCTTTCACCAGATGGACGACCTGTGGCTCCTTCTACGTTGGTGTCCCACTTGGCTACCATTACCCATGGAATAGGACATATGAACAAAAGGGGGGTAGCAGACCAGATTCTGAAGCATTGGTATGCGCCCGGGATTCACCAAGCTGCTGCTAAAATCAACAGCAATTGTGCTACTTGCCAAAAGTTCTCTACCCAGGGTGGAGAAAAGACTACTCTGAGTGCTCATACTTGGGCCTATGGACCCTTCCAATATTTGCAGATTGATTTTATAGTTAACCCTTTCCTGTGGGTTCAAGTATTGTCTGGTTATTGTATGTGTGTTCAGTGGTTGGGTGGAAGCTTTCCCTTGCTGCCGAGCGGACGCCACTACTGTGGTGAAGAAATTAGCTACTGAGGTGGTTCCCAGATTTGGAATCCCTTTAAAAATTGACTCGGATAAGGGAACCCATTTCACGGCCAAAATCCTGCAAGATCTGTGTAGAGCCCTCCACATAAAACAACGATTCCATACTCCATATCATCCCCAAAGTTCAGGGCATGTTGAAAGGAAAAACCTCGATATCAAACGGAAGTTAAGCAAGATTATCTCTGATACTGGACTCAAGTGGCCACAGGCATTGCCCCTTGCCCTCATACATATCCGAAATACCCCGAACCGCAAACATGGTCTCACCCCTCATGAAATCCTATTTGGGAGGCCAATTTTACTTGGATTTGAGCCTCCTGGAAAAATTAATCCTTCCCACTTGTCTGAATGTTATGACGAACTACTTCAATACTGTATACATCTGTCTAAAATTGCTTTTAGTCTCTCCTCTCAGGTTGCAGAAGCCTTACCTGTCCCAACTTATGTGCCTTGCCATGACGTGCAGCCAGGAAACTGGGTCCTGATAAAAGAATTCCGGAGGAAAGACTGCCTATCTCCAAGGTGGAATGACTACCAAGTCCTGCTGACTACCAACACAGCTGTGAAGGTAGCTGAACGAGATTCTTTGATACACGCAAACCACGTGCGCCGCACCATTGACCCTCATAAGTTGTGTGAATTTGCCTCTCCCGATATATTGCCATTTTCCAGGAGGCTCAAATCCAAGTAAAATTGGCCTCCCAAATAGGATACATCATCGGAAATCAAAGACCTGGACCTCGTTCACTACGCTCTCACTACAGGCCAGATCCCTTCTGGTCCTACTAGTCACGTTGACATTCCACAAAAATCTACACCCGACCTTGCCATTGACCCTACCAGCATTTTGTCAGAGGACGGTGGGTTTTCTGAAAGCTGTTTTCCTTCCTCTAGATTTACTTATAACCTCCGTCTGCGCAAGTGCTGAAAGGATTACAATCCCTGCACAATGGCTAAACTCTTGTTCCTCCTTTGTATAGGCCTTATTTGGCTCCAAGGGGGGAATGGTATTGGTACTAACACCTTTCTGCAGATGGCAGAAGGTATGGCACAAGCCGCAAACAAAACTAACTGTTGGGTGTGTGCCTGGGCACCACAAAGTGCATATAGTGGATACCCAATAGGTGCCCTTCCGTTAAACAAAACTGGACTAGTAAGTGATGCATTACTGGAACAAAATGACCAAACTGTGTGGTTCGATCAGACTGGGTGCATCCAATTATCATTCAGTGGTACAAGCCCCCTATGTAGGAATCTTACAGGTACCACCTTTGTCGGGAAATCAAGCTGCACACACATTCTAACAAAGGTGAATGGGACACAGGTATGGCATAATGGTTCCACTATGTCTACCGCAAACCTTTGGTGCACCCTATTCAAACCAGAAATAACCACCATATGGGGAGGGACCACTAGTACAGACCTTTGCAAGGAAGGTAACACCACCTTTGCGATGATGATATATCAGTCTGACTCGTGGAACATGTATAATTATTGGTGGATATGTGGTAAATTTGCCTATAAAAGGCTTCCGCAGAATGCCTCAGGGTTTTGTTACCTCGGTCTTGTGACACCAGCTATGAGGATTGTTGACACTTTGCCACCAGGGCATATCAGGAACAAGAGAGATGGGTCTTGGGAGAAAGCATGGAACTGGATAGAACAAACTGCCCTTGCAGTAGCTGAAACTACCATTCCATGGGTAGGGCAGGCAAAAACAAATCATGATTTAAAAACAATGTCCCTGCTTATGGAGAAATTCATGAATACCACAGAGGGGGCATTAGGTGTGGTACAGGAAAATTTAAATGAATTACAAATCTTTACCCAGCAAAACAGACTGGCTCTTGACTATCTACTAGCAGCTCAAGGAGGGGTATGTGGATTAATAGGCCCAGAGTGTTGTGTTAAAGTTTCTGATGTGAGTTCAAACTTAACCACAAGGATAAAGGAAATCCAAACATTATCTGTCCAGACAAAAACATTTAGAGAGCAGTGGCAAGACTGGAATCCTTTGAATTGGTTGGGAATAGAGTTAAGCGAACTCATGAAGAAAGTGGTGGGAGGAATATTGATGTTCCTTGTCTTAATATGCTCTATATACATAATGATACAGCTAGCCTTATGCTGTATTAAAAGGTGCTTACAAAAGATAGTAAATGTAGCAGAAAGCAAGGTACAACAGATGCTTCTGCTAAACGTACAGAACCCTCCCAAGAAAGACTACAAAGACACTTGCACGTTTGAGGATGAATGGGAAAGGATGCTTAAGATTGTGATCCACAAGTGGATCAAAGGGGGGAATGAAGGATAAACTTAACTATTGTCAGTATGACCCCTGCTGTGACCTGGATGTTAAAGTCTGGTCTTTGTAAAGAGGTACGTGCTTGAACACAGGTATACAAAAGGAGGGGACAGGTTAAACTGGTTTGAACCTGTTGTAAGGCCTGCAAAATGACTGTGAGGGGACAAATGATGATTGGAGGGAATTTGGTGCAAAGGGGCATGACCTGTATATGCAATTGTAAGTGGTCAGTAAAAGGGGGGTAATTACCATGTAAGAAAGTACAAACGACCTTCCCTTTGTTTGGGCAGTTGCAGAAACTTTGCAGAAACTTTTTTTCTCCTGAGTATCCTGGAGGTTTTTGCCCTGGAATGCATTCCTGAATAAAGCTGGTTGCTTAAAAAGGGTGTCTAGAATTGATTTGGTAGGGGTTTTGGGCCCCCATCCGAACCCTCGGATTAAATTCTCCGTCATGCCTAACCCGCCCCCCACCCTGTTCCACCCCCCTGTCTAAGCCTGAGAGAAAGTTCTTTCCGCCCTGGCTCATCCTTCCCTCCCCAGAGCTCACACTGATAAGAGGGTTTGGGGCTGGTTACACCTCTCTTGGCCCTGAAGCCAGTTGTGGGATCTCCCCACCCACACGGGCAGTTTGGCACCTGCACAGACTTTGTCTCTCTTCCCTGCAATTTCATGCATCTTCCCTCCACAAACAAACTGGGGGGAGGGGGTTCTTTTGGGTCGGGGCCACACACACGCACTGAGTGAGAAGCAAGAAAAACCCCTCACTGATGTGGCCCACACACCAGCTGGAGTGGCAGGAGGGAGGGAGGTGGGAAGGGGTGGCTAGAAAGCCAGTGCAGGCTCCCCAATATCGGGGGGTTCCTGGAGCTTCAGGGGCCACATCCAGGCAAGTCCTGGGCCGTAGGTTCTCTGCTCCTGCTTTACAGCGTGAGCCAGGCAGCTTTAAGCAAACACACACTGAACAGGGATTCTCCGGGCCCTAGAGCCAAGCTGGGCCACGCGGGTTTGCAGGAGGCTGCAGCTAAAACGTTTCCCTGCGTCCTGTCCCTGGCTCTGCAGGCCGGGGGCTGAGCTGGGGACAGACATGGGTGTTGCAGCCTGGCAGAGGAGAGGGGCTTTCATGTCAAAGGGGCTTTCACCCTTTCTGGAGAGGTTAAATTTCTGTTACTCAGCGAATGGAGCGGCAGATGCAGGGCTGCTCAACCCGGTTTTTTAAGGCGAGACCTTTTATTAAGTTCTGTTCAGAGACGGACAAGCTCTGGAGCCGAGGGGGCTCTTCTGCAGGCCTCGCCCAGTTGGTCACATTCTGTCTCCAGGCCACAGCTCCAATGTCCCTGGAGTGGACCCGAAAAGCCCCAGGGGCCCATGCAAAGGGCTGGGGCTGCAGACGATCATTAGGAGGCCCCCGCGGGCTGCTCGTCCTTCAGCTCGGTGAGTTTGTCCGGGTGCAACAGGCAACAGACTCTATTGCCCCCCTGCCAGTCACCTGCTGATGCGGGATTGATGGGGGGGGCTCGCTTCCCCGCTGCCCCCGCCCCGCTGACACGCACAGGAGCAGCCCGAGGTGCGGGTGTTTCCACGGGAGGTGGCAGGGGGCAGGTGCCAGAGGGGACAGGAGCAGCCCCACGGGTGCGGGGTCCCCGCTGTGTCACCGCCCCCCCCAAAACGCACAAGCGCCGAGGGGGAGGCGCAAACCCGCAACAGCCTCCTACCCGCAGCCACGTGGGGCCCACGCGAGACCCTGCAGCCCCAGCCCCGCCCCTCGGACCGGACTGACCGGCATAGAGGTGGGGGCTGGTCACGTGTCCGCACCGTCACGCGTGGGTGGGCGGGGGAGACGCCGCAAGTCGTCGCGCGGGAGGCGAACAGCAGCGCGCACCGGTCCCGCCCCCGAGTCCTGCCCGTTGCACGCGGCGCTGCCTCCCCAGCCCGGCAGTGAGGACCCCCCCCCCATTGTTACAGAGCTGAGATGGGGGCGGGGCTAGAGAGTCGGGGTCCTGATCTCACCGGCAGCCGCCGGACCGGCCCCTCGCGTGGGGGGTGTTTGCAGGGGCCGCACCCGGCGGGGCGGGGGGAGGGCTGGGTCCATTTCACACCCCAGTTCCCCCGGCTCCATCCCTGCAGACACGCTCCGGGCTCGGCTGCTCAGTCTGCCCCCGCACCCCAATCCCCCGCGCCCTCCAGCGCCCCAAAGGCCACAGCCCCGCCCCCTTCACACGCACCCTGCCGGCTCCCCTTCTCCGGGGGGGGGGGGTCTGCAAGGAGCGAGGGCACCTGCATGTCCCCGCCTGTGGCCAGGCTGCAGGAGCGGGGCTGCTCCACCCAACGCCCCCTGGGTCCTAGCGCCCTGCCAGCTAGGGGCTCTTTGCACCATGCGTGTCCCTGGCTGCGCGGGCTGCTCCCCCCACGGGCCATGCAGCTGCCAGGGCGATGGCTCCAGCTCCCCTGAGTTCTTGTGGAGTCGGATTAACCCGCTCCCAGGCTGTAGGAACCGCCCCCCCTCAGTTCCTCGCCCCCCCACCCTCTGCTGCAGCGGTTGCTGCTGGGGTCTGGTATCACATCTGCCCCCCCGACCTTGGCTGATTCTGCTGGTCACCACACCCTTCAATCCCTGGCAGTGCGCTGGGAGCAGGGACATTCCCACCCCAGTGGGGCCCCTCTCCCCACTGACTGGTCCAGGGGTACAGGCTGGGGGGGGTGCGTCTGTCAGTTTCCCCTCCGGCCTATCTCCAGCCTTTGCTCCAGGACTGGGAGGTGCTGGTGTCTGGGACATTCCCAGCCCCATGTGCTGCTGCCCCTCCCTTGCACCGCCCCTCCCCCACCTGTCACGAGCCCCTAGAGCAGGGGTGCAATATTGCCGTGGATATACAGGATACACCTGTCACAATGAGCAACCTCTACCTTTGCCCATCCCCCTCGGGGGCACCAGAACAGGAGGCCAAGGGCCCCTCCCACTGTTGAAGGTGAGCAGATCTGGCCTGGCCTCTTTTTTCATCAGTTGCCCCCTGCTCCTCCCCATTCTCCCGGGCTCTGCCCCCCACCCTGGCCAGAATCTGGACCTTGCGCAAGGAAGAGAAGCCCTGGGGTGCCAATGCAGCTGGGGCCATCACAGACCCATCCACCTGGGGATCGGGGACTCGAAAGCTGCCGCTGGCTGTTGGGCCAGCCCTAGTACCCCTGCCCAGGGCAGATGGAGGGTCCATGGATCCCCCGCTGCCCAGACAGTTCTTACTGTGACATGAATGGGGTAAGAACCACAAGGGCAGTTGTGGGAAGCTTCAGACTCTCCACCTGCCCTGGATGGGGGGGGGGACATGGGCTGGAGCTGCTCATGGGCCCCCCCACCAGTGTTCCCTGTAAGCTGAGCACTTGGGCAGCCATCCAGGACAGATTCAGGCACCGCCCAGGTGATGAGCAGAACCAGCCCCGCCAGTCTCTTTCTAAGTGTGGTGCACATCTGCACCTGACTTGGTGCACAGAATGACATTTATTCCACATATTGATGGAACCAATTTGAGGGAACCCTTCCCCGCAGGACAGCCTGAGTGACAGACACCTGCTCCCTCCCCAAGCCCCCCGACACTCTGGTTTCTGCCCGTCCCAAAGGAGCGTTTGCCCCAAGTCACTGGCACCTCCCGGCTGAAAGAAAACCCAGCGCATGCAGCCAGTCCTATGGCACCATCACCAACGATTTACTGGCCCAGAGAAGGGAAGAAGAGTTACTCACAGTGAATGCAGCAGCTGGACACACGCACACGGTGCTCTCGTGCCTGGCCCAAGGGAATAGAGGCTCTGGAGAGCCAGCTCCCTGTGTCCTGTAGCACCAGCTCACCAGCTGCAGATTCTTCAGTTTGTGCCTAAATTGAATAAATTGTACCAAAACACCAACATTGAGCCTGCCACTTGTAGAACCTAGTTTCATTTGTAGATGTGGTACAGGGAGAATCAAATGACACCTAAGAAGAGATGGCCAGGTCCACCTTTGCCAGATGCTAAGCACTATGAAATAAAATTGAACACTCAGCAAGTGGAGCAAAAATGGTGGAAGCAGAATGCAAGCCCCAGTGCATTTGGCCAAGCCAGAAAAGATGGAACTCTGTGTTCATGGCTGTGGAGAGAATTCAGTACATACTGAATGAACAAGGAGAAGGGTCCATGAGAAATGTGTTCCCAGGACTCCAAATTAGTATGCAAGAAGCAGTTCTTCACTTTATGCTTTTCTTTTTGTTAAAAACACAAACCCTGATCATTCTGTATTTGTATTAACATTATGTATTGACTGTACGACAGGCTGAATCCAGCAGAGCTGGTTTTATTGACAGAATGCGCCATGGTTATGGGCCCAGTGGTGAAGGCACTAAATAGTATCCAAGCAGAGACAAGCACACTAATGGAATGGATGCTCTGTAAATTATACCAGCTTCAGGGTGTAGCTGAGTTCATTGTTTTTTAAGTTTATCCTGTACAGACTAATGGTCTGGTAGCACTTTATAGACAACAAAACATATAAATGGTATCAGGAGCTTTCGTGGGCACAGCCCACCTCTTCAGATGACTGGAGTTTTGAGTTTAGGATGTGCAGAGCCAAAATAAATAGGTCTGCACATCCTAAACTCAAAACTCTAGTCATCTGAAGAAGTGGGCTGTGCCCACGAAAGCTCATGATACCATCTATGACTGTGTCTAGATTGGCATGATTTTCCGGAAATGCTTTTAACGGAAAAGTTTTCTGTTAAAAGCATTTTTGGAACAGAACGTCTAGATTGGCACGGATGCTTTTCCGCAAAAGCATTTTTTGTGGAAAAGCATCAGTGCTAATCTAGATACACTTTTGCGCAAAAAAGCCCTGATCGCCATTTTCGCAATCGGGGCTTTTTTGCGCAAAACAGTACTGTGCTGTCTACACTGGCCCTCCTGCGCAAATAATTTGCAGAAGAATCAGACACAGTGGAAGAAGCAGCAGCAGCAGATGCAAAGAGCAGTGACAGCACTAGAAGAAGCAGCAGCAAAAGAAGAAACCAAAAAGGAAGTAGCAGCATCAATAGAAAAATGGAAACAGCAAGAGAAGAAGCAGAAGAAGAACAGAGGAAGGATCAACAGCAACAGAAAGAGCAGCAGGATAAGAAGGGAAGAAAAGAGGCAGAAGCAGAAGAGAAGAAACCTCAGCTGAAGTAGAAGCATCAGATCAGAAGAACAAGCAGCAGCAGAAGAAACATCAGAAGCAGCAGCAGAATAAAAGAGGCAGGAACAGCAGCAGAAGAAATTGCAGCAGGAGAAGCAGCGGAAACCAAAGCAACAGCAGCAGAACAACAATAATAAGTCTCAGCAGGAGAAGAGCAGAAGAAACAGGAAGTAGCAGCAGCAGGAAAAGAAACATAGAAGGAGCAGCAGATTTAAGCAGAAGAAGGAGACGCAGAAAAACAAGAAGCAGGAGAAGGAGCAGAAGAAACAGCAGCAGCGGTGCAAGAAGTAGCAGCATCAGAAGCAGATGAAAAGAAAAATCAGCAGCAACAGCAGAAGCCATCGACAGAAGAAGAAACAAGAGAGGAAAAAGCAAGCAGCAGCAATAGCAGAAACAAAAGAAGGAGCAGCAGGAGAAGGAGCAACAGAAGAACAAGCAGAAACAGCCGAAAGCAGCAGCACCCAAAGAAGTAAAAGCAGCAAAAAAACAAGCAGAGACAGAGAAGAAGCTGCAACTGAAGCAGTAGCAGCAGCAAGAACAGCCCAATCCCGCCTCCCCACCACGCCCGATTTACAGTTCGCGTTAAAGACAGATTCTAGCTCGGATGTCGGGCAGGGCAGCTCCTCCCCAATCCCACGGGCTGGGGGAGCTGCCAGTGTCTGTCTCCCCCCCGCTGCGCTTGCTCCCATGTTCCCCGTCCAGCCCCTCCCCCGCATCCTCTCTGCTTCCCTTCACCCCCCCCCCAGTGTCCCCCTGTCCCAGCTCTGCCCCCCCCAGCCCCAGAATTCTCCGCACGGCCCCTTCCACGCCCCCCTCCCTGCCCCGCCCCACTCAGGCTCCCCACGTGGGGACGCCCCTGGGGAAGGGCGCTCGCAGGGGGAGGCAGCGGTCGCCTGTACCGGGGGGGGGCTGCAAGGAGCGCCCGGCCCCTGGCTCCTAGCGCGAGGACTGTCTCTGGGGGGGGGGGGGGGCTGCAAGGAGCGCCCGGCCCCTGGGTCCTAGCGCGAGGACTGTCTCTGGGGGGGGGCTGCAAGGAGCGCCCGGCCCCTGGGTCCTAGCGCGAGGACTGTATCTGGGGGGGGGGGGGGGCTGCAAGGAGCGCCCGGCCCCTGGCTCCTAGCGCGAGGACTGTATCTGGGGGGGGGGGGCTGCAAGGAGCGCCCGGCCCCTGGCTCCTAGCGCGAGGACTGTATCTGGGGGGGGGGCTGCAAGGAGCGCCCGGCCCCTGGGTCCTAGCGCGAGGACTGTCTCTGGGGGGGGGCTGCAAGGAGCGCCCGGCCCCTGGGTCCTAGCGCGAGGACAGTCTCTGGGGGGGTTGCAAGGAGCGCCCGGCCCCTGGGTCCTAGCGCGAGGACTGTCTCTGGGGGGGGGCTGCAAGGAGCGCCCGGCCCCTGGGTCCTAGGCGAGGACTGTCTCTGGGGGGGGGCTGCAAGGAGCGCCCGGCCCCTGGGTCCTAGCGCGAGGACTGTATCTGGGGGGGGGGGCTGCAAGGAGCGCCCGGCCCCTGGCTCCTAGCGCGAGGACTGTCTCTGGGGGGGGGCTGCAAGGAGCGCCCGGCCCCTGGGTCCTAGCGCGAGGACTGTATCTGGGGCAGGGGCACGTGGCTTCCAGCCGGAGACTTTCCCAGGGGTCGCTGCGGCCTCGGCCCCTCCGGGCGGGGCGCTCCCGGGGCAGCTGCAAAGTGCCCCCCAGCCACACCCGGCTGCTCCCGGCCCGGGGCGGGCTCCGGCTGCGCGGGGCGGGGCCGCTGAGAATCGCAGCCCGGGCGGTTTGGGGAGAAATGTCCCGCCAGGGCCCTGGCCCCGTGTCCCCCGGACCCACGTGTGCAGGGACCCGCCTACAGATCCTCCCGCTGCCCCTATTGGCTGGTTGCAGAGCAGCGGGAGGCGGGGCCTGGCGTCACTGACTCGCTGCGCACGCGCAGTGTGGCCCCGCCCCGCCCCCCGTTCCTCCTCGCCCCAGCCGGGTTTCAGTGAGTCCCGCGTCTGACCCCTCCCCCCCCGTAACGAATTCTGAGGGAGCCGTTGGCGCCGTTGCTCGGTTCGCGGCTGCTTCTGAGAAGCGGGGGTCGGAGGGGTCGGAGGCGCTGAGGTGAGCGGGAGCCTGGGGGGCTCGGCGGGGAGACTGCGGGCTGGCTCGGGGGGCTGGGAGGGAGGCGGGTGCAGGGGAGTAGGAATGCGGGGGCCAGTGCCCAGGCGCGGGGCAGTGGGTTGCACGGGGGGGCGGGGTGAGTGGGGCTGTGCCCAGGCGCGGGGCAGTGGGTTGCACGGGGGGGCGGGGTTAGTGGGGCTGTGCCCAGGCGCGGGGCAGTGGGTTGCACGGGGGGCGGGGTGCGTGGGGCTGTGCCCAGGCGCGGGGCAGTGGGTTGCACGGGGGGGGGTGAATGGGGCTGTGCCCAGGCGCGAGGCAGTGGGTTGCACGGGGGGGGGGGTGGAATGGGGCTGTGCCCAGGCGCGGGGCAGTGGGTTGCACGGGGGGGGTGAATGGGGCTGTGCCCAGGCGCGGGGCAGTGGGTTGCACGGGGGGGGGGTGAGTGGGGCTGTGCCCAGGCGCGGGGCAGTGGGTTGCACGGGGGGGCAGGGTGAGTGGGGCTGTGCCCAGGCGCGGGGCAGTGGGTTGCACGGGGGGGCGGGGTGAGTGGGGCTGTGCCCAGGCGCGGGGCAGTGGGTTGCACGGGGGGGGGTGAGTGGGGCTGTGCCCAGGCGCGGGGCAGTGGGTTGCACGGGGGGGGGGGTGAATGGGGCTGTGCCCAGGCGCGGGGCAGTGGGTTGCACGGGGGGGGTGAGTGGGGCTGTGCCCAGGCGCGAGGCAGTGGGTTGCACGGGGGGGGCGGGGTGAGTGGGGCTGTGCCCAGGCGCGGGGCAGTGGGTTGCACGGGGGGGGGGGGGGGTGAGTGGGGCTGTGCCCAGGCGCGAGGCAGTGGGTTGCACGGGGGGGCGGGGTGAGTGGGGCTGTGCCCAGGCGCGGGGCAGTGGGTTGCACGGGGGGGGTGAGTGGGGCTGTGCCCAGGCGCGGGGCAGTGGGTTGCACGGGGGGGTGAATGGGGCTGTGCCCAGGCGCGGGGCAGTGGGTTGCACGGGGGGGGGGGGTGAGTGGGGCTGTGCCCAGGCGCGAGGCAGTGGGTTGCATGGGGGGGCGGGGTGAGTGGGGCTGTGCCCAGGCGCGGGGCAGTGGGTTGCCCGGGGGGGGGCGGGGTGAGTGGGGCTGTGCCCAGGCGCGAGGCAGTGGGTTGCACGGGGGGGGGTGAATGGGGCTGTGCCCAGGCGCGGGGCAGTGGGTTGCACGGGGGGGGGGGGTGAGTGGGGCTGTGCCCAGGCGCGGGGCAGTGGGTTGCACGGGGGGGGGGGTGAATGGGGCTGTGCCCAGGCGCGGGGCAGTGGGTTGCACGGGGGGGCGGGGTGAGTGGGGCTGTGCCCAGGCGCGAGGCAGTGGGTTGCACGGGGGGGGGGGGTGAATGGGGCTGTGCTCAGGTGCGAGGCAGTGGGTTGCACGGGGGGGGGGGGGTGAATGGGGCTGTGCCCAGGCGCGGGGCAGTGGGTTGCACGGGGGGGGCGGGGTGCATGGGGCTGTGCCCAGGCGCGGGGCAGTGGGTTGCACGGGGGGGGCGGGGTGCATGGGGCTGTGCCCAGGCGCGGGGCAGTGGGTTGCACGGGGGGGGGGGCGGGGTGCGTGGGGCTGTGCCCAGGCGCGGGGCAGTGGTGTTCCAGGGGGGTTGCAAGGTCCAGGAGTGGGTACAGAGATGGGTTTACAGGAGGGCTCTGGCGGGGATGGGGGGGCTTTTTTTGTAAATGTGGGCCACAAGGTGCGAATGCCCCCCCACCACATGGTCCCCCAAGTGACCAAGCCCCCCGTGGGCTGATTTCTGCCCCGCTCCACCAACAGCAAGACCCTGCCCCGACTGGCTGGAGCGCGCTTACTTGGCGGACTATGAGCCTTTGCCTCCCCCATCTGTACGGACCTCTGGGTTCCTTTTCTTTTACATAGGAGCATTCATCTCTTTCTTGTGATTTTTGATCCTCATGCACCAATCCCAAATTCTCATGGGCCGCACACTGAAACTGGGATTGGTCCTGCTTTGGGGCAGGGGTTTGGACTTGATGACCCCGAGGTCTCTTTCAGCTCTACGATTCTATGAAACTTGTCAGTCATTTTCTTTCCATCGTTGGGTTTTCTTCGTATGCCCAGGAATGCTAATCAGTGGAATGAATGATGTTGGGTTTTTTTTGTTATCTATCCAGTGGTATCTATGGGAATGTAGCTATTAAAAGTTAGGCTAGATGAGGGTGGGGAACCTGGAGGCTGAATGGGGACGGCCCTCAAGGTTCATGCCCCCCTCCCAAGCATTCGGGAGCCTTCACTGGAGCTCTAGCTTCCCTGCTGCCCCACCACAGAACTGGAGTACACAATCTATTACTCTGGGCCCATGTAGGCTGTGGTGTGTGAGGGGAATGTGAGCAGTGACTTTTTCCTTCTCGGGGGCCATGTCAGTGAGGTGGTTCTTTTTGTGACTTTTTGTTGTTCTTGTTTGGCTTTTTGCTTCTCGCTTTTGTGCAGCCCCTGACTGAATTTTTTTGTGGGTCAGCAGCCCCCAGCCCCAGAAAGGTTCTCCAGCCCTGTGCCGGGGCATACATTTTATACATATGCTTGTAGAACCATTTGATCTTTGTTTAGGGTAAAACGTAACCAATTTCCACCATGCCATTAATTGTCTCCCCCCTTCTGTAACATTTTCCCACAACAGTTTTCCTATTTCTAAAATTTCCTTGGATACCTTCCCGGATTATATGAACAATCAATTGCTGATTTATTTCCTGGGCCTTTGTACAGGCTAATCCTAAGGATGCATTTTCTTGTATTGATCCCATAGTTCCTGCTAACAGTAACATTTCCTTTTCCCCTGTGGTTGACATACTGGCAATATTCTAGAAAATTGTTGTCCCATCCCTAATTTTGATAAGCATGCACTGATAGGCTTTTCCACCTCTTGTATTTCAGCTGTGCTTGTTTGCCAATACCTCTGTAGTGGCATCTAGTATTCCAGCTCCTAGTGCAGTTCCACCCAAAATGGTTTCCAATACATGCTTTGGGGTTCTTTTTCTTATGGGTTTGACATGATAGCATAATTCTAGCCATGCTGCCCACCCCTAATAAAATGTAGATATGGGGCACAGTGAGCACCTTGGGCACACTTAACCCAGTACAGTCCAGCTCAATTTGATTTAGGGATTATATT